>NC_044303.2:27110672-27710672 GCF_007474595.2 Lynx canadensis
TATTCTAAAGGGGAAGGAGAAATACTATAGTCTTCAAGTTCGCTATGTCTTCCAGCCACAAGGGCGTCTTTAAAGAAATATTCCTCCCCTTCCTGGATGGGACTCTTGTGACCTCCATCAGTTAATGCCTCCTAGTCATTTATTCTATCTCAGCAGGAAAAATAAGCCTCAACACTCTAATGTGAGGCAGCTAAAGCCTCCACAGGGGACCCTCACACAGAGTGAATCATTGCTGACGAGGTTCTAACCAGAGACATTTTTATGAGCTGTGCAATCACTCAAAAATGCTCATTTTATATTTTCAAAACTTAGTGGCCTCTATCTCGGAAACTGTGTATTTGAGAACATCTTTTTGAAGTTGTTCATCCCCAGCTGTGAGAAAATACTGCCTAGTCATGGGTTGGGGAAAAAAGCAATTGAGAGAAATAATAGAGGAAGGCGATGATTTCATCCTTGTCTGGATATCTATGTCATCCTCACTGGTACTTGGCTAAGAGAGAGGCAGGCCAGAGGTGCTGTGGGTCGCAGGAAGGAGGAAGGAGCCCAGTGGGTCACAGGCCCTTACTGGCCAGAGAAAACCAGGAAGGGCACAACGGTGTAAGAGAAGCATATGGGAAACAGAGTTCCGGGGCCCTGGAGGCTTGGTGTTACTCTTCCTCCGCTCTGTCACATGGTGGCCACGTGACCATGGGCCAGTCGCACAGATTATGAGGGCCTTGCTATGCCCAACTGTCAAAGGAAGGTGTCTGGGGTTCCTTAATGCTCTGAAATTCTGTAATTCAGGAAAACCCTAAAAGTCAGGAATGTGAGACATTAATATGCACAGTGCTAAAGTGACTAGCATCCAGTTAATATCTTTTTTTTTTTAATTTTTTTTTCAACATTTTTATTTATTTTTGGGACAGAGAGAGACAGAGCATGAACAGGGGAGGGGCAGAGAGAGAGGGAGACACAGAATCGGAAACAGGCTCCAGGCTCTGAGCCATCAGCCCAGAGCCTGACGCGGGGCTCGAACTCACGGACCGCGAGATCGTGACCTGGCTGAAGTCAGACGCTTAACCGACTGCGCCACCCAGGCGCCCCTACATCCAGTTAATATCTTGAGGAAATAAAGCAGGATAATAACTTTGAACAGGAACCGCAGGAAGAGTATCTCTATAATTAAGGTGATCTTTTTTGGTGGAGATGGTGTTTTTTGTTTGTTTGTTTGTGTATTTGTTCCTTAATGGATCCAGAGAGCACCTGCAGAGTTAATCACACACATAGCCACCCGAGTCATGTAGGAGAATCATCGTAAGGAACTTGAATCTTTCTAGGCTTTAAAGAAACAAGGTGCAAGAGAGGGCAAGACATACTCCTACCAGTGTCAGGGCCTTTGACACAGCAGTGGCATCTGCGGAATAACCAGTAACCGAAGGCAAACAGGAAGCTGAGCAAGAGTGTAGATGCTAGAAATCGGAGAGTCTCAGTTCAGTCAAGCTCAGGAAGGATGTGAGACGTTTCATATCTGCTCTTCCTGTCAGTGTAAAGGAATGGGCCAAAGACCATATGAAATCTTAAGTGAGCGGTCTTGTTTGTTTTTACATGTAATTCCAAATCTGCTTCGTGAATTCATAGTTCCTTCGAGAAAATCAGGGGACTTCGTAAAAATAAGAGGAGGAAGGATGCAGGAATGTGCATTTGCTCACCTACCTCTCCCGTTGCAAAGCTCTTGCTGTTCCCCAGAGCCTGTGCTCAAACCGAGGAAAAGAGCCAGTGCAACATCTGTTCCTTGCTTTGCTAAGTCAGTGTGTGATGGGTCCTTCTTTGAATGAGTAAATTAAGTGGCCTGTTTTAAACAGCCTCCTGCTGGGCTGCATGCTTAGGAAGGAAAAGTAAATAAGGCCACGCTTATTCCCGTCATGTTCACGAGAACCTGAAAACAAGACTTGGAGCAAAATAACTGAAACACGGATAATTAAAAATGTAGTATGATATGGCATCCATTATATGGGAAGATGATAACACCAACTCGGTAGAAATAAGATTTGGCAGTTAGAAAGGTCTTGAATAGTAGCCTATCGTTCTGATATTTAGTGTGTAATTTTTCTGAGAGATTTCAGATAGGATATTTCATTTAAACCTTAATAATTTGCTCTACAGTGGCAGGTGTGTCTTACACAGTTCCCGTGCTCATGGCAGACGTTGCTAACGTGATCATCAGCCTTCTTTCCTGCCGTAGTAGGATATGTCCTTATATCCCAGCATGGCGCTCCAAACAGCCGACACCAGTAGAAACGTGAAGGAGACTTTCTGCTACCCCTGATCTTTCATTTTATGGATGAGGAGGTAAAGGTCTGCAGAAGGTCTAGTTAAGTTCTACGGAACAATGTATCTTGACTGTTTCCTCCAGTTTTGATAGGCTTGAGAGGAAGACCTCAGGGTCTCTTGCCTATCCCCTTCCATGCATGGTGAAGAACGTGCCAAGTTTAGGAGTGCCCTCATACTTTTCATTGAAGGAAATTGACTGGTTATAAGGGAAAACAGCTAAACTCTAACCTTGGCTGCTTATGCAGAAGAGTTAACAGTTTTATCATTTACTGGAAGAATTCTATGTACTTTAAAGGAAAAGCCTATTAATAATTTCACATGGCAACCGAAATATTGGTAAAATTAATGAAGCACGCTCATTTCTTCACATTTAGAATCAGTCTCCTTAACTTTTCTTTGTTTCGTTTCTCATTCTTGTTACTCTCTTTTCCCTTTGAGACCATGCGCATTCATCCTTTCCTTATGGTCTGTTTATCCACCCGCCATCCATCCATCCATCCATCCATCCATTCTTTCTCCCCTTCCTTCCTTCCCTCCTTTCTCCCTCTCTTTTCTCTGTTCTCCTTTATTCCTTTCCTTCTTTCCTTCCATACTTGTTGGTCACCTTTCACTGTGAGAACTAAAGTTATTTCTATCTCATGGAGGTCATACTCTGACAGCGGAGAAAGATAATAAACACCTTAATACATATATATTGTAAATTGTAACAATTACTATGAGGGAATAGTAGGATACCACAATGGTAGAGAACATGGGGGGGACCCACCATGGATCTTAGTACAATCAGAAGAAGTTTTCCTCTGGAGACAAAACCCCAGCTCAGATGGCTGAGGGTGAGAAGGAGCCAGCTCTGGAAAAGAGGGGAAGGAAGAGTGTCTGAGAGGGTGCTAAAGGCAGGAGGGGTTTGACTTGCTTGAAGAACTACTGTAGGGCCAGTTTAGCGGATGGGATGGAGACTGGTGTGAGAGGTGTTTGAAGATGGGGTTTGAGGCCCTGAGAAAGAATTTGGACTTAATTCTAAGATGAACCGAAGGTCACACGTTCACTCGCTCACTCAACAGAGGGATCCCATGGTTGAATTTGAATGTTAAGAGAGAATGGATCTGAGATGGGATGGAAGTGGAAACAATGGAGTCATCAAAGAGGGCAATGCAAGTCTGGGCACTGACTCCAGTGTGGCTTCAAGGAGGAGGATGGTAGTGAGGTCGAAGAGAGGAGGACATATCTGTGACATATTTTTGAGGTTGAGGCCTCAGGACTTCCTGATTAGATGAGAGAGGAAGGAGAGAGAAGGGAGAATCAAGTTGAATCGCAAGTTTCCAGGTTTGGCACAGCTGGGTAGATGGCGGCGGCATTTCCTGAAATGAGCCACACAGGAAGAGCAGATATGGGGAGTATCACAGTCAGATCTAAGCGTCTGGGGTTTGTGCTCCTGCGAGCAATCTAAGTGGTGATGTGAAGGAGGCAGGTATTCATGCCTGGCACTTGTGTGCCAGACTTCTACAAACACACGTATCTGTGTTTGTCCACATGTAGAACATGGTCTGTGTTCTACACCATGTATATGAGGGAAGTGGCATAAAGATAAGAGAGGGAGGCAGGTGTAAGAGCAGGTTTTGAATTTGAAATTCAGGAAGAAGATGGGGGCGCCTGGGTGGCTCAGTCAGTTAAGCGTCCGACTTTAACTCAGGTCATGATCTTGTGGTTGGCAGGTTCGAGTCCCACGTCGGGCTCTGTGCTGACAGCTCAGAGCCTGGAGCCCGCTTCAGATTCTGTGTCTCCGTCTCTCTCTGCCCCTCTCCTGCTCGTGTTCTGTTCTCTCTCTCTCTCACAAAAATAAATAAACATTAAATTTTTTAAATTAAAAAAATAAAAAATAAAGTTTGGGAAGAAGCCATCAGGGGCTTGAAAAGAAGGAACAGCCAGAAAATTAGAAGGAAAACAGAAATGTGCAATATCGTATGAGCCAGTATCTTGGCCACATCGTAGAAAGATTGATTGCTTCTGAGAGGTCAAGTGAAAAGACTATAGTGAGGGAGATCATTTGGGTAGAGTTGCGGAGGTAGAAACCAGGTTTGGGAGTTAAAGATTGAATGATATCTTATAAGGATCAAGTGAGATGGTGCTTAGGGAGGCCCTTTGAAAAGCTAAACAGGGCTACACAAAGAAAATAGATTATTCTAAGTAATAGTGCCTCCATGATATTAATGGATTCACTATTTGTCATTTTTGTTTTATATTTAAATTTGGACCAACTACTTAACCCCCTTCAAAAAAGGGGGAAAGGAAGGAAAAGAATAATGACAGATGAAAGGCAGAAACATCTGGTAGGGTCAGCTCTTCGAAGATGTTTGTCTGGAAAGGGAGCAGGTAAATTGAGAGGTACTTGAGGGGAATATGGGCTCAAGAGAAAATTTAAGACAAACTGGGACGATGATACACTTTTGGAAGCAGACCCTTCGATAGGAAGAAGTACTTGGAGATGTCATGTGAACGTAAAGGAAGAATCCCAAACCTCCTGATTTGGGTAAAGCTTTCCTTTGCATATTAAAAGTCGTGACACTAAAGTGCAGAAAAATAGTGAACCTTGGGTCTAGGATCAAATAACGAGCCACCGAGAGGGAGGGTCTTAAAACACAAAATGAAATACACTATTGATTGACAGTCTTGTCCTTGCCAAAATTTTGTATATAATTCCTGAATTTTTACAGACGTTTTCCTCGATAAATGAGAGAACAATTACGTGTGCCCACAGAAGAGAGTATTGGACACAGCCATCTGGTTCGACACCACTTCTCTCTTCTGAGTAATCTCCCCTCTGAAGAGTTAAGTTTCCATGTCTAAAGCTCATTTATTTACCTTGATTTCCTATCTTTGTGCTGTAACTCATTCTAAATATTTACTTTGGCTAATCAATGGATTATTGTGAGGCCCATTGCAGTTCACATGGCTTTTGGAAATGACAAGAGCTATTATTTCTCCTGCTGTGAAATAATAATGCCTCACCTCCCTGTTTGAACCTGCTGTCCGAGTACATGCAATACTTGTGAATAATAGATCTCTCACAGTCCTCGCCTCCTTTTAAGCATTCACGCTGCATCTTATATTTGCATACAAGTTATTTTTGCTTGTTCTTGCTAGGTCACATGCTAGGTCAGAGGACCAACAAATCATTTCTGTCTCTCCACCCCTCTCTCCTTCCCCTCTCCACCATCCCACTTCCAAATGTAGTACAAGCAGTGTTATTTGTAATCCTGCAGGAAAGAATAGGCCAGCCCAGCCATTCCTTCCCCAGACCCTAGTGGTTTGCTTCCATGAAATACAGTTCCACGCCTGAACAAAGAGGTATTTGCACATAAACAAGATGACTATACTTAGCCTGCTGAAATTCCCACCATTTTCACTGGGGAAAACTAGTAAAACATTTGACTTCTCCTTGCTGGGTATCTGAACTTAGTGCCAGTAAGGGTAAATCCCTTAATCTCCGTGACCTTTAGGTTCCCTGTTAGAAAATGGGCCTACCAGTAATATCCATTTCACTATCCTTTTTTTTCAAGGATCGAGTGGCTTGTGTATTATGAAATTTAAAACGGGAGAGTAGGAGATGCCTTGGGATGAGTGAAGTCCGTTATACACTTTAATTATCTGACCATTTGCATCTCTGAGTTTCTAGAACGGACTCAGAGGAATTGTATATTTAACGTTTTGACAGTGCCAAGTTGTCTTCTACAAAAGCTGAACCCACATTACAACTCACACCGATAGTGGGTATTTTTAAATCAGTTGAATCTTTACTACCTCCATGGGTGAGAAATGACGTCACACATCTCTTTGCATCGCTTTGAGGACCCTGTTGGGGAGTCTTTGGGATGTTTTCAAACTGTATGAATGACTCCGCTGTTGAGTATCTCTGATTCTTTATTTCCCATTTGGAATGTTTCTTCAGGATCATTTTCCAGTCAACAGACGATAGGGCCATTTCAGTTGCTCTTGAGACATCACAAAATTACTTTGCAAAAGGGTTTCACAATCTATATTGAATATATATTTATATATACAATATATATTCAGAGATGCCTAAATGTTTTTGTTTTAGCATCCTTGCTGACTCTGGGTGTTACTGAAATTATTTTTGCTAATTTAGTACAAGCGAAAGAGGTTGCCTTTTTATTGCCCGGGAACCATCATTTAAAGGGCCTCCCGATGGGGCTGTAGCCAGATGGAAGCCTGGCAGTGACACCAGAGGTTTATTTTCTGTTCTTTCACCTGCTGGTTAATAATTAGGCAATATTTCCAGGCCCACAGTTGGATCAGATTGAACTGCTCTTGCTGAGCTGTTAATGATTCGGAAACACCTTCCCCTACCTCCCCGCCTATCTAAATTTCTTCCAGCTTCTTTGAGGGCACCTCAATTCCCATGTCATTCAAATAGCCTTCCCTGATTGCCCCTTCCCACCCACCCCAAGGCAATTACTGCTCTTACCATATGTTTTGACCCTGAGCTATAGTCAATTTGTTTCCATTATTTGCTTTGCTTCTAAGATTTTGTAAAATGGATACACTCCACCGGTAAGGTGATGTTAACGCAATGCCTTTTCTCTTCAGGTTTTTTACTCTGTAAGTAGACACTTCCCAGAGCAGTGCTGGCCACACATAGGTGCGTAATTAACATTAGCAGCTGTGTTGAACTGAACCCCTTGTCAAAGAGATTTTACTCCAAAAGATAACGGAGTATGAGAAGCACTGTAGCCTTTCCACACACTAGGAACACTGTGTTCCTAGAACACAGAACAGGCAGACCAAATGTATTACTATACTTCGCTTGCAGACGTTATTGTTTTTCCACCATTCTGCTGTGCTTCGTAGGTCCCTTTCCCTAACGATCTCTTCTTGTTGAATCTTCTAGCATATTCCAGTGAACAAGATTAGTTTCTCCTCAAACAAAATACCATAGGCATGCCCACACAGTGGGTTGAATTTCTCCTCTATTTAGATCATGTCTCTTAAGTGACACCGATCCACTTAATCCTGGCAGCCTTCATTGTTATTATTGACTCTGTCTCTAATGTTAGCATTTTCCAGCGCTGCTATTTTCAGAATGTACCTGCTCGTGTCATTCATGCGTCTTTTGTCCAGAATCTCTGGTTTCGCTGACATACCGAGCTTCTCCAGCTGGGGGAGAGTTTCCACGCAACTGTGGCTAACTTTGCCTTCCCGGCGTAAAGTACCTCCAAATCATGGATGTTCAATTTTACCCCCTGTACTGGGACTTCTAAGCCACTGATTCTCTGGTATGAATCCTTGTCAAATGTTCAAAAGCACCTGGATGTATGGGTCTATCTGTGTTATGTGTATGTGTATGTGTGTGTATATGTTTATATGTGTATATATTTTTATATTACATATGTTTATAAATGTGTGCTTATATAATCACGTATACAGATGTGCTTACGTATGTATATGTGTGTGTCTATATATCTTCTAGTAGTTAGAATAGAATTAAAGCTATTAACAGAGGTGTTCAAATCTTTCTTTTTAACCTTAAAACACTTCTGTATGATCACTCAGGCAGGAAGTCAATAGGCATAAAAGATAGTGATTATCTAGTTGAATAGTGGGGATGAAAAGGCCGTTGGGACATTGTTCTAAACCATGATTTGTCCCCTGCTGTTGATCATATCTCTTCACCATAACCCTCAGCCACCAGGCTCTATTCACATTGGCCTCTTTTTACATCTGGAATTTACTAAAGTTGTCTTTTCCCCTGGGGCTTTGCTCTACCCATCCCCCTGTCCAGAACCTGCTCACCTAGACTTTCCCACTTCCCACAACCTGGCTCCTTGTTACTAGAAACTCAAATCAAAAGTCACATTTCCACAGAGACCTTTCTTGACCTGCCAAATGGCTTCTCCCCTTCTTTCCCACTCCCAGGTAACCCTTACATCCCTACCCACTCCCGGGAAGTAACTTCTTTCTTATGGTTTGTTTATGTCCCAGTAGGAGGCGAGTTTCCAGGACAGTAGGCAGCTAGTCTGTCTTGCTCCAAGTTATACTTCCAGTTCTTAAAAACGATGCCTGGCACACAGGAGACAATAAATATGCGCCGGGAGGAAAACGCATCAATGGAGCACTAGCTTTAGAGGAGTCTCAGACCTTCATATGATTTCCTTCTCCTGCTTCTAAATCCCTTGGGGTTTACATTTTAACATTCTGTTTTTAAAGGTGTTTCACAAAGCTTTTCCTAGATTTTAGGTTATCAAAGCACATTTTGTTTTTTGAACTCTAATTCCTACTAGGAAGTTGAAAGCTTATGGTGAAAAGCTGCTTTGCAGAATAAACTACAGTGAGTTAAGAATCGGTTCTAAACATTTTAAAAGAACAGCTTAGGAAAACTTCTATCTACTAAAGGAAGTGAAATTTCAATGTTCATTTCCCAAAACAAATCACCAAGACGCCATGTTCTTTTACTATTTAATTTATAATGCCTACAAGTAATTTTTTTTTAATTTTTTAAAAATTTATTAATATATATTTTGAGAGAGAACAAGAGCAGGGGAGGTGCAGGGAAAAAGAGAGAATCCCAAGCGGGCTCCATGCTAATAGCGCAGAGCCTGATGTCGGACTTGATCTCGCCAAGTGTGAGATCTTGACCTGAGCCAGGATCAAGAGCCAGACGCTTAACTGACTGAGCCACCCAGGTGCCCCTATTTCTAATTTTTTAACTATCCAAACAAAAAGCTAAAAATTTTACCTCCAAGCCAACAATGGGTGATAAGAAGTCGTTTATTAATATTATTCTTTGGCAAACATTAGTTTCAATCAGTTTTTCCCAGTTATAGACTTACTGAATGGGAAGCACCTTGTAAGCATATCATTTGCTTGGGAAAAACAGTATGTTAATATAGTAATGTAATTTTTGTCCTCTTCATTCTTTTATCATAGAATAGTCTACCAGTGCTGAACTGGACTTATAGCTCTAAAAATTACTTTGTACAGAGTTAACTTTTCCAGTAGACCTATCTGTCCAATCTTAAATAAGCCCCTTGGGAACACAACAACAACATTGCTACAAAGAAATTTTTTACATCATCATCATGTTTTGGTAATGAGGAGGAAAGATGTGTCATGTGAATCCAGACTCATTCATTTACCATCAAAGATAGAATTAAAAGGGGAAAAAAGGAACTTGGAGTGCACAGAGGAGAACTTTAATAGCATAATAGTATTTTAAAAAATGTAATACATAACAGCTTAAAGGTGAAAAAAAAAAGTTGTAATTTGAAGGCTCAGAAATAACCACTACTTATATCAATGTATTTCATTCAAGTCACTTTTTCTGCAAATGTATAAACAAATATATTTAATTCTAAAAATTTGGTTTATCACTTTTCCTTAGCAGGAGGGGAAAAAGACAGTTTCTCATGTCAGTAAATATTCTTTGGATGCAAAATAATTGACTTCGCTACACATATTGTTGGTCCGTTCCTCAAATCCTTGCTAATACTGCTATTATTTATTACATTTTGAGTCTTTGCTAATAAGATGGGTGAAAAGTATCTTGCTTTTATTTAAAACTTTCAAATCTTTTTTTTTTTTTTTTTGAGTATAGTCAATATACAATGTGACATTAATTCCAGGTGTACAACTTAGGGGTTGACAAGTTTATATATATTATGTTCTAAAGTATAGCTACCATCTGTGGAATTATTGGATCATATGATACTTCTCTTTTTTTATTATTTTTTAATGTTTATTTATTTTTGAGAGAGATAGACAGAATGTGAACAGGGGAGGGGCAGAGAGAGAGGGAGACACAGAATCTGAAGCAGGCTCCAGGCTCTGAGCTGTCAGCACAGAGCCCCACACAGGCTCGAACTCACAAACCGTGAGATCATGACCTGAGCTATGGTTGGATGCTTAACTAACTGAGCCACCCAGGTGCCCTGAGGATCATATGGTATTTCTATTTTTTTTTTATTTTTTAATTTTTTTAAACATTTATTTATTTTTGAGGGTGAGGGTGGGGCAGAAAGAGACAGAGTGAAAGAGGGAAAGGGAGAGAGAGAATCCCAAGCAGGATCCACACTGCCAGTGCAGAGGCTGATGTGGGGCTCGATCTCATGAACTGTGAGATCATGACCTGAGCTGAAATCAAGAGTTGGACGTTCAGTCAACTGAGCCATCCAGGCACCTGGTATTTCTATTTTTAATTTCTTAAGGAACTTCTATACTGTTTTCCACAGTGGCTATCCCAATTTACATTCCCACCAGTGGTGCACAAAGGTTCCTTTTTTTCTACATTCTGACCAACATTTCTTTTCTTGTGTTTTTTTTTATTTTAGCCATTCTCACAGGTGTGAGGTGATATCTCGTTATGGTTTTGATTTGCATTTCCTTGATGATGAGTGATGTTGAGCATCTTATCACATATGTGTCTGTTGTCCATCTATATGTCTTCTTTGGAAAGATGTCTATTCAGCCCCTCTGCCCATTTTTTAAATAAGATTGTTTGTTTTTGTTGTTGTTATTGTTGAGTTGCAAAAGTTGTATGTTGGCGTATAAGTTGCATATATAAGTTTGGATATTGACTCCTTATCAGATATACCATTTGCAAATATCTTATCCTGTTTAGTAGGTTGTCTTTTGTTTTCTTGATGGTTTCCTTTGCTGTGAAATAGCTTTTTATTCTGAGGTAGTCCCAATCATTTATTTGGGATTATAATCATTTATTCGGGAAACCAATCATTTGCTTTCCCTTGCCTTAGAAGACATATCTAGGAAAATGTTGCTTTGGCTAATGTCAGGGAAATTACTGCCTGGGTTCTCTTCTAGGATTTTTGTGGTTTCAGGTCTCACACTTAGATCTTTAATCCATTTTGAGGGTTTTTTTGTGTGTATATGGTGTTAGAACATAGTCTGGTTTCATCATTTTACATAAAGCTGTCCAGTTTTTCCAACATCATTTACTGAAAAACTTTTACCCATTGTATACTCTTGCCTCCTTTGTCACAGATTAATTGACCATACAAACGTAGGCTGATTTCTGGGTTTTCTATTCTGTTCCATTGATCGGTCTATTTTTCTGCCATTTCCCTACTGTTTTGATTACTACAGCTTTGTAGTATATCTTTATATCTGAAATTGTTATACCTCTAGCTGTGTTCTTTCTCAAGATTTCTTTGGCATTTTAAGGTCTTTTGTGGTTCCATACAAATTTTAGAATTATTTGTTCTAGTTTTGTGAAAAATGCTGTTGGTATTATGATAGAGATTACATTGAATCTCTAGATTGCTTTGGGTAATATTGACAGTTTAAACAATATTTGTTCTTCCAATACATGAACATGGAATATCTTTCCATTTGTTTGTTATCTTCAATTTCTTTCATCAGTGTTTTCTAGTTTTCAGAGTACAGGTCTCACATCTCCTTGGTTAGGTTTATTCCTTGGTATTTTATTCTTTTTGGTGCAATTATAAATGGAATTGCTTTATTAATTTCACTTTCTGTGACTTTGTTGTATAGAAACAAACTTTTTCTGAGAGAGAGCGTGCACGCTCAGGGGAAGGGCAGGGGGAGAAGGAGAGAGAGTATCTTAAGCAGGTGCCCCACTGTCAGCACAGAGCCCAAACCCAACGAGGGCCACCCAGGCAGCCTCATAGAAATGAATCTTTTCAAATCTTTTTTTTTAATATTATTTATTGTCAAATTGGTTTCCATACAACACCCAGTGCTCATTCCAACAAGTGCCCTCCTCCCTGCCCATCATCCACTTTCCCCTCTCCCCCATCCCCCATCTACCCTTAGTTTGTTCTCAGTCCTTAAGAGTCTTTTATGGTTTGCCTCCCTCCCTCTCTGTAACTTTCATTCTTTTTCCCCCCTTACCTTCCCCCATGGTCTTCTGTCAAGTTTCTCAAGATCCACATAGGAGTGAAAACATATGATATCTGTCTTTCTCTGCCTGGCTTATTTCACTTAGCATAATACCCTCCAGTTCCATCCACGTTGCTGCAAATGGCCAGATTTCATTCCCTCTCATTGCCAAGTAGTATTCCATTGTATATATAAACCACATCTTCTTTTATCCATTCATCAGTTGATGGACATTTAGGTTCTTTCCATCATTTGGCTATTGTTGAAAGTGCTGCTATAAACATTGGGGTCTGTGTGCCCCGAAGCATCAGCACTCCTGTATCCTTTGGGTGGATTCCTAGCAGTGCTATTGCTGGGTCATAGGGTAGTTTGTAAGAGCGTCCTCATTTAAGCAGCAGAGACTCTCTCCCTCCCATCTGGGAAGCAGGGAAACCTTCCTCTAGCTCTGGACGCCTCAGGCCCTTCTAACCCTGTGGTGCCAGGTGCTAAGATACCACACGTTTCATTTCTCTGCGCTTTCCACATAATATCCTTTTCTGAGGAAGTAAGCCCTGAGCAGTCTAATTGGAATTATGGTATCGGGTAAGGGACCAAGGAAAACCCAAGAAAAACTTGAATATCATTTCAAGTATATTTTCCTGACACACAGAGAAGACCCAGCTGTGATGACTGTTATCTCTGCATTCAGGAGTGACAGGGAAAACTGTGTTTCACCCGGCAATGCTTACGACTGTCCTCCTTTTAATTATTTCAAAAAGCCTGTGCGCTGTTGGAAACTCCACCTCCCGACAAACGTATTTTCCTCCTGAATGCCTTTGCTCAGAATACACCACCACTTTTGGGGTTGAAGAGCTGCGTGGCATAGTGGAAAAACCATGGGCTAAGAGCCAGACTGTTCTGTGCAGAAATGTTCTCACCAGCCATGTGAGCAAAAGCAAGTTATTTAACTTCTTGGGCCTCAGTGTTCTTGTGTGGAAAAAAAAGGAATTCTATCATCTACCTCATGGGGTTGTTGTTGGAATTGATAGGATAATGTGTACAATACCCTTTTACATTGCACTGTATGCAGAAGGGACTCAATAAGGGGTGGTATTAGGTAATTATATTTTGAGATTGTGGTCTTGTCCAGTCCTCTCTCCCAGAAGATGTTGCTGCACCAGCAGAGGAAGGACTTTTTTTTTTTAAGTTTATTTATTTTGAGAGAGACAGAGACAGCATGAGTCGGGGAGGGGCAGAGAGAGATTGGGAGAGAGAATCCCACGCAGGCTCTGCGCTGTTCAGCATGGAGCCTGGTGTGGGGCTCGAACCCATGGAACCATGAGATCATGACCTGAGCTGAAACCAAGAGTATCTGAAGCTCAACCAGCTGAGCCATGCAGGCGCCCCCTGGAGGAAGCACTTGTATTTCTTGTTCCTCTTGTGCTTGGCCATGGCAGCTGGGAGGTGCTGCTGTCCTCTGTTCTCTACAGTTGCTGTTGCATCAGCAAAGCTGTGTTAATAGTAATAATTAGGCTTACCTTTACTGTGTGTGTGTCCCCCGCCTTTTCCTAAGCATCTTGTAGTTCTATCTCATCTACCCTTATCCAACCACATACCTGCTATTGTTATAAATAAGCACACCAAGGCATCGAGAGGCTGAGGAGTCTATTCTAGGTCATACTGATAGTGAGGGGTACAGCCTGGATGGAAACACCAGCATCCTGGCTCCCCTAACCATCAGTCTCCCACATTTTGCAACACTGCCTGCCTAGAGCGTCAGCCTTCATCTCCTGGGATGGGTAACTCAGAAGGACATGAAAACACCTGCTGGAAGGAGAGAAGGAGGCTGCTCAGAATGGAGTGTCATTAACCCGCAGGATGGTGTCCAGAGGGAGCAGAGCCACTGCCAAACAAAATCTATGCATTCTGCTAACAGCAAACCAGCTTTGTATTTCCCTCAGTAAAGAATCTCCACAATGCCAGGAGAATTCCTGTGGATGGTAATGGTGTCATTTCTGTAATTGCAGTCCTATAAACACGAGCAGCAGGAGACCAGGAGGGAAGCCTTTGTAGATAGCACCATAGGGTCTGTCGCCTTTGAGTAAATAAATAGACCTTATTTATTAAGCATGTAGAATTTATTTAAAATACTCATTTCTAACGGAAGCAATAGAAGGATATATGAATTTCCCATGGATTGCAAACCTAAAACAGTAATATTGCAATAATAGCAATATCTGAACTAGCTTTGTCTTAATACTCCTTTTAGCACCCGAGATAATGATGTTTCTCGCGATTCTATTTTAATCTGAAATACAAACAGCTTAGGCTTTGCTTGCCTTGAATCATTATTATGGTGAGGTTGAGCCATCTGTGTTTTTCTTATTCTGCTCATAGCTCCAAGGAGAAGTCTTGAAATTGAACAAGTTGGGAGAATTTCTGTGGAGTAAATTCAAACATACAGTGACATCTAAAACCCTGCAAGATTTTTATGTTGCCTGGGAACCTTTTTCTCTCTTGGATTGAGTTAGGAGTGAGAATTAATCTCACCCTGCCAAATCATTTTCACAACTCTTTGAGGTCTGGAGCCATGTTTCTTACCAAATTTTGCTCACTTCGTGTATAATCCCCCCAATCTGCTTCTTCTTGACTTCTGAGATTATAAAATTGGCTGTTTGTTTAAATCAGGATCTTTCAAGGCTCTTGTTGGGAGACTAAATAGCTTTATATACGCACAACTAGTATTTTTAAATTCGCCTCAGGAAGAACAGCCATACCCTCCTGTAATTCATTCCCTGGTTGAGACTGAGACTTTGGATAGATTTACCTTAACAGTGCTTACATTACCTGAAAATCTGTTGGTTTTTTGTAGCTTTAATAAAGTATAATTGACATACACTAAAGTGTACATATTTTTTTATTTTTTTTAAACATTTATTTATTTTTGAGAGACAGAGAGAGACAAGAGAGAGAGAGCACAAGCAGGGGAGGGGCAGAGAGAGGGGGAGACACAGAATCCGAAGCAGGCTCCGGGCTCTGAGCTGTCAGCACAGAGCCTGACGTGGGGCTTGAACCCACAAACTGTGAGATCATGACCTGAGCAGAAGTCGGACACCCAACCAACTGAGCCATTCAGGTGCCCTGTCAATATCTGACTTCTTTCACTCAGTGTAATTATTCTAAAAGCCACCCATGTTGTCATGTGCATTAACAGTTAAAGGGAACTAGTGAAAGAGATTACCCTTGGCCTGTTCCTAATCTTATAAGGGAAATACAATTAAATATGAGGACACCAGTACATCATCTTTATTAGGTTAAGGAAGTTTCCTTCAAATTTTAGATTTCTAAGAGAATGGATATTGGATTTTTTAAAATGCTTTTTCTGCATCTGTGGAGATGATCACAGGTTTTTGTTTTGTTGTTTTTTTTTTCTTTTTCAGTCTGCCACTTTGGCAAATTACATTGATTGACTTTTTTATTTAAACCAATCTTGCATTCCTGGGATGAATTCTATTTAGTCATGATGTATTGTCCTTTATGTAGATCATTAGATTCAATTTGCTAAAATTTTGCATTGAAGCTAATGACAGATATTGTCTATAATTTTCTCTGAATGTCTCTTTCTGGTCTTCGTATCAGGGTAATGCTGGCCTCATAAAATCATTTGGGAAGTAGTCCCTCATCTTCAAAATTCTGGAAGAGTTTGTATACTAGAATTGCTGGGGTTTTTTTCTTTAATATTTAATTTCTACTAGGGCAGAATTCCCCAGTTCAATCTTCTGGGATTGAAATTTCTTTGTGAAAATGCTTTTAACTACGAATCCTGTTCTTTAATAGGGGCTACATAGATTATTTGTTTTTTTCCTTTTGTGACCATTGGTAATTTGAGTCTTTCAGGGAATCTGTCCCATCATTTAAGTTGTCAAATGTATTGACATAAATGTGTTCACGGTGTTTCTTTATACCTATAATTGGTATGGGACCTGTAGTTACATTACCCTCTATCACGCCCACTCTTGGTATTTTGTGTTCTTCTCCCTTCTCCTTCCGAAGGCTGACTGGTGGTTTATCAGTGTTATTGATCTTCACAAATATCTGACATTTGGTTTCACAGATTTTCTCTATAATTTTTCTGTTTTATATTTCATTGATTCTTGCTCTTATCTTTACTATTTCCTTTTCTGCCTATATTAGACTTAATTTGCTCTTCTTTTTCCATTTTTTTTAAAAAAGTGGATCCAGAGTCATTGATTTGAGACTCTTTTCTAATATAGGCATTTATTTAGTGCCATAAATTTCCTTCTGAGTACTGCTTTGGCCATATCCTATGAGTTGCGATATGCTGTTTTTATTCTCATTTAGTTCAAAATACTTTTTTTTTTATTTTTAAAATTTTTTTTTCAACGTTTATTTATTTTTGCGACAGAGAGAGACAGAGCATGAACGGGGGAGGGGCAGAGAGAGAGGGAGACACAGAGTCGGAAACAGGCTCCAGGCTCTGAGCCATCAGCCCAGAGCCTGACGCGGGGCTCGAACTCACGGACCGCGAGATCGTGACCTGGCTGAAGTCGGAGGCTTAACCGACTGCGCCACCCAGGCACCCCAGTTCAAAATACTTTTTAATTCCCCTTTTGATTTCTTCCTTCAAGGTTGTTCAGAAATATGTTAATTCAGTTTCTAAATATTTGGTGACTTTCCACATGTCCTTCTGTCATTTTTTTCTAATTTAATCCCGCTCTGGTCCAAGAATATACTCTGCACTTTTTATGATTTGTATCTTTGTAATTTCCTGAAGTTTGCTTGAGGCCTCGAATATGGCCTGTCTTGATAGATGTACCACGTACACTTGAAAAGAATGTGTTTTCTGCTGTTGCTGGGTGAAGCGTTCTGTAAGCGTTAGTTTAGGTCAAAACGGTTGATAGTGTTATTTAAGTTTTCTGTATCCTTATTGATTTTTTGTCTGCTTGTCCTGGCAGCTATTGAGAAGGGTTTTCGAAATCTCCGGTGTTGTGGATTTGTCTCTTTTACCTTTCTGTGCCCCCACTTTTTACTTCATGCATTTTGGTTTTGGTTTTGTTTTAATATAATTTATTGTCAAACTGGTTTCCATACAACACCCAGTGCTCACCCCAACAAGTGCCCTCCTCCCTGCCCATCACCTGCTTTCCCCTCTTCCCCACCCTCCCATCTACCCCTTAGTTTGTTCTCAGTCCTTAAGACTCTCTTATGGTTTGCCTCCCTCCCTCTCTGTAGCTTTTTTTTCCCCCTTCCCCTCACCCATGGTCTTCTGTTAAGTTTCTCAAGATCCACAGTATTACTTCATGTATTTGAAGTCTTCAGTGCATGAATGGTTGGGGTTGTTATGTTCTGTTGATGAAATAAGTCAGAGAAAGACAAATACCATATGATTTCATTCATATGTGGAAGTTAAGAAACAAAACAAAGGAACAAAGAAAAAAGGAGACAAACCAAAGAACAGTCTCTTAACCACAGAGAACAAACAGATGGCTACCAGAGGGGTGGTGGTGGGTGGGAGTGGGTGAAATAGGTGAGGAGGATCTTTATGAGTACCAAGTAATATATAGAATTATTGAATTACTGTATTGTACACCTGAAACTAATATAACACTAATTCCAGTATGTTAACTCTACTGGATTTAAAACTTATAAAATAAAGTAGGTCTCTTATAGGCAGCATGTACTTAGGTCTTAATTTTTTTAATCCAATCTAACAGGGTTCTGCCTTTTAATTGGGGTCTTACTTATATTTAATATGATTGTCAGTATGATTGGGCACTTGTTTTAATAAATGTTATTAATTGATTTTATTTGTCTATTCTGTTCTTTATTCTATCTTTTCTATTTTTGTGCCTTATGTTGAATTATCTTGTAGGATTTTGATTTTATCTCTTTTGTTGGCTTTACCACTTCACGTATAGTATAAGAACCATAAACAGTATAATTTTACTTCCGCCCTCCTTGTCCTATGTTATTTGCTGTCATACATTGTATACATATGTTAAAAAGCCAAAATACATTGTTAGCATATTTGATTTTTTCTGCCAATTGTCTGTTAAATAAATAATGAAAAGTCTTTTATGTTGAACCACACATTTCCAATGTTCTTCACTCCTTTGTGTAGATTAAGATTTGTACTTCATATCATTTTTCTTTGCCTAAAGGGCTGCCTTTAATATTTCTTACAGTGTGGATCTGCTGGTGATTGATTTTTTTCATATCTGTCTGAAAAATTCTTTATGTTGTTTGCACTATTGGACATCTTCACTGGATATAGAACTCTAGGTTGACATATTTTTTTAATTTCAGTTCTTAATAACAGTCACTCCAATGTCTTTTGGCTTGCATTGTTTTCAGCACGAAATATGCTTTCATTGTTACCTTTTTTCCTTTGTACATAACACATCTTCTTCCTCTGGATGCTTTTGGGAATTTGTCCCTATCACTGATTTTAAGTAACTTATTATGCTATGTCCTGATATACTTCTCTCTGTATCTGTTGTACCTCATATCCTTGAACTCCTTGCATCTGTGAGTTTATAGTTTCACCCAATTTGGATGATCTTCAGCCATCATTTCTTCAAATATTTTTCTGACCCCATCTCTTTTCTTCAGGGAATTTAATTACAAGTATATTAGGCTGATGATAGTTTTCCTCCAGCTCTTTCTTATACTGGGTTCATTTTGTTGTTGTTCTTCTTCTTGTTGTCACTTCTTATCCCTGTGTTTTATTTCAGATAGTTTCTATTGCTGTGTCTGCACAATCGCTAACTTTTCAATTTAATGTCTAATCTGTTAATTTCATGCAGTATATTTTCACCTCATAAATTTTAGCTCTCATCTCTGGACGTTCTGTTCAAGACTTCCATGTATCTCTTTAACACTCTTTTTTCTACATTCTTGAATATATAGAACAGTGATAACCATCTTAATATCTTTGTCCGCTAATTCTGTCATCTGTGTCATTTATGTTTTCTTTCTATTGATTTATTTTTTTTTCCTTATTATGGGTCATTTTTTTCCTGCTCCTTGTATTCCTGGTGTATTTTATTTATTTGTTAGTTCATTTATTATTATCATTATTATTATTGTTATTATTATTATACTGCTGTAACTAGTAACCACAAACTTAGTGACTTAAAAACAAATTTATTATCTTACAGTTCTGTAGGTTAGAAAGCCTCCCTGGTCTTAGTCAAGGGGTCATGAGGACTGTATTCCTTTCTAGAGGCTCCAGGCTCCATATTCCTGTCTGTTTCCTGGCCTTTTCTAACTTCTAGACACTGCCCGTATCCCATGACTTGTGGTCTCCTTCCATCTTCAAAACCAGCAATGACTCTCACATTAAATCACTCTAACTTTCTCTTCTGCCTCTCTCATCCCCTTTTAAGGACTCCTGTGATTCTGTTGGGCTCCATGGAATAATCCAGGATAGTCTCTTTATCTTTATCTTAAGGTCAGCTGATTAGCAGCCTTGATGCTGTCTTTAGCCTTAATTCCCCTTAGCCACACAAATAACATATTCACAGGTTTAGGGGTTAGCCCAGCACACCTGGTAATTTTTCCATGGTTGCCAGACATGGTGAATTTCACCTTCTTAGGTGCTGGATATTTTTGCATTCCTAAAAAGTCCTTGAGGTTTATTATAGGACAGATTTAAATTTATTGGAAATAGTTTGAGCCTTTCAAGACTTGCCTTTTAAGTTTTGTTAGGGCTAATTTTGCCCTACTCCTGGGACAGTACCATTCTGAGTATTCTACACAATACCTCATGAATTCTGAGGCTTTTCTACTCTAGCTGAAGGGAACATGAACTCTTCCCCTCTTTTGTGATCTCTATGGATTATTCCTGGAATCCTTTGGGCGGTTCTTCTCCAGCCTTGAGTAGTTGCCCCACATGCATACACTGATTGGCTCTCGGCTGAAGACGGGCCTGCTTTAAATCTCTGAGCTGTGCGTGTGTGTTTGCGCGTGCACGTGTGTGCGCCCATGTGTCCGTATGCATGTGTGTGTGTGCAGTTCTCTCAGGTACTCCACCCTGCAAACCCTCGTGACCTTGGCCTTCTCAAACTACCAGCTTTATCTTTAATCAGGGAGACTTCTGGGCGCCTCTGGGGCTCCCCCTCCCTGGGCCATAGCCTGAAACTCTCTTTTGGCAGGAATCTCTCTCGGCCAGGCAATCATATGGCTCACTTTGTTTGTTTCTCTACTCTCAGGAACCAGTGTCTTGCGCTGCATGAGATCCAATATCTGAAAACCTTGTTTCACACATTTTATCTAGGTTTTTAGTTGTTTCAGGTGGGAGAGTATATCCTGTGTCTGTTACTCTTTCCTTGCCAGAGGTAGAAGTCAAACATTTGTTACTTGCCACATATTTCATTTCGATAAGGGCAACAATGATACCCAAATATTTAACCACGGCTAGGTCCTGGGCACTGACCAAACAGAACAGATAGATGCTGGGTTTAAACAGTGATGTGTCCATACTGGTGTTTACCGGCTGAAGGTCAGTCCCGTGTAGTGCTGAAACCCATAATCCATCCAGCTCAGGGTTTTGTCACTGATGTCCCTGGCAAGCCAGCAAGACCTTTGCAGTAAGACCCACCTGGATTGAGTCCTGACTCTGACATTTCCAGCTGACCACTTAAAACTCCTCCATTCCCTAATTTTCTCTGCACTATTATAGTGAAGGTAACGTAGGATAATGTATGTGCAGGTGCCTGGCATCTTGCCTGGCACCCAGAATACTCCGTAAAAATGAGAACCGCTCCCCTTCCCAAACCTTCCTCCGTGATCCGTTCGGATCCCTCGGTGCTCTACCAACAGTAGAGTTTTACTCAGAGGGCCATTCACCCAGGAGAAAGAAAGGACCATCCCCCAGAGCTTTGCCTGTCGGGGAGGGGATCCAAAAGACGCAACTGTGAGGCAGCCACGGAAGGGAGAGTGGACGTAGTGATCTTTCGAGTGAAAGAAACCTCCCTGTTGGGCTGGTACGAAGTCAGTCCACGGGAGCTCATACCCAGCCACAGGAGAGGGCAGCGCAAGGCACGTCAGCCCCAGCCAGTTGTGGAGAGGGTGAGGGCAGGGGGACAGGTACCTGAATTCAGTTAGAAGGGAGTGGCAGGAGTTGGTCTGAGACCTCTCTGCTTCTTAAGGCGATGACACTCCACAGCTGTCCTACCACAGCCCCTTGACAAACGGTGGCAAAGGGGCAACAGCATGAGGGATACTTTGTAGGACTGGATTGCTCTGACATCCTCCTCAGGAATTAGGATTTACCTCTGACACATATGACTCGTTCTCCATAATCCACTGTGAGAGCATGTCAGGCATGAGCTCTACACCGATGGTCTGCCTTTTCATTTTCTTTTAGGGTACTTTTCAACAAATGAAGATACTTTTTTAATTTTCTTTTTAATGTTTATTTATTTTTGAGAGAGAGAGAGAGAGAGCAGGGGAGGGACAGAGAGAGAGAGGGAGACACAGAATCCAAAGCAGGCTCCAGGCTCTGAGCTGTGAGCACAGAGCCTGATGCGGGACTCAAACCCACGAACCGTGAGATCATGACCTGAGCCGAAGTCGAACGCCCAACCGACTGAGCCACCCAGGTGCCCCAAAGATATTTTTTTGTCACTTTCATTTTCTCTGAAAGTTTCTGTCTTTCTGGAAGCACACAAAGCTCAAACATTTGTCTTCAAGCTTTTTGTATCCCCAGCACCTACTGCACACCTGAGCACAAGAGCCTGTTGATGACAGACACTATTTTTGATGGACGTGTCATTGAGTTCTTTGTTCAAAACATGGAATGAAAATATTGAGCAGAAAAGGCCCCAGGATAAATCCTCCTGAGACACACTTGATACATCCTTCCAGTTTATTCTATTTTATTTTAGTAGAACTTAGCTCTGTTTGTTCAACAAACACTTTATGCTTGAGATTATTCTTGTCCCTCGCGCCTCCGTCCCGTCGCTGTGGTGGAAGGAAGTTAAATACCTGCGATAAGGTTTCCAAATTCTTTTGACTGACTTACCAAATGTATTTGAAAGAAAAAAAAAAATGTGATGATCTGGTATTCTTACTGTAAAGAATAATACTGAAAATTGAATAAGGGTATGAAAGTCCCAGCTAACTAACATTTCTATTCTGGCTTTCCTGGCAAATGCAAATTCCCCGAGCATTCCTGTGACAACAAGCAGATACAGATTAGGGAGGCCTTGGACTCTGTCTCCGACAAATCTATACTTTGTAACCTCAGTCCTCCACACCAGCGGCACTTTGGGTGTAAACTCAGCCTGAAGAAAGTCTGCCGATCCCGACTGCCCTCAGTATTAAGAAGAGGAGAAAAATATATAATGATATAGCCAAAGGAAGATAAATAAAACACCCGGCAGTCCTCTGCCCTCAAAACGTCATTTGATAAATGCAGTGAAAATGACTGCTCTTGAAAGTGTGGCCCCCGTCCCGAGGGACCGCTGCTGTCTGACTTGGGTACGTATTTACAGAGTGCTCTGTGCTTGGGTTTGAGGACGCGGTGGCTCAGCTAGGTAGATACTTGCAACGAGGAAGGCCACTTGTAATTCAGAGCGTGGACAGGCTCTTTTCAGGATGACAGCACAGGTGCTGTGTATGCCTCCCTAATTTCGCTGCCACTTTCTAATGCGGCTGTGTACCCGTGTGTCTGTGTCACAGCGCACTGGGCACCTTAGACCAGGGGTCCTGACTTACCTCTGCGCCCCCTGCATCTAGCGCATTGCTTAGCAACCTTGTAGACGATGAGTAATGTTCAATGAGCACATTCATCAGGGGGATGCAGGAGAGGGCAGGATGCCGCTCAGATCCTCAATTTTTTCAGCTGTAAAACTTAGGGGATGCCCCTAACATGGAAACGGCAGAGTTCTACCGAGTCCATGGGTTACAGCGCAAAGAGCAAGGACCACACGCACTCACACACGCTGACACACACACACACACACACACACACACACACACACATCCTCCCTGTCCTTCTCCCTCCCTCCCTTCTCCTCCTTCCTGCCATGTTTGTGTATACTCTAAAGCACAATAATATATGGGATAATATATTGAATTCTCTTCCTGCACAAGATAAGCACTTAGCACCATCGTGGAGCCCCAGAGGCCTTTGAAAGAGGAAAAATCTTAACTATAATTTACATTTGTGTATTGATTTCCTTGTTTGTGAATCACTGGCTTATAAATGCCCATCATATAATTGGGCCTCCATAATAACAATGAGGTAGGCACGGAAGGTTTTGGCCTTACATGTGAGATGAGGAACCTCCGGTGGATGGGACGGAAGGCCAGATGGGGTGCATTCTGGCTCTGTCCCTCTGCTCTGTGCACGCCTGGAGACCTCACACAGCTAGACTCTCATCACAGCCAGTACAGCCTGGACCACAGTTTGCTCTCCCCCCATTCCAGTGATGTTGCCGACAAATGTCTTTAGTCTCCCTGACCTCCACTTCCTCATTCGTGTGTAAAGGGCGGGGGGAAGCCTTGGAGAGATGTAATGAAAACTAGCTTATTAAATGATTGAAAAAGGACTTCGAAAGTACGGTGTTGCATAAAGGTAACAGTTCAAAACTGGGTGCTTCTGGGGATGGGAATGAGAGGTAGAGCCCTGAATGAAGAACAAAAACGTTCTTTGAATTTACAACTAGACAGAAAATGATGAACTTCAAATGCAAATCTGGGTAATGGTCTGTGCTTTCAACCTTGAACTCTCCAGGAGGCATGTTTGGGGTATGATTTTCATGTGAGAAATGAGTTCTCTGAGTTTTTAATATTGAGGGGTCCACACTGTAAAGGAAAACACTAGCAGACAAGGTGCTGAGAAATACTTCTCAAGGTATGCTACCCTCAGCCCGCAAGGCTGAATTAGTTTTAAATGGCAATCTAGTACTTAAACCATTCCACTTTAGTTTACTTCTCTGAAAAATTACTCAAGGTGTTTGTCAGAAATGGCAGGCTATCAGAGACTATGACTTGGCATTGATGCTTTCTTTTTTTTTTTTTAAATGTTTATTTATTTATTAAAGAGAGAGACATAGGACATGAGCAGGGGAGGGGCAGAGGGAGAGGGAGGCACTGAATCTGAAGCAGGCTCCAGGCTCCCAGCTGTCAGCAACATACAGCCCCATGTGGGGCGAACCGTGAGATCATGACTTGAGCCCAAGTTGGATGCTTAACTGACTAACCCATCCAGGCGCCCCAACGCTTTCTAAATTAAAATGCATATCAACATGTGCATAACTCAATCTAGCCAGAGCCTTGGATGTAACAGTATTTTTAAAGTCTGGTGCTGCTTGACTTAAATTTATTAAAAAGATGTGCGCGCGTGTGTGTGTGTGTGTGTGTGTGTGTGTGTGTGTAAAGAAACTTAATAACATAGGCATATTCATTTAGATGAATAAAATAGTATTTCAATGGAAAAGCTAAGTTTAGGGAGAATGATATGCCAAACATATGAATGAGCCCAGTTGGTGAATTTGGGTACAAAAAGCTAATCTTCTTGGCAGAAAAAGCAGAGAGGAAATAGCACTGTACTCTATAATTCTCATTTCCAGGCACTGACAAACATCTTGGGCCTTTGGGGGTAGAGGGGACAACAACAACAAACAACAAACTGTCGGAGAAATTCCTCCGATGGCAAGACTATACGGCACCGCCTCTTCGAAAGGACACCAAGGCAGTGTCGTCTGATCTATACTGTGTAGTATGCACATGCAGAAAGGCACACACGCAAATATATTTATCATTAAAGATTGAATGCAATATAATTAAATAAATACATTAAATATTTTAAATGATGGCTAATATGTATGGAGGGCTTCCTCTACCAGGCACTATTTTAACCCCTTTATATATTTTAACTCACTCACTCCTCACAACAAGCCTGTCGATGTAAATATTATCTTTTATCTTTTCACACATTAAGATCTGCGGTGTAAAGAGGCTGGGAGTCAGGGCAGGAGGGCGTGAGCCTGTTCTTGAGCCCAGGGCTCAGGTGGCCCCTCCCTCCGTTGCCGCCTGGCCCTTGGATTGTTCTTTTCTTTCCATCTTCCACTCTTATTTCTTCGCAGCCTATTGTCCTGGCCCACACAGTCGAGTAGGAAAATTAAATTAATATTAGATCAGTCTGTGATTTTCAAACAACACACGACTGGAAAGTTTCCTTTAGGAGTGTTCATGATGTGTTTGCTTTCAAAAGAGGCTCTATTTTCTCCCCCAGCCGAGGGCTATATGCTGATCTCATTTAAAGAGACCAACTCTGGGTTGCTTCAATCCCTTCAAGCAGTAAGTTTAAATTGAAACCTACATAAATTGTTTAAAATAATATGATGTGAATGTTTTCTTTGAAGCTAAATATTGAATAAGTTTTCCTTTGTTCTTGTTTAAATTTATGAGATGTTACCTATCTCCCGGATGCCTTTGTAAACTAAAACTAAGGTGGATAAATAAAATCAAAAGGTTAGCCCTTGCATATTATCTTGGGAAGAGGCAGGTTTCCAAGGGAAGATCTGTGAAGACGTTTACACGCCATGAAATACCACCCCCGCTGTCACGACCACTGACTGCAGAGGTCTCTATATCAATATGACGCCAGGCTATTACCGGACTTCAGAGAAGAACAGAGCGAGAAGGCATTGAATGCCAGAAAGAAATGTGTTGACATAAATTATTTAGTCTTTCCCTATATACTCAGAAGGTCCCCATCCTTAAAAAGCTAGATAGATAGGTAGATAGATAGATGGATGGATAAATACTTAAGAATTAAAGAGTGCCTCTTACATGCTTGACTGAATATTCAAAAACATTTTCCAGGACTCCATAGCGTTTTGCCTCTCCGTTCTGCCTCTGTGCCGTAAGTCTGTCAGTTGGTTCAAAGCACAGAACACCAATAGCTTATTCAGGCCTTTTTTTTCCTACCATTATGTAACAGTCCTGCTGTACAAAGTCACATAACGTCGTACAGAGAGAAAATTAATCATCAGCTAATGAGATGGGGGTGTGAAAAGAAGTTTGAAAGAAGTAATTTGGAAGCCCCAATTATGGCCTATTCCCGTGGGTCTCCCGTGGGTCTCCCGTGGGTCTCCCGTGGGTCTCCCGTGGGCATGACTGGCTGATCCAGGTTCAGGGGTGTAAGAAGGGCGTGGGGGGAAGGAAGAAGATACAGAAGGCACAGCCTCTGGGCATACAAAGCGGCTTTTGCCATCTTCCAGATGAGAACTAATAGGCACCTATGTAGCAGTGGGAACAAAAAACGATGATGTGGAAAAACCTTTCAAAGGGAAGTCTGTCTAAAAGGTTCTGGCATGTGACCACGTGTGGTCTTGCTACCAAGGTTTTAAACTAGGAACTGAGAGGAAGGGGAATTGCCGTTAAAAGAAATAGGCAAGGGGGCGCCCGGATGGCTCAGTCAGTTAAGTGTCTGGCTCTTGATTCCGGCTCAGGTCATGATCTCACAGTTGATGAGCTCAAGCCCCGTGTTGGGCTCTGCACTGACAGTGAGAAGCCTGCTTGGGATTCTCTCTCTCTCTCTCTCTCTGCCCCTTCCCTGCTTGTGCATGCTCGCTCGCTCTCTCTCTCTCAAAACAAAGAAGCAAACAAACAAACAAAAGAAAGAGGCAAGTCCTGAAGCTACTGACTCCATCCAGGAGTATGCAATGGAGATGAGGTCGGAAGGAAGGCCTGGATGCTGTAATCAGGGTGCATTTTGACACATATGAAAAGAAGCATGAGGGTGCCAGCAGGCCACAGAGCAGAGAAAATAACTTAGCAAGAGCTTATAATGCAAGGAATTAAGAGCGACCCCATGCACAGTGAGAATTTGGCATTGGCCCTCAGGACTGGGAATCAATGACTTGAGTTCAGGAGAAGTAAATGTTAGGGGGAAGGAGTCTATGCAGATACGTCTAAGAGGGTCTTCCCTGGCTGAGTCTGACCTGCAAGGAGAAATTAGAAGGGGTGGGAACTTTAAGAAGGAGCTGTCTTGCCATTGTATAGATTTTGAGGGCCGGGAGGGAAAATTCGAGATGGGAGGAGAACCTAAGAAGCAAGGTTTTGGGGGGGGGGGGGGGCACCTGGGTGGCTCAGTCAGTTAAGCATTCCAACTTTGGCTCAGGTAGTGATCTCACGGTTCATGAGTCCGAGCTCTGTGTTGCGCTCTGTGCTGACAGCTCAGAGCCTGGAACCTGCTGTAGATTCTGTGTCTCCCTCTCTCTCTGCCCCTCGCGTGCTCACGCTCTTTCTCTTTCTCTCAAAAATAAATAAACATTAAAAAATTAAAAAAAAAAAAAAGATTTTGGAAAATCCAATGGAAAATGCAAACTCTTGTATTTAGTTTTAAAACATCAACTGCAAAGTTGCATAACGGCATCCTGCAGAGACACAACACACGTGTTCTAGTTGAGTGAGGTTAGTTGATGCATGTCAGCTCCGTGATGGGACTGTCAAAAGTCTCGTGCCGTGAGATGACGTGAAGCTTTCCACAGAGGCCTGGCACAAAGCAAGCATTCAAACGCGACCATTGCTTTTTAATCATAACGTACCAAGTCAGCCGAAAGCATAGACTTCAGAATTAAGAAGGGTCGAAATCCCTGCCAGTCCTCTAGGTCAGCTTCTATTGGGGCCTATTTCTGGGACTAACCCCCTAGACCTCAGAAAGGGTGGGTTTTAGAGGAAGTCACTTGTGGAAAGGCTAAGGGGAACAGGGTCGCTGAGGCCCGGCGGGTGCTCCTATGAGCTCCTTCGTGGATTTGACCAGCAGCGCGAGGACAGGGGAGCAGACTTGTGACGACAGCCCAGGAGAGCAGAATAAAGACAATGGAGTTACTCCGGGATATCAGGTCCCGAGGCAACATACGAGACAGGTAAACTTCTCACCGTGAAACCGTTAGTAGTGGAATGCACAGTCTTGGGAAGTCGTGAACATCCTGTCAGTAGCTGCGTCTTAGGGACGGCAGGGTGGACAGACACTGGGGAACTCAGATGCACACTGGTGAAGCAGGAAGGACTCCGGATCCTAATTTCAGTTCCTCTCTTAACTAGCTGTGTCACTTTGGGCAAGTCACTTCACCTGTCTGAGCCTCGGTTTTCTCATCACGAAATCAAGAGGGTAGGACTAGGAAATACTCAGATCTCTTGCAGCTTTGAAAATTCACTGTGGTGAGGCCCAGCATCCTTTGCTTCCTGGTCAGACTGAACCCCTGCACACCTGCCTGGCATATGCCAGCACGGTTTTCATGCCTCAGCTGGGCATGTGCCTCAGTGACTGAAGAGTGGGTGCTAGCAGGTCCAGGGGACAGAACGTCTTACTCCGAGTGTGACAAGTGAGGCCTCTGTACTGAGCTCTGGCACCAAACTCAAATCGCCCAGCCCCCAGCGTGAGTGACTTTCACAGAACCTTTGATAGGCTTTTACCTCCTGCTCACTCCAAATTTGGTTTTTGGGTGCAGGCTCCACGCACAGCAAAGATCTGACAGACTTCTTTCGGCAGTCGTTGCTTCCCTGAACCAATTTTGGTGCAAATTTTGAAATTCTCTTCACTTGTGTTATAGTTTCAAATATGGACACAGATCTCCTCACTCAAGTCAACAGTACTTAAAATAGCCGTTGACGGCTGCATTCCTCTGTTCTGCCAGCATTCTGTCTGCAGTCAAAGGAGACAGAGGGTTTTATTTATGGAACGAGGCCTTTGTTTACCACGTGAGCACAGCAAGGCTCCAGGAGCTCACTTTGGGTGTACATCTTGGGTGTAAATAGAAAACATATCTCACCACCTTTGGAACTCTTTGGAAAGATCACAAAAGCATTTTCAATGTTGCTTTCTTAGATTCTGCTTGTAGGCATTCACTTATCTTATAAAGTACACCGTTATGTGAACTTATCATCTGTGGGGTTGATTTGTTCTTAATAAATACGTGGCCATCTTCAGGGTTGTTTTTTTTTTTTTTTTTTTTTTCCACAAAGGGAAAACATAAGAGCAATTCTGCCTCCAGGGGGACTGGTTTTGAACATTTCTTCTAAGAGAACATTCAGAAATATCTTTTGTATTTATGATCCTAGTAAATATATTTTCAGAATACCTTTTCTACATGCCCATAGAAGTCATGCCCTTGAGACTCAGGTCAGCTGTCCCCCACTCCAGCATCCCTCCCATGACCCATCCCCCGTATTAGTTTCCCAGAACTGCCGTAAGAAAGTACCACAACCCGGGATGGCCTAAAACAGAAACGTCATTCCCTCAGTTCTGGAGGCAAGAAGTCAGAAATCAAAGTGTTGGCATAGCCATCGTCTCTCTGGGAAGGAACCAGGGAAGAATCTGTTTCCGTGCCTTTCTCCTAGTTTCTGGTTTTTGATAGCAGTTCCTTGGCTTGCCACGACATAACTGAATCTCTGCCTCCATAGTCACGTGGCATCCTCTGTATGCCTGTGTCCCTTCTGTCCTCACGAGGACATCGGTCATATTAGATAGAGCCCACCCTAATTGAGTATGACATTATCTTAACTTGATTACATCTGCAAAGACCCTATTTCTAAATAAAGTTACATTCACAGGGACCAGGGGAGTTGAGACTTCAACATACCTGTTCAGGGAGACACAATTCAAACCATAACGCCCATATCCCAGTATGGTTTCTGCGCCCCCCCCTTCTCTGTGTTTCCATAGCACCTCCTATTTAAATGTCTCACAACAGTTGTCATACTCTATTGTCATTTTCTCTTAGTTGTTTCTGCCGCCGGACTGTCACTTCGTGGAAGGAAGGATTCCTATATTATCTTTACAGGCGAAGTACCTACCAGAGCAGCCAGCATTTACAAGGCGCTCAAATGTTTGTCAAAACAAATACTTCGGGGCGCCTGGGTGGCGCAGTCGGTTAAGCGTCCGACTTCAGCCAGGTCACGATCTCGCGGTCCGTGAGTTCGAGCCCCGCGTCAGGCTCTGGGCTGATGGCTCAGAGCCTGGAGCCTGTTTCCGATTCTGTGTCTCCCTCTCTCTCTGCCCCTCCCCTGTTCATGCTCTGTTTCTCTCTGTCCCAAAAATAAATAAACGTTGAAAAAAAAAAAAAATTTTTTTAAAAAAAAACAAAAAACAAATACTTCGCCATCACCATCATGACCCTTTATGTGTATACAGTATTAATAACATGTTTATAGCAGCTTACATAAATATTATTATACATAAAATACATATTTATAACATTGCCTATAAGTGCGACCATTTGTTACACACCATGTGCCAGACGTTACGTTAAACACTTCAGATTTTTTTTTAAATCCCATTTAATCCTCTCAAGAGGATTAAAATTTAAATATGATTATCCCCATTTTTCAGATATTATAAATGAGGCTTAGGAAGGTTAACTTTCCCGAGGTCGTGTAGCCTCAGGAAAGACCCAGGGCCTGACCACAGGGACATTTGATTGCAGATTTGGGCTCCTGACACGCTGATATCCTGCCTTCACACAGGCTGTCCTCTCTGATGCTCCCATTCTGTGGAGGTGGAATCTCTGGTTCATGTTCACGTTTATCTGCAGAAGACCCTGAAGCCCAGAGAGGCTAAGGGATCAGTCAGCCTTAGCTGACTCAGCTGTGCCCACGTCCTTCCAGCTCGAGTTTACCTTTTTAAAAACTGGTTTCCTGTGTTGATCATGAATTTTCAAGAATATTGGAGAAAAGGAGGACATGTAATGAAAAAAAAAAAAAACATTCCCAGAACGCCTGGGTGGCTCAGTCGGTTAAGCGTCCGACATCAGCTCAGGTCATGATCTCGTGGTCCGTGAGTTCGAGCCCCATGTCAGGCTATGTGCTGTCAGCCCAGGGCCTGGAACCTGCTTCGGATTCTGTGTCTCGCTCTCTCTCTGCCCCTCCCCCACTCACTCTTTCTCTCTCTCTCTCGCTCTCAAAAATCAATAAACATTAAAAAAAGAAAAGAAAAAAGCATTCCTTTAACAGTCTGAGTTTAACGGACATTGTAGAAGAGTAGGTCCTGTCAATTGCAACGAGAAACTATCATGAGAAACAGTGTCCATCATGTATCCTAAATGCCCAATAAACAGAATGTCCTCACGTACCACGTAGTTTCTCTGTCGAGTGAGAAGGGATCATATTTTGAGACAATAAGTCCTCTGAAAAAAGGACAGGAGTTTCTGCTCGTTTGCCAGAGCCCCTCCAGCCTGTCTCTCGGCCCGGCCCCCACAAGCTTGGCACCTCCCTGGACTTGAGGTCCCGTCTGGGCCTCAGGTACGAGGAAGGAGGCCCCTGGGGCCCTGCCTTCTAAGACTCAGCATCCAGCTGGCTTTGACACTGGCTGGGCTGTGACCCAGGCCCCAGGACTGATGCCTGGCGTGTCTGCCTCCTTTCACAATCCCTAGGCCTTGCTTCTGGTGTCTGTCTTGCTTCTCCAGCCTGGGATCCAGCCCACGTAACCTCCCCGTCGGTTTCTCTCAGCCTGTGACCCCGACACGTTGTTGCCACACCTCTACCCGGATTGAGTCAGAACGTGGATCAGGGTGGTTCAGGCCCCGTGACCTGCCAGCGGCATCCCCTGGCAAAGCTGGCCTGCCTGGTCTCGTGTTTTGTCTGCTGCTCATGATCTCTGCCCAGGACTAGACCTAATGCTAACCTTTGGCTAGCCTGACTCCTGCCTCTTTTTTCATATTATTCTCTTGGAACGCTGTGCCCTGCCTTCTGGGCCACACTTGTTCCTGGCGCAGACAGTGCACCTGTGTCCCCCGAGCCTCAGCTCAGCCCGGCATGCACACCCACACCTAACCTAGTTCGGTCCGGGCTTGACAGAGATAGGCCTCGATGGCCTTTCTTTTGAGGGAGGTCTAGTTCTCATTTCAAATAGGTAGACATCAGTGAGGCACTGACGGGAAAGGGGGCTGGCCACTGCTAGGGGCAGCAGACAAATTGAGAAGGAGGGATGGGCGGGCAGCACAGCCGGCAGGGGGCCTTGGCCTAGAAAGTGCACGTCCGACCTTTGGTGGCCGCCGTCCCAGGGAGAATAAAGCCAGAATGTACTGGCTCGAACAGCAAGATGCGGTCTCATCTAACCTGACTCCCGCGGCCCCTCAGGACACTGGGGTCACACTGTCGCCTGTGGACCATGCTGTAGCACGGACAGTTGTTTGGAATTCCCCAGGCCCATCAGGCTCTCCCCAGCGGGCCCCTTCCTGGGCTGACCTCTGAGCCTCGGTTTTCTCAACTCTTCTGCTGAGTTTGGTGCCCATCTTTCATGTTCTCCTTAAACACTGTGATTTCCCCAAGTGGGGGACGTATTACAGTTCGCGACGCCAGATCCTTGCAGCGGTAGCTGCCCAGTAAGTGCCAAATGAATGAGTGAAAGAAAGAAACTGTCGTGCCTGAATACAAGACCCTAACCTCCCCTCTGAAAAAATGCTTGCCCAATTGATGAAACACTCACTGGGCTGTGTATGGATCGGTAAGCAGGACTTGTGTTCCTGCTTTTGTCTTGTCCGGTTGGGAGAAGACAACCAGAAAGAATCGTTGGCTCAGCTTTGGCCTTAGCACCTGCTTGCTTGGCTTGGCCTCCTTCCAAGGAGAAGCCGGACAGGGCTGCCGTCTTTGAAACAAATAGCCCTTCCTCTTGTTTAAGTACGGTTTCTGAAAGAAAGTTCTACTCTCTACTTAATTGGATTCTTTCTTGCTGCAAGTTAAGCCTTCTTCCTCTTTTCCGTGAGTGGAATTATAACTCATTATCTCTGAAGTTCACAGGGGCACCTTTTCTAAGCAAGACAAGGAACTGCCTCTTAGAGCTTGAATTCTCTCTTCACCTTTGTCTTCCTGTGCATCTGTCTTTCTCCGACTCCCCAAAATTGTGCGTTTCCTTTAATGAGTTAGTACAGAATAGGTTCCTGTGCCATTTGAGAAAACAATTTCCATCTGTTCGTATATTGTTAACAAGTAATGGGTTCTTATTTAAAAAAATAAAAAAAAGGTCTAATCCTTCCCTACTTCCTCCTCTCAAATACTGAATCTCCGATCCTTTGAGGTCCAACATAATTTAAGTGTTAATTCCTTTCTAAGCTCTTTTCAAGCTACTGTACTCACCATGCAGATTTCATTAAACCTCAGAGTCTCTTCATATTGATGTCTCAGAAAAAGCAAAGTAACGCTTGCTCTATATTAAAATACTTTGCTCAAGAGCAGTGTCTTTTGTCCCCATTTATTTATTTGGCCTCCCAAAAGAAAACAGAAGTGCGTTACAACTAAAGAGAACACAAGCGCCGGGCTTCACATCTCATTTGTGAAAAACATCTGGTTATTACAATTCACAGGGTTTGCTGTCCTGAGCCGTTTCAGCCTTAAATCACCCTGTGTTGGCAAACAACAGAGAGGGCCAGGCCAGGAATGAAACAGACGAACCTTATGTACAGAATGAGATTAAATAAAAGCATATGCATGCCAATATTTTGATTTCTAATATATTCACCTTGAAAGGCAATCTGTTGTTTCAGTGATCATCATCACTGAAGTCCTTGCAAGCAACTTTCTTAAGATGAGACAGGTAAGATGGGACACTGAAAGCCATTCTGTTTGGGAACTTCCCCTTCAGACTTGGCATCTGGGACGGAAGGATACGTCTTAACTTTTTTAAAGAGAGGAGTGAATGTTCAGTAGTGACATAGATCAGGTGAAAGATCAAGTCGGTTCATTCGAATGGAAACTTTGAAATAGTCAAGAGACGCATTTAAATACAGAGCCAGAGACCTAAGGGCCCCTGTGCGGACTCTGCCTTTTGTTTGCTTTGTGGTGTTGGGGATTTCACTTAACTGCTTTAAGCCTCAATTTCTTTGTCTGTGAAATGAGAAAAAAGACCTGGGAAACTTCATGAGGACTTCAAATGACTAACCAAAGTGCAAGTCTTGTCTCTGTCACTTCCAAGCCTTTGTGTCTTTTGTGTATCACTTGTTTTGAGCGGTGTCAGCGCAGAATCCCTACTACTGCTCTAAGAGATTATTCAGCCAAACCATCCCATGTTACAGATGAAGAAACTAAGAACCATAATTGCAGAAGAAGTACCTAGGATGTCAAGACGACTCCTCCGAACAAGAATGCTCATTTGGCATTTAGATTTAGGACCTTTTTTTTTTTTTTTAAACCAAAGCACAACTGGAGAAAAGAACCCTCATTTTATTGAAGTCGTGCTGGCACATTGTCAAGTTAGATGGATCTCCTAATAAATGGGACAGCAGTCCTCCTGGGGTTATAGATCGGGATCACCCTGCTTATGCTGTTCAACCCAGAAAGAGAGTGGAAATATCCAGGGTAGCTGCAGGAAAGCTATGACAAACCTTTTCCCAGAAAGGAAAAGGTTTTGCTGGTGATTTCTATGCACTGGAGTATCTTAGTAAACAGAGGGCGTGACTGTCACTTCATCTGCCTCTGGGCTTGCTGGACCCGTTTCGGCACAGGTAAGCAAAGGGTGAGGCCATGCCACTAAGGCAGGGGCTTTCCAGGGTCAGAAGGGCCAGGAGGGAGGAATGGGAATGATCTAGGACGACGAGGGAGAAGAGATAGGAGAGACTTTCACGGCTGAGGAGTAGTGGAGGGTCACCATGACTACTCCCGGTGATCTGTGCTCCTGTGTGTCTACCTGGAACATCATCACGCTCCCAGGGAGACTGTCTGCTTTCTGCAAACAGAAAAACTCTCAGGAGAGGGATCCCCTTGCAGCTACTTTTAGGCACTCAGTACATTATTGTAACAGTTCCTGCTTGTAAATAAATCTTACTTATTTAGGATAAGAAAATCCCTGTATATCATCTTTACAGTTACTTGTTTCATTACCGCGCGCGCGCACACACACACACACACACACACACACACACACACACACAAAACAACACCACCAAAAAACAACTCATTGCTTATATTGGAAAACCCATTCCTTTTGCCCCCTTTCATTTTTTTTTATACAGGGCGTAAATTTGTTGTTTTTATACAGGGCATAACGATTTCAGAAGGGTTGGTCAATTATTTGTTGATTGAATTAGAGGAAGAAAGTGTGATTATCCAATAGAATCCAGAAATGTACAGCTAATTTTGTGCCTCATGTATATAACCCATGGTAATTATAATCACTCTTTGTTTTTTGTTTCCTGGGGGAAATAGGTTAGGTTGGACCTGAATGTATCGTTATAAAGTATGCACATATAAATTGAACTTTTCTAAATCTAGGTCACTCGGGTAAGAAGGCTCTTTTGATAAAACCAGATTGACAATTAGATTCACAGGGCACTTCAATGTTAAATGGTATTCTTCCCACATTCTGGGTCATAAGGCAGTGTAAACAATACACTGCTGTTAAGAAACAGAAAATCACATTCACAATAACCGCAGAGCTTCATGGTGCGTGGTTTTCCACTTTAATAGGCTGTGTTCTGTTCTGCCATGTTAATATCTTAAGTAATATGATTTTCTTTTCATGTAGCTTTAAGTTCATCTTTTATTTTCTCTTTAGCTTTCTGGAATAGCTTTCTATAATGCTACATCTTCAGGAGACATTCCTAAAAAAAAAAAAAAAAAAAAAATAGAAAGCATAAAGCCGAATAATCTTTGCAAGCAAACAGCAAAAACAACAATGAAAATTGATTTCAGATCCTCCAGCCAAAATGTTATCTTGTGTACTTTTCAGACTCAATCTGTGTTCCAGGCTTTGATCCAGGCCTCAACATGATGACTGGGATCACCCCCATTAACCCGATGATTCCAGGCCTGGGGCTGGTACCACCGCCACCACCAACAGAAGTGGCTGTCGTCAAAGAAATAATCCACTGCAAAAGTTGTACTCTTTTCCCTCAAAATCCAAGTAAGTGTTGCCTGTGAAAGATACTCATCAATTTAAACTTCTTTCTCTTCTTTCTTTCTTTCTTTCTTTCTTTCTTTCTTTCGTTCTTTCGTTCTTTCGTTCTTCTTTCTTTTCCTTCCTCTTTCTTTCTTTCTCTCTCTTTCTTTCTTTCCTTCTTCTCTCTCTTTCTTTTTCTTTCCTTCTTCTTTCTCTCTCTTCTTTCTTCTTTCTTTCTTTCTCTTCTTTTCTTCTTTTTCTTTCTTTCCCTCTCTGTCTTCTCTTTCTTTCCTTCTTCTTTCTTTCTCTTTCTTTCTTCTTTCTTCTCCTCTTTCTTCTTCCTCTTTCTTTCTTCATGTAGCATTGTATTCACTTTCAGATCTGACTCAGAATTCTTCCACACACAGGCACAAAGTGGAGGTCCATTCTCCATGAGGCCTTTGTCTCTAGATTAGCCCAAATGGATGGGGATGTGTCCATGTGTTGTATCCAGGAGCTGAACTGACACCTGAAGGCAGTATGTGTGATTTGGGGATATATATCCAGCATTAAGAATCTTTTTGCATGCAATGACATCTAGCATTTGCTGCAAAACATAGTGTGAAATGTGTGAGCATTTCCATCCATCGTCACAAATGTAGGAGAAAAACTCCGAAATGTGCTTTGCTAGATGGAAAATTGAATTAATTTAGCAGTTTGCAATTTTGGGGGGAGGCTGCATCTCAGAGTTTCTGGGCCAAATTACATTTGCTTGAAGGAAACATACATTCGATGACATAAATGAGCCAGATTTTTTTTTTTTTTTTAATTTTGGCTCAGATACTAAGTTTATGGGCTTAAATAGCTAGAATTTTTTTTTTATTCATATTAATCAGTGTTGCCTTTTTGAAGTGGACTTTTCAGGAGATTGCTTTAGTAATCTACATGTAAACTAGGTAAAATGTTGTGACAGTATAGGTTTTATCTTTTCCTACAGCCTTCCCCCAATGTAATCATTTGCTCATTTAAATGTGAATAATAGGGGCGCCTGGGTGGCGCAGTCGGTTAAGCGTCCGACTTCAGCCAGGTCACGATCTCGCGGTCCGTGAGTTCGAGCCCCGCGTCGGGCTCTGGGCTGATGGCTCGGAGCCTGGAGCCTGTTTCCGATTCTGTGTCTCCCTCTCTCTCTGCCCCTCCCCCGTTCATGCTCTGTCTCTCTCTGTCCCAAAAATAAATAAACGTTGAAAAAAAAAAAATTAAAAAAAAAAAAAAATAAATAAATAAATGTGAATAATAATTTTTTTTTTTAAAAAAAGTGGTTTTTCAGGCCCGATGTTTGGTGTTTCCCAGCCCAGCAAGTACTGCTTTCGGGTTGTGTTCCCAGTTTTCTGCCTTGCTGATCCATTATCCCGCAAGGAGACAAAGCCGATAACAAGTCCAAGTTTTCCATCATGTTGTCATTTCATCATGCTTTGTCCTTTGTGAGGTTTTTTTCCCCCCGTTTTCTGGGCTTCTGTATTATGAAGGAGAAATGAAATTATGCTAACACTTGCATTATCTCTGTTCACGGACAAGCATAGCCAGTCTGTGTAGAAAGGAACACAGAAAGTTTAGGTTGGGGAGGGGAGAGGAGGTGAAAACAAGGCAGCCTGCCAGCCGTGTAGGTCGGTGTAGAAATCTATCCTTCCTCAGAATGGACACAGTTACTCTTCAAGTGTCACTTTCACCAGGTGAGCCAGGAAGAGGGCAAAGAAATAAAAGTCAAAACCCCTCTGTTTTGTTGTGATTAATAGATCTTCCACCTCCTTCCACAAGAGAACGACCTCCTGGGTGTAAGACCGTGTTTGTCGGGGGATTACCAGAAAACGCTACTGAGGAAATTATTCAAGAAGTCTTTGAGCAGTGCGGTGATATTACAGCGATTCGGAAAAGCAAGAAGAATTTCTGTCACATTCGCTTTGCAGAGGAATTCATGGTTGATAAAGCCATTTACCTTTCCGGTACTTTGCATTACATCGGGGGTTTTCTCAGCATTTTGTTACGTTTTGTGATGTTAATAGGAGCTTATTCCCTTTTGCCTTAATGTACAATAAAGTCCTCACAGTTAGGGGCTGGAAAAGGAGGAACTCTGCCTTTTCCTTGGCTGCCAGAAACTCTATGCTAAGTCTGTGAGCGTTCCTCACTGCACGAAGGGTTGCCCAACACCAGTCTTTAGGAATTCCACTGAGGTTCTAATTAATGTTCTCAAGTGCTTATTAGATGAAAAGCAATATTATGAAGACTGAGGGCCATTATTATTATTGGATGCCATTCCCGGGAGGAATAAAGTATGCTCTGAGCACAATTTCAGTTTTCCGGAAGTGGCTCACTTTCTAGACCCCAGGGTAGCAGGTCAAGATCAGTTCCAAGCAGGAAGCAGCCTGATGCCATTGCCACTTTAGGGGAAGGCCCGATATCATTGCCCAATTGCCAGTGCACTTAGATTGGTGAAGGCTGCCCCGTGATATCTGCTGCTTTGGTGCCAGCTCGTAGGGGAGATTTTTACAGATGCTGAAATTAGACCCAGTGCCGCCTATCGCTCTGTGGCTGTTGGAGCCACTGTAGGGAGTCTGTCATCCGGGCCTTTACCAAACCCAAGAACTACGCATCTGGTATTGGTATGTGGCTTTAGAAAGCTGTGCGCTTAGATTCAGCTCCCTGACATTCCCTCACACTCTCCATCTCGCATGTTTCCCATCCATCACTCTGCACACCACCTCCCCGTTCCAGAGGCAAAGCTCATGAGGGAAGGTGAGAAAAGAATGGGGGAAAAAAAATACCTGAATGCCCCTGCCAGGCTTAATTTCTGCAGGCAGCTCCCTTCCCCGCCACGGAACACTCTTGCGAACCCCAGCCGCCTCGGGGTTATTCCGACACTGCTGTGACTTTGCGGAGTAGAGCTGGCGTAGAGATGTGGAGGACTTTAAAACCCTTATTCCAAGAAAACCTAACAAAGTGGGGAAAAACTCTGAAAGCCTTCTAAAGGAGATGGAAGACGAAACACAGAGGAAAATATTTTACAGCGCACAAACAGCTACGTGTTTTGCTTCCCATATCTTCTGGGGCCACAGCATCAGAGTACTCTTGTTACACACACAGGTGGTGGCTCTGTCACCAGCATGCCTGGAGACGGGTCTCCCGGGTCTCACGTGCCTCGGGCTAGAATACCTCTCCCTGGCTTCCATTTTCTCATCTGCAAAACTGAGGCAGCAACAGTACTAACTTATAGGATTATTGTGAGGAACGAATCAACATAATGGATATTAAGTGCTTAGCAGGGCACCGACAACAATAGGAACCATCCAGGAAATGGTTGTTTTTAACACAAATATCCTGAAGATGATAAAAGAAACACGGATCCTTATTTCTCACGGACCCTGCCTCGGGAAGCCGGGTTCTAATCACAGCTCTACCAATAAAAGTATTACTTTACCCCACCTGATTAAATGAGAGGATTAGAGTAGATCAAAAGTGCTTTTCAACGCCAACATAACACAATGTTTAGACCCAGTCAGAAGCGCCTTGAGACGTCGCCAAAGATGAACAGGCCCAAATTTAGGCACGTGGAAGGTATTTCTCTATCGATTCCTTGATGCTAGGCTTTGCCCCACTTGGACCCTGGTCCGGCTGCTTAGCCGGGCGCCTGATTGCTCCTTGGTCTGCCCCTTTGCGGCAGGGAGAGCCCACAGCTAAGGCCTCGCCTCCAGCTTCCCTGCCTGGGGGCACAGGGGTCTCCCAGCTTTACCTCCATCGCCCTAGGAAGGTTGCACATCAGTCCGGGGAGGATCTGGAAGGCTGCTTATTTGGAGGGGTGGGGGGTGTGGGGGCAGAAGGCTGCCCCTCCCGTGTGCAAGCTCCTGCAAGCCCGTGCCCAGCTGGAAGGCCTAATTTTAGGACCGTGTTCACATTTGAAGGCCAAGCTAATTTTAGGCTCAGCCTCATCAGGATCTCTTTTTAAGGCCTTAATGATGATGTGTCGGTGAAAGAGAGGGTACATTTTGGAACAGAAATATCTGAAAAGCGATGCTCTGGACACGGGCAGGAGAAAGTCCCTTGGCCAGTGGGGACTGCTAGCCAGTCTCAGGTGGTGCCACCCGCTCAGCTGTTATGTATATATCACCGTGGCCTGCCGACTTGTTACGTCGCTATGGCCCAGCGCCAAGATACACTCTGCTTTAGCATGAATTCTGCTCATCTATGACGGGATGTTTACGTGTGTCGTAGGTATTGTTAGGTCTTCCCATTTTTAGAGAACACCATGTGAACCTAGGAGGGAGAAGGGCACAACAGGAATCAGATGTGAGATCTGTTTTGTGTTTGCAACTTCTCAAAGGTGTGAAGTGCCCTACGGGGGAGAAGTCAGCCTCTACAGGGATTTTCAGCTGAGCTCCAACCCAAATGCCAAGATAATCCATTGAAATCTACCATAGAGATCTTGAACATCCGTGCAGGGCAGCCTGGCATTTCACAGTGGTGTCTCGTTTGCAAAGCCCCTACACAGCAAAAGTGCTCACTTTGCTGTCTCCTCTGGCAGCCCCGACAGCTGTGATCCTGCTGGGACCTGAATTTATGTTTTTAAAATCTGAGTGCCCCAAACTGAAGAGCAGTCTCAAAGCCAAGTCTTCCTTCATTTGAAGTTAGGCTAGCTGTCTGGTTTCAGTTCTGTTTGCGTTGATGTCTCAGATCGAGTGTCTGCACATCATCTGCTTGTAAGTTGGGTAGCTCACCGCAAATCCCCCAAAGATTTCCAGGCCCCTGTTTTTGGTCTAGCTCCGCGTTCTTGCGCGGGCTCCCGTGGCCTTCAAAGATCGCGTGGACAATTTGTGCAGTGCTGCGTGCCAGATGAGGTAGTGCAGGGCTGTAAGGAAGGCAGCAGCAAGGCCTCTTGATTGAAGGTAAAATATTCTCCCGCGTGCCCCAGAGGATAAGTGGAAATAAAACAGCATTGCAAAATTGCCTTGGTGATTGTGGCTTTTGCAGCTGCTGAGAGAGAATTGAGCAGCATTTTCTAGGGGAATGAAGCGGTAACATGTGAGTGAGGTGCTGCGGAATTTACTTTGTGGATCTTTTTAAATATCACAGATATTCTTTATTTACTCCTGCTCCACCTTTTTCTAAAAAGAATTTAAGAGCACTTACGCAGTGGAGTTACCGTAAATCAAAAATAGAAAAAAAACAAAGCCATAAAATCGGGGAGCCGGGAGGGAGAACGCTACGTGCCAAATTGTTTCGGAGCTTCCCGGAAGCCAGAGGGAAGAAGGAGTTACTGTAAGTGCCCTGGTTCTTGAGGTCATCCTCTTAGTAACAGTGGTTTGCAAGATGGGTAGGTGACCCTCTGAGACGCCTCCCAGGAGGGGGTTTATCCCCAAATCCCTGATAAGCTGAACTTGGCCGTGCTTCCTGATCGCTGGGGAGAAGGGTAACTGCTTCCCACCTGCTACGGGCAGAGCGCCCTTGCTATGGGCAGAGAAAGAGGCGAAAGCACCCGTATCGCGCCCTCGCTGAGGGCTTGGGTGACGCTTTGCCCTCATCGTGCTGGTGACCTTGTGACGGGACCGGCCTTTCCGTTGCTTTCAGGTTACCGGATGCGATTAGGGTCTAGCACGGACAAGAAGGACTCGGGCCGCCTCCACGTGGACTTCGCCCAGGCCAGGGACGACTTCTACGAATGGGAATGCAAGCAGAGGATGCGCGCGCGCGAGGAGCGGCACCGGCGCAAGCTGGAGGAGGACCGGCTGCGGCCGCCCTCGCCGCCCGCGATCATGCACTACTCGGAGCACGAGGCCGCCCTGCTGGCCGACAAGCTGAAAGGTAGGAGGCCGCCGACCTGGGCCTGCCCGCTGACTGACGGAGGAGCCCTGTGATCCCCAAGCACCCCCGGCGTCTCCGCCCCTACACCTGCTGATTTCCTGCAGTTGAGGTCACCCCCGAAGCTTCCCCCTGCCGCCTGGGACAGAGCCCTGCCTCTTCCCGCCTGTGTCCTCCGTGCAGGTGTGTGTTGTCACTCAGCACGACTCACGGAAGGAGGGGAGAGGAGTCGCACGCAGAAGGTCCAGAGGTGGCTCCTGTCTTCCCACCTGTGACGAATGAGCTAGGCTAGTGTCCCCTCCCGTGGTCGGGATCCCTGCCTTCAGAGATGGAGTTGAAGGGTCACTGCTAACACCTATGGAATAATTGGGGGCAGGGGGCACTAGTGTATGTCACTTCTTTAACGTTTGCTGTGCTCCTCTCACGTGTTTGATGCTGTGGGGGAATAAAGACATATGGGGGCTTTAGTACCTGCCCCAGGGAACTACAGATGATTGGGGAGGGGCCGGAATTTTAAGTCAGGACCACGTGTATGCGTGAATTCCCTCCCATAACCCATCAGAGTTGTATCATCTGAGCCGCATCTGCATTTTACAGGCAAGTGACGAGTGACGGTCAGACCTTCCTCAGGCCGTTGGGCGTGTCAGGTTTTAAGGAGAGAAGGCAGGTTGCAGTCGCTGGCCGCATGTAGGTGTCTCAAGTAAGCGATTAACTCAAGTCCAAAGCCAATGGCATGATTGCCAACCGATGTATGAGCAACGTGCTTTGGGAACACAGGGGCGAGTGTCAAGGAAGGTATATCAAGAAAATCGTCACAGAGGAGAACTGTGCGGGAGAAACAAGGGTCCCCCCTGCCCCCCAGGAGAAAAAGGGCCTAAATACATCCTGGTCAGAGGCTGGAGCCCCAGGAGAAAAGACACAAGGAAAGCAGAGAGGAATTTGGCCCAGGAGGAGAAAGGCACGTCACCTGTCCCAGGTACACGAGAGCTGCATGGCGGTTTCTATAGAGCAGGTGAAGTGGGAAGAGCAGTTGGGGGCCAGCGGGCAGAGCCCTGAAGGCTGCCGCTGGATTTGGGTTTTGTTCCTTAAGCAGCAGAGAGGCCATTAAAGATTTCTCATGGGAAGAGAGATGTGATTGATCGCTTGGAGTGTTTTAGAGCATAGCTAGTATATTGCTGGGAATGTGTAAAGTGGATTGGATGTTTTCATTAAAAGAAATGTATGAAAGCTGCCCCAAACCTATTTAGGAGGATAGGAGGTTGACATTCTATATCTTTAAAAGAGAATGCTTTTATTTCTTCTAAACTTTATTTATTTATTTTGAGAGAAAGACAGCGAGTGGGGGAGGAACAAAGAGAGAGAGAGAGAAGAGAGAGAGAGAGAGAGAATCCCAAAGCAGGCTCTGCACTGTCAGCACAGAGCCCAACGTGGGGCTCGAACTCACGAACTGTGAGATCATGACCTGAGCCCAAATCAAGAGCCAGACGCTTAACCGACTGAGTCACCAGGCACCCCAAGAATTGTTTTGAAACGGACTTCTGCTTCTAGCCGTTTTCCACCCAGTCCGGCCTTGAGAAACCCCTAATCAGCTGCAATTGTGACTGAAATGCCCCACTGTGACCACCAGGCCAGTCTTGCTTGTTGTGCTGCTCTGAAAGGGCTGTCTTACAGACGTAAACACATGGTCATTGTCCCTTCAACAAAAAGCATACACAGTGCAAATACAGGCATCATCTCCCCTTTCCATTCAGGCTACAAATCACAGGGAGTGGCCAGGAGGAGAAAGAACAACATCCTCAGCCGGGAATGTGGATTTTGGAACAAATTGGGTTTTTTTCTTTAATATCCTGTACATTGTGTATTATCGGCTTACGCGCTACACCTAGACGTGACAAAAACTAGCACCTTGGTTCTGTGACCTCTTGGAGGAGTTTCACAGAAGTCTGGCATCCCCCTGTTCTTTTTAAGAAACCCGCACGGAAATGTCTGTGCATGTAAGAGGAACGTGGCATTGCCTTCCCTGCTGGAGGATCACAGATTGGGATGTCAATTTGGTGAAGTAATTTGCAAGCTTTGCCATTTCAAAAATATATATTTATATAGATGAGTATAATTTGCAGAATTTCGAAGCTGCACCTTTGCCAAGTACTGTGTGATCCCTTGAGAGAACAGATTGGAAAATTTAATAGATGGCAGTTACAGTAGAATGAACTAGCTGGGGATACATCTCAGGCAACAGTCAGGTAATATCAAGCTTGACAATTTCAACCCAAGCACAGAGTTGGAATATAAACAGCATTTAATTGCCTAGGAAATTGGCTGCCTCAGAGAGGAAATCCACTCCATGCTCCTTATAACGCTGCAAAGCCAGACAGGAGGAGCCAAGAAAACTGCTGCCCTGAAGATGATTTCATTGATGTAGGGATAAAAAAAAAAAAAAAAGTGCAGTCAAAACCCAAGGTAAAGAAGCCTGGATAAAAAGAAAAGGAAATGCAATCTGAAAATACATAATTGGATTTGATTTTTTTTTTTCCCCTCCACTGAGAAATCATACTCTCTTAGGTTATTCCATTTTCCCCCATTTTACATCGTACCTGTTTATTCTTGCAGTTTCCTTTTGGAAAATCAGCTTTATCTAGCAACATCTGTACAAGCCCAACCCTATGTATGACCCACAAGGCCCTCCACTGCATCCTGCCTAGGGTTAAAACAATGCACATAGTAAATGCTTAATTCCTTTCTCTCTTCCTCAGCTATTTGGATCACTTGAGTATGTTGCATTTCTGGGCAGTGGTGCCACCGGGCGTGATCGGAAATGTGCAGGCAGCCATCATCCCACTTGTGGGGCTCTTTACCATATATCTGGGGCCTTGCTAAGCACCGCAGGGAAGACAACAGCATGCAAGCCTCTACTTCACAGCGTTTAGGCTTCTGGAATGATAGAGGCAATTACAAAGCACCGTATACTTCCCACTATCGTGTGTGAGAAGTGCCCGTGCCTTCCCAGGAGTGACTCGGGACCCAACTAGACAGTGACGGGGTGAGGGGGCAGATCTTCTGAAACCAGCTAACCCCAGATTCTGTGGCCACGGGGCCTTCTTGAAGGCGGAGGAAAACTTCGAGTTGTAATTGTGTAGTGTCTAAGGCAGCGTCTGTTGCGTTAATACAAATTCTAAAAAAGAAAATTAGCGGGCACCCTGCTGATTAAATAGACATTGTTCTGAGGACAATTCAACTTAATGAAGACTGACTGGGAAGTAACTGCTCACAGACCCAAAGTTTTATAGCATGGCTTTGAGAAAGTGAGCAGGAGCTCAATAACACCATAATTACACTTTATTGGAAACAGTAGCACCAGGCAGATGAGATAATGAATTTCAGTGTGTCTAACACAGACCATCCACCCCTGGAGGAACCCTGTGTTTGGACTGGGGAAGGAAGAGATTGATTAGACGGTGAGAAAGATGATATCCTCATTCACTGGAGATTTCTCCTGGCAAGAGCATTTAAAAGTTTGTGTGTACTTTTCCCCCCTTTGGAAAGCTTCGCATAATCTTTCATTATGCGATGAAATGAAGAGTTTCTCGCCATCAGGTGAAGTTTTGACAAAGCTTTGAAAGCAGTGCCCTTGGGATCCCCTGATGTGTCATCATGAATTCAGTTCTCCTGGGATCCGCATTCATAATTTCCGGAGGGCTAGGCTCTGATTTGCATACAGAATGGCCCAGTGTCAGCCTGCCAGGGGGACAGGGGGAGGGAGGGCTGCCGGCATTTTGCTGCGGCGGTTGTCAATATTTATGGTTCCAAGAAAGTAAAATCAATAATGCTCTAAGCCAAGTGGAAGTTCCATTAGCTAAAAGCCAGGCTTCCGTCTTAGGGCAAGGGAAATAAACACAGGAGCCTGTTGGAGAATCACTTCCGTGGGCGTCACTGACCTTCACAGAGGCAAGACAGGCCGTTTCACCTAGAAACGTTTTGCATGACCCCAAAGCAGGAATAATCAGTGCATTTTCATACTGCCAACCCCTCCCTTAATTTTTTTCATTTTTACAGGTACTGAGTAGTAATTGGGGGAGATTGTGTGTGTGTGTGTGTGTGTGTGTGTGTGTGTTGGAAGGGAGAGGAGTGCATTAACCATTTGTCTCGCCTCTCCTGCTATCTGTGATTTGGGGGATAGATAAGGTAACACACCCTTTTAGTGGTTTAATTGAGTAGCCAGAAGAATGGAGACTTGCTTAGAGATGTCCAGGCTTGAGGGACATTTTAGGACTATTGTAGCAGGAGTGCTTTGGGCCATCCTGGAATCCCCATTCTGCTTGGATCACTATGTGACTCCACACTGTGAGCTATTTCCAGCTATCATAAACGCCAGAAATCAGTGACAGCATTCACTGTGTGTGTGTGTGTGTGTGTGTGTGTGTGTGTGTGTGTACGTGTGTCTGTATCCCCATTTTTTGGAGGAAAAAATTGTGTTGTAGAACATCTTCCTTTTATCTCATTCTTGGGATATGTTTATTTCAAAGCACTGATCTCCTCTCTGTATTCCTTTATAGACCCAGCCATAAATAAGGGTACTACAGCCCGCCTAAGTTTTCATATTCAGTGCTCATGGCCTGGCTCTCATCCTCCCTATTGTTTCTGAAAATCAAGGCCAGATCTCCCTCTGCACACAAGGGGGGAAAAAAAAACCTGCTTACCAGTTTGAGGCCTTTTCCCCCTTGATTATCGGTTTGTCACTTTGATTGAAGTTCACCACGTTCCCGCCTGCTGAGTCCTGGGCTCTGTGTCCTTGTCCTAGAGTTACGCATGCAACTATAGCACAGACCTGGCCTTTGAGGAGCTACAGTTCAAAGGTGGCTAAAGCATGCTCTGGCAGTGGAACCATAACTTACAAATATAAAAATTGACACGTGCCTATGATTTTGTTTGACTCATCATTAATGAGAGAATCAGTAAGGCGTTAAAACTGGTTCAGAAGAAAATGTGCTTTATAATGATTGGTATTTTCTACTGGACGATAGTTCATCTGTGTTGTTATGGAGAATTATTTGCTTGTTATCAGCTCTCACAATCTATGTTCTGTCCCTAAAGGGTTGTAAGATAGCCTAGTCAAAGGCAATTAAAGATTCATTCCCCTATAGAATCAGATAATTCCGGGGGCTGGGGGGCGATGGAGAGGGCCATGCCCAGGATTCCGCTACAAAGATCTGCAGTAGTCTCTATGCCCATTTCCAAGTCTTTGACATTTTTTTTCACATTTTCTTTTCTGGGACAGGGATGACGGATGTTTAAGCACCTGTTCTTTAAATGGGGGCAGGGAGGTTAGGGACAGGGATTCACAGAGCTCAGAAGAATCACATCAAACCCTTTCAGTAACCTCCACTATCTCAGGTGCCACTTTCCATGTCAAGGTCTCGTGATCTTTTAACATAGATGAGCTCCCAGCCAGTTGTCCCTGGTTTTCATTGACTGATTTCTTCCAGTGCTTCCAAAACTTTAATGTGCATTTGAATCACTTGGAGTAGGAGATTCTGAATCAGGAAGCCTGAGGTCAGGGTGAGTCTGCGGTTTTCAAGGAACTCCCAAATGAGGCTCAAGCTTAGTCTTTGAATGGCGAAGATTTATCCCATATGCAGTTTTTGAAGTGCCTCCTATGTCACAGGTGCTCCATAAACATGGAAGAGAGGACAGAGAAGGAGGTTGATGAAGTCTGAAGGAGCCAGAAACAAAATGAGATGGGTATGGGATTCAGGTAGTGACGGTAAAGGGATAATAGTCATTACAATATTATTTATTCCTCACAAAACTAAAAATGATCATTATCTTCCCAGAATTAAAAAATGCTTTCAAAAGATTTTTTTGAGTCGTTTGATAAGCTGGTTAGCGCCTTTCTGCAGAAGGCTCTGCTTCTCTGTGATTATCTGACATCATTCTTAACTTTCATTGCCAGTGGCGATGACCTCAGAGGCCTGAAAGGATAAAAGGACCAGCTAGCCTAAGTGCCAGAGAACATTTATCTCTGGGAGACAATGTGAAAACACTCTTTAACATGAAATTAAAATGTTTATTACTGGGGCGCCTGGGTGGCCTCAGTCAGTTAAGCGTGTGGCTTAGGCTCAGGTCATGATCTCACAGTTTTCAGATTTTTCGAGCCCCGCATCTGACTCTGCAATGACAGTGCTCGCTCTCTCTCGCTCGCTCTCTCTCTCTCTCTCTCTCAAAATAAATAAGCTTTTAAAAATGTTGACTACTAACTGATGTTTCCGAACTTCTGACCATTGAATTTGTGCCTCTCTAGCGAGAATCACTGCAAGTCTGTTAGAAATAGTGTAACCAAATATAGATAAATTGCCAAGCGAAAACTCGGAGTGACCAGAAGATTGCAGTCGTTTTAGAAGTTTCATTCTCACGTTAGCCCTTCAAAACTGGAGGCAGATCCATAAGCCAACCATTGACTATACAGAGTGACTGATGTTTTAGTAGAAGGATATGGAGGGAATTGTGAAACGTAGCACATGGACGCCCCGATTCATGGTAGGGTTACAGAAAAGCTGCTTTGATGAAAGGCACTGAGGCTGAATCTTGAGGGAAACGTAACAGTTATCCAGGTGTCCAGAAACGTGAAGGCTCCTGGAAGGAGCACACGGAGCACGGAAAGGCAGGGAGGCGTGGCCATGGTGCTTACCAAAGAGGAGAATGGTAAGGGAACGGGGGATGCAAGGGGAAAAATGCACATCAAGAAAAGCCATGGAGCCGACATGTGCGGTAACCCAGGTGGACGTGGTAAAGGACCCTGGTGAGAAACAACTGCACAATTTTTAAGGAGCAAACGGTCCATATTCGCCCGTTAATACGGCAGTTTTCCAGCTTCTTGCTGTGGAAAAAGGCACGTTTGCCATTCTAGTTCTAAACTGCACCGTGTCTTCAGAGTTATGCTGAGCATGTTCACAGGAAGTATTTGGAATTTTTGTAAATGCATCTTGATGTGATTTTTATGAGCAGGTGTAATTTCTTTTCACATGAATACTTTAATAATGCTTGCCATCTAATCCTGTTTAAATTAGTTTATATTGTTTTCTGTTTTTCTCAGTGATCTTTCCACTGAATCCAAAATTGAACTTACAGTTGGATATTGAAAATGACCGCTCCCAATACACTTCTGTAGCCATTCAGAGTGAGTTGCTGAGTTAGTCTTAATTAATATAAAGTCACTTCTTACGTAGCAACAGATACTGACCGAACTTAACCGATTGTGCCTTAACTAATGTTTTCACATTTAATTTGCATGTCAGTACATCAATTATATATTGGCCTGGAAGTTTCAGAAAGTTCAGAAATGAGGATGAAATTGGGAGTTCTCGAAACTACATACATCTTTTAAGCTAAGCTAATGGAATTTTGCGTGCTATTGACTTGTGCTACATATTTTTTAACGCTTGTTAAAATGTGAGCAAGTCTCTTCCCTGCTTACTTTTTTAAAAATTTTTTTTAATGTTTATTTATTTTTGAGACAGAGAGAGACAGAGCATGAATGGGGGAGGGGCAGAGAGAGAGGGAGACACAGAATCGGAAACAGGCTCCAGGCTCTGAGCCATCAGCCCAGAGCCCGATGCGGGGCTCGAACTCACGGGACCGCGAGATCGTGACCTGGCTGAAGTCGGACGCCCAACCGACTGAGCCACCCAGGCGCCCCCCCCCCCCCGCTTACTTTTTAAATTGTATATTTTCAATTGCCCAGTCCTAAAACTGCTGTTTCTCTTTCTGAAAACTATCAATTAACTCTGATCTGCTGGTGAACTTATGCCCTCCGTCCTAGACAGGAAGAAAAATAAAGTTTGGTTTTCAGGTCATTTGAGCAAACCACACATTTTTTAAATTTTAAGTGTGTTCTCCCTGACAGTAATTAGTGTATTTACGAACTGAGTTACCACAAGCAAGAGAAGGAAGAACAACCAGTAACAGGAGGGAAAGACAGATGGAAACGGGGATGTTCTATCTCCTTGTAAGGTTGACAACAAAATCTTAGATGGGTTTTTTTTTTTTTCCCCTCTGTGTTATATACAAATAAAAGTCCCAGGAAAGGCGAAAAATGGTACATGAAGTCAGGGTTTTCTTTTTTGTTGTTATTTTTTAAGAGGGGAGCAAAAAAAGGCTTCTTATAAGTGTTAGGTTTATTCATGCTGTCTTTGGGAGGTCCATTCTCCTAACATCTATTGGCGGGGAGAGATGGTAGCGAGTATGCGCGGGAGGCAAAATTTATTCTGACTGTAACGGTCACAGTGGGCCTCTCACAAACATAATTGCTAAATTATGGGCCTCTCCATGGGTCTGAACGTAATGTTAAGTTGTATGATGGATTTTATCTTACACAAGCCGCTCCGGTCCATGAAATGAGATAAGAAACCACTGCAGCTGGAGTTCACCGAGGGTTGAGCTCGGCCTGAAATTCCGGAGTTAAACAAAATTGGATGAGCCAGCTGTGAGACTGCACGCGTGTGTTCTGTTGCCTGTGCGTGGAGATTTTCGAGGAAGGGCGTCTTTCCCTCGCAGGGTGCCCAGTGGGCCAGTTCTCTCCTCTGGCCCAAGTGTGAGGGCAGAGGGGGCAGGTTTGCCCTGAAAAAAGGCTTTGATCCCCAACCCCAGACTGCCTCTGCCTCAGGGGGAGAGGGCCCGGGTGGGTGCTGATAGGTAGCGTGTGTCCGATCGCTACTTCCACCATGGAAAAAGCAGAGCACGCTCCACGCACCCTGGGTCAGGCTGACCCTGCCTTGGTTCCGGGTGCGTACCTCTGGGCAAGCAGCAGCCACAGCAAGGAAGTTGTGCCCCCGTCTGGGAGAGGGACTCTGGCAGAAAAGGTACTAATGGTGTTTCTACGGCGGCACTATGAAATTCACAAATCACCCCCACGAACGAAGGCTTTGTATGCTGTCTAACATGCCAACAGCAGTGGTTGATTAAAGAACATCTGGTGAATGAGATAAAATAGAACTCCTTTACCAAACATGAATCACGCTCCGTCCAGTCATCTGGGGGGTATATATGTATATGTGTTTGTATGCATATATACACAATATATAACATAGGAAATAAATGCACACACAAACACACACACACAACGCATAAGGAGGTTTTTTGATGTTCCTCCAGGAGAGGGGAACATAATAGGCACTCAGTATTTACCAAATAAATTCGTAAGAATCTGAATCGCCCAGTGTAATTTTGCTCCCCAATTTTTAGAATTCAGTCTACCTCGTTTTCTGGAAAAATGTAGGATATTTTCCTTAAGTCACATGTTCCAAGGGTAGAAAAATTCAGGTGGAAGACTTCTCCCCTCCAGTTTGCCTGGGAAGTACGCAGTGAGCCTTCAGCAGTAGGATCGATTAATGTTGTGATAATTGACATACAGCTTCCAGTTCTAATTAACTTAATTACCTTCAGACTTGCTTTTTTTTTTTTCTACTTCTAAGCCATACAACACAGGTCTGTTCCAGTAACCATTCCCAAACAGGCAAGTTTACTTGTTTTCTTTCAGATAAACTTTATCATTTATTTACAGGTGGAACCACATTGCCCACTCCGTGCACCCCACCCCCTCCACAACACACACATACCTCAAAACCAAGTTCACGTGGACTCTAGTAGGCTTCCAGATGGCTTCCACAGAGAACACTGACCACTCAGGGAATAAGCCCTCTTTTGTTGAAAACAAGGAAATGTTTTGTTTTTCAGCTGAATCGAAGCTGTTCTATTAAATGTAAAGCGAAATTAGTTTTGAACTGGAGCAGAAAAAGAACTGACTAATTCCTACAACCACTTTGGGAACAATATCTTCCGTTACATCCGGTTTTAAAATAGTCTAATCTGTCATCCATATTTTGCCACTAACTCAGCTGAATCTAAGTCACACAACTAGTTTCACTGTATAATAGATCTGATAAGAGAATCTTGAAAAATGCAGTAGGGGACCCAATAGGTTAATGACAGTTTTCTGAGCCACTCTTGAGAAAGAGAAATCAGGATTTGGTGCGCCGTGTTACCAAGAATGCCCAGAACAGATCTAAAACTAAGCTCACCGGGTTGGTAAATGAGATGAGTGAGCTACCAAGTATTTCTTGGATGGCTCTGTGACACCATAGAGTCAGATGTGAAAGGGAAGGCTAAGAAACGCTAGCACAGTTAGCCTTAGGGAAGCTAATTTGTCAAGTTCCAAAGATGTATCCGTAAGATGGTCCATGTTCTGTCTTTTGAGAAGAACCAGAGTAAAGTACGTGTCCTTGCCTTGGCATTGATTTGTACTTGGTGGTTTTCCATTTCCAGATGATAGCAAGTTTTCAGAGGCTATCACAGTGCTACTCTCCTGGATTGAGCGAGGGGAGTTAATCGGCGTTCTGCCAACCAGTTCTATTCCATGGTGCAGTCAGCCAATAGCCACGTCCGCCGGCTGATGAACGAAAAAAGCCACCCATGAGCAGGAGATGGAAGAAGCCAAGGAGAATTTTAAAAATGCCTTAACTGGAATCCTCACCCAATGTAAGTAAAATTTGGGGGGCCATCTGTTTTGCTGTGGTTTTGCCTTTTCTTTTGTATTCATTTAGTTTTTGTTTTCATGTGGGGGTAAGTAGATCAATAATTTCCCATTTTTACTCCATATCAAATGGCACACCTCATAAACCGATTTCATGTTCTGTGGCAACTTGGAGGAAACACGGACCCCGCCCTGAGAGCTTACTTCTCAAGGTGAGCAACATTTCTGTAGCTTTTCCTCAGAACACCAAACCCGGCCACCAGGGCAGGGCACCAGATGCTTCTGTGCCTGCTGGACCCACCGCAGCTCACAGCACACCTGCAGGGTGGCCACCCTTTACCTGGGGCCGTCCCCACAGACCTGTGTGTCCTCCCAGTGCTGGGACAGTAGGAAGCAGACCCCGAACACATTGTCCTTGAGCTCTGTTTAGGATGAAGGTATCATCAGAAAAACTCCTCCCCAGGATCCTTTATTGGAGGTGAGCTCTGGCTGTCGACATGGGCAACTCAGGAGTAGAGGAGGGTTTTCTGCAGTATTATTTTTTTTTGTCCTTTCTTCATCTGGAAAGCAGATTGCCTTAACCGCTTAATGCTGGTGATTTTTCATGTCCCAGACCCTAAATTGATGAAGGGGTCTAAATGGGCTTGCTCATAGAACAATAGTCGGGGTAATTACCCAGGGCTCTATTCAAAAAAAAAAGGGCGTATATTTTTTTTATGGGCACTCTGTCTGTGTCTGTAGTTAACGTCACAGTGGCATAATGCATTACAGTTGCGGATGTTCCCCGTGGTCGGTAAAAGCCACCGAATGACACTGTAACAATGCCGTGCTCCATCCCATACCAGGTGCAGGGGTGCCATGTGGGACGGGGCTATATGCGATTTACATATTCATTCTGAGAATAAGTATGATTTTCAATGATATAACGTGCCAAAATTTCGAGCGCCTCTTTCATCGGTGCAAACCCAAGGATATGTATCTGTTCGGATGAGAAGAGAGAGGGCGTGAAAAAACCAGGCTCTCGAGTGGAAAAGGGTTTTCTATGACTCTGTTGTCCAGGCCTTTCTCGCGGCAGCATAAAATACGTAAGAAACTATCAAACGTGAACTCTGATAGGTGACCAAATATCCAGTGTGAGATCACACGGGACACCTGTCTTTATAGAAAAGGAATAGGAAAGAACAGAAGTGCTGTCTCCTCAGACCATTCTCAGACCACCTTCTCGTGATTCCTACTCTGAGGGATGACCCTTCTTCACGGTGACCGTGTCGGTCCAGCAGTTCTGAAGTTAGGGTTACTAGGGATAGGGTGAGAAAACACTAATATCGATGCCCCCTTTAAATTTTTTTTTCAACGTTTATTTATTTTTTTTGGGACAGAGAGAGACAGAGTATGACACGGGGGGAGGGGCAGAGAGAGAGGAGACACAGAATCGGAAACAGGCTCCAGGCTCTGAGCCATCAGCCCAGAGCCCGACGCGGGGCTCGAACTCACGGACCGCGAGATCGTGACCTGCTGAAGTCGGACGCTTAACCGACTGCGCCACCCAGGCACCCCTCGATGCCCCCTTTAAAAGGAGGGCCGTTGCAGCATGGATTAGCAGGTGGAGGGGAGGTAAGGCTGGATTGGTAATGGAGAAAAGGAAGAGAGGGAAAAGGCCACTCGACTCTTAAAAACACAGCCCCTGCAGAGTGATGGCAAACCAGGTGCCTGAACACTGGGATATTCCGGGTACCTCTTGCTCACCAGCATCAATTTCATAATATATTTTCGTTCCCGTGACTTCACTGTCCCACCTGGCAGGGAAGACTCAACCCTTGACTCCAACAGCGAAGGTAGGAAGGGAACCACGCATTAGAATAGGGAAGTTTAGTGTTCTTTGGCAATACCCGTGGGAAGAAGCATGTGTTAAAAGAGGCCCAGATCCTGTGGCTGAAAGAATGCCACGCCACGTGCCTAACATTACCCAGGGGGAGCTGGCCTAGGCTGGGGGATCCAAACATCAGCACTGTATTCCTGATAAATCGAGGCTGAATTGGACCATGAGGTTGAGGTCTGTTGCAACAATGCGCTTCCTACTGTGGGACCTCTGGAGGAGCAAGCATCTGGCCACAAGCAGGCCTGAAGAACTCTTCCCACACTGCACAGCCAGGAGGGGGGAGGAGAGGGAGGAGGAGGGAAGTAAGGGGAGGGGAGGAGGGAGAAGAAGAAGAGGCAGGAGGAGGAGGAAGGGAGGAGGGGGAAGAGGGGGAAGGGAAGAAGGAAGGAGGGAGGAAGGAGGAGGCCCCCATCATGTCTTTTTTTTACAGGCTCAAATCACGCAAGATAAAAAGAAGGGGAAAGAAAAGAGGACAGGGTTGCACCTTCAGAGCGAGACAGCAAAACTTGCCCAAAGAACCCCAACAGCCTTCCATTTCTGTCTCGTTGTGCAGAATTATTACACGTGTTGGTGCCTAGCTACAAGGAAAATGGGAAATATGCTTATCTGAAGGGACCCATTGCTCCCCAGAATAAAACGGAGGTCTCAGAGTAAAGAAGGGGGGGGGGAGGTGGATGGCTGCCCAGAGGCATTTTGCAGTTCCTGCCATATGCGGCCCCTCCCCGTCCCACTTTTTACTCCTGTCGATCTGTTGTTCATACGTCGCCTAGTGGGATTCACGTCGTATCTCCCCACTTCAGCCCCTTGAGTAGCTTCCCATTGCACGAATAATATTCCCTCCGCAGCCCGCGGGCTCTCCACACCTGCCTCTTCAGCTCCGTCTTCCCTCGACTCTCCATGCATCCTCCCCCATGGGCCTCCCTCCTGCTGAGCCCCTCAGAACCAACTCCCACCCCAGAGCCTTTGCACCTCCGTCCCCCTCTGTCTGACTTGCACTTCCCCCCACTCCACATGCGTGAATCCTTCCCATCCTTTAGGTCTTGGCTGAGAGACCACCCTTCAGAGAGGCCTTTCTCCACACCCCCTCCGCCATAGGCTCACCACCCACTGCGAGTTCAAGGTCCTCCAGAGCACTTAGCAAATGTGCAGCGGTGTGATAATTCGTCGGCTTTTGCTGATTAGTCTTCCACGCACCCCAAGTGTCTGGAACATAGGAACAGGATGATGAGTAAGTGAGTGCGTGAGTAATGGGAAGGGCAGCAGGAAGGAAGCCTGAAACCGTTCAGAAGTTCCCGGGACCTTGGAGAGTAGTTTGGTATCGGTAGCAGCACAGTCCGGGGGGTCCCGGGCCTTGACTCTGCAGGCGTAATCACACAGATCGAGAAGCCCAGTAGCTGTGCTTTCGGCGGGAACTGCTGTCCTTTACCGGACCCCCCGGAGCAGGCTGGGGGGGTATTTGCGTGGAAGAGTCAGCAGAAGAATTCATGTTGGCATTCCTCAGTCCTACCTGTCCCACAACCTGTCCGTGATGAGACACCCCCCTACCCTCAGCCCCGGACTTTAACTCTGGGAAGTATTTCAGCAGCCAGCAGAGACTGTGGAAAGTCCCAGCGGGCGCCACCAGCCCACAGTGCTGTCTCCGTGGTGCCCATCCCGGCTATGGCGGACCTGAGGGGCCTTCGCGGGCCCTGATGGCTGAGACCCGTCAGGACACCTTGAAGGTGGGAGAGACCTTAGAGGGGAGCCTGAGCTGGAATCAAGGCTCTAGGGTTAGGAACAGGAAGATTGCACGTCCCAATGAACAGCCTCAGACTTTTCCACTCTTTCCCGTGTGCTTTTGCAAAGATGACTACTCCCCAGACGCACAGGGGAGCCGAAGCCTACCTTTCATCACGCAAATAGTAGCGGCAACGTGGCCAAGCTGCTAGGTGTGTGCACATTTCATCACCCTCTGAAGGTTAAACACATCTCGTTTCATGTCTGGGGCAGTGACGTTTGTCTCAACCACGTTTTTCTCCGCTTACCCCCACGCAGTTCAGCGTGGTGGGACGGGGTCGGTGTCCGTACAGGGGGCTGCTTCTGACTAATGACGGCGGAAGTCCACACGGATTGACACGCTTGCTTGCATTTTCCAAAAGCAGAACCAGCCATACTCCCGTTTACCTGCACGAATACTTCCGGAAAACACGCCAGGAATCACATCCTGCCCTTCCCATTTTCGAATTAGATCATGATTGTTTAGCCCCAAAATTCAGGAATGGCAGCTCAGTTTTCTTTCTCCCGAGTGGCTGGAAATCTAGTTGTTTGGTAGTTAGCATGAGTGCACCCTCCCATGTAAAAAGATCTCCACGGTGCCGGTGCCCTTCTCCACGGCATTCCATGGTGGCCTTTCTGTTGGAAGCCACGAGTGTCAGGAAATTGTTCTGAGGCCATAGGAAAGCAGGTACATTGATGAACTGGCTTATCACAGCAGGTGGGGCTGGCCTGGTGTCCTGAAGGGAGGGCTCATTTAACAACTTCCGGGAAGTTCAGGCACATTTCTGCAAGCTCCAAGTATGGCAAAAGGTTGGCTCCCTGCATAGATTTTACTGGAAATAGGAGAAGGAAAATTTCATTAAGTGTTAGTCCTTTAAACTGGATAAGAGGCACCCATCTCCTCACTTTGCTAGTCATACTTTCCTTGCTTTCGTATTTGAGCAGGTAGCATTTGCTCGAAAGGGGAAAAGAAATCAAGAGCCACGAAGAAGAACATAAAGAGAAAGTTGTGATTTATTTCAAGATTTACATCGAGGTCCGGGAGTTACCTCCTAGCCCTGTTGGTTTCCGTTATGTGGACATTTGTTCAGGTTCTCACCTCACTCCTATCTCTGTCCTTCACCCCAGGACCAGCTATTAAATCTAATCCAGTAGGCATTGTTTCCATCTGCACCTTGGCTTCAGGCCTCAAGGGCAGCACCTGACCCAACCAAGAGTTTGGGGAGTTCAGCATCCATTCACTTCGTTTGGGATCCTTTTTCACTTCTGACCATGGATGTGCAGTTACGAAAGATGTTAGTTGAGGATGCCATCTATCCCAGTGTGGCAGCTGGGGCTCTCTCGTCTTTTCTGGGCCAGCTGGGTAGATCTCATCTGCTGGACATAGAAACAAAAGAAAAAATAACATCAGCACAGGTGACTCATTTCACTCTTAGGACATTTCACCCTTATGTCATCCTTGACTCATGTTTATGTCATTTCTTAGCCTGTCCGTGTGGCAGAAACCTCCCCAGTTTTTCCGACTGAGAGACTTTGGGGTTTTGGTCTTCTTTGCCCTTCAAAAATGTATATTCCATAGGCCTGCCCATTTCCAGTTTTTCAGTTATGAGTAAAGCTTGTCAATTCGAAGCTCAGAGAGGAGCTGTTTGTAAAGTTCAGGAAGCATGTACCACAGCATTCAATTATTAATATGCATGCCAAGATGATCAATTGTGCATGCCTTGTTACAACACACACACGTCTAATGAAAATTTAAACACTCCATGATATTCCCACTTTGGTACTTCCCCAACAAGCTTCCCAGTAAGAGAGAAGAGAAGGAAGGGAGCAACGTGGGGAAAGGCAATTGGGAAAGCAGACGGCAGTGGAGAAGGGTTTATTAATATTAATTTAAGGATACGTGCCATAAATATAATGAGCAGGACTGCAAAGCAGAACTTGGAGGATGTCAGAGACCCATTGGCTCAAACCCTCTCATTTTATAGAGGAAGAAACTGAGACCCCAGAGCAGACGCGATAGGCCTTGGTCATTCAGCAATTTGGGGGCAGACTAGAACCCAAGACGCTTGGCTCATTCTCATTGTCCAGATTGCTCTCTGTCATCGTGGGTAGGGATGCTTCCATGAACAGCGAAAATGATCAGAGGAGGATATTATAGCTGTAAATTTATAGCTTACACAGGTGGAGTTGAAGGAGCGTTCAGTGACGTTCTGTGTTGGCTCCACATGGAATACAAATGCTGCGGTCTGGTTACAAAATGCAGCCTTTGCCTCTAGCCCTGCCTTCCTCCCCCCTCCACACTGGTGCCTATGCTACGTCCCCTCGCCTCAGGTATTTCCCTCGGCCCCGTGCCAGAACTGGAACCTCGCGTCTGTCACACTTCCTCCTCGTGTAACCCACACCCCCTGTCCCCGTCTCCCGCCTTCTGCAGCACTTGAATATCTCATTCCTTTCTAGTTATTTTCTGTGCGTCAGGTTTTGGGGTTTTCGTTTTTTTCCTCTAGTAAGATTTTAGACTAAACAGAAACAGAGGCCGTTTACTCTTCGCCTTCCCCACCTCCCCAGGGAACATCACCCCGGGGTCTAAGCGTATCGAAGACCTCAGTACAACCATCAGCTGTTGATCAAAGACCATAGACGGAAATGAGGGCGGCATTGGAAATTGGCCTGGAACCTAAAACCTGCAGAACACATTCTAAATGTTGGGGTGTTTGAATACGCCATGATCCCAGTGGACTCGGCTCTCATATGCCATCCTCCTTTAAGTAGCATACGCAGAATATACTTCTGTTGAGAATCGTGCCGCAGGTGGTATTACAGTCCTCTTACATCACTTCAACCTGGAGGCCGGAGAGGTTAGAATTACCATGCAAATTTGCTTTATATATTTATGGTAGGAAATGGCATCACCCTCATCTTAGACCTTGAAAACAGCAGACAGAGGAGAGGCTTTTGACGTAGCATGAAGAGATCCTCGTTCTAAGCCGAGCTCGACCATCAATTAGCCAGGTGGCTTTCGGGAAATCAGTTCAGCCTCTTGCGTCTTGGTTTTCTCGTCTACTCTATAGTGAAAGGGCTTGACCAGACAGTCCCCTCAGTTCCATTTTCATTGTGAAAACCCAGCAGTCCTTGTCATATCATTGGCTTTGATTCTTTTTTTTTTTTTTCTTAATATCTACACAGAGCAAGCATCTGCCAGGACCCAGCCAGGATGCCAAGGCTCCTGAGCTGAGCACAGAACAGTAGGTCACATATCCCTCCATGCATGTGCCCCCTTTCTGCCTCACTGGGGGGGCGTTGTGTCTGCACGCAGCACTGCGGGTCTCAAGCCCCGTTTCAACCCTAAGAGCGCGTGGGCAGCATGCACCCGGGGGTGTGACAGACCACAGACAGGGCAGGATTCTGGTCAGAGAGGCGGCGCCTTCCCTGGCCACTCTCATCTGTTTTCTTGACTAAAACCGCAACACCTCAGGTGTTTGAATGAATGATGCGATTCATCCACAAGTATTTACTGGTCCCTGTTACGTACCGGGCAGGGCACTAAGCACCTGAGTGAAATAGGAGGGGTTTCTGGTCTTCCGTGGACCACGACCCCTCTTTCTGGATGGTGTCACCATCCACGTTTCTTCTGCCTGAAAAGCTCTTTCTGAAACCCTTCACTTCTTAGGAACATCTCGGCTAAACCTTTTTGTTTTTTTTTTTTTTTTTAATTTCTGCCAAGGGAAATTTGGCTTCTATGTTCCCGCTGTCGGAAAAGAATTTTATGAAGTGTTAAAATGTTTTCCGTGTCTGTGGTCGTCATTGCTATTCGTTCATCCAGGAGAAAAAATTCCCCATAACTGCTTTAGCAGCTCGACAGGTTTTCTGTTTCTCCTCAAAATCATACTGATGACTATATTTGCCAATGCTTTAAGTGCTGGAAACGTTATTTTCATTAAAAAAAAAAAAAGTATCTATTTGCTCTCAGGGAATAAATGTCCAGAGGAGACATTAAAAAAAAATTTTTTAATGTTTATTTTACTTTTGAGAGAGAGAGCATGAGCAGGGGAGGGGCAGAGAGAGAGGGAGACACAGAACCCGAAGCAGGCTCCAGGCTCAGAGCTGTCAGCACAGGAGCCTGATACGGGGTTCAAACTCATGAACCGCGCATTTGTGATGTGAGCCTTGAACTCACGAACTGTGAGATCATGAACTGAGCCAAAGACGGATGCTCAACCGACTGCGCCACCCAGGCGCCCCGTGAAAATATTTTTTAATAAAAACTTTCAAGTCAAGAATGAGCACAGAATTTTTCTGTTTCACAGGATACCAAAGCTGATAGCAGAGGATGCTGGAAGCCTGCCAGATCTGAGTGTTGAGCCTTTCCTGGCATCTCTCAGTCTCACTGAAAAACATATCTACTGAGCCAAGTAATACCACTACAATGTTAACATGATTTGTTTTTTTTAACTGGTAGCAAAATGAGAGACAGAAATTAAGCCTTACCCTCTGGACCAATGAGGAGCCATGGAAGGCTAGATTTTAAGAGCTAACATAGGATGTGCTAAGTAAAGCAGAGCAATTCAGGAAAGATAGAACTTTCAGGAGCTAGAGGTGAAGCCCTGCTATCTTGATATGAGCCCAGTTGTAGGGACTGGAAAGGAAGCCGAGACTAAGTGTAAGGAGGAGGGGTGGGGAGTGGTCATGGGTAGGGGGTGGGGCAGGAGGGGAACAGACTATGAGGGAAAAAGTCTCTGAGCTGCTTTGGAAAGAATCCACATGCAACCATTTTTTTTTTTTCCCCCACAAAAACTTTTTAAAGCCAAGACTCGGCTAAACCTTTTCAAACTAGATCCGAGGAAGAGTGAGGTGTCTGTAAAGTCACTTTAAGGCAGAGATGACGTGTTCTGGACTTTTATGTGCAACCGAGAAAGAAGTCCCAAGTTGGTGTCCAGGCTCAAACAAAGGAAAACTGTGCCCGGGGCGGATCATGAAACAGTAGCCACAAAGTGAGAGGACTTCTATTTATTAAGGACATAAACTGCTTAGGGTTTGCGCACTCCTTCTCCGGCAGGGTAGATGTATGATCCACGAGGCCAAAATATTTACTATTTCTTTGCGGAGAAAGCTTGCTGAACCGTCTTCTGTAGGATCACAGAGCTAGAGAGGATATTTAGAAATAACTAGTCCAGGGGCGCCTGGCTGGATCAGTTGGAAGAGCGTGCGATTCTTGATCTGGGGGTTATGGGTTCAAACCCCACGTTGGGTGTACAGATTACTTAAATAAATACATAAATTTAAAACAGAAAAGAAAGGACTATAATCCATCCCCCTTTGCCTGGGGCCTCAAACACAGAGGCTCTCTTCAGCCCACACAGCCACTTAGGGTGGTGGAACTAAGACTTTGCCAACAACAAGGGCTCCCTGGCTCTCCCTCCCCACTCCTGTGCCTCCCCCACAGTGTTGCATTCCTAAAAGCACTCCCTCAGCCCAGCCCCACCTCCTCAGGTTTCCCCTGCTGAGGCATCGGATTCAGCAACAGTGATGAACAAAAGTAGGGCAGAGTGGATTTTAGATGACCCCGTGCTAAGGGCACACACTGAGCAAAGCCCCTTCCCGTCTGGTAGACACGCAAGAAACAGGGGCCTTTTCCAGGCACTGATTACGCTTCCCCGTCTCTCGGATTCCTCAGGACACTTTTGGAAAACGGTCTGTCAGCTTCCTGCCCCATAACAATCTCAATATTTGGCTCCTGGGTTCTAGAAAATTCTACCTACCTAATGGACCAAGGGTCATTGGAGCCTTTCCTGCCTCCTTGGATGCTCTCTGCAAGCTGCTTCTCCCACCATGACTCAATCATGTGTACGGCTGTCTCCCCCCAGGGCTACGAGAACCAGAAGGATCTTTGGATCTGCAGCCCCTAGTACGGTGTCTGGATGTTACACTCCACCGTGCTCAGAAGACTCTGGCCCATAAGTGTAAATACATATACAAACGTTTATAAATGCGCTTGACCCTGGAACAACATGGGTTTGACCTGAGCTGGTGCACAGATATTTTCAATGCAGTACATTAGTACTCTGTATTTTCTCCAGCCTCCTTTATTGTTAAGAATACAGGATGTGCCACATATAACATGCCAAATATGTGTCGATCAGCAGTTTTGCTATCAGTAAGGCTTCCGGTAAACAGGAGGCTAGTAAGTTTTGGGGGAGGCAAAAGTTACGCATGAGTTTTGACCAGGGGAAGGTCAGTGGCCCTCATCCCTGCATTGTTCAAGGGGTTGGATGTGCATAATTTGGAGTTAGGTGAATGCAATTCCGCTCCCTAGGGAAGCCCCTTCAGGGCCTCCATTCCCTGTCTGCAGAGACAGAGGGGATTAGAATCATGGGTCCCTTTTGAATTTCACCATTTGCTAAGTATGCGACCTTGGACAAGTGTTTACCACTCTCTGTGAATCTGTTTCTTCATCTGTGAAACGGGCATAATGGAAGCACCAGCCCCAGAGGATTGCTGGGAAGTTTAAAGGAGATCATGTTTTATTAGTTTATTTATTTTGAGATGTTAAAGGAGAGGTCTCAAACTTCAGGCATCGTGGAAGTAACCTGGAAAGCTTGTTAAAACAGTCCACTAGATTGGTGGTTGCCAGAGGCAGAGGGTGGAGGTCAGGAATGGGGAGAGGGGGTCAAAAGGTACAAATTTCCAGTTAATCTGAAAAACAAAATTTTAGTGGGCATGAAATTAAAGTGTCAATTTGGCAATAGCTCTCAAAAATTTAAAATTCAGACACTCTGGGCTCAGTCAGTTAAGCATCCAACTTCGGCTCGGGGCACGATCTCACAGTTCGTGGGTTTGAGCCCCACGTCAGGCTCTTGTGATGACAGCTTGGAGCCTGGAGCCTGCTTGGATTCTGTGTCTCCCTCTCTGGCGGTCTGTCTCTGTCTCTCTCAAAAATAGATAAACGTTTAAACAAATTTTTTTTTTAAATTCAGATACTCTTTTATCTTTTCCACTGGCAAGAATTTCTTATAAAGACATTTGTATAAAAATGTCCAGGAGCACCCGCGTGCCTCAGTCGGTTAAGCGTCCAACTCTTGGTTTCAGCTCAGGCCATGATCTCACGGTTCATGAGTTGGATCTCCCTGTCGGGCTCCATGCTGACCGTGTGGAGCCTGCTTGGGATTCTCTCTCTCGCCCTCTCTTTTCCCTTTCTCTCTGCCCCTCCCCTGCTCACATTTTCTCGCTCTCAAAATCAACAAACTTAAAACATTATTTTAAAAAGCCCAGAGACATGTCTGAGGATGTTCATTACAACCTGATTAACGAAGGAATACCCCCAAACTATTGCGAGGTTCAGTGCCAGACCACCACAATAAAGTGAGTATTGCAATAAAGTGAATCAAATGAATATTTTGGTCTCCCAGTGTATATAAGAGGGTATATTGACACTGCACTGGAGTCTATTAAGCGTCCAATAGCATCGTGTCTAAAAAAATGTACATACCTTAAATTAAAAATACTTTGTAGCCAAAAAGTGCTAACCATCACCTGAGTTTTCAGAGAGTTGTAATCTCTTTGCTGGCAGAGGATCTTGTCTGCTGTTGATGGCCGCTGACTGATCAGCGTGGTGTCTGCTGAAGGCTGCGTGGGCTGGTTGTGGCCGTTTCCTATAATAAGAAGACAGTGAAGCTTGGCACATCAATTGGATCTTCCTTTCACTCGCACACTTAGAAGCAATCATAGGGCTATTCGTTGGGCCCAATTTCAACTTTGGTGTGTCTCAGGGAACAGGGAGCCTGAGGAGAGGGAGAGAGATGGGGGGGAGAGCCAGTCAGTGGAGCAATCAGAAGGCTCACATCTATCGGTTAAGTTTGCCATCTTATATGGGTGTGGTTCGCAGTGCCCCAAAGCAATTTCAATGGTCATCGTAACAAGTGCAATAATGATGAGGAGGTTGCAGTATTGCAATGAATTACCGAGAATGACCAAAACGTGGCACGGAGACATGAAGCGAATGAATGCTGTTGGAAAAATGATGTTGATGGACTTGCTCGACACAGGGTTGCCACAAGCCTTCAATCTGTAAAAGGTGCAATATACCTGCGAAGCGTAAAAAAGGGAAGGGCGGTGAAATGAAGTGCCTTTAACATGCATATGAATAGATTTCCAAGATATGTTAAGTGAGAGCGAGTTTCAGCACAGTATATACAATGTCAGCACTTTTGTGTAAGTGAAGAAAGGTTATGCTTTTGTAATTAAAAAAAAAAGGATAGACACAGTCTATCTACTACATGCGTAAGATTTTTCCCTGGATGGAGATGCCAGAATCTGTTAAGAGTGGTTACCTTTAAAGAGAGAAACTGGATGGGAGGCAGCCAGGATGGGAAGGTAACCTTTTACTTTTCATTTTATTCCTTTTTTCTTGAATACATCTATCACTTTTATTCTATTCAATAGGGCTAATCTGGGCAGGGGGATTTATTGGATTTTAAAAGCCTAATAAATGCTGCGTGTTTGTAAGGAACCATTAAAATTATAATATTCTCAGAGATTTTTGTTTTGACTTCTCAGAATATTGAATATATGTATTAATAAGGGGATCTCCAGTTCCTGAAATGTATTGGGATTTATACAAAGCTTAAGAAGTCACCGTCCACCTAATATCTTAACCATTTATTTGAAGAATGTCACCATTCCGTGCTTGCTTGAAATTTGCTAAAAGCATCCTATTTCTTATATATATACATATATATATATATACGTGTATATATATATATATAGTACGTATAATATATTATATATACACGTATATAGATATATACACGTATAGATATACATATATATATACATATACTATATATATACATAATATATATTATATATAATTTGATCGCCACTTTCTCTCTGTCTCCGTCCACATTCCCCCAAAGAACTAAACATCCGGCCTCATCTAGCCAGGATGTTAAAGAAAGGTGATGCCGCCCGTGGTGTCGTGGCCTCGGGTTTAACACGCTGTAATGGGATTCACGGTGTCACGCAGCAATGCTCGTTTTTCTTCATCTCAGGAGAAAACCCCCGGAATGCCCTTTTTCCTCCTCAACTTGAAATTCCAGTCCATGCCTCCCTAATAGATGGGTTTGACCGTGTTAATTCTCTATTTCCTGGCTTCCTGCCAGACTGACTGGCAGGCTCCTGTGTGCTCAGGACCCAGACTGAGTAGGCAGGAATCTCTCTGGGAATCTCTTCTAGCAGCTTCCCCTGTCTGTGTCCGGCACTAACTGCTCCTCCCTCTGGCTTTGTCTTGCTCTTGTGGGTGTCCTGAGAGCCCGAATCACTTACTACATTCCCTCTGTGGTAATTTTTCAGGTCCAGAGCCCAGACTCATCAATTCTACCCTAGCTTTAGTATTTCAAAGCAACAGGAACCAGCCAGGGTGGGGGAAGTCAACTATTTCATTTGTTACGTGCCTTAGAACATCTTTTATGAGCTCTTCATAGAGGATATGGAAAAGATGTTATCCCTTAAAGGAAATCAAATTTCCTCTGAACCCTACAGAGTCAGGCTCTATGATGAGCCCAGATAACATTAAAAACAAAAATTGAGCTTGAAGATTTGTTTGAGGTGCTCTATTTAGGCAAAGCTACTGCCTAAAAGGACTTAGCGTCTCCAGACATTTGCAACACTAAATGGATTGAAGGCTGTTTCACAGCTGTTTAGCTGGAACACAACATGGAGGACTGAGGAAGTAGGTAGTCAGGGGACAAGGAAGAGAAAGGTCTGGGCTTGTGCTCCTTGGAGGAGCCTAACCTCCGTCTGCCTTGCTTCCGAGGCCTTTCCGCCCCGGAGCTCAGAATTCAGGAGCCTCGTGCAGCCCGGAAATCTGAGGTTTTGTGCCTGTCACTCTGCTCCTTCCCAGAGAGCTTGTTTAAATGTGGCCTGTTTCTGGGTGAATGGATGTCCCGTGCCGAGCTTTCCTTCCCGAAAACTGAACACGAATGCTTCTAAAGATAAACGTGTCATGTTTCTGTCCAGGTGAGAAGTGTGCTCCTGAATTCAGCAGATGGCCAAACATTTTTGAGGTAGGGGACAGTACTAAAAAAAAAAAAGTTGTTAATTACTTAGTCTTACGGATTTTTTTAATTCTGAAGAATATATACATGCGTGTGCGTGTGATGCTCGTGTAGTGCCTCTTATGTGCACACATACAAGATAATGAATAATCACTACTGGGATGTTAAATTCTTCAATAAACAAGGGGAGCACCAGACGGAGGGGGCCATGATGTCGTGGTGGTGTCCATCTGCGAACCCAAATCCGAGCCTATAAATGCCTAAAAGGTACAAAACTGAAACCTAAGGACAACCAATCGCAGGCAGGCAACCAGATTTAAAGCTGTGACCGATCCACGATTGCTTTGCTTTGCTTTGCTTCCGCCTTTTTCCTGTGAAAGCCTGTGGCCTGTTCCCGGCTCTTGCCAGTCAGTGGAGGGCTCTTACCATTCGGCACTGCCTAATTTGATTGATTTTTGCTCAAATAAACGCTTGCAATTTCTAATCTTTTAACAAGGGGTTTGCAGCTGCAAAGAGTGATTAGCGATTTGATCAAAGCTCTGTTTATCCTTCCTTATAAGTTCACTTATACCTGCTGGATATATGTCAGGGACTCCTTTATGACATCGAAGACTGACACTCAAGCACAATTATGAAAAAGCACTTTTGAGTTTTTCATGATTCTCCAAAACCCTAATTTAGGCAAAACACTTGAAGCGTAGAATTTGATGGTGGGTGGAGGGGGGTGGATAGATTTGCAAGGTGTGAAGGATAGATTAAATTTTCTGGGGGTGCCTGGGTGCTCAGTCAGTTGAGTGTCTGACTCTTGGTTTCTACTCTGGTCATGATCTCACGGTTCGTGAGTTCAAGCCCCACATCGGGCTCCACCCTGACAACATGGAGCCCTGCCTGGGATTCTCTCTCCCCCCCCCCCTCTCTGCCCCTCCTCTGCTCTCTCTGTCTCTCAAAATAAATAAACTTCAAAAAAATTTTGAAAGAAAGAAAGAAAGAAAAGAAAGAAAGAAAAAGAAAGAAAGAAAGAAAGAAAGAAAGAAAGAAAGAAAGAAAGAAAGAAAAAGAAAAGAAATTTTCTGACTGAGCTCTTTCTGTTGATAGTACTTCCAAAATGTTTGAGCGTACACCTGACCCAGGCTCACATGTGGCCTTAGAACCAGAAGTCGCTGGCCACTAGGGTGGCAAAGGCATGGGCTGGGGTGATTGGAATTTGTTCTTCTGTAAGCTGCTTTTGGAACAAATGCCAGGGCCGCCTTGTTTACGGTTTATGTCGTCTCTGAGCTTTTAGGTAGAACTTTAAAGATTGAGTTTAGTGAGTAACTACTTGCAGTTTTATTGGGTAGAGGGCCCGTAGTGTTAATTATACTGGGGGGGGGGGGGCGGTGTTGAGTGGCAGTCGGCGTGCTCTTCGGCATTCCCTGCTGGAGACGACGAAGAGGGTCTGGTCTTTACCTGGACACCAGTACCAGCGGTCATCCTGATTTATGATTTTGCAAATCTGCTGCCTTTGAATCACATTCATTAAGCCCTACTCTTTGAGGTGGTTTTTCCCTAATGATGATGGATTCCTGCTGATCCAAGCACTCTTTCCGAGTCCTTTCGTGTGCCCAAGAACTTTCATTTGCAAGAGAAAGGCTGGTTCCCGAGCGGTCCTCTGCAGAAATGAAGAAGGAAACTGAGCCATGGAGAAACCTTGAGAGCGTTTTTCAAACCTAATCGGAGTTACAAGGTTTTTTTAATTTTATTTGGGGGAGGGGGGGGGTCTTTACTATTTGGTATTGTTGCAGAGAAAGTACAAAACTTATTAAGAAGTATAGAGTTCGTCACATTTAGTTTTGCTTTTAAATCAGTTACCCCATTGAAAAGAATACAACTGCATGAAATTGCATTAAATTGAGAAAATTTAAGAACGCGTCTCTGAGTCGTGACTTCTTTCTGAACCCCCCACCTGTATTTCAGCTCCATCTGGATGACCTTCGGGCATGTCAAATTCAGGGTGTGTTCCAAGCAGGTCCCTTATGTTCTCTCTCACACCTCCCCCTGGGCTTGTCCTCCTCGGGTTGCTGAGGTGTCCTCCCAAGCCTGAGGCATGCTAGTCTCCCCCCTCCTTCCTCATAGCAATTCAGCCACCTGTCCCATCAGCTTGCCCCATCATATGACTCCTTGCTCCCGCCTCTGTTTCACTGTTCTGGCCTTCACTCAAGCCTTCGTCATTTCTCCCAAAGAAACCCTACTCAGATCTGCCTCCTCAGGTTACAGTGTAAAGTTCACCACCTGGCTTAGCATCCACTGTCCTTCTTGACCATCCTCACTTAGCACTCGCCCTAGCCTTTGAAGTGAGGAGCAAGCATTGACTCATCGTGTTAAGACCTAGTGACAATGTTGTCCCCTTTGGGGGTGTTCCCGGACTGTACCTACCGGGTTAGTACTGTGGCCCCGGTTACTTACTGTGTCCCCGTACCGTCATCCATACCTCTCTTGCATAGGATAATTATCTGCTTATCTTCCTCTCTCCCTAGAGACTGATCCCATCAGGGGCAGGGCTGTCTTAATCGTATATTTCTAGCAATCAGTGAAGTGCTTGGTAGGTAACTAGAGGATCTCAGATGTTTGCTGAATAATTGAATGGGTGGATGAATGAATTGAACGTATGCCCCGGGATATGGTAACAACATGTTCTAGATAACTGAGATACTTAGCCTCAAACAGGAAATATCTGCAGTGGTACATAGCTTGAGTAGATATTAGAGGATCTGTTTTTACCCTTGAACCTGTGTAGTATTCAGCCATTGGTCTGTCTTCTAAGCGTTTTCCCTTCTTTATGCTTCCATGGGTATCGCTGGCCTCTCTTACCTTCCCCCTACTCTATACACACATAGGTGATCATTTCTCTCTAGTGTATCCCCTTTATTAACAGCCTTTCTTGGTTGATGGCAGAATTTTGACTATCACCACCAAAATACTTGGCCTCAACCCTTACTGCCCCTTCCCCTCTGGATAACACAGTTCTTTTCTTTCTTTCTTTTCTTTCTTCTTTCTTTCTTTCTTTCTCTTTCTTTCTTTCTGTTATTAGAGAGAGAGTGCAAGCACAGGGAGGGGCAGAGAAAGAATCCTAAGCAGGCTCCACATTCATTGTGGAGCCCAATGTGGGGCTCGATCCCATGACCCTGGGATCATGACCTGGGCTGAAATCAAGAGTCGGATGCTCAATCGACCGAGCCACCCAGTGCCCCTCTGTTCTCACTCCTCTAAATGATGCCTCTTAAACAGCTCTACTCTGTGGGGTCCGTATACTCTTTTAACAGTCCCATGATTCCCACCCCTGAAATCTCGCCTGACGGTGCATTTCACCACTGCAGATTGGGCTGACTGCTCTGTGTTGCCCAAGCAAAAGGAAGCTGAAATTCCCCCACGACCTCAGCCCACATGCAAACAAAACACCAGGAAGCCCAGGCCAGTGAGGCTGAACCAGCTCCTCTCCACCTGCCATGCTGCAGTGGAGCCAAGCAGAGCCCGGGGAGGTGGCGGTCAGGTGAAAGTCAGCACCTAGAGCAGCACAGTGTGGCTAGTCTGGCAGCGTGACTTCCTCCAGACGAGGTCGGGGAAGGGAGCCGCATGCGCCCCTGGAGAACGTGAGCTAAGGTGATAGCACCTCCTCCTGGTAAAGGTTGAGTGCACCAAGTTCATCATGTGACGTGATGAATAAAATTTGATAAAGAAGGAGATTTGGAGTTGGGATTCTCTCGAGAGAGAAAAGGGGGGAACATAAAAGCCTCTGTGAAAATTACCCATTGATGGGAAGTGGTTGCTCATGAGCGTTGGAAGATATTTACAATGTGGTAAGTGAACAGCATCTACTTTCTTTCTCTGCTCATCATATAAGTGTGGCACCAGGTGTTGTTCTGTGGGGATTATTCCATTACTCTTTGCCATACTTTGGACACCTGGAAGATTTGGAAGAGCTTTGATGCCCTTTTTTTTTTATAATAGAGCAATTGGGAATCACTTAAGAAGGATTTATGTTAGAGTTTTAGCATCCATGAGAAGGTAATTCTAACTGGGCCTTCCTAACTAAATATTTAGAAATTCAGGTTTACTCATATGGGTAATTCAGTGCTATAACTTCCTTAATCCCATGCTTACTAGATCGATAACTGTTTAAGAAACGATTGGATCTGCAGTTGGTTGGCCCCACCCCTAATAGCTATCTAGCTTGTTCAGGCCCCACACGTTTATCATTCCAATAGCACTTTGCCTGAGAACCAAAAAAAAATGCTAAATGAAGCCAAAGTGAGAGAGTTAGAACTTCAAGGGGTGTGGGAGGGCAGCCTTAGGAAAGTGAAAATGGCAGAACAGAATGGTATGTGGTCTTGATGAACTACTAGGGAGCAGGACGTCAGGCCATGTTGAAATGAGATCTGCATGCCTGTGCGGCTGGTTGGGTGAGCCTTGGTCTGTCTTGAAGTGGAGACGATTGCTCCTGTTCCCTGCCAGAGGGCTGGAGGGCTGGCTGCAGAGGGTGCAGGGTGGGAGGGGGGTGGGTAGAGGGGAGAAGGAGCCAAGGAGTAAAAATGGCCCTTGACATTGAGGGGTGACATGAAACACCTATTCGTTGCCCCAGCTTGGAACTTGGACCCGGTAATGTCTTCAGAGGACTGCAGTTGAGTCCTTGAGATGGAGACCAAAAGAGAAAAAGATGTATGTCTGGCTCTCCCTCATTCAGCCGCCTCGCCCCGGCTTCACTTCTAAGCCCCCAACCCAGGCATCTGTATGCCAACACCAGATCTATATCCATAGATCTAGGTATGTAGACATACCAAGTCACGGTTTTAAATGAAAGCTGCAGAATCTTGGAAGCAGATGCCCATGAGCTCTACCCAGTTGTATTTTAGAATTTGTTTTAACCTAAAGTTGTGGAGACAGACTTGAAGGGAGACATCCCCAGCCTTGCTAAAATGTAAGTACAAAAAGGCACAAATTGGATGGATATCGATGATGTTATTTCTACTATGACATCATCCATAGACTCCTAGTGTCTTTGCTTTGCTTCCCTATAGTGATCACAACATAAATTACTTGTCTTGTTTGACTTCCTTGTTCACCAAAGTTGAGCAGATTGTGGCCGTTTTCAACGCTTCTACCAGACAAAAAGCTTGGGACCATTTCTCGAAAGCTCAGCGCAAGAACATAGACATTTGGCGAAAGCATTCTGAGGTTGGTGATTTTATTATTACTTTTTAACCACCATCACACAGCTGGATTGGCAGAGAATAGTGTGGCTGCAGCCATTTCGGTTTTTGTTATAGCGGGCAGCTGTCCTGCCATTGTCCTGTCGCATTGTCAGCTCTAAATCCAGCTCAGATGTGTGCCTTATCCAGAAAAGCAGCTGACTTAATGCTTAGAAAACAGAGTGCTTTTCTCCCCCTGCAAAGGAAGAAAGGCATCTCTGCCATTGATAGCAAAGAGCTCGGAAATAAGCCAAGACGTGTTGCTTGCGTATCTGAAGAAAGGTGTAATGTAAAACAGAAGACTAGCTTTTAAATAAATACAGAGGGTTGTTTTTTTTTTTTTTAGTGTTCTGCAACTGATGGTGATGGTTTGCTCTTTGGGCTAGAAATGGCTAGCATGCCTTTCTTCTGTGCCTTCTCTTTGTAAACGATGCCTTAGTGCCCTATGCTGGCCGGCCAATTATATAGCCAGTCTCCCCAGGGCACCTTTCCCCAGGGGAGTGAATGTCTAGGCTAGCCAGGTCCACCCTTCCGCATCAGTGCTTGACGTGTGAGTATCTACCCCAAGGAAAGAGGCCAGAACTTGACCTTTCTCACCACCTAGAAGGATCAGAATGTGTCATTAGTCATTGGTCGTCCAGCTGTTCTTTTTCTCCACAGTGTAGCGTACGCTTTGAACCTGTAATTTAAAAGTAAGTATGCTATCTTTGCTTCTTCTGCTGCTGCTTCTTTTTTTAACGAGAGAATGTTTTCCATTTGGATGCCTCTCTATCACTAGCATGTTAGTACTAAAGTTCTCTAAATGATACTCCCCTCTTTCAAAATCTCAAAACTTCTAGAAGGTAAGGTTTGTTTATGCAACGATTTGGGCTCACACTTGTAAAATAAGTGTTTTATGTAGAGTTTGAGGAACCACCAAGCACTATAATATCAATCATTGGGTAGCATTTTAAGTGCCCATTAACTAATGCTAAATTACAGCTAAATACCAATGGCACGAGATCTAACATCCACATGAACACCAAATGAATTCTTTATTATCACTGTTATTATGGCCAATCCTGAATGACTTCACAATAATGGGACACTTAACATGCTGGTGCAATTTATTGTTAAGAAGGCCATTTTTTGTTTCTTCACAAAGACTTAAGAAGGTGGCTGGTGACTGATGTAGTTCCATTCCTCTGTTCAGGATTTTGAGTAAGGAGGAAGTGGGCTTTCTCTTTAATTTTTCAGGAGCCAGAAAAACAAAGGGCGCTTACCTGCTGCTCGTCCAGACACTGAATCGCGAGCTGAGTCAAGGCTGATTTTCGGGAGGAGAGAGTCCTCGTTTGTGATGAAACAGACAGATTGAGGGCTATGCAAACACAAATTGAAATCCATAAACTATGATTCAGATTTGGGAGTGACTAGTCTATGAATTGTTCACATATACATCTGTGTACATTCTTTTCCTTCACATAAAAACCACACATGATTAACAGAAACGTTAAGAGAAGGCAAGCAACATGATGCTAAATAATCTGGGCATGCAAAGGCTGTCGTTACTACGTGAGTGTTAGCAAATATCGGTTATTGATCCAAATCACGCTTCCCACGTGCCTGCTCCCCCTGCCCCCCCCCCCCCCCAGCCCTGCCTCCCTGATGGTCCTGCTGCTGAGCAGGGCACACAAAGACTTCCAGCTTTGTTCCAAGGAAGACCGCTTGCTTCGCTCGGTACACACGGAGAGGCAGACATGGATGCACGCAGTCCTGAAAGGTGCTCCCGCAGAGGGGCTCTGCGCCTCCCTGCCACTCCTCCCACCTCTTTTGATATACTGGGAAATAGAATTCTAAATTACCTTTGATTTTCTCCCCTCCATGTCGCTTAATTGATTAAATACCAGTTGGTAATTTAACATTGTGGATGATTTCTCTGTTGCGTAGAAGCTTGATAATTGGCTTGATTTTTTCTGCGTTCCCATGTACAGCATCTGTTAATTATCTGCAACACCTTTACAGATTTATGAGAGTGCACTAGTGATTTACTGCTGAACCAGAGGCACCCTGTGGAAACACCCTCAGGTTTTTTTTCCCCTCCCCAATTTTTTTTTTCTTGCCAACACCCTTCCCCGCAAGAACCGCTACAGTATGACGATCTGTCATTAATTGTGGGGACTAAACCACAGGCCCTTTCGGCCTCATTTATTCTTTCCACTTGACTTTTCCTTGTTTCAAGTATTTTCAAACCACCTCTTTGGGAACCAGGTTCTTTGTCCGCGGAAAAATTAGCTGTACACAACCTAAACGCTTCCCCACTAATCACATGTGACATATGCCTCCAAGACCCACTGGTGTTATTTAAGGTGGAATTGGTGCCTCTTTCTACTGGGGGTCATGGCCAAGTGAGGAGGCATTGCCCATCACCCCGGTGACCTCTCAAGACTCCCTGTGATGGGTATCCCTTTCCCAGGAACCGTGACGCTCTGCCCCCTCCCGTTTCCCTGTCCTCTGCAGTGGTGATTCCCAGGGCTCAGAGCTGACCATGCAAATACTGTTAGCGGTAAATAATTTCCTTTTTTTCCGCCCTACCACCAAAGTTACAATCTGTGAGCTAAGGAGGAGAGGAGAAATCAGAGAACCTATCACACAATAAAATATCACATCCATCAATGGGCACTAGAACTTTGTTTAAAATCATGCCATTAATACATTAGGTGTTATAATTTATTTTTATTGTTATTCATAGGTTCATGATAAAGCAAAACTATCTTAACTATGTGGTTTTTATTTAGAGACTTCAATTTCAATGGGGGGGGGGAGAATAATGCAGTCATTTCATTGTTGTTGTTTTGAGGACAGTACATGTAAGAGAATAGAATTGGTAAGGATTCACAAACATAGGCTATTCAGCTTAGTACAAAATAATAGAATTACTTACCATAAAAATTGTAGTGTCCTGACTTCTAGGCAAGGTAGTGCCTGAAAAACATCAGAAATGCATTTTGATTCTTTCCTGTTTACGGTGTGCTTTCACATATACTCTTGCATTCAAGCAGCCTTGTATTACTGTTGCCCGTTTTATAAAATGTGAGGAGACAGAGACTCAAAGAAAGTAAATGCCTTTGACTGCAGTCACTCCTCTAGTAAGTAGAGAAAGTAAGACATGATCCTAAGATCTTTAAGTGATGTCAAAACAACCAACACAACAGAAACACTAAACCCCTACATGATAATGTGAAACGCCAAAAAGGTATCTGTTTTCATTGGTCCTCCAGCGTCTTTTGAAATGTGCCATTTGGATACCTGAATAGTGAGTGTGTGTCTGTGTGTGGCGTGTGTGATCACACACAGGCACATACACACATGCAGGGGCACCGTTTTGCGTGAAGGGTAGTAGTTCCACATTATCAACTTAGCAAACCAAGCATTTGGCACGATGGTAAGGAGCTTTACAGGCATTCACTTATTTCCTCCTCAAAACTATTACATCAACAGAATTCCAATAAGTAAATCAAGGTCAAGAGAGATGAGGAAACATTCGTGAATTGACACGGTGTGTCAGTGGTCGACCAGGCCTTTTATAAATGCCACCGTGCATGTATCTTATCGTTAGCTCTGAGCCACCGCTGTGCCAGTCATGACGATAGGCATTTCTGTGGAATCCTCCTAGGTGATGTTATCATCCCCTTTTTTGGCAGATGAGGAAATTGAGACTCAAGAGATTAAATAATTTGCTGAAGGCCCCTTGACTAGTCTTTATCCCTGGATCTTTCCGCTCCCCATACGCTCAGACCTTCATTCTAGATGACGCAGGGCAGTGGTTGGGAGGTGTAAAAACTTCAGATTCTAAGCGTTCGTATGGGCATCCCAGTACACCAAAAGACCATTGAGAAAAGGTAGGTTGACATGTGTGCGTGACTCTAACATCCTCGTATATTCTACTTTCAGGAGCTCCGGAACGCTCAAAGCGAGCAGCTTATGGGTATCCGCCGCGAAGAAGAAATGGAAATGTCAGATGATGAGAATTGTGACAGCCCGACTAAAAAATGAGAGTCGATGAATCAGGTAAGGTGGTGACTGCCACACACCTGTGAGGCATCCTAATGATCTTCCAGATCTCACATGGGGCGTATGTACTAGGAAATGGCCGATAACTCACTTTTATTTGAGTTTATACTAAAGTTTCATCTTTGAGTGACTCTGCCTTTATTAATAGAACTTTAAACTCCTTCTTAGGAACAACGGTGATTTAAATTAGTCACTTGTTTCTGTGTCCATATAATCTGGGGCTGTTGCACTTTCTCAGGGATATTTGCCTATTCCCATAAAATCCTTTTCCAGAGGGTGGCAGCCACCACTGATGCTGAGATACAGATAAACTTTGGTCTCAGTCTGTGTGCTCTTACATGGGAATTGTTTAATCCCTAAAGAAGCTTTCTAGCCTCTGAGCCAATGTGCTGGAGAATTAGACATTTTTCCAATAACGTTCCCTAGCCTGTAATCAAAGAGGTGGCCTCATGTGGTACCAAGAAAGGGGCATCATCCTGAGTTGGAAAAAGGAGAGAAGCTTAGAGAGAACCTTGCTTTTCGTGGCTCCGCTACATTCGATGCTGATTGAAAACTCTCTCCCCGAATTAGATGCAAATCTCTTAGCATTACAGGCAAGAAAGGTGCTCAATCGATATGGGGACACCAAGGGAGATTGCTTGCTCATCCGAGGGGAAGGTGTTGTCTCAAGGGCCTGGAATGACCACAACTGCCACCATTTCCAAAAAAGAAAATCAGAGGAATAGCATGGATTGACCTGTCTCCTTCGACGTACCAGTGAATAAAATACTCACCCACCTCAGGCTCTTTGACAGAATCAAGTGGCCAGGAACAGAGGATCTTTGCTAGTGTGTCCGTAGAAGCCAAAACCAAGGACTTCCCCCCCCCCAATACTCAGGTCATCAAGATTGCAACGTGGTCAGAGTGCTCCCTTTCTCCGGGGTTCAGCGAGTGCCGGGCCTGAATGATGATCACGAGGAAAATCCTTTTCTTTTAGGCATACGTAGGAGGGAGTTCAATTTACCTAGCGCAGTGGTTTTTTTCAAGTGTGGTCCCCAGTCCAGCACCATCAGGCACCCCGAGGAATTTGTTAGAATGTAAATTCTTTGGACCCTGCTCCATCCCCAAGGAATCAGAAACTCTAGGAGGCAGGGGTGGGGATGTGAGATCCAGAAATCTGCGATTTAAATTCTCCAGGGAATTCTGAGGCGCGCTAACTTCAGGACCACTGCCTTAGAAAATTTCCCTTTCATCCTCAAATGCCACTCATTTAAATCTTTTCAGAAGCTTAGCAGAAAGAAGGCACCGTGCCACTAGTTTTTGAAGCCATGTATCTTTTGTCTGAAAAATGAACCTAGCATTTATGTGTCAGTGTACGTCTCTTGTTAAGTGGAAATGAGATTTCTCAGGACTGATTATTGGGCTTGGACTTATTTATTTGAGGACGCCAATTTCTGTCCCGCAAGCCTGCGTCCATCAAAAGCAAAGAGCAAGGTTTTAGTGTGAACTTCTTACATTTAATGAGCTCTGCTGGTAAATAAATAAATAATTTTCTTTTCTCAATAAAGCCTTCATCATTTTTGAAGTTTCTAGATGAGGGGCAAGTTTACATGAAACTTGGATCCTTAACATTCTTATGCGGTAGGTGTAGAAGAAAGCAATCAATCAGAAATTCTTATTTGAACCCGTGGCTTTTTTTTTTTAATTTTGGGGTGACATTTCTTTTTAAACAAGTCGTCAACTTCCCAAATGAGGAATGTGTATAATTTCATAGTTTGCTCAGAATAGGACAAGAATAATAATGACTCAGGCAGTAGGCTCCAGTGGGAAGTCTTCTAGACCGTGACAGCAAGCATAGACCCACAGTTCCGCTGCAGAAGAATTCAAAGCTCCCTTCCCTAGGCTGAGATGCGCGAGTCTCTCTGGCAGCTTCCCTGAAGAGCCTTCTAGCTAGATCTCTGTTGGTTTTTTCCCCCAGGCATCTAATAAGAGCCTGAAGCAGGACCTGAACTTTCAGTTCTGCAGGCTTTCCTTGGCCAGCGCAATGGATGCACACAACACAGAGCATGATCTATACGAGTGCTGGTGGGAGAGATGGAAAAACGGGAGTTCAGATGCCAGGTCCCCAGGAGTTCAAAGTCTTTTTCGTGCTTTTCAGAATGAGATGGACCAGAGGACGCGGCGTGTGGTTTATGGGGAAAGCGCAGGACTGATTAGAGGAAAAGGAAAGCAACTAACCTTTTTTATTCCTCTGGGCCCCCGCAGATCCTGCCAAAAGGCTAGCAGCTGTTTTCCTTTCAGCCCAGCATATTCAGGGACACAGCCTGACGGCAAGAATTCCCATCTGGTCTTTTGACCAAGCTTCAGACAGGATCCCTGCAAACTGCTGCTGGGAGGGGAGGGATCCAGGCCAGGAGCGGCAGGAAAACACACCTTTCAGCAGTGTCATCCGGGACTCTGTGCATTCATTGCAGGTGCAAATTTGCATCTGTCAGTCACCCAGGAGCAGGTGTCTCAAAAGGCTCGATTCACTGGTGGAAGTTGCTAAGGGCTGACCTAGCATTAAATCTTTCTATTCTTTAAAGAATCCCTTGCCCTTTTGCTTTCTGCCGAAACAGGGAGCTTCTGCCTCCAACCTCCTGGGCGGTGGGTGACCCAAGACTTCTTGGAAATTCCAGAGGAGGGGCTTCCTTCGTGGAGCCTCCTCCTGTCCAAGAGGACCGTGGAGAGGCTCACCTGCCGGGTTGCGTGAGGCCGATGCACCAGGACCTCTCTGCTCCTCGCCTCCTCCTGGAGCCCACGCCAACCTGCACAGATTTCATTTCTGAAGGGGAGACGGAGAGAATTGACTTTCCTTGGTTTCTAGAAAGGATACAATTTATTATGTTTGGGCTTATATCTTGGGTTTAATTTTTTTTTTCTAGATCCGTGTTTTTGGCATATCTCTGCTCTTCTGGTTGTGCAGAATATTTCATTGTACTTTTGCTTTTTACCACCTGTGATAACTTACAACGTGTCGTTGGCCAGGGTTCCCCAGTCCTGCCGTAACTGCCATATAATGCTGGGCAGGCAGTTCACTGTTCCTCCTTATCAGTTACCTCCTAAAGGGGAAACAGAGCTGCTGGAGCAAAACTAAGATGCTGATAAAAATGAAAATGAGTTTTGTTAATAAATTTGAAAATCAAGACAGATTTATTGAAGCATTCATTCAAGAAGATTGGCATCCGGCTCCAAAGCCTGTGAAGATGATTTCTGATAAAAATTCAAATTTACTGCTGCATCGTCTGCCTTTTACTGGAATTAAGCTCCACTTTAAAAGCCATATCTATTGCTGCTGCTTCCTCCTCCTTCCTCCAGGTTGGCAGTAGGGGTGGGGCAGGAGTGCACAGGGAACAAAGGGAAGAAAAGAGGAAATCTGTCCAGAGCGTAAGGCCTCGTGTGGCAGCACTCAGTTAGCCATAGTACTGTGGAGTCGGTGCGTGGAAAGCCCTCCCGACCGAACCGACAGCGTTGAGCACATAGTAAGTGCTCAGTAACTCTGACCTCCGCTTGTCGTCGTCACCTAGGGCACCCGGCTCTGGGCCTTTCACCAAGTAAGTGAATTGTGTTGACTTCAATCGCACATGCCCCCTCTTCTGGTCTTTGTTTTTGATGCCTTTGTCCCGGAAGTTGATGGGAACGTGGTAACCCTGAGAACATTTGCTCTAAATTTTAAACGGAAAGCCTTAAGAAGCTTGTTCAAACGAGGATGATTCATTTCTCAAAATGTTCACAACTTTGATGCGTTCAAAATCCAGTGCCATGTGCTGAAGAGGCCGTGACCCGGAGAGTGGACACTCAGCATCATTCTAGTTATCAACAAATATTTGTCAAGCCCTTCTTCTTCTCCAGACACTGTGGACCTGGTGTGGGGGGGGGGGGGGGCAGTATGGAGAGGGCTAGGCACAGTTTACCCCGCCCTCAAGAGTGTGAGGTGCTTTTTGAAGAGAAGAAATATACATTTAAGTTAAAAAGTACCGTGGCTAAATGCCTAAAAGCCTAATGCCAAACATGTTCAAAAGCCATTGCCGTAAATTTGATGTAAACCAAAATAAATACCTCTATCCAGTGTTTGCACCTCATCCAGTATCTGATGAGTGTAGATTGTACATTGAAGACAAATTTCAGAAGGATAAAACTAAAATGTCCTTCCTTAATAGACAACCCTTAAAACATTTCATAATGCGCAAACAAATGTTCTTGGATTGTAATTACACCTCATTTAATCTCTGAGCTCTTCATAGGAGCAAATACTCTTTTAATTACGAAAGGTGTTTTCTAGTTGTCGATTTGCCATGGAAACTTTCCACATGTAGGTACAGATTTATTCTTTTAATTTCAATAACACATCCAGCAAGGATTCCGAAAATCTTTCAGCTAATTGAATCAAATTAGAGACTCACAATCAAATTCAGTTGGACCTAGCAGTATTCAATGTGTCTGAATAGTTTCATATGTAGCTGGCAGCTTGAGGTTAAAGAAATTAACAACAAGAAGGCGCTCTCTCTGGCTATTCCCTTGATCTCTTGAACACCAGGACTGCCTTCGTGTTTTTCCTGATTAATTCCTATACGAGAGTGCCTTTGAAAGGCATTTAGGATGCCCAACAGATTACAGTTTGTCACAAGCCTGAGAAGAGGATTAGTGCTACCCCCCCAGCACCAGCCTGGGCACAGAAGGAAGGATTCCAGAGAAGGATCCTGCAGGGGGCCAGCCGAAGGGGGCCGCGTCACTGGCAGCTGGTAGAAGCTTTTAGGAAACACTGCACGTGATCTAAGCAGGCTCACTCAGGAGTTGCTCAGAACTCCGCAGAGGGACGAGAGCACTCAGAAGTGAAAAGTGAACTGACCTAGTGAGGCCACAGCCACGCCGAGATCCCTGCACCAGCAGACCCCCAAGGCAGGTGCACCAGTGGTGAGAGGAAGCAAGGAAGGACAATGTGTTCGCAGACTTTTGTGTTCACATGTGATGACAACCCGAAGGAGAAACAGCGGCGGTGTGTGTCCATCCACGACCACTGAATTGAAGACGAGCGTCTTGTTTTCATCCACAGAAGAATGTCTTCTGGGAATCCAAGTGCCAAACAAAGAAATGTGATTAATTAAACCTAATATGGCTGAAAGATGATGAAATGCACCTTCTGATGTGGGCTGAGCAGGCTGCTTCATTTCTGAACTCTGCAAATAGAGCTTCATTCCCAAGGAGCCAAGGCTTTTGCTACCCTCCCACCCCGACCTTTTTCAAATCTTGCTAATCTTACCAAAGGAAGTCAAGCCAATGCTTATTTCAGGTAGAATTTTCAGTTCCCTCATCTCGTGTGCACTTACAGCTTCCCTTTCATAAAGGACATGGTTTTAAAAAGCGTAGAAATAATTATTTTTGTAAATTGCCTTACCTTTTAAATGCAAGAGACGGATGCTATAAATTGATCCTCTAGCATAGGATTCCTTTGTCATGGAGCACTCTGGTCCAACCAGACTGTGTTTATCTGTCCTACAAAGTAACATTTGGAGCCTCAGCTCTTTTTAAGCTTAGCCCCTTATTAATCTTATTTTTGTGTAGTACCTGATAATGCCATATTCCTGACATCTCTCTCACATATGCACACATTCTCCATAATCGTGCATTTAGTGTAAAAATTGATTGGTTCTGCTGAAATTGCGTTGTGTCTAGGGGACCGCAGATTTTGTCAGATACTCTAACCCTGCAACTGTGCTGCACCCCCACAAAACCCAGTTGAGCCCTCGCTGAGGATCTCAAACAGTTTGTATTCCTGGTCAACACTGGCTTGGAGCGGGTTTCCTGCTGTGACAGCCCAGCACAGGGTCCCAGCTGCTTTTGCCGAACAGGCTGAGGCTCTGTGAAACCCTAGCTTCTTGCCTAGTGACGGGAGGCCCCGGGGGCTTGGTGACATCAGAGGAGAAAAGGGAGGAAGTTAACAGCCCATCCTCAGAAAGGGAGAACTGCAGAGACCTTGACCCGAGAAGAGCGTAGACAAGTGGCCCGTGCACGGGATGAGGTCACAGCACAGCTACTCACGCACAGCCCGTGGTCCCCTGACGCCTCGCACCTGCCACAGCGCCATGGTCTAGACTACGGTTTATTATGTTTTCTGGGCATTTCATTCTGATAAGGTTTGAGGCAGGATCATTACGTAGGAGAGTAGATTTAATCCAGTTTTCTTAGTAGGCTGTAAGGACACTGAGGGAATATTTATGTAATAAGACGCAAAGTTGCTATGGAAAATACTATAGCAACCTGACATCTTCCCAGACTCAGGCAGCCACTTGTAACCGCAGTCTAAATTTACATTTATTTTAGTGTCATTTTATCGACACTCTTAGTATCTCATTCTGACAGGATGTTAAAATATGTTTTCAGCTTGCATTTGAGCAAAATTAACACAGTGTTGTTGGATTTAAGTGTGGTTTGCACAACTTCTGGAAAAAATCAGAATATTTTTGAGGGAGTTTAGATGACAGGATCTGGGTAAGTTTATAAGTTTTGTTTTTCTTTCCTAAACATAAGGAAGAATTCCTTAGTAGTGTTTATTCCTAATTGTTCCTTTTCGCTTGTAAATAATAAGTGGGAGTTTCTGATTATGAAATAAGGATTATCCTCTTCGACACTGACTTTTGTCAAGTGTCAGTTAGAATCGAGTGATTCTAGTTGGTGCTTATAGAAAATACTTTTAGTAGATCAGCTCATTGCCCTCCAGCAGCATGTCACGTTTTAAAAATAAAAGCTGTTTTTCATATAAAGATAATGCTTGGTCATTTTGGAAAATCTATTGATTAAGAATAAGGAAAGAAGAAAACTGTTGGTTTTAATACTACAAAAGATCGTTTCGCTTCTAATCTTTTTTCTTCTCCACAGCTTAACTACATAAGCACTTTGCTATACGTTTTTAGGGTATCAGAAACAATAATTCTGTATGATTTTGTTTTCAGACAGTTCTTGTGTAACAAGTGAGTGTTTTTTAAGCTTCCTTTTTATATGTTAATGAAATAGAAAAATAGAAAATGAGCATGTATCTCTTCTGGATCATAGGCTCTTTTTTCGTGAATCGCTGGGAGTTGAAGCTATAATCTTTGAGGTAGTCAGAGTGGATTCCTGAGGTTATTAGAAGCCTGATAACTGGACCAGCCGTCCCCAAAGCATCTTTTAGATCTCTTAAATGTGAGTATGGCAGAGAGGCTATAGATATGTGGCTGGTTGGTAGTGGAAAGATAGTATCTATTGATTTTCTTATGTACCTCTCCATCTAAAATCTTAAAATGTGACTATAACACTGTTAAGGTGGGACATTGGCCAAAAGAATCAATACCAGACTATATTAAAACATATGCTATTACCAACTTCTTAGCACTGATGTACTGTTTATGAACATCATTGTCCGAATTCTTCCGTGTGTTCATTCTGCTTTGTTCATCAAAACACAGTTGGTGACACAGTTATTGTACCTTGACTGCTAACACTGTCGCCCATAAGCTTCACTAATCAGAGAACTGACGATACTAAGACTACTGTATAAATAAGATAAGTGAGGACAAGACAAAGTCCTATAGAATTCCGGGTATCCATGCACAGCGGAGTGCCACATAGCTACTGAAAAAAGTAATTGAAAGAAGTAATTACTTTCTTCCTGTCTTGGAAATTCCCCCTGCGTGATATGATGCTTACACTTAGAATCCCTGGACTTTGAAGTTTATAGCAAGTTTGAAAATTATTATTATAGTGAGCTCTCCCATGTCCAAGTGGCTTAGAAACTCTTTTATTTGGGTGAACGTCCTTGACACCAGAGAGGGACTAAGGGCTCAGCCACTCTTCCCCCAGTTTTCAGGACACAGTGTGTGAAGCCTTCTGGGAAGAGGCTAGGAAAAGAGAACTTTATTTTAGACTCCCCGTCAGTAGCAGAGAAGTAGGAGAATCATTTCTAGAGCAGAAGTGGCAAGACAGAGTGTATTCATCATAGTGCTTCGGGTAGGGTGTTGCAGGTTCTTAACGAGCCCACCATGACTTCCAGAGCCGCTCGCTGTGTCCCAGAGGCCCTTGCTTTCCACTTAAGGCAAATGGGCCATTGACACTTAATGCAGTTACCTAAATTTTCAGTTATCGAATCACTTTAGAAACATGTAAATATCTAACACTGGGATATTGGTTAATTAATTATATATCCATAAACAGCCTTGAGAAAGATCATATTCTGGAAGACTATATAATGGCACGAGAGATTCTCAGTGTATTGCTAAGTGATAAAATCAGTTACAAATCAATGTACAGATCATGTGGTTTGTATATGTATTCCATTCATAATTTGTATGTTAGGGAAAATATGTAAGGATATGGGTCAAAATATTCAGCGATTATTCTGGGCGGTGTGATTATAGGTGATTTTTGTTTTCTTCTCTTTGCATCTCAGAAATTTCCACAGTATATACATGTATTATTTTAATAATGAAACTAATAAGTAGTAAGTATTAATTTTTAAATTACCTCGGAGAACGTGTGATAAAATTCACATTGATTGGGGAATACCTAGCCATTTCCAGTCAAACAAGAAAATTAAAAGTAGTAACCAGTGTCAGATAATGGAAATTTATTGAGTTGCCTCCTTTTGCTTTACATCAGGGAATTTCCACATTTAATTTCCAGACCCATTGTCTTACAATTTCCTGTTTCAAGGACTGATCATATTTGTATAGCTCTTAGATTAAGAGTCAAGAAATAATTCAAGTTCTAAACCGGGCAGACATGTGCTGTTGAATTCTGTTGAATTCTGCTTTTGAATTCTGCTGTTGAATTCTTACCCGCCGGGAATGGCAATGATGAGTCTCTTCAGATGTGGAAGAGACCCTTAGAAATCATCTTGCACAACCACTTTCTGTTTTCACAGACAGGAAGATGCAGTCACATGTTGAGAAGTTATGTTAGTTCCCCAAGATAGCAAGTGGACAGTCTAGAGCTCAGTGCTACTTTCCTTCTTGCCTGGTTAATGACCTTCACAAGGCACCACTAAATTTGATGGGAGAAAAGCTCCAGAATCTCCCCCAAATGCTTTAAGTGGCTTCATAAGAAGCTGTAACCAAATAAAATCAACCAAGGATTTTGAAAGCCTGTGACGTGCGTGGCGCCATGATGCCATTTGGAGGCAAAGGTAGACTGGAGAGTGTATTACCTTAAAATGTTAATCCAGACAAAGCTGACTGGGGCTCGTGTTTAGTCTCCCCATTGTTTTCTGTATTTTTGACTAGAAAGAGGTTGACTTCAACATCGGCAGTGCATCCAGCAAACTGTTTTTAGGCCCATTCCAACAGAAATGCCAGTTTTTAAAAATACTCGGGAAATTGGCACAGTCTCTTTTCTAGTTGAGTGATATTTATTTCCTCAAAAGCAATCTGTTCCATGGCTTTAGGCAAGAAGAAGAAATGCTTTGAAGAGGTAAGTGCACGGGGAAAGAGCCGTGCCATCACGCATTTCCTTTGGCAAACCCTACACCCTGTCACAACTCGTGTTTTCCACTCCCCAGCTCTCCAGAAAGGTAAAGAGAAAAATCAAGGTACTTCTCAAAACACAGGCACAGACTTGACGGTCGGTCTGGAATGATCTGAACCACAATATTAGCCCTTTTATTTCCCATCTCATCCCATATTTCCTTTGCATCCCTAGGGTCTGGGAGAGCATATGAGAAGATCACCAGTTTATTGACCGTCTAATTTCAGGACTTATTGTAGTGCTGTCCCTGTTTCATTGTTCCTGGGCTTTTTTTTTTTTTTTTTATGAGATGTACCTCTCAATAAGTCTCAAAGATCAGAGGGACAGCATCTACGATAATACCAATCCTATCGAGATGCACAGACTCAGGGAAGTTTTGACCCAGGAGAGATCTTACAAGTATTATGCCCTCTCCCTGCCCATCCCATGTTTTAATTTAATGAGAAAAATGTGTTGTTGGTGGTGGTGTTGTTGTTGTTGTTGTTTCCCCCCTAACAGTAATTAGTTGGAATGTCAGATAAATTCTGCAAGTTTCGGGTTTTTGTAATTACAAGCGTTCAGACACAACTTCAGTGACAACACATATTTGGCAAATCTTGTAGAGGTAGGTTACTCTTCTTTTAGTGATTTACCAGTCCGTTTCTCAGGAATTGTCTCCACCTGCCATCCCACGCTTTTCTAGGATAGTTTATGTGACCCGAGCACCCTAAAGTTATCCATTTCTCTGTCCTTAGCTCTTTGCCACCATGCAATGTGCCAAGCAATGTCATACTACAAAGCGGTGATAAAGTTAAAACAAATATTCACAGAATTCTTAATGCCGTGTACGGGACCATGAGACCACTTGTCTCGAAGTACCAGATTAAGGAGAGAAATTAGCACACAGAGTCTTGTAAGACTAATCTAGACTCGGTCTTTGATCTGAGAGCGTTGCTTGTGTGCCGTGAAGAATCCTAGCAGCACATCATCAGAGTTCTCCTTTCTTGGAATAGCACTGGCTCACGGCCCCCTGGACCGTCAGGAGTTATAGCCCATGCGAGCAGGTACACCCTGACCTAAGGAACGGTGGGAGCTGAGATTATCTGAAAAGAGGTTGTATAAATCTATGCATCTGAACTCCATCTTCTCCCTGGAGAAGGCTATATTTTGTTGCAAGCAAAGAAGAGTAAAAACATGACACGGGCGGACCTTCCACCCCATGTGTTCCTTAAAGACTAGTTTGAGATCTTTTCCTTTCTGAATGGCCAGCATGTGGCGTTGCACGGTACAAGGACAAGAGTTTGTGAAATGAAGGGATAGGAAATTAAAACTAGGAAGAACTAATTTCTTATTTGTTGAAGGGCTTTTTTTTTTTTTCAGTTTGGGACCCCCCTCCCTCCAAAAATAAAAACAACAACAACAACAACAAAAACCCCACAACTATTATCTGTTTAATCCTCCCAGTACTGACCATGTTTTTCAGATGAGGATCCTGAGCTCTAATGGAGGTTTACTAACTTGCCCCAAATCTCAGAAGAGGAGTGTGCCCTTCAAGTCCCTTCTTGCCCTCTGTAGTACCCCCCTCTGCCACCCTCCTGTGTGTAATCCGTGTCTCCACGCCTCTCTGAAGTTGGCAGGAGCAGGGACGTAAAAGAGCGCGGCCAGTGTTCTTCTCAGGACTAACGCTCCTCAAAAACAATGCCCTGTAGTCCCCAAACCTCCACCGACGTGTCTGGTCCCCTCTCCTTCCTCTGGACAATCCTGCTTCCATAACTCGGTATCACAAACTCTGTGTGTTACTATTTAGAGCAGGGAGAAGAACCTGTCCCTTCAGGCCATTAAAAGGTCAGAGACTATGGCAAGGTTAGGGATGGAACGGAAATGAGGAACGGCAAAGAAATAAAGTAATATGTGAAACTTTGCCCCTAGAACTAGGTTGAAATTAATGCAGATGGACAGTGTAACTTGATTTTTCTTAGTCATTGGAAGTTGTTGGGTCTTTGGGCTTTTGAAACAGAAATTAAAACTTAAATTGGACTTTTTGCCCCTTCGATACAGCATTTGTGACTCTAAGGAATGTTATAATCGATGCCAGCTCATCAGCACCATGTTAACAAAGCACTTTCTCTGAAACTATCCGTGGCGCCTTCTCTCTCGTGTTCAATAAAGAACAGGCAACAAGAGAGCTGGTTTCTCAGAGGAATTCCTTTAACCTTTCGGAAACAAAATATTTCATGCTAATTCCTGCTTAATTGGAGGGAAGTCATTTCTTTAAAATCATTGAATATGAGTTTGAAGTCTGTTCCATCCCTGACCTCTTTAATTCAATCAAGGTCACCCCATAAACTTGCCCAAACAGCTCTTTTTCTCAATTAGGAAAAAAGGGGGTAGAGCTGTTTAAAAGCATTTAGCATTTGATTAATAGTGCTTAACTGGGGCTTCCGCACTTGCAGAGGGTTTTTAAGGAGTTGCTAGTAAGAATGAAACATTGCTACCTGAGAAATTACACTCATCAAAAACCAAAAACAAATCATTTTAATGAGCAAAGCAAAAACTGCTCTTTTTTTTTTTTTTGTGGGAATGTGAGAAAGATTATCACACTCAGTACATAGAAGGTTTTAATATCTGAACAACTCTCTCCCAGAGAAAATTGCTATAATTTAGCCATCTAGACAGTTTTTTAAAATCCGTGCACTTTTCCCTGCCCAAGGACTCGGGGAAGATGAATGTGGGGTTTGTTGAAGCAGGCTTTTGTAGCACTCAAGCTCTGGGGGTGAAAGCAGTAATGAGAAGATGTGTCCCGTTGAAGAATGTGAACTAGAGCCATCTTAAGGGAGGGGAAATCAAGGGTTCTGAAAATACGGTTTTGGAAGGCTTCCTTCCACATTTCCTTCCTTCCTATTCTCTGGACCTAAGGAAGGCCAAGTTCACCCTGACACTCATTTGATGAGGGGGGTCCTTTGGGTGGCAAAATCATTAGAAAGGCTCTAAGGGAGTGGATAGATGAGTGAGAACCGGTATTCCTGGAAGCATTTAGAGACACTGAACATAATGAAGAAATAACTTTCAGCCAGATGAAGTTAGAGGCCTCTGGAAGTAGCTGAGTTTTGTTTCTGGAGTGGCTTGGCAAACAATGTGTCTCTTCCAAGCCCCAGCCTTCTCGCTAGTAACGTGAGGCTCATCCTAAGAGAGTTTACTTGAGGCTGTAAGAAATGACCAAGGAAGGGGCTCCACGGCCCTTTGCAAATACCTGGTACTATGGCAACGTGGAAGACTGATACCGGTGAGCAGTGACAGAAGGCGTAGATGAGTGATTCCCAGCCCTGGCTCCGCGTGAGAAAGAGCTGGGAAGCTTTCCTGGCAACGGCTGGGAGTTAATGCCCACTCACGTGAGTTATAAAATAGTCCTCAGGTATTTCTGCCGCACAAAGGCTTGAAAACCACTGGTACATGACATGGGGCCTGATGTCCGTCAATAATAGGTAGAAAGAACGGGGCGAAGAAACAGGTTGAGGTAAGGTAATAAAGGATGAGAAGAAAATGAACATGAAGTAAAAGGTGGGTCACCGGGGCAGCTCTGTCGGTTAAGTGTCCGACACTCGGTTTCAGCTCTGGCCATGATCTCACAGTTTGTGAGTTTGAACCCCAAGTCGGGCTCTGGGCTGACAGCGTGGAGCCTGCTTGGGATTTCTTTCCGTCCCTCTCTCTGCCCCTCCCTGGCTTGCTCGCTCTCTCGCTCTCTCTCTCTCTCAAACAATAAATGAGCATAACAAATTTTAAGGTAAGAAAATGAAGTAAAAGATAAAAATGTTTAGGGGAAAGGAAGTGACTGACATGGCAAATCACCAAGGACCAGAGAAAGAAGAAATGAAAGGGAGCTAGTTTATTGGTTTAAGTATGGCATGCATGACACAGGTGGAGAACCACCCCCCCACCCCCGTCATAGCTGCGTGAGGAACATGTGAAGCATCCTCTGGATAATCGGAAAAGGGTTGTTTGGGAGGAAAGAAAAAAAAATGAGGGTAGTCTGATGCAGAAAAACGTGGGGAAGGCCAAGTACAGAGTCTCTGCTTTTCTCAGACTCTAGGAGAATAGCCAGGAACTGTTTTCTCATCCATCAGTGGTTAGAGACAAGCAGGGATGGGCCCCCTCTCCTCAGTACGAAGCTGGTGTCAGGACCCCTGGCCAAGGGTCGTTAGTTCCCACGGGGCACAGAGGTTGGGCTGGGCCTCTCCGGGGCGCAAGCCACGGACCTGCTGCAGCAGGCACTTTCTCCAGAAATATGGCTGCAAAGAAAACTAATACGCAACAACATCCAGTAGATCAGAAAAATGTGTTTTGGAGACACTGCCTGGAAGATTTATGAAAGCATTCAGTCACAATATCATCACGGGAGAGGCAGTAAGTAGCGTTCAGAGAGGAACAGGTGGATAGATTGATGAAATGCGAGAAGGCAAGGCAGATGGCGGAGAGGCCTCGGCGGCCATGTTGGAGGGTAAAAGCTGGAGATGAGAAGGTCCTTTTAAGAACAGAAAAGCGGCTAGAAAAGGCTGAGAGAAAGCAGGTGTCAAAAAAAAAATGACGAAAGAAATATAAGACTGGAAGAAAGTTACGAAGGAATGGGGATCCGGTCCCTACAGGCCAGGGAAGCAGTTCTAAAACTTTGGCATGCATTCAGCCCACCCTGGATGGTTGTTGAAAAGCACATCCTCAGACCCCATTCCAGACCCTCAGATTCAGAGGGTCTGGGATGGGATGGCTCCAAGAATTCCCATTTAAGATACCAAAGTGGAACAAATGAGGGCTGCGGGTGGAGAAAACTTGGAGGAATACTGGCCTCAGTTATTCATACCAGTGTCATTTTGCTGTGGTTACGTACTTAGAGACGACAGGAATTCTTTCTGCCCTAATGTCAGGCACAAATACGTGCACATCAATCAGTCTCCACACTGGTGACCAGGAGAGTGGAGAGGATGAGACTTCACGGGCAGCCCAAGCACGGTCCCCACCCACCACTTCCCCCCCCCCTCCCCCACCCCCCCCCCCCAAAAAAACTTGAGAGCAAAGTCTTGGTTCTCTCTTAGTAGACTGGATAGTTAACGTTTATATAAAGCACAAAAACTGAGGGGAGAAAAGCGTTTTCTGTGCAACTCCTCTTTGTTGCCCCAAGTATGTGATGTGCTAAGATTAAAAAAAAAAAAAAAAAAAAAAAAAAACTGTGGGAAAAGTTGCTATTCCTTGCAAAAGATGGTGCCTACATCTGAGAATGTTGAGGTTCGGGCTGAGCTTCTCTTCACATTTCCGAGTGTGGATGTGTTTTATGTGGTGGAAACCACCAGTTCAAGAGTGTGTGTGTGTGTGTGTGTGTGTGTGTGTGTGTGTGTGTGTGTGTCTGGGGAGGTGTTAGTAGGAGCAGGAAATCCCCACTTCTTGAGGGGAAGGTGTCTTGAAGAAAATGAGAAATGACCAAGGAATCCGCAAGTTAGTGGGGGAAGGAGGTGAGGTCCTTACGCCGCAGGCAGGTGAGGAAATGAGAAATGAGAGGAGGAATTCCTTCAGGGGAGAGGTTGTGTTTCAGGCTTCTCTGGTTGGACAAGACCAACCGCTATGTAGGGTGCAGCGGCCCAGAGCTAAAAGCCAGTGGTGCAGAGCTCTGCGTGCGAGGGTGGCGGCCACGGCCGGGGGAGGCGTTCCCACGCCCCCGAAACCTGTGTCCTTGTGAGATTTATCTTGGTCTGAGTCTGACTGCTCTGAAAAGGAATCTCTAAAGCCTTCAGAAGGTAGAAAAGAGGTAGTCCTGAATCTTGGAGGTCAACATTGAAAATGAAAAAGAAAACTGACATCTGATCAAAAAAAGTAAAGGGGGGCGGGGGGGAGAGCTGGAGTTGAGGGGAGAAATGCCCCTCTCGGTAGCCCTGCTGCCTGGGTTTGGGGCTCCAACAACCCAACCCCCTCTCCCCTCCTTCCCCCTCATCCTGCCCTGGCAGTCTGGCCACCTTCTCCCGGAGACTGCTGGGTCTTGATCTGTGCTCGCCTGAGGCCTCGAAAGGCGTCCCTCACCCCCACCCAGCATCCTTCAACAGTACTTTAAATTTCAGGCTTATCCTGCTGTTGAAAGGAGTGGGCAAGCCTCTCCGCTCATTTTGCCCTGGGGACGATGGGGGCAGCTGGGGGCGGTGTCAGAGGAGAATAAGGTCGGTGGCAAAGCAGGAAGGCATGATGTGAACTCTCCGTGGTGTCTGCACCCCGCAGCACCTTGTGGCCACTGCTCCGGGGCGCAGACCCCTTGGTGAGGATGAGCTGTGTGGAAGGGGAGACAGACGGGGGGTTTTTTCCTGAGTCGCCAGCTGTGGGTTTTGCCTCCAGACTCGCATTTAAGCCATTATAATAACAGGATCTAGCTTACCTGCACTCTCCAAATTACCCTTATTCCACCGGCCTCACACAAAGATGGAAATAGACACCGCATTGTGCTTCTGTTTAGCTCTCCCTAATAATAGCTAATGTGCAGGCTATAATGCACACTGCAAATATAAAATGTTATGTCAATGCTAAGTTGTAATAATAATAATCCTGCAAAAATGTAGCAGAAGGAATTTCCGTGAGCAATTTGAGGAAGATTGCTGCTTCCGCGGTGATACAGGTGTGACTGAGAAACAGATCAATTACAGTTTGTTGGGACCGTAGGAGGCTGTCTAGCAGGAGCCTGGCCGGGCAGCGGGGCCAAGATGCCCTTCAGCTCTGTGTCTGGGCACTGGGAGGCACCGACATGGCAGCAGCCCAAGGACCCCAGGCCTTCCTTCCCCTGGTCAACTGAGGGCAGGCCCGGGTCTTGTCTTGGGCTTTCCTTGGCCTGTTCAGAGGACATCTTGGGGATGGGACTCGGTGGGAAGAGAGGTTTTTCCATTGCCTTTACTGTAACTGAAGGCACATGACAGAGCAACCACACAGGTGAGGTCAGAGGGTTGGGGGAGGGGGAGGCAGAGAGAGCGTAGAGATAGAGAAGAGAGAGAGAGAAGAGAAAGAGAGGGAAGGGAGAGAGAGAAAGAGAGAGAAGAAGAGAGAAGAAGAGAGAAGAGAGAGAAGAGAGGAGAGAGGGGGGAGAGGGACAGGAGAGAGAAAGAGAGAGAGGAGAAAGAGAGCGAGAGAGAGGGGAGAGAGAGGGGAGAGAGAGGGGAGAAAGAGAGAGAGGAGGAGAAGAGAGTAGAGGGAGAAGACAGGGAGAGAGAAGAGAGAGGGAGAGGGGAGAAGAGAGAGGGATAGATGGAGAGAGAATGGGAGAGGAGAGAGGAGAGAGAAGGGAGAGGGAGAGAGGAGAGAGAAGGAGAGGGAGGGAGGAGAGAGAAGGGAGAGGGATAGAGGAGAGAAGGAGAGGAGAGAGGAGAGAGAAGAGAGAGAGAGGTGAGAGGGGGAGAGAGAGGGGAGAAAGAGAGAGAGGAGGAGAAGAGAGTGAGAGGGAGAAGACAGGGAGAGAGAAGAGAGAGGGAGAGGGGGAGAAGATAGAGTGAGAGAGGAGAGAGAAGGGAGAGGGAGAGAGGAGAGAGAAGGGAGAGGGAGAGATGAGAGAGAATAGGAGATGAGGGGAGAGGGGGAGAGGAGGGGGAGAGAGAGGAAGGAGAAGAGGAGAGGGAGAAGACAGGGAGAGAGAAGAGATATGGAAGAGGGGATAATAGATATTTATAGTAGGATATATATAATGGTATTTATATATTATTATATCTATTTATATAATATATATATTTTATATTTTTATATATATTTTATAAATATATATATTATTATAATATATTATATTTATAATACATTTATATATAATATATATTTATATTGTATAATATATATTTATATATTATATATAATGTATATTTATATATTATATATAATGTATATTTATATATTATATATAATGTATATTTATATATTATATATAATATATATTTATATATTATATAATATATATTTATATATTATATATAATTTATATATATTATATATAATATATATTTATATATTATATATATTATTTTTAAATAAATACATATATTTTTTAATGTTTATTTATTCTTGAGAGTGAGGCAGAGTGTGAGTGGAGGAGGGGCAGAGAGAGAGGGAGACACAGAATCCAAAGCAGGCTCCAGGCTCCCAGCTGTCAGCACAGAGCCCGACGCGGGGCTCGAACTCACGAACTCACAGACCGTGAGATCACGACCTGAGCTGAAGTCAGACACCCAAAAACCAACTGAGCCACCCAGGCATCCCTGGACACAGCTGTCCCAATGGAGCCTTATTAACCAACTGTGGCTCAGGAGCTCGGCAGTTCGTGACTATCAGTGTGGCCATTTCAGAGGAGAGAGACACGGGGGACAGAAGGAGGATCCCTAAGTGGTCTGAGTCAGGCGTCAAGACTGTCCAAAGGGGGCCAGACGGGTCCTTCCCTATGGATCATTCCCAAGATTCTCCTGCAGAAGAGACTTGTGTGTCTGTGTTAAAATAGGGCCTCAAGCAGAACGCTCCCCAAACAGTGCCACAAGTGGAAGCCGTTTTCTGTTTTAGCAACAAATTTGCCACTCTCGTGGTGTCCTTGGTTCCTTCCCTCTCCAGCTGCAGCACTTACCTGCGCCCAGGCTACCCCAATGGCATTATGTCGAGGACGGGAGGTAAACTGGGTGGAAAGCCTGCGCCTCCAACCCCTGCGTCTCTCAAACCCAGCTCCATCACCTGTAGAATACAAGCTGCGATCATACTCACTATATCGTGTTTTTGGACACTGCAAGGAGATCGTGCAAGTCACATGCCTCGCACGGTGCCTGGCATGTTAGAAATTGTTAGCTGTTACCACCACTATTCCTATTGCTGGTTTTTATTTGGGGGAAATGGGGAAGGGTGAACTCTCGCCCTCACTCCGAAAGGAGGCGCTCAGGGCATTGGGATGTGGCCGGGGCAGGACTGCCCTCAAAGGTGCAGGGCATGGAGCTTCCTCCAGAAGGATTTGTCCAAACAAGCCAACTGTAGCTCCAATTCAGGAACCAGGTGACAGAACGAGCGATGGTCTGAGCAGCATTTCTCAGAGCATGCTCACGGCCCCGTCAGCACCACCGCCACCTGAGAACCTGGACGGAGGCCGTTACTGGGGGAAATACTGGCTTACAGGAACACCAGCTAGTTTATAAATAAGGCCCACATTTTCAGGGGCTTCCAGCGACAAGAAAAAGCTTATCCTTTTTTTTTCATTTTTGTATGTATTTGTTTACCTTGAAAGAGCGCGCGTGCATACGTGGAGGGGAAGCAGGGAGAGAGGGAAAGAGAGAATCCCTAGCAGGCTCCACACCATCAGCACAGAGCCCGACGTGGGGCTTGAACTTACAAACTGTGAGATCGTGACCTGAGCTGAGATCGAGAGTCGGACGCTTAACCGACTGACCACCCGGGCGCCCTCGAAAAGTTTATTCTTGAGCACAGAAGAGTCCCTAAGCAGACACTGTCGGTCTCCGGGCACCTTTCCTGTGTGTGGTGAGTCAGAGACCCAGGCCCATTCCAGCAGCGGGAAGAGACATTATTCAGAAGACACCCCTCGCTCCCTCATGCCCCGCTGGTAAGCACCAGCCTCTGGGACAGTCACCTGTCAGGAGCAACGCTGCACTGAGCAAAAAAAAGCATGAGTTTGGGTGCATCGCATGCTGTCTCTGCCACAGAAGGGCAACCCCCCCCCCCCCCAGCCAGGCAGCCTGCAAGGAGAGGCTTGGGGAGAGGCAGATGGGGCCTGGCCAGTAGCTAAGTCACTAGCCCAGGGGGGCTGGAAGGTGACCGATATCGTGGGGGTGTCTTCCAGGCCTTGGACCTCTCCATATCATCCCGTGTTCTGACTCTGTCAGCACAGCCGCCCGTCTGGGCAGCAGCTGATGAATCCTTGAGAAGGGCTTCTTGTGTGGGGGAAAGAAACACACAGTCCAGCAGCCCTCTCCTGGCATTCCACGTCTGCATCTGGCAGAGCGGAGGGAGAATGTTAAACGCGGAGTTCCCCAAAGACACAAAGATGAACGGTTCTTGAGACATCCAGATATTGTTAGGAATAATATGTTAAAGTGTTTTATTAATTTAGTTACATCTTGCCTGAGCAGGAAAAAAGATATTAACATACCGTCAGCTTACTGGGACATAACCCAAAATAACTTACATTCTTCATATAGGGCTAATTATTTCTCTGAGGCCGGCTCCGGCTGGTAAGAGAGAGATTTCAAGGCTTTCCCCAGATTATTTACTTAAAGAAGTTAAGCCTGCCACTCTCTGTTCCCATGGAAACACAGTAAGTAATACAGAAGACAGGAAGAGGTCACTTTGGCCATAATTAATATAAAGGATAATGGTTTGTATGGAATCTCGTAAAGGGTAAAGCAAGCTGCTGTAATCCCTTTAAACCTCCTTTTCAGCGGTACAATTTAATCTTTGGATCAATTTTCCTACACTGACGTCACTTTGGTAATTTTAGTAGTCTAGTGCTAATTTTTGAAATGTAATTTAATCTTGGTTGGCAAAGTTTTTCTTCTGTTGCTGTTTCATTTTTGATCCAATCAGAAAATCGCGGGAACAATTTTTCTAGGGTCGGAACAACTGCACTGCCCTTCCCCTTTGGATGCCCGGTCTTCTCAATAATCTGGCTGGTTGTGAGTGAATTACTGATAATCCAGAGGCACCACTGGATTCAGGTGCCACTAGAATCACCAAAGGAAGATTTCATTGGATTCAGAAGAGTAGTTTACATTTGAAGGCTCATTGTATTCTTTTTGTGTTAATTATTGCAAATGGGTAATCCACAGGTGGTGGCTCTTAGCTAAATATTCCATTTATCGGAACATAGTACACTCCTCAGGGAATCTTACAAAAAGACACACACTGTAGGTTATTTTTAATCCTTACGCTTATTTGAATAGTGAATTTGTTATGCAGTCTCTCAAGGGTAAATTTTATCATGGAAGCTTGATTACACATTTTTCAAGACTGTTTCATTTAATACAGTGTCCTGGAAAGAGCTAAAGAGTAAAGACAAAGGGAGAGAAATGAAAGAATGGAACTTGGTCAAGTTTCTGAATTTTTAATATCCTGAAAAAATGATATTACGCTAGGAATTATCAGGACTTTGTTTCTTTCCGGGCTCAAGGAACATAATGTTCCCAGAAGCCTCATGTGAGGGGTGCATTCAGGGCTGCCCATGACACTTAACAATGTTTACAAACAGGTGGCCTGAAGTTAAGTGGAGTCAATATACAATTTCTCACCCTGTAGAAATAACCACTTTGCTGCCACATGAGTAACCTCTTTTTTTTTTTTTGCAACTATCAAGCTTGAAATCATTTAATCAGGAATGTAAATTAGTTATATGCCTCAGTTATAAAAACGTTGATGGGATTGGCTATGGTATTGATTTGGGGTGGAGGGAGGAGAGTTACAGCTGCTTTAAAAAAAATTATATATATATATATACACATATATATGTACATATGTGTACATATATATATACACACATGTATATGTATATGTATATGTATATGTATATGTATATGTATATGTACATGTATATAATGATATCACATTCCTATTCCAGAAATGCAAACAGCATTGTCTCTTCCTTGGCAAGAATAGTGGCCACTCGGTTCAGCCAAGAATAACTGTCAGCACTGCCGTTACACAGGCTTCTAAGAGAGCCCGCGAAATAATGGATGGTGCACTCTCCTATATGTATTTATGTTCAGATAATTTATTTAAATAATGTTGCTGGCACATGCTTTATAACTGCTTGCATTTTGCTACACAGATTTCAGCGTATCTTGCAGACTATGCAATTCATTTGGAAAATGTAATTTCCATCCCTGCATACTAATCGATTTCTTCACAAACACCTGCTATCAGTTATGATAATAAAAATGCCACTCTAAATTGAAAAAGGGCCAAATAGAGCTTCCTAAGGAAATGACTTAAGTGTCTTTGAATGCTACTAAATGTAGTAATGTGCTTATGTGGTGCCAACATTTTTTTCATCATTTGCATTTTCTGTAATTTTGCCCTATTACAGCATCCCTCTCAAATGATGCCTCATAACCATTTCCTTGTGGATTGGTAAACTGAGTTGTCAGGAGTTGGTGTCATGGGGTGTGGACAAGATCTGGAGTTGGGCAGTGTGATGTTAGAAAACACTAGCTCATGCTCCTGGCTACACCCTGGGTCGTTTCCGATTTTATGAGTAAGTCCCCGGAAACTGTAAAATTGGCTGCTCCTTGGTTTTGCACACACATAGACACCAAATAAAATTTCCTTCATTCATTCCCTGCAGCCTCTAGTTCATTCCACGCACCAGTGCCAAACTAATCTTACTAAATCACCAATTCCGTTGTGTCCTTCCGCTGCCCGGGCACCTGGCATGGTTCTCCATCAGCTGCCCCACTGAATCTCACTCTCTAGCCTGACTTCTGAGTTCCATCCCCTCTCATCCTGTGACACAGCCCGCCTTTCCCTCACTGCCTCCAGACCGACATGTGCCTTTTTGGTCAAGCTTCCCTCCTTCCTGCCCCAAGTGGTCTCCCTTAAATTCTCTTCCCTGAACTTTTGCTTATGCTCTTGCCCTGTCCAGACTCAGACATCCTTCCCCAGTTCTTGAGCCTTCCAGGCCCTCTTTTGTCATTCTGGTCCGCATCTTCCTTTCTCTTCTCTGAACCCCAACAGGATGAATTCCCTCGACACTAAGTTGCTCATTTATTTGTTCATTCAACGAGCATTCATCAAATGCCTACTATATGCCAGCCGTCAGGCTGTTCTCGCTTCCCTTGAAAGTATTTGTTTCTTTTCAAATGTATCAGTTTCTCTGATCTTCTAAGCTGCCTGAGAGAAGGCATATTATGGCTCCTCCTTCTGTGATCCAGGATGCCCAGGCAGGCCTGGGCACAGAGTATGTATGCAGTAACTGCGTGTTGACTAATTGATCCCTAATGGTTTGAGGTAGGGAATTTTCTGGTTAATTGCATGTTCTATTTGATTAGTATTTCCATGTGTACTATACATAATCATTTTGCAAAGCAAAATACTATAAACCACTCAACTATAAAACTATTATTAACATAATTTGAGGTTTGATATTTGAGGAGAGAATTCACTGGGGTCTCAGAGCACTTCTGTAAAGATCTATTATCTGCATACTGTAATGTGAAGGTAGAACATCCAAGAGGCTGACCCCCCAGTGGTCTCTGATTGGCACTGGTTGGGGGAGGGGGTGGAAATGAGCACGTACTGAGAACCTGCTGGCCAATAGGCCTCACATCATGCCCTTACAAACCGGAAGTCACTTCTTTGAAGAAGTTTCTGATACGTTTTGAAATCTCTCCTCTTTTCTCTTGCTTACAAGAGTAGAGAATGCATTTTCTGTGGGAGGGGGAAGAAAGTGTGGGCAACTGGTGGGAGAGTGGGGGGGGGGGGAGGGAAGTCACGAGGGGTTTCAAACGGTCTGATGAGAACTAAACGCATCTGGACGGGCAAAAAGCCCAGCGACTTGAGGACTAGGTTTGAAGACTGTTTATGATACTTCCTTTGTGGGGCGAGACAAGTTCTCTAGCTTCTCTGTGCCTCGTTTTTGTCCTCTGTAAAGAATGGGATTAAGAGCAGCCTAACCGACATTCTAGGCCTGAGGGGGGATGAAGTGATGAATCCGTGCGAATCGTCGGGTCCGGTGTCTCTCACGTGCTGGGTGCTTAGCCGGCGGTTAGTATCAGGGGAGAGACCCCAGCCGGGAAGCTGGAAACCATCCGTGTTGCTTTGTGCCACCCACTCTTCTGTTTTCAGTCTCTGCCGTTTCTGTTAACGGTCTCGGTTTCTCGGTAGGATGGAGACGTAAGATCCGAATCCACACATGGAGAGTTTTCGGTTTCGGGAAGGAGGGTCACGGCCTTGCAGAGAAGCAGGGTTTTAATCTGCTGGTGAAACATACGGAGCCAGCCTACCGTCCTGATAAGGAGGGGGCGAGCAATCCGTGCGATTTGTCCCAGCGGCCGTGCGGGGAGGAATGACGTCCGTGTCGATCCCTCTGTCCCCTGGGATGTGGCTGCAGGCCTCAACCTGTGGAAAGGCTGATTCGGTGAAAGAAAGTGGCCCCCGTGCTGTCCCCACCTAGCAGCACGTTCCCGCTTGCGGGAGGGTGCCTCGGACTGGGGGAGAGGCCGAAAGGCCAGCACTGGGGAGGAGTTACTCCTGGGCCCACAAGAAGCATGCCTCCATCAGACAGGACAAATGGAATCGATAAAAATTCCCAAAGAAGTGACGCTCACCAGCCGGGAATCAAAGAGCCCCTGGGCCAGGCATTTGGGGTTTGTTTCTGAGCTGGTGTGAACGATAAGAATTTGGGTGAGAGACGCCCCATCTCGCGAAAGCCCCCCCTCCCCCCGCCCCGGTCTAAGCCCCGCCCCCGTCACCGGAAGGTGACGGACCTGAACTTGTGCTGTGTGTTTGCCTTCCAGCCCTGGCTGCTCAGGCCTATGCTCTGAAAGAGGAGAACGACAGTCTGCGCTGGCAGCTCGACGCCTACAGGAACGAAGTGGAGCTGCTGAAACAGGAGAAAGAGCAGCTTTTCCGAACGGAGGACAACGTCACCAAGGACCAGCAGCTCCAGTTCCTGCAACAGACCATGCAGGGCATGCAGCAGGTACCTGGGCCCAGACTTTTCTTTTTTTTCCGCGAGGGCAAGGGGTGCGTGCGTTCCACGGACGTGAGATGGGAGCCATTTGCCGGGAAAGGTGAAGGAGAAGAAAGGACAAGCACCAAGCTAGCAAGGAAAGGAAAGTGCCGGTGACTGCAGAAGGGCAGAGTCTGCAGAAAAAAATCAGGCTAGAGAACACCTGCGAGGCAGGAAGCTAAGGAAGAGAATCTAGGTCGAAAGGTTTGTAGGGGGAGGTGAGCCGCGTGGAAAATGGTCAGAAAATCCTCGTGGATCACGATGCAAGGGTTTTAGCATCTGAGGACATTTCTTTACGGTTATTTATTTATTTTGAAAGAGCGAGAGCATGCACGCCTGTGGATGAGCGGGAGAGGAGGAGAGAGAGAGAGAGAGAGAGAGAGAGAGAGAGCGAGCGAGAGGGCGAGAGGATCCCAGCAGGCTCGGTGCTGTCCGTGCAGAGCCCCACGCGGGGCTTGAACTCAGGAACCGTGAGGTCATGACCTGCGTGGAAATCAAGACTTGGACCCTTAACCATCTGGGCCACCCAGGCGCCCCACCACCTGAGAACTTTTAAGTTAAAAGCACGCCAACAGATTTCCAAAAGCATGGTGAGCTTGTTTTCAAGCTCGGTGTACCTGTAAACTCTGGGTTGGTTTCACTTCTTTTGGATCATCCTTAGGGTCTAGTCAGGTTTCATGAACACACTGTACATACTTAAGACACGTTTGTTGCTGGAAAAGATGAAGTTCCAGAATGGGGGGTACGGGCAACTTTAAAAACAGGCTGGTATCTATGCCTTTGTGAAGGGTGCCAGACCTCAGCCTCATGCACTGAAGTTAAAGATGTGTCTGTGGGAACTGTCGGGAAGAGATGGGAGCTGTGGGGCATTGGAGGAAGGAGAAGGAACTTGGACTGCTGGGATGAGGGCTTGAGGGGAGGGGAGGCCTCAGCAGTCGGGAAATAGAATCAAAGACTCATAGCCGGATTGATATCTGAAAGCATCACTTAACGGCGTTTGAGCCTTCGAGTGACCTTGTAATGATACAGCGTAAATTGTCATCACACACGGTATTTTATATCACCCCTCTGAACGTACAAACCTAACCACTCTTTTCTGGGGGAAAAAATGTGTTTTTATTTAAACAAGGGGAATGGAAATAGAATGATGGGACACTAAAATGTAGAGTAAGAAGAATATTGTTTTAATGCCCCTATCCATATGGACTGCTCTCCAAGCTCAGGAGCATGGATTGCCTACAAAAGTGTCTTAATGATTAGAGGTAACTGCTACAGAAACATTAGCCAAGCAAGGAAAAATAATTGAGAGGAAAGGATTATAAAAAAAAAAAAAAAAAAAGATGTACAGATTGGGATAGAAGCAAGTTAATGACCAACTCACAGAAATTATGTCTTAAATATCTCCTGCCATTTTAAAGCGATTTTTGAGTCTTGGCTTTGAGTCCTAACTGGTTGGTGTTCACAGTGTGTGTTAGACAAATCAGTGCGATTCAGAGGTCAGAGCCAGCCAGGAAAATGTCATTACAGTTGCCGCTCAGGTCCCCGCACTTGGAAATTGGTGTAACAGCTGCTGTGCGAGGCTCCCGGGGTTGTCCATATGCCCCAACATGAGCTGTGTGTCGGCGCCCCTGCCGGGAGGAGAGTCTGTCTGTCAATTTCCCCAAAGACCATGAGGCCAGACCTAGGCCACAGTTACCATCTCATGCCTCATGCAATGGGCCCACTTTTCCTCCAGTAAAGATTACCCCAGTTGCTTGAAAAGTTGACGGAATTGGGGACGCCTAGGTGGCGCAGTCGGTGAAGTGTCCAGCTTCGGCCCAGGTCATGATCTCATGGTCCATGGCTTCAAGTCCCGCATCAGGCTCTGTGCTGACAGCTCAGAGCCTGGAGCCTGCTTCTGATCCTCTCTCTCTCTCTCTCTGTCTTTCTCTCTGCCTCTTTCCCACTCATGCTCTCTCTCTCAAAAATAAATAAACATTAATTTTTTTTTAAGTTGATGGAATGGTTAAGGCAATCAGAGATTCAAATATGAAGGAAATCTGAGGAGGTAAGGGTGAGCTCGGCCGTCGGGGAGAAGGATGCCCGGGAGTCAGCATCAGGGACTGCGAAGCTGCAGCCCCTTGAGAGAGGTGTTTGGTTATTGTGGCTGCTCACACATTTGCAGAGTTTCCTTGTCAGTAGGAAATGTACTTTAAAATAGTTTTGTTTTGTGGGATTTGGTTTTGGTTTTGGTACGATTTGCTTTAAATAGCAGAAATTTTTTTTTAATTTTTTAATGTTTATTGAGAGAGAGAGAGAGAGAGAGAGAACAAGTGGGGGAGGGGAAGAGAGAGGGGGAGAGAGAGAGAGAATCCCAAGCAGGCTTTGTACTGTCAGCACCAAGCCCAACATGGGGCTTGAACTCGCGAACGCGAGAACACGATCTAGGCTGAGCCCAGGAGTTGGATGCTTAACCGACTGAGCCACCCAGGTGCCCCAAATAGCAGAAATGTATTGTCTCATGGTTCTAGAGGTTAGAAGTGCAAGATCAAGGTGTCAGCAGGAGAGGTTCCTTCTGAGGGCTGTGAGGGAGAACCTATTCCAGAATTTCCCCAAACTTCTGGTGGTTTCCCTACAATCCTTGGTGTTCCGTGCCTTGCAGAAGCATCACCCTAATCTCTGCCTTCATCTTCACATAGCATCCTCCCTGTGTGTATCAGTGTCCAAATTTCTGCTTTTGATAATGATACAATTTGTATAGGACTGAGGGGCCCATGCTATTCCACTATGACCTCATCTTACCGAATCATACCTCTAATGACTCTGTTTCCAAATACCATTTTCTGAGGTACAGGGGGCTAAGATTTCAACATATAAATTTTGAATGGAAACAATTCAATCATTAATAGACACACGGTAGCTATATTATATATATATATATATATACACATACACATATACATACATATATATACCCATGTATATATATATACGTACGTATATATGTATACGTGTGTGTATATATAAATATGTACATATATATATATATATATATATATATATATGTATTTTAAGTAGGCTTCACACCCAGGCGGAGCCCAACGTGGGGCTTGAACTCATGACCCTGAGATCAAGACCTGAGCTGAGATCGAGTCAGGTGCTTAACCAACTGAGCCACCCCGGCGCCCCTAGATAAATATGTATTTGTTGAATGTAAGAGTAATGGACAAGAGTACAGGGACAAGAACTACCATGGAACCTGTGGGGAACTCTGGATCATTTGGGATTCTTGGACCATAAATAGCAAGGCAGACGGTGGGAGCTGACATCCTGCAAGTATTCATAGCTCTTCCTAGCACATGGGAAGTGCTCACTCAATGGCAGTGGCTATGACTTTAATTTTCAGTGGTTATTAGGTAGATGTGTGGCAGTCTCTGTGGCAGCACATCTTTAATACAGAGTTCCAAAATATGTGTGCTCTTTAAGAGTCAACCTCTACCTTAATATCATTTTGCATAAGTTACCACAACTTGCTAATTTGAGCCCTACCGCAAAGAATTCTGCTGATTTTAAAATTTACTCAGTCTGCCCCCTCTCCACTTTATTAATTAGAAAATCATGATCTCACGGGCAAGTCAACAGCTAAAGGAGAGGTTAGCCTCCCACATGCCGTTGTGTTAGTGGTCGATCTACGGGAAATTATTTCTGTAACAAACAGAAGAAAATAAAGTCTTAACAGCCTCAGACCTAGCATACCATTTTTAGAAATGCCCTCAAGTTTAGCGAAGCAGTTTTACCCTTTCTTCTTTTAATCCCTTAAAGATATTTTCACCGACATTATAGTTTCTCTTACGTTCATGAGGAAAACATCATGGGCAGGGGTCCTAAGGCTGAAAACCCTTGGGTGACTTTGGTTGTTTCTGAGTCTACCCCTACATTACGTGTGAGTCACGATTTAATATTAGAGACTTCACACAAAAGGAAATAATAGTTTGTATCCATGGTAACACCGTACCCTTTACCTGATCTTAAGCTGGCAGTGAAGTTAACTTGTCTCTGCCATAAGAGTAGTGAGCTGGTTGGCTTTCATTTGTATTTTTAAGTATACAAGGAAAGAATGTACCTATCGCAAACTCTCATTTATCTTCCAGTTATCCCTGAATTTATGGAGGCAAAATTTACATACAATAAAAATACTCTCTTTAGGGCTACAGTTCTATGAGTTTTGACAAATCGATAGATACACTCACGTGACCAAGACCACAATCAATATAGGATTGTCCTGTCACCCTCCAGAAATTCCTTTGTGTTTCTTTTTAGTCAACCCAACTCCGAGCAACCACAGATCTTTTTTTTCTACCCGTCAGAGTTTTGCATTTTCCAGAGTGTCATATAAGTGGAATTACATAGAATGCAACCGTTGAGTCTCGCTTCTTTCAGTTAGCGTAATGAATTTGAGATTCCTCCCTGTTGCTGTATATATCAAGAGTTCATTCCTCTTTATGCTGGATAGTATCCCAATGTAAGGAAGAGCTATAATTTGTTCATTTGGTCACCAGCTAACGGACATTTGGATGGTTTCCTCTTTGGGGCTAATATGAACAAATGTGCTGGCAACATTCACTTACAGACTTTTTGTTGGGACGTAAGTTTTCATTTCAGTTGAGTAAAAACCCGGGACTAGGATTGCTAGTTCATATGGTAAGTGTGTTTAACTAAGAAACTGCTGGAATGTTGCCCAAAGTGTCTATACCATCATGCATTCCCATGGGATACAGGAGAATTCCAGTTGTTTCGTGTCCTTGTCGGTCAGCACGTGATATGATCAGCCTGTTTTGTTTCACTTGTCTTTTTTTAGCCACTGTATAGTAAGTGTAGAATGGCATCTCATTCCGGTTTTAATCACACTTGAATTTAAACAATCCTTGTATTTTCATTCATGAGGATAGGTCAATATGTCGTAATTTTAAATAACCAATTTAAAATCAATTCCTTTCGAAGCCTTGTGTAAATCATATTGACAGGGCTGCTAAATATTCACATAACAACAGGATCCCATTATAAGCTGCTGATCGTAAAACTGTGTGTGACTGATGATGATTATGTCAGAAGGGTCCCTCGTAAATACTTTGAGCCAATGCTTTTTAATAGTGTTAGCAAATGTCATCTGAAGACCAACTGCCTTTAGGCCAGTAAACCATTGGCCCATGTAGAGCAGTGGCTTTCTAACAGTCTTGGCTTGACATTAGTAAAGACCAAGGCTGGCTGTCTTGACAACTTTGAGCAAGACAGGACAAAATTTGGGATAAGAGGACTATCATGATCAACAGCATCTTAGAAATTAAGTAACAAGCATTTTCCCCCCTGGGCTTAAAAGGGAACATATGTATGGTTTTTCTGTATCTGTCTTACAAAACCTCACCAATCTAGACCAATTTTACAGAAGGAGACAGACAAATATAATACTGCTATTTCCCTAAAACATACAGCAACCCCAGCTAGTTTTGCCAAAGGTTGGTCAAGAGTTGGTCTTTGGGATAGATATTAAGAAAGAAATGAAAGTGTGTTGAAATGACATCAGCGAGTGCGTCTGACCACTTAAGCATCTCTTCTGAAATCTTCTCTAAAACTGTTCAGTTGCTTAGTAAGTACTTTTTAGAACAGATAATGAAAAGTGTGTGCTCATTTCCTCTCCCAAGTTCACGTGCAGTGAAGTGTCACGTGTTCCTGTCAAAGCCAGGATGATCATGCCGTAGGTGGTGTTTCTGACCATCAGAAATTTCAGGGAAAGACAGGCGAAGTGAGCTGTATCCAGGAAAATTTCAGAGGCTTTAAAAATTTTTTTTTTCTGGAAAATAAAAAACCTGCCCCTTAAAAATTATAAGATTCCTCGAAAGCCCATCAGGCCCATTGCTTCCAGTGAACTTCAAACGGTGTTTCTGTGAACAACTTGGGAGAGGTTCTATAGGTAAAGAACACAGATGTAGCAGGACTTTGCAACAGGAGTTTCTCTGTTTCCTTGATAATTTTCCACTTTTGTTTTCTGTTTTTATTTTCTTTCTGAAATGCCCACCAGTCAGATAATGGACCTTCCTAGGCTCATGCTATGTGTGTATTATCGTTCTTCTCATGTTATCTGTTTAAACTGTGTCTTTTATCCTTTCCTCTGAAGTTTCTATTTGATCATCAGGTTATTTTATTTCCAAATGTTCTTTCTCTTCTTCGATTACTGTCTTTTCATGCAATTTTTTTTTTTTTTTTTTTTTTTTTTTTTTTTTTTTTGGTTTCAGTATCTTCTCAGATCTCTTTGAGAATACTAATTAGAATGCTTAAATTCTTTTTGTTCCTGAGTCATTTCTATTTATTCCAGGATTGGGTGTTTGCTTTTGCGTCTCAATCTGTCTCTTGGCTGCTACAGGTTTCTTTTCACAGAGTGATGTTCGCTGGGGTGCTTCTCTCTGGGAGGGAAGGGATTACTTCCCCAGGAGCTATGGGGGCGGGTCTGCTGGCTGCTGTGTCCAGCTCTCCTCTGCTCTCCTCCCAGGCCAAGTCTCCTCCCACACAGTGGTGCACTCACTGCTCACCACCAGGCTTCACTTTTGGGACAGTTGGGGATCCCACAGATGCCAGAATCTCCCATACGTGAGAATTCCTGGAACTCCCGTCCCATTCTCTTTGCTCTTTTAAGTTTATTCACTGACAGCCATCTTAATTGAGTTTCTGGAGGAAGAAAACCCAAAGAGCAGATAAACATGTACTGTGTCTGACATCTTGAACAAGAACGTGTTTCAGGGGCTTTTAACTTTAATCCAGTCCTCGAATGAATTCTTGATTAACGTGTGGGCCAGTGAGGGAGGCAGGAGAAGAGCGTTGCAAATGATTCTGGCTGTCCAGAAATCCATAGGGAAAGGAAGGACAGCAAGCACATTGTATAGACGTCTAAGAGGAAAGGACATGGGGACTGAAGGCAGCATGTTTTAGAGTAAAGACAGCTGCTTCAGGATTGAGAGGCAGATGCACAAGTTAGAAGGGTTTTAGGGTGAAGGAAAGGAAGGCATGTAGTCAGGAGAAGGCAACATGAAGAGGCTGAAATCTGTAATAATGCTAGAGAAATGGTTAACTTTTTGTCCACTCTGCTTTGGTTGTTTGCCCTAGAAGAGTAGCAGAGGCAGGGAATTGCGGGGGAGGGGGCGCGGGGGGGGGAATGCTAATGGTGTGGAGGGGCAAGCCTCAGCTCAAATGGATGCGCACAGAGTAGAGGAATAAAAGCTGTTCCAGGTGGAAGGTGGGAAGGATGTACAGAGGTCATGGAAGACACAGTGGGGAGAACAGTTCTTCTAATGTAGTTACAAAAAATAAGGAAAATGACACAAACACATAGAAGAATAAGAAAATGGAAAAAGACATTTTTCTAAAGGAAGAAATTCAACATTCTTATAAATGACAAATTACATTTTAAGAGCCTTTGTGAAATATTTAGGTAAATGAACTAAGGATCGATTAGTTTGGAATTTAAGTTGCAATGTATTGTGAGGATTTCCTTCTAAGTAGGGTTCATGAACCTCAAAAATGACGGTTAGAAGGAAGAAATCACACATACATCACGATCTGGTTGTGTACTCATTCCGGAAGAAGCACATAACAACATTATCATAATAATATATGAAGCATCAGTACAGAAATAATTCAGTATCACTGGACAGGGCAAGAAAATCGCATTATTTAAAAAAGAAAAAAAGAAAAAAGAAAATCCCATTATTACAGTGTAGAGAAAGAGGCTTTCTTTTAGACTTTCATGTGTAATTAGTAAAACCTTTAATCTTAAAAAGTTCAAAAAATATGTGTGTGTGTAAGTACACACACACACACACACACACACACACACATCTGGAATCTATACAAGGTAAGGGCAGCAGAGACACAGCCTGTGTTTATTTGATTCTATTTCAACTTCCTAAACGACGTTTTTTTTTTTCTTTCTGAATAGAAAACAATGCATAAGACATGGCCCACATTCACATTAAAAGTCTTTCACCTCTGACTAGAATAAGAAAACTTAGGGGCACCTGGGTGACTCAGTCGGTTAAGCGTCCAACTTCGGCTCAGGTCACGATCTCACGGTCTGTGGGTTCAAGCCCCGCGTCGGGCTCTGTGCTGACAGTTCAGAGCCTGGAGCCTGCTTCGGATTCTGTGTCTCCCTCTCTCACTGACCCTCCCCCGTTCATGCTCTGTCTCTCTCTGTCTCAAAAATAAATAAACGTTAAAAAAAAATTTTTTTAAATAAAATGTAAATAACAGGGGCGCCTGGGTGGCTCGGTCGGTTAAGCGTCCGACTTCAGCTCAGGTCATGATCTCACGGTCTGTGAGTTCAAGCCCCGTATCTAGCTCTGTGCTGACAGCTCAGAGCCTGGAGCCTGTTTCAGATTCTGTGTCTCCCTCTCACTCTGCCCCTCCCCTGCTCATGCTCTGTCTCTGTCTCTCTGACTCTCTCTCTCTCAAAAATAAGTAAAGCATTAAAAAAAAGAGTAAACTTATGAAACATACACATCTCTCAGATGATGTGGCTTTACAAAGTTTTGAGGACCGGTCATGATGGTTCACCACAGCCATATTTGGGGTCCATTATTGTCTTCCTTTCTTTTTACTTAACTATCCCAGAGTTTATAGTTTCATTTTGTACCCATTCCTCAGCCAGGTACCTTGGGGTGACGCATTGTAATAGCAGCCCGTGAGACACTGATGATAATCCTTATTCATAACTCACTGGCACCTTTCATTAGGCGGTTAAGTCATTTGGAGAGTTCCCGCTGGCAGCGTGTGTATTTTCTAACATTTGCAGGCCGTATCCTGGCACATCCGAAGAGGGTACGTATCCCGCTTGGGTGTGAGACTCCTGGAGTGTTGTTAGGTACATTTGGAACCAGAAATAGAAACCGATTCTCCGATTCTTGGCCCAGCACCTTACATCACGAAGCCCTACCGGTTTGAAATGATCATACCTGACATGTGCACAGGGGTCTGGAAGTTTTAAAAGCACATTCCCGTTTGACTGGGGGCAAGATACAAAAATTAAAAGCAAAGATAAGGGAGAGGAAACCACCCCAGGTTTGTTTTTTTGGGTTTTTTGGGGTTTTTTTTAGCAGTTTCACACAAGGTGGGGTCCCAGGGTATCTTGCTGTTTTCTTTGGACCGAGACCATAAGATAAGGAGATAAGCTAGCTGCCTGTAGGCCAGCTGAGCCATGCCAAGCTCTTGCACCAGGAAATAAAAACACTGAACCAGCAGAAGGAAAAGCTGGCTGCAGCCTGACTCTTTTCTGTACAACTTTGCATCAGTCAGCCCCTCGGAACCTCAGGTTTTTCATGTGGACCGTGGGTGCTGCCACGAGTCTGTTGGAATAAAATGAGATCATGTATGTGAACGCATTTGGGATGGCTGTTTTACAAAGTGTGATCGCCCCATTTCTAGTGAAAATGTGAAGAATTGTAGGGGGTTAAGGGAAGACCCAGGATGTGCAGGGCACATCTGGACATATCCGAGTTTCCTAACAGCAGGGTGGCCTTGCTCCCACACCCCTTCTCCGAGAGGGCCCCTCCCCATGGTTAATTCACCTCAGTATACTCAGTGCTCACAGTTCAGGAGCATTTGAATTGCGAGTGCTTATCTCAGTGTCTCAGGGAGGAAACTGAGACCTAGACATGTCAAGTGACTCGTCCAGAGTATAGCCTGTTCCTGGCAGAGTCAAAGTGCCAACCCAGGTCTGTCTGACCACAGCCCCCATGTTCGATCTGTTACTCCAGAACCTTCTACAGTATATTCTAGAAGTGGCGCTCCAGAACTGCAGTCGTCAGGGGAGCCGAAGACCAGTGGGCTGTGCCCTTGCTGTGCTTGTTGATTGCTAGCGATATTACTGGCAAGAACCCGCTGCCTGTTTTCTGACTCTGCCACAGCCCCTCATTTGGGCTTTGCATCAGCAGAGTAAGAGCTGGCAAAAAGAAAATAACAAACATGTGGCTGTTATTTCTTAAATTTGAACTGCAAAAATAAATCTCTTCACTTCGGGGAAGGGAAAAAGAAGCCCTAATAAAACTTAACTATGGGAGGCTTCATCTCATAATTAGTTATCCAGCTCTTCCATTAATTAATGTGATCATCAAATGCATCCTCATTAGTAATCATCCCTTCTAAAAATAATGAGGCTAGCAGAGAAATCGATGTAGGAGCCGGGGGTAGAAATAATGACATTGCCCTGCAGACCATTAAAATCGTTTGGCGTCTACCTTGTAACTGCTTTTCCCCAACATCTGCAACGGGAGATACTGCATCTGCAGCCTTTCCCAGGATAAAGCAACTCCCCTTTTCCCAACACTGTCAGCTGCAGTCCTTGGATGACCTTTGAACGACCCTCCCTTCCACCACCTCTTTTGGAAATTGCCTCCTGACTTCAAGGCCATATCACATCAAGAGTGCCAGATTTATAGTGAAATGGATCTTTTCTTAAACGTAGTAAATCAAAATGGGCTTTTGCTGCAGACACATGCTGGCCTTTCGCTCTGTTTGACCGTTGTCGTCTCTCCCCGCCAGCCACCGATGCTAAAATGAATCCTTGTGGTCTGGCCTTGACTTCTTTTCTCTGTAGTCCGCCAACACAAAGAAGCGGCCTCGTCCCCGTGGCGCCCCAAACTCGGGCCAGCACACACTGCCGCCTGTATACAGCAGGTGACCCGCTCCCGGGCAGATTGGCGTAATTATCCGGCTCTCAAATTGGGCCCCACTGGGAGAGAGCCGTGCCCCAAGGCTTTCTCCATGCAGCTAGTTAGGAGAGGAAACATAAGGGCTGCGAGACCAGCCGATCTCCTCCTTGGAAATGAGCATGAGCCCAGTGGAGAGGAAAGGGGAGAACTGTAGTAGAAGCAACAATGTAACGTGCAAACAAAGAAGCAAGGAGACTGAGTCAGAGGGAAAAATTCCTCTTTATCTGAGAGGAGAATAAAGAGCGAGGAAGACAAACGTGGGGGGGCATTCCATTTTTCTGGGTCTAGGTTTGTCATTTTAATTTTGTTTTATTTTCCTTTTCCCAAAGAATATACACTCAATGCAGAAAACTTGGAAACATAAAAGAAGCATATACAGGAGACAGAAATCGTTCTTAGTTTCACCACCCGGATACTGCCCTTTTTAACATTTACGTTTCTCCTATGTTCTTTCTCTCTAATGCATGCCCATGCATGCACACGCATGCACACACACACACACACACACACACACACACACACACACACAGTGTTAATCCTTTCCCAAAACTGACCGGTGGAATAGCCACATTCAGTCAGTCCGCATTTCTGGAATTGTAACCAAAGTGTGAAATTGGGAATTCAGTTCCAAGATGCTAGATGGTTAGTTAAAGACTATGTTTTCTCCTCTGTTTCACAAAGCACCCCGAATAGTCATCAAGGGAAACGTAAACAAAGTTAGTGCCCAATCTGGCCCTCACTTTATAGACCACCCATTTCATTCAGTCGATCTCTGGAAAGACCCTGTCTCCTGAATTTCTTGTTTTGTGCACACTCCTCGGTTGGGTACTGATCTCTGTTTGAGTGCTTTCTGGGCGTCTCTGTGCCTGCCTCCTCTCTCTGTCTCTCTCTTCCTCCCTACCTCCATCTTTCTCTCTGTCTGTCTCTGTCACACACACACACACACACACACACACACACACACACTTAGGAAACAGCCACGACACCTTTATTTCTGGCAGTACTGGGAAGATAGAAAAGGAGAGAGTATATTCGAACTCGGGCTGTAGGTCTCCGAGAAGGGGGTGCTACAGGTAGTGCTTGAGAGCAGAGTGACTTTTCAAAGCCTTATTATCACTTTCCTTCTCCTTCCTTCTGTTCTCCTCAATTTATTCTGCCGTCCTCCCCCGTGCATACACGCTCCACCTTTCATGTCCTCCTCCACCACCGCCACCGTAATCCATCTTAAGCCAGGTATTACTCAGGTATTCCAGTCAGAGGAGTTCCATTAGCAAGCGCGGGGACTCTCACTCGCCGTATTTGAGGTGTGTGTTTTTACCCGTGATTTACATTCTTCCCTGAGTAAGTCCTTTCCTGAGCCGGTACGTGACAGTCTGTGATCATTCACACACAGAGGTTACTCTGCAGGTTTGTCCTTCACTAATTCTCTGGGCACCTTGTCTTCTTTCCTCCTGGGTGGGTATTTCGCCGCCCGTGGTTTGTAGTTCTTAAATTGTGCGACTCACAATTGATTTCAGGAAGGTTTTGGTAATGACCTCTAACTGTAAAGTCCATAAAAAAAGCTATAGTGCTGAGTTTCTCTTTACAATATAATCTTCCCCCCAGTAATCCTCCCGTTTATCATGTGGGGGGAAGGAAAAGAGGGGGTTATAATGTAGTCTCACTACTCCACATCTGAGCATATGAGCTCAGATTGATTTCAGAGAACCACCAGGTCATTGAAGGGCACTCCCAGGTCTCACCCTGCCCCTATAGGCCCTCGGGTCTTAGACGATTAGGCTGGTCTTTCCAGTCAGCTTTTCTGTCCAGCTGGTGACGGACCTGCTTCCTTTTAAGTGCACAGTCTGCTGGCCATTTCTCATGAAAAACCCATGCTTTGTTTTGTCTGTGGGGTCCACGCACAGTAAAACAGCAAGGTAGAATGAGATGATAATGGGAATTCTGCTTTACGTACAAAACCTGGACAGGATATGGGCTCGGTTTTACCAAGGTTGTTACAGCAAGACAACCACAAAATACAGAATATTAAACCAGGAAGGATGGGGCGCCTGGGTGGCTCAGTCAGTTGAGCATCCAACTTTGACTCAGATCATGATCTCACGGTTTGTGAGTTCAAGCCCCACGATGGGCTCTTTGCTGACAGCTCGGAGCTTGGAACCTGCTTCAGATTCTGTGTCTCCCTCTCTCTGCCCCTCCCTCTCTCTAGTTCGCTCTTTCTCTCTCTCTCAAAAAATAAATAAACATTAAAAATTAAAAAAAACAGGAAGGGCGTTAGCGAGCCCCTATTCCAGCATTACTTTCTGCTTGTAATCAAATGGAGAGGTCCAGTCACTGCGCTAAGCACCCCACCACCATTCTTTCACCTCTGCTGCCCCAGGCTCCCAGTTCTGGTCCTCAGGTCCTCACTCCATCTCCCCTACGTCCCCACATTCTGAGAAGCTTGTCCTTTGCATTCCTTTGTATCCATCTCCCATCCCCCTGAAAAGTGAGTTGAGGCACAGGGGTTATTTTCCCCCACCAGGTTAACTAAGTGTTCATTCCTTTTTTCTTCTGACATCGCAGTTGAAACTAATGTGAGCACCTAAGACCAGTCTCTCAGGGCTAACACAGTACTTCATATCCGACAACTATCTGAATAAATGAGTGAAGAAAAGAACAAATTGTTGGGTCACCGCACACAATTTATTCTGTGACGGAAAACTCTCAGCCAGCTTCCCTGCGTCCTAATCTCTGCTGCTTTTCCCTACACATGCCCAAACAAGTAATAATCCTCTCTCCCTGACTCAATGGAACTGGCTTTCTGAGAAGGTCTGTGTTGAAATAGAAGGCTTCATGGAGTCCTCCTGTCTTTAGAGGTCATGCATACTCCCTGCTCCCTGATCTCTCGGGTCCCAGGGAACTTGCTGGCCCCTCATCTCCTCTAGTGCAGCAGTGGGGCTCCCTCGGGGCTCCCAGAGAATGCCGCTCGGGGAGTGAGTGCAGAGTCTCCATCCTGCTGACTGGCTGTGTGTGTGGTCACAAATTTTCCGTGCACACCACACCCTTCTACCTCCAGGAATGCTCTAATGGCTTTAGTGGGCCCTAGGAAACGATATTCTTATTTATTCATTCCATGCTTATCAAGGAACCAGGATCAGAAACCACAGGGAAGAGGCCTCCAAAGCAGGCAGTACAGTGCTTAAATTGCTTTCTAATGGTTTTTCCTCGTATTGAGAGTGACATTATGTGGCAAATTGAGACCGAAAGGACAACAGGGAACGTGCCCACCTCGCTCTTTAGTGGAAAGACCCTAAAACTAGTCAGGAAATAAAGGACAATTTTCTAAGCAGCCCTGCCATTCCCTTCCTGCTGCTGTTCCTCCAGTGTTTGTAGTCTACCAAGACTTTCCACAGAACTCAGCCCCCGTAAGTTTGATAGGACGTAAATGGAAAACTGTGCCTTTCACATATACCTGGAACATGTACAAAAATAATCTTATGCTACATCTTAAAGCAAATCTCTGCAAATTTCAAAGGAGCCACTCTCGCATCTTCAGACCAAAGCACAATTGTTAAGGAATCCATGTCACTAAAGATAACTAAAATAAGTCTTATGCATTTGGAAATTTCAAGGCACACGTCTAAACCCACAAATCCAATGAAATCAGAAATGTAATTTTAAAATACCCACAAGTAATTGATAGTTAAATTACAATATAGCAACAACTTCTGGGATGCAGCTAAAACAGAACCTAGAGGAAAATTAAAATTTTATTATTTTTTTTAATATGTATTTATTTTTGAGAGAGAGAGAGAGAGAGAGAGAGAGAGAGAGAGCATGGAGAGGGGGGAGGGGCAGAGAGAGGGGGAGACAGAATCCGAAGCAGACTCCAGGCTCTGAGCTGTCAGCACAGAGCCTGATATGGGGCTCGAACTCAAGAACTGTGAGATCAGACCTGAGCTGAAGTTGGACACTTAACCGACTGAGCCACCCGGGAACCCGCACTTTAAATGTATGTTTTGACAAGAAAGAAAAGTAGAAACAGGAGTAAGCATCCAACTCTTACTAAAAAATATAAACACAAAGAAGGATGATAAAAATATAGAAATGACTAAAATAGCAAACAGCCATATAGTAGAGAAGATCAACAAAGCTAAATGCTGTTTATTTGAAAAGACTAATATAAATGGAAAATCTTTGGTAACAGTGATTGCAAAAAAAAAAAAAAAAAAGAGAGAGAGAGAAGGACCAGATAAACAATACTAAAAATTAAAACGAGTATAACTGCATATGTGGCAGATTAAAGAGATGGGAGAAGATCAGAAATGATAAAATTTTAAACTGAAGTGATATAAATTCCAGGAGGAAAAAAAAATACCTTATCAAAATTAAATCAGGGGAAAAATGAAAGCCTGAACCATATCAGTAAAAATCATTAAAATCTTAACATTAAAGCAACAGACCCAAAATGGCTTTAGGGTCAAGTTCTACCAAACACTCTCTTTTATAAACTTCTTCAGAAAATAGAAAAGAAGGAAACACATCGCCACTAATTCAGAAGGCAAAGGTACTTGATACCAAAAAGGGGCAAGGATGGTAAAAAAAAAAAAAAAAAAAAAAAGTTGGCGGGGGAGGAGGTTATAAGTCAGTCTCACTTAGGAACATAGATTTAAAATTCTTTTTAAAAAGCTAACTTAATCTGGTATTTTATAAACCACCCTATTGGATTTATCCCAGGAATTCAAGGTTAGTTCAACATTACAGAAAGCCATTAATGCAACATATCCCATTAACAGGATTAAACTGGAATAATCAGTCTAATAGCTACAGAACATCCACCCGTGATTTACAACTAAAATAGCCAAAGGAAAAGGAAGGTTTTAACAACTTGCATTAAAAGAGAATGTTCTTATCTGGTTGAGGATCATCCACAGTGAACTCAGTGGCAAAACAAGTGATTATTTTTTAACTCTCTCAGAGTAATCCTGACACGATCTTTTTTCATCTTGACAAAATTACTTGGACTAGAAAGGAACTGCTTTGTGCGACTTGCTTTCTATCATAATTTACATTTTCAAATTGTCGTCTGGAAGCAAAAATGGTTACTGCACAAAGTCTGCCAGCAGACCCTAAAAATGTGGTTTCCCTATTCTTTCCTTTTGAAAAATTAAAAGTCATTAACACTAACCTGGGCGTTATCCCATGTTTCTAGAATGCACGCTTAACTAGCCATTTATCATGGATGATGATCTTTTCTGTGGCATCATTGTCAGGAGGGGTCGTCTAGCTGACTTCAGCAAAACCTGTGATTGAAATTGTCATTAAAGGTACATGGGTAGACTTCCTTCCACCCGTAATCTTAAAGCGCATGCAGTCGCTGGTCTTGAATGAGGAGATTGCTAAGGCTGGAGAAACACTTCACAGGGTAGATCGATATTAAGTATAAAGCCACAGCTCTAATTTCTGTTAATTTTTATACCTTGGGAGCTTTTTGCTGTTATCATTCATGCCATGCTGACACCATTTATTGTAAAGGGTCTCAGTAATTCCGCTCACTTCTTTAATGCTTCCTATATTTAATGTTTCCAGAGCAGAGAAGATTGGTTTAAAATGGTAATTTTTTCTGTCTGCACTTTTGAGGTCCATGCAAGATGGCTGGTGCCGCATTTTATTTTACCAGATAGAATTCAGCCCAGGTAGTAAGAGTAGGGGGCGTCCTTCACAGTGACAGTATTTGCTGAGGCTTTTATTGTTGCTGCTGCTACTGTTGTTTTTTTAAAGATGGTCTGCGGTTCAGAGACAGAGAAAACCTGAGATAGTCCAGGGGCTGAGTAGCTGTCATAGGGTCCACCTGCGGTGGTTAAAGCCCCTGAGGGAACCTGCTCTTCCCTGTGCCTGCAGCTGTCTACCTTGGGCTTGGCCCTGGAGTAGGGAACAGGGAAAACTTGGAGATCTCCGAAGGTTCTAGTTACAATGAGACTCCTAACACATGGGCTTCCAGACCAGATTCAGTGTATTGAAATAACTTGGAGACTTTGGGGGGAGCAAGCCGCCTTCCCCCGCCTCACACCTCTTCTGTCATAGATGAATGTGCCTTTTTATTTGCAGATCTTGTCCCAGTGGCTTCTAAAGATCCCAAGTGCTAAGTTCAAGGGCTATCCCTCCTTCTCATCCTGCCCCTAGATGTCCTAGTCTCCTACTATAAAGAAATGATAACTTGTGTTAACAAGGAAGACATGGGAAAGTTGCAATCATTGAATTAGCTTCCCTCAAGTTCAGTAGTTAATCGGGTGGTAAGTCATAGAGGCGGTGAAGGCCTTCTAGACCCACAGCAGAGAAAGTTTCCCATCCTTAGGCGTCTAGCGCTGACGCAGAGATAGAACTTGCAGCCATGTTCTCTCACTTCATTTTTCTGCAGAACATGTTAGATCGTTACAACTTTCTCACCATTATGATTCAAGTTAAACCTCTCAAGACCCCAACACACGTTCTTATCCCATAACCATTAAGTCCAAAGCTGCTTTCCTAAAACTGCCATCGAGGAGGTCAGTGATGATGGTAATACCTGATGTTAATACATCTAGAATGAGCATGGTTTGGCTTCCCAGGAGCTAAACTGAATGAGGCCCAGATCACTTTGGATAAGCCACCTCCAAAGATGGGCACAGGACTTTGGTCAAAAGTCACCCATAAAGGGTTTTCTAGCCATAAGCTCTGACCATGACTGGGTTATAAACCCTGCAAAGAAGGAACAAATCTCTGTTGGCCTTTAGAGCACGGTGCAAGACCCAGCTGTTCAATCAAGTTCTTGTTTGAAGTGAATGGGCCAATCTGGCAGGAAAGCATGCTAATATTTTAAATTTCTACATTAACAGCTGTACATGTGCCCAGAGACTGGGGTGATGACCACCTCATATAACTGGAAAAAAAAAAAAGTGATAGGCATAAATAAAATCCCAGCAAATTGGATTATCATTTGCAGTGGAATTGCCAGCAAAGGCAATGGAGAGAATATCACTGACATATACTCCTACTTCAGCAAAGCATTTGATGCCTTCTCTTGTGAATTGCATGAATGGTGTTAATTCGAGTTGGCTGGCCCTGCATTTTGAAATTGGCTGAAGGTGGGTAACCAGCCTGGCGGGGGTGGGGCTGAACCACAGCCCTTTCTCTTAGAATACTAATCCCCAGAACGGCCCGCCCAGTCCACTCACAGTAAGCTAAAAGTCACTTGACCTTGCTGGGTCTTAGCGTCTCCACTCTTGCAGAAGAGAATAAGAATAGCACTTTGATTTAACTTGGCGCCCTTTGCCATTCAAGGAGCCTCCATACTTAATGGATGTTCTTTAGTTCCACAGTACCCCACTGGTGAGTATGGTTATCTTTAACATGTGAAGAAAGTGAAAACCAGAAAGCTGAAATGAGCCTGCAAATTACACTATGAAAAAAGGAAAATCATTTGAAGAAAGGAAAATGGGTTTTAGGGCCTGCCAAACCACTTTCGCCTCGGCTTTTCCTGTATTCAGTATTCAAGAAATTAATTGATGCGTTGTTTTTCAAATCAAATTATTCCTCATGCCACAGTTGTGAGAGAAAAGAGGAGACCAGAAGCAGTAAAGTGTTTTGCAGGCCACACGGCAAGTCAGCAAGAAAGCTAACCATGCTAGCCTTTGAAATGCTAACTAGTGGCTTATTTTTTGCCTTTTCACCAGTATTTGGAAATATGCATGTTTGTTTTTCATACTAATGTCGCTTTATCAGGATATAAGGTATTATGACCAGTAACCTCTTTGGATTAGAAAACTAAAAAGTATCTGTTTTTAATACAAGTCCCTCCTAGGAGGATATTCAAGTGAAAGAAATGGTCTCTAAAACCACATCTGATGAAACCTGTCCTTCCCACCACTCCCTCACCCCCGAAACCCAGCAGGCCAGGGTCATGATCTCCCTCTCCTGCCCAGTCGCTGGGCTGCCTGCCTGGGAAGGAGGGGGGTGGGGGGAGGGGGGTGGGGGGGGCGGGGAAGACCTAGTGTAATTTGACACTCAGAGAAGATCCTTTCCTAAACATCCTCCTCTAAATGACAAAATTATTTTCAGTAGTAATCATAACATAAAGTGAATAATAACAACCAGGAAGGAAACACAGACAGTGACATTCCTGTTGATTTTCACATATAATTATGCCTGTAAAAAAAAAAAACCCAAAAATTAAAACGGTGCAGTGTAAGGGAAAAAAAAAAATCACAACCATCTAGTCAGTAGGTTGTTGGTTTGTTTTAATCTAACAGTTTGAACTTGGATTACGGTATAGACAATAGTATGTAAATAATCGTCCAGTAAATAAGTGAGTTTTAATAAAACCAAATGAAAAAGGTATAGTTCAGGAAACTATTAGTTGTACCACTGATGTAGTATTTTCTTTGTCCTTTAGTTTTAAAGCAAACAATTTAAAAATAATGCATTTCAGGGGCGCCTGGGTGGCGCAGTCGGTTAAGCGTCCGACTTCAGCCAGGTCACGATCTCGCGGTCCGTGAGTTCGAGCCCCGCGTCAGGCTCTGGGCTGATGGCTCGGAGCCTGGAGCCTGTTTCCGATTCTGTGTCTCCCTCTCTCTCTGCCCCTCCCCCGTTCATGCTCTGTCTCTCTCTGTCCCAAAAATAAATAAACGTTGAAAAAAAAAAAATTAAAAAAAAAATAATAATAATGCATTTCAGGGCACGTGGGTGGCTCAGTTGGTTAAGCGTCCAACTCTTGATTTTGGCCCAGGTCATGATCTCACGATTCCTGAGATCAAGCCCCCCATCCCGCTCTGTGTTTACAGTGGTGGGGCCTGCTTGGGATTGTCTCTATCCCTCTCTCTCTGACCCTCCCCCCACTCACACTCACATTCTGTCTCTCTCTCTCTCTCTCTTTCTCTCTCCTCTCTCAAAAATAAATGAAAAAAGAAATACAATAAAAAGAACGCGTTTCAATTTCTAAAACACTGAAAATTCAGTAAGAATACTCAACATAGGACCTAAAGGTTGCACTTTAGTGCAAAAATAAATACCACTCATGGTTCTCACCGTGTTTTACAGTTTAAATTTTAAACATAAAAATTCTTTCCTGGATCCGGTACAATGAACTGAAGTAACTCAGGTCCTACCTGTTAGTCTTTGTAATAGCCTGTGCTACCTTTGTTGATTTCAGATCTACTGTATCAATGTAGGGATGCCTGTACCCCTAATGGGATTGGAGACACTGTGTCCAGAACAGGCTCAATAGATTCTAAAGCCAGTGTGTGCCGCAGAGACCCCGCTGTGAGGTGGGGGGGAGGGCAGGGAGGTTTGGGAGTGGGAGCAGAAACTGGACATTTTCCAATTTAGACTCGGCACAGAGTACGTTTGTTAAAGGCTGAGTAGTGAAAATGTGCTCATTTGAAGATTTCATACATACTAAATCCTAACAATAACTGTAGCAATTTTAGGACAACAAAGGAGTTTTTGTCAGAAGGGAGTATTTTATCATTGATTTCTATGTAGAATTTGCTGGGCCACAGTGATAATAAATGGATGGACCTTTAGGTCGTTTTTTTATTGTTACATTTTGTACAGTTGCACCTGTTTATTTCCTGCACTGAGATACACGGCTCCCAGGGCTCGGCCCTCGATAGCCCCCCGCCCCCGGCAGACTTAGGCCCCCAAATCCACATGTCTGTGTTTCCCTGTGTTTCCCCACCTCTTGGTCACTCTTGAAGCCTTAATATTTATCACTCCTGCTTCCCTTTGGAAATTTTGCAAATTTCTCACGGATCTGTGGACTTTTCTCTTTCTCTACAGCAAGGGAAATCCCAGCATCATGGGCCAGCCCCTGGGAACCCGGAAACACCCCTGCTCTCTGCGGTTGTGCACTTCCCCTGGTCTAGAGAATCCACGGCCTGTGCCCACGCCCTGCGAGATCTTGCTCAGATGTGTGCACACTGTGTGTCCTTCCATCAGACCCTTATTCGCAGGTTCCGAGAAAGGCCCCCTTGCCAGAGCATCCTGGCCTGGGTGGGGCGGCAGGGCGCCTCATGCCTCAGGGTCTCAGGCATCCCCTGGAGGACCCAAACCCTTGAAAACACTTGCTTTCTCACCAGCCTCCCAGGAACGGCTCAGGCTTCCAGCGTACTGATGGTCACGAGCCTGGGGTGCATGGTCTTGACCTATGAGAGAGGGCAAGCCCAGTCGGGCCTGTTTGGGCTGTTTGGCTCTCTGGCTGACATTAGGATCTTGACAGCCAGGTCAGGGAATAGGGCAGCACTCCAGGCGTCTCTGGGCCGTAAATGACGCCTGATCCCATCACGAGCAAGAGATTGCCTTTCTGCCTAGCAATGAGAATGGCATTTAAAATTCAATATCAGAAAAGATATTGACGAGATTAAGGGCCTGAAGGAATTGATTTATGAGGAAAGACCCAAGGAATTAAATATGTATAGCCTGGTGTAATAGGATATTAGGCTCGGAGCACAATTTCATTTCTATGATCCAGTGTTCCTGTTATCAGTCATCTGAACGGTGGAGCTCTCTCTCCCGGAGATGTTTCTCCCCCAGGGGTCACCGTGCTGGAGGCAGAGCGGAAGGCACCGCGATTGATAAAACAGGCCACAGGCTTGGTTACCCTCGTCCCTTGCCGTAAATTGAAGACCAGTTTCATCCCCAGGTGGAGGCGGATGACATTTTAAACTAGAATAGATCTTGAGGAGTCTTACCACCTTGTGTGACAAGAAAATTCAGGCTAGTTCAATTCCATCTTTTTTTTTTTTTCTTCCCAAGGAGAGAAGTGAAAGTTGTTGCTACCAGGTGGTAAATGACTGTCCTTCCCCTGAGCCAGCTTTCTCTCCTCTGTCAAGAACACTGTTAGATGTGTTTGCCTTTAGGCACAGCCTTGCTTTTTGCATTATGGTAATATGCACTTGATTTTCCCCATCTCAGACTTTCCCTAACAACCGGGGATTGGCCCGGGATTCACAGAGATGGATGCAAAGCAGGCCCAGGTGACTTCATCAGCAGGACCTAAGGCTGACATTCCGATGTGGTTCTGCAATGCGTGAGAACCAAAACAGGATTGAGAGGGCGGAGGGTGGCAGGCAGCCTCTCCGCTGCCGTCCAGCCCGCTGCTCCCATGCGGCGCAGTCAGTAAATTTCTATCTCCTTTGAAAAAAAAGAGAGAGAAGTTGGAGGGTGTGGAGAGTACGGGGGGGAGGAGAACAGTAAGCTGTGTTTGGGTAGCAGGAACTCACCAAGGAAGAAAGGATTAGTGCATGTATCCCGGCACCTTATGGCAGGACAAGGTGCCAGGGGTCTGGCAGAGCTGGCCGTAGGTGAGGTTCAGATAGCAGACCAAAATATACAGGGAAATCAGGTTGGAGGCAAGGGGCACTCACAGGGCGATGCTGGATACCCTCAGGCGTAGCCTAGATACGAAACCGGCTGCCCGGATTGGTCGGTCCAGACACAGTCGCATCTACCATGGCCTTTGGAAGTCCCTGGACTTCATTTCCTTAGGCGGTGTTTGACTGGCTTCAAAAGCACATCCCACTGAGTAGGGCATCTAATGTAGAGCAAAGTTATGGAGCTGGAACAACATTTATTAAACTGAGTCAAAGAGCAAAACCACATTTAAATTTAAATCGATGACCCTCTGTGGGTTCAAATATCTCCAGACTTTTATGCACGAATCTAACCTTCTGTAATCTGTTAGCCATATCAAAACTTTACCTTGGTAGCACAATTATAAAATTCAAGGAAAGGAGACAAAGAAGGGGCTACGGTTTTTAACGCAGAGTTCAATCCACTGTAGAGTTCACAGAAGCGCACACAAAAGCGTGTCTGCCACCGGGCTTGCTTTTAAGTGGAAATGGCGAATGCCTAGGTAGAAGTCGTTGCTAGGAGGATTTTAAGTTTGGCATGTCCTGATTTCCATTTTAAACTGACAGTGCCGTGTGGTTGCCAGGGTAGGAACCACGGTTTAAAGCAGGAAAATTGAGATGTGCGAGTGGTAGGTCTCTCCCAGACAGTGTGGCCCTGGATACGTGGCTTAACCTTTGTGTGCCTACGACTCGCCCATCTGTAAAAATGGAGATGTGACCTCACTTATTCTGGGGCTCCAAGTAACATTTGTAATGCTCTTTGAATTTGTCAGAGAGAAAGACCCATTACGCACTTAAGTCTACATCCCCAAAGAGCATTACAAATTATCCTGTTAAATCAGTGGCCTGGAAATACCAAGATGTGTCAGGTGCGGCCTGTATTTACCTGTTATTGTCTGCCAGAGTATTTGCACTTGATTGGCATATGGATAATTGTCTAATTGGAACACCCTCCATTGTAACCACCAAAAATTGGAATAGTGCATCTGCTTAATGTCATACTGTCCAATGTTGAATTAAAACTATGCTGTAGCTCAGCCAGTCCAACCGAGAGACTCTTCTGATTAAGTTCTAGCTGCCTGTGAACTTCTGTAATTGAGGCACGTTAGTACTTGAACATCCTAACTAGAAAGGATATGATACGGTCTCATAATTTCAAGTGAAAAAGAACCAGGAAGGCTGACTTAAATTATCTAGTTGTGGACCCATCTCACCACTGCTTTGAATACATAAATATTAGGCTCATGAGTGTATGCTTTGTAACAAAAGAAAGCATTCATCTTGAAGAATGCAGAAAACAGCCTCGGGATGTTGATTGTATTTGTCCTCCGGTGGTGTTTTGTTCTGTTTCTGGTGGAACATGGGGAAGAAGTTATAAAATTATACATTCATCGAGTAGATTCCCTTAGCCTTTTAAGAATAGTCCCCATTAGATTAAGAAGGCTATCTGGAACGGCCAAAGTAATGAATCAAATGTCTTAAAATGTCTTAAACCGAGCTGCTCTTTTCCTCTGAAAGTTCATATATCCATATGTCTCCATATGTCTAGAACAATAAATCACACGGTGATAGATTCTCAGGTAGTTTTGTTATTGTGGTTGTTTTGGTTTTTGTCTATGTGTGTGTAGTTTTTGGTTTTGTTTTGTTTTACTAGATCGTGGTTTAATCCCATAGCAGTGGGGAAATCAGAGGAAGCATTCATTCATTTCTGTACTCATTCATTCATTCAGCACCTACACTATGTGTCAGGGACGACCTGACGACTGACCCTGCCATTGGTGGGTATAGTCTCATTGAGATACCTATGAAAGGTAATCTTTCATATGCAATGCTTTGGGAGTGTAGCAGTTCGGACAATTAACTTTGCTTGGGTGATTGAAGGAGGTCTTTACTGCAGAAGAACCCCAGGATACTGCATATGGTCCTGCAGCTTCTGCCCTGGGTAAAGGCACCAGGCCAGATGGGCAAGTGGAAATTAAGTCGAGCCCCCACATCACCACCAAACTATGTGCCCTAGTGAGGAGTCTTGTCTTCCTATTGGATGGGGCTGTTTTCTAGTGCATAAAGTCATCCTATGGGTGGTACTCATTGAAAAACATTCTTTTCGATGTTGGCCTAAAAATGAGTAGGAGCCTGCCAAGCAGAACTCTGGGTAATGATCTTGTCACAGAGACATGAAAGGACCTCACACATCCAGGGAAGGATGAGATCAGGGCTTTGGATTTTCTCCAGGAGAGTTTGGGGAACCAGAAGTATTTTTTAATTATTATTATTGAAGTATAGTTGACACGCAATGTTACATTAATTTCAGGCATACAGCATTTTTTGGTGTTGAGTTGTAGAAGTTCTTTATATATATCGGATGTTAACCCTTTGTCAAATATGTTATTTGCAAATATCTTCTCCCATTCAGTAGGTTGCTTTTTGTTTTGTTAATGATCTCCTTCACTGTGCAAAAGTTTTTATTTTGATGGAGTCCCAATAGTTTATTTTTGCTTTTGTTTCTCTTGCCTTAGGAGACACAAATATTGCTATGGCTGATGACAGAGAAATTACTGCCTACCTTTCCTTCTAGGAGTTTTATGGTGTCAGGTCTCACATTTAGGTCTCTAATTCATTTTGGGTTTATTTTTGTGTGGGGTGTAAGAAAGTGGTCCAGTTTCATTCTTTTGCATGTAGCTGTCCAGTTTTCCCAACACCATTTATTGAAGAGACTGTCTTTTCCCATTGCATATTCTTGCCCCCTTTGTTGTAGATTAATTGGCCATATATATGACCATATGTTTATTTCTGGGCTCTCTGTTCCGTTCCATTGATCTGTGTGTGTGTGTGTGTGTGTGTGTGTGTGTGTGTGTGTGCCAGTACCATTCTGTTTTGATGACTGTGGCTTTGTAGTATATCCTGAAATCTGGAATTGTGATACCTCCAGCTTTATTCTTATTTATCAGGATAGCTATGGCTTTTTGAGGTCTTTTGTGGTCCCATACAAATTTTAGTATTATTATTCTAGTTTTCTGAAAAAATGCTGAGCCAACCATATTTTTTAAGCATGGGAGCACTTTCATTTTTTAGGAGGTCAGTTCTGTGAGGATTACAGGGTGAATGACAAGGGGGACAAGCAGATCCAGAGGAGAGGAGAGGGGCTGCCTTAACTATGACAGTGAGGCTGGGAGGGAGAAAAGGCAGAGGACCGGGCAGGGAGGTTCCCAAGGTGATAAAAGGGGAGGGGTGGACTTCAGGGTTTTAGGAATGAGGCACAGACTGTAGAGTCACCCTTGTAAGGCATAAGCACGTAAGATGTGGAGTTGAGGCCATTGGTGTGAACAGAGCACCTGGGGAAGGTACCGAGCAGGAGAAAAGAACCCGGCATGCTAGTCGGCCAGTAGAAAAGCGGCGGTGATTCAGTGACGATAGTTTGAGTGGAGTACTCTAGATGGAAGTCACAGTGTAGTAGAATGAGGTTTAAATGAGCATTAAAAGAAACAGTGGCTTTTATCCCAGTTACACATTAGAATTCTCTGTTAAGGCTTTTTTTTTTTTTTTTTTTTTTTTAACGTATCATTGCCTAGATATTCTGAGTTAATTGGTCTTCTTGAGGGCCCAAGAATCAGTCCTATTTTGAAAAGTTCCCCATATTAAGAACCACTGCCCTTGAAGTATAAATGGAAGCCTCAGCAGCCAGCAAGCATCTGATGAGAGGTTTAAAAATCACAAGGGGTTTAGAGAAGTACCCAAACATATTTCCAGTGACGAATCTTTATATGATTAGACAACAATTAGAACTATCTGACAAATAGTAGAAAACCAGGTGGGTAATGCTAAGCGTTAGTGTGGCCGTGGGGCACGGGGACTCTCGTACCCCACTGGTGGGTGGGTGGACTGGTACAGACCTTCGGCACAGCAGCTTGGGCAAATTGGCATCTTGGGTACACCCTAGGAAGCGGCATTTCCCCTGCGGAATGCCTAGGGAGTTCTGCCGCAGGTCCGTAAACTACCATGCACTCGCATGTTCCACTGCAACCTTGTATAGAGTGAGGAGAGCTAGAGATAATCTGAGTGGCTTTCCTGGGAGAGTGGATTAGGTATAACCGGGTGAATGTACCTCAGAGATTGTTGTACAGCCATCAGGAGCAACAGATGAGATACACACATATTAACAGGAATGGATCTTTAAAAAATAATCCCTAGTAAAAACGTAAATAACAAGAGATACGACAACATCCCATAAAAATGCATGCTCAAAAAACAATATGTATTTTAGAAAAACACATTCAAACAAAGATGGAAAGCATTGAAAGTGGTTGCCTACATATAAAGAGGAAGTGGGGATGAGAGAGAAAACATTTTATTTTTAAAAGTGTGATTCCACAGAGGGGAAAAGTACAGCCTGGGGAATAGAGTCAATAATAGCGTAATAATTTTGTGTGGTGACAGATGGTGACCACACTTATTGAGGTCAGCTCTGAGCAATGCACACATTTGTCAGATCACTATGTTGTATACCTAAAGCTAATATACCATTGTAGGTCGGCTATACCTATATAATTAACATTTTTAATTTTTATTTATTTTTATTATTATTATTTCTTCGAGAAAGAGCACATGCGAGCAAGGGCAGGGTAGATGAAGAGAGAGAGAGAGAATCTTAAGTAGGCTCCATAATGAAACCTTTTTGTAACCTGAAGTCTTCGTGGGGAGAAGAGTGTATTGGCAGCTTCTTCTGTGTTGTCCAAAGACCTTTGTGCAACTTCGTTTTCAACGGCTGCATAGTTTCCCTTGAACAGATGCACCATCACTAATGCAGCCAACACCCTTCCGCTGGACATGAGTTGTTTCTGAGCGTTGCTACCCCAAGTGTGGCAGGGAACAAACCTAAGCTACCTACTCTTGAAGACGATTTCCTGTCCTTCCTTTGGCTCATTTTTAAAGGAGGTTTAAGGATCGGATCTGAAACTTGTCTAATATGTAAAAATTCACCGGGTGTCATCGAAAGTCAGAACACCAGATCCCCCGAGAGCTGTTCTGGGGCCAGTCATGAATGACAATGAAGGAACAGAGTCACCCCCCAATGTTTGGAAGCAGTCATTTTAGGTACTTGTCACGGTGCCAGAGGACAATACGGGCTCCCCGGTTTCTGTGTTTCAATCAACTGATGCACAATTAAATCACACAAGGTGTTAAGGGAGCCGGTGTGGGACGTGTGTACTACCTCACGTGTCGTTATGATACGGGCTGGTGGTGAAATAGGGTTTTTAGAGTATTGCAAGGATATCGCCGCTTACGCTAGGGGGCACGAAAGTCGGTTCCTGAATTTACATCCAGTGCCAAAGGAGGGAACAGGGCAAGCCAGCCCAAGGGAAAGCAGAGTGTGCTTTTCTGAGTGCTTCCTACTCCCCAACACACCCCAAAACTAGGTTTTAAAGACTTAATTTAATCCTTCCAGTTGGTGGGTTTAAGCATCAGAAATCCAGCGCCAGTGTTTATTCAGGCCTTGATAGTTAAGAGCTGGCCGGCAGCCGCACAGCCGGCTTGTCAAGGCCCCAGAGAAGCAGCCTTGATGTTGGAGACAGCCACCTTCGTGGCAGGAATGCACTAACGTTTCAGATCATTAGTGCGGCATTTGTTATGTTCGGTAGCAGAAAAAATGCTCCTCTGTCTTTCCCGACTAGTCCTTTGTTGTTAAGAAGCTTTGAGCAGACACAGCCATTGCTACGGCCTGTTTGGAAGCTCTTGAATGTATTTTGCAGCCCACGTATATAGTCACATACAGCCCTGTTCCAAAGAATTAGTGCCGGGCCGTCCCATGCTTTTGGCAGACAAGGTAAGCCTCAACATGAGTTACAGTTGATAGGGCGAGGAAGGCTCAAGGCAAGGCTTACAGAAATCCCTTCAGTGGCCCTGCTTAAAAATAGCAGCGTAGGCCATAGCTTAGTGTTTTGACAGCTTATATCAGCAGTTTTCTCGGCTGATATATTGATTGCAGTTTGGACTTCAGTCCTGCTGATCTAATAAAACATCACCGTCATAACAGAGAAAGTAAAAGGATCTTTTGTGGTCCCAGCCACTGGGTGAGGTGGCTTCACGGAGCCACTGTAAGGCCAGTTTTCCTGTCCTATGGAAAATGAAGAAACAGTGGATAAGTTGACGGATTAGATCCAGGTTTTTTTTTTTTTTTTTTTGATTATTTCATTTCTTCGTCTATCAAAACATGTTGTCTACTAACACCGTTCTCTACATGTTGACAAATGCGCGTTTGTTCGAAGGATTATGATGATGCCTTTGCAAATAGCTTGAACAGATTCGTTTCGTTGCATAGCAGTATCACGAATGGCCTAATAATGTGTCAAAACCTGCAATACTCATTACACTAAGTGGTGGGGGCGTGCCGCCTGGGTGGCTCAGCCAGTTAAGCTCTAACTCTTGGTTTGGGCTCAGGTCACGATCTCACGGTTTGTGAGTTCAAGCCCCAAGTCCGGCTCCGTTCTGACAGTGCAGAGCCTGCTTGGAATTCTCTCTCTCTCCCTCTCTCTCTGCCCCTCCCATGCTCGCTTGCTCTCTCTCTCTCTCTCTTAAAATAAATAAATAAACTTTAAAAAAGTAAAAGTTAGCTGAAGTCTGGATTAAGCCTTTAAGACATAAAAAAAAAAAATCTTCTCAGGTTTTGAATGGATATTTTTAATATCTTGCCATCTCCTGGCCATCACTCTATTTATCTTAACTATTCTTACTTTCACAGCAACTGCTGACCATCCAGGAGGAGTTAAACAACAAGAAGTCGGAATTGGAACAAGCAAAGGAGGAGCAGTCGCACACGCAAGCATTACTTAAAGTCCTCCAGGAACAAGTAAGTGAACGCAACATCTCTGCTTCGTGCATTCGCTGACGTGCACGTCGCTTGTATCAGACACCTGTGCAGACTTTCCCGAAGCCAGTCTGTGGGACAGTCAGCCTGCACCCTCTCAAACCCCCTGGCAGCTTCGCTCTGTAGAATCTAAAACCCGTTTTCGCTCTTGCACCTGCGGAGATCACCTGAGCCTGCCAGCGGTGTGTCAAAGTTCATTCCAAAAGACAAATGAATTTTGATAAAGTTTTAAACCACCGGAGGTACAGACAGATCCCCAAGCAAGCGGGTAGTTTCCTCTTAAGGATAAGAGTGAGGGAAATGTGTTTAGCATAACCCATGGCTTTCACGCAGACATCTGAATTGAGAACGACTGAGTCACGGGGACATTAAAAAAAGAGCCTTCCCCGTTTGTGCACCAGGGCACTTATCTAACCACAGTGAGCAACCAACCTTTTATATGAAGTTTGTAAATCTGATCGTTTCATCCTGGCTTTCTTTGATACTGAAGTGTGGCCTGACATTGATAAGTGGATTTGAAAGTATTGTCTTACAGCAGGGTAAGATGGATTGCTCAGCTGCAGAGTGAAATCTGAGTGAAATCTAAGCCCAGCACCTACACGGGAGAGCTCTTGAAATGCTTGCCTCTTTCTGGACTTCCTTGCTGCCAGCAATGTAATGAATGGTAACTGGGAGGGAGAAAATCACGTAGCGTAACCCCAACCCTTTGGGGGGATCAAATTTAGCTTGTTTTACATTTCACACCCACAGTGGCTTATGAGAAGGTTATTTGTATAATATAAATAACTTCAGAAGTGGTGTATCTAAAAAAAGTGACGTCGGGAGAATAGTCAGCTGTGACTCAGTCACTTTACAAGTGATTTTTCGTTTTTCATGGTTTGGGGGCAGGAAAATGTAGTTTTGGTTAGTTTCCCCTAAAAGTATAAGGGATTTGTGAGTAGGAAGTGAAGATGTTGGATACTTCATAAGCTTTTATAGCTTTGAAGGAGAATATAAAACTAATGATTATGTGATTAGTACAGATAAAATAATGCAGACTGAGGCTGAATCTACTGTGTGATTTTGGAGAAATTAGACTGAGCTGAAAACTACTGACAAAATTCGCAGCGACCTGCCACCCAGGACACCCGAGTCACCGGGCTTTCCTCCTCTACATTACAAAGAGACTATCAGCATTGTGACGCTGTTTTGGTCCATTTTTGCTCCTGATCAGACATAGCTCTGAGCCTTGTCGTTTTGTTCTGACCCCCTCTCTCCTCGATTTGCTGGGATGGGGAGGGATGGATTTGTCCTTTCTCCACATGACTCAGATCCTTTACGTACATGGTCTCTTTCGACATAATGCTATTGCCCACTTAATAGACGATAGTGAAAACGTAACTTTTTATTCACTGGAAAGCCAAAAAAAAAAAAAAAAAGTCAGTTGACTCACTTTATTGCAATTTTCTGGAGCCAAACCCACAACACCTCTAAGGTATGCGTGTTTTGGACTTGAAGTCTAAACCCCAGTCATAAAAAAACAGATTCTGAGTTTCGCAGAAAGCACTGGTACGTTCTTGTTGCGGCATGCACTTTTAGAGGGCAAAAAGTGCACGCACAGGCGGTGGTGAAGCATCACACTTCCATCCTATTACTTAAACAGGGAACATGAAGAAGATTCAGAACAACTAAAATCATTAAAGAGCTAGAAAATCGGACCGGGAAGGAATCGTGTTTCAGTCTGCTGTACTAATTTAAACCGCTCTTTTCAAACAAAGGCATGAGAAGGACACGTGTCTGAGCAGGCCGGGGACACACTGCAGCCACGTGCATTTGGCTGCCGTAGCCACCAGCAGTCTATTTTGTGACATCCTCTAGCCCAGAGCCCCTGTCATCCTTGCGGTTGGGAGCACGCATTGGCCGTGTTCCTTCCATCTCCTTGCAGCCACCCCCACGCCGCAGACAGACATACACTTGCAAAGGCACCTGTGTGCTTCCAAGAACATTGCCCGATAAGGCTTCCTTTGGACTTATGTAGAGTAACTACGTGTGTAAACACTTCTTCAGTGCCTGCATACATAAGGCCTACACAAATAGCATCGCTTCTGGACAGTATGGCTGCGCGGGCTTAGATGCTGTCTCACACACACACACACACACACACACACACACACACACGAGAGAGGAAAAGATACACCTTTTTCTGAAGACTTGGTATTCTGCTATTTAAAGTGATGCCACGTGATGGGAATCCTAAAAAGCAAGACTAGGTTGTGAGGGAAGGCCCTTACCATCCCCAGTCAGGGAAGGCAGGTTATTCCCTAGGCTCCCCAGAAGGTCCCCGGCCCTCCTTGTTTGCTAGGATGCGGCTCCTCCGGGCCCCTCCCGGGCCCCCTGGCTCCCGCCCCTCGCCTCCTGTGCCACGGTGGCAGCGTCTGGCGCTTGTTCACAAGCCCAGGTACCCTCAGACGAGACGCTCCTCTGCTCCACCTGGAGGAAGCGAGTAGCTCGAGGAGAGGAGGACAGGGAGAGGCCGGGGAGGGCAAGGCAGTGGCTAGCCCGCCGCTGCAGGAGGGAGCGCTGGCCTGTGGCGGTTCTGGCAGATGAGAGCAGGGGAGGGAACAGAACCAGGGGACAGGGAGCACCGGGGGGAGCCAGCCGGGGGTGTGGCAAGACAAGAGGGCGTGGAGTGGCACGACAGAGTCCGTGTAAAAGGGAGGAGAGCCGTGGGCACGTCTGTGCTGGTAAACACGGAAAGGTGGAGCGGGTCCTTGCCTTCTGCTGCAAAATAACAAAGCTTTCAGAGCTAGGCCCGCTCGACCCGACGGAAGCACGAACCGCGGGACCTACGGTGAGCCAAGAGAAAGACGATAAGGAACACCTGCAGCGAGAAAACCTTCGGACGGGAAAACACGGAGGGTCTTGTTCAGTCCCCCTGTGCCCTCTGGTAACGGATGGCCTGGCTATCGCGCTGGCACCCTTTTCTTCTCACGTCCGTAACACGTCGCGATTGCTGTGTGCGGAAACACCCGTGATGTAGCCCCGAAGACCAGCGGCGGAATTGTTGTCCCAAGTGGGAGCCACGTGGAAACGAGCCCAAGAGCCTCTGGTCCATCGTCAGCTGCCCCAGGCTCAGTTTCTACATGTTCCCCTTCCTTTCGCAAAGCCCCTCTCTTGACACGGACAGTGTGTGGCTTTCTTGCCGACGGTTTGACATTGCCTAAACACACACACACACACACACACACACACACACACAAGCTTTCATTTTAATATGTACAAATAGCCAGAAAGAACCAGCGTGTCAGATCTGACACGTCACGGGTGTACGTGCATTTATTTTCTTTCAGACTTTCAGCATTTATTTCCCACCATTTTATTTTAGGCTTAAAAGAAAACAATGATCCAGCAGGGGCTGCTTCCTAAGCATTAAAAAGCCAGGAAGCAGTGCTGGCAAGGGCCTGAAGGCCCGCCCCCTCCCCCCCTTGCCCTTGCTCTCGGCTCCCAATGTCTGCTTTGATAAAACGCCAATTAAAGGTTTCCAGAAACCTCCAGATAACTGATTATTGCTAAGCCTTCTGAGAGAGAGTAGAGGGAGTAGTGTTTTCAGGTGTTCACTGTTAAAAATCTCATTTGAGCAATAGCTTTTCTTCTAATGCCTCAGTGACCAAGGAGATGTCTTCCCGATTCTTCCTTTGCAAAAAAAAAAAAAAAAAAAAAAAAAGAAGAAGAAGTAAATCATCTTTTTGTTTAGGCCTCCAGAAACAATGCCAGTCATTCAAATATGTTCTCAAGGAGCACATGTACAATAGCACTGTGGCATGTTAAAACAATGGAAAATACATCATTCACGAGTAATCATTAGTCTAACATCAGCTGGTGGCAACTTGCAAACACTGCAGGGTTTAAATTAATAGCAATACAACTAGGAAATGAAATCATTTGTTATTCTTAAGAACCAATTTTATACATTTTATGCCTATGGAACTGCTTTCTGATCTTATTATTTAAAAAATAATGACCAAGACCCATTTATTTTTTGCCAGCCATCAAGTTTTCTAAAATATTGGTCTCAAGCTTGTTTCAATAAGACTCATTAGAATTATATGCTCCATCTGGGTTTTTTTGGTTCTCTTTCCTTGGAAGTTTTATAAAGTGCAACCCCAGATAAATCAGAGTTAACAGGATGATGTATATTTAACAGACATGCTTGCTTACTCATGTGGGGTTTTGTTTTGTTTTGTTTCTTCTTGAAATTTGCAGTTAAAAGGTACCAAGGAATTGGTCGAGACCAACGGCCACAGCCATGAGGACACAAATGTAGGTACCACTGACCCAGTATTTGCTCTTGTTGCTTGATGTTGGTTGAATGCCCACAGGTATGTGGCACTTTATTTATGACACAAAGGAGATCAGAAGTCCTGCCCCTCGGTGGTTTATTAAGATTACTCTGAATGGTTTGGCAGTAAAGTGTGGTAGACAGGCACTGCTCTTGTTAGCTTAAGTTATCAAATGTCAGTTTTAGAGGTACTTGAGCTAATCTCTACCATAAAAATTCTCGTCTCCGTGAATTTCTTTGAGTCCTTTGTATTTTCAAAGCTATACACTAATGACGTGTTGGGAGGGCAAATGGAATGAGACCAAACAGTGGGTAATAAGTTGTATATTGCATGCGTATTTATTGAGTTTGCTGGTCACTGAAGATGGTAATGAAATGATTGCTATGCCGGAAAGGTTTCAGAGCAGACCCCGTCTCTCAGAAAAGCCCTTGAAAGCAACGCCTCTCTTGTTTCTGACCCAGAACAGGAGCATGGTGCATCCATCTTCTTGATACAAGAGTAATGGTGCAAGATCCCAGTTAGCACAGACTTTTTCTCTTAGGGTTCCTTGTGTATCCAGTTGCCCAAGATCAGTCCGGTGTTCTCTCTGCCTTGGAAGTTCTGTAGTCTCAGGTGGAATATTATGCCATGTAGATCATTGTCTCTCCCTATGTATGATGGTTGTGCTTTTGTCTTTTTAAAAATCTGTCTGATATCTGTACGTATTTGATTATCGTCATCACAGAAAATGCTTACTAAGCAGTTCTTTACACATAACGCAGAATCAGACATGGTAATGAATGCCTGATTAAGCTAGAGCTGGGAGAAATTATACACTTCATGTTCACTCTTGTTTTAATTATATACCGTGGAACGCCTGACATCCAAAGTACCAAAAAAATCCCTCTTTAATAACTACTGTTCCTGCAAAACGGATATTTAACGTATGACGTTTATGGAGAGTCTACTGCGTACGTAGAGCTCTACTACGTGCTGGGGGGGGTGGGGGTGGTTACAGAGAAAAGAGAAGGCTTGCTGTCTGCCCTCTGAGAACTTGTAACTGAGTTGGGGATGAGGGAACACGCGGGCGATAGACAGGATGTGAAAAGTGTGTCACAAGGGGAGGCAGCTGTGATGCGGTGTAGTTTGAAATCTGGACTTTGCTGGCTGTTAACTGTGTCAACTGGGGGCAGGTCAGCACTTCTGAGTTTCATTTTCCTATTTGTAAAATGGATGGCGATGCCTACCTCAAACATGTGTCATGAAGTCGTAACGGGCTGAGGCATGTGAGACGTCACTACGATGGTCTCGCGGTGGTGGACAACCGAGAACAGCTTCCCAGATCGGTAGGATTTGGGTTAGCTTTGGAGAACGGAGAGGATTGAGAAAGCAGAGGAGGAAGCCATGCACACAGAGCTCTCCACAGGCAACATTGCCACCTAAATAGTTTCTCTTCCCACTCCAGTATTTCATAAACCCCCGCCTTACCGTGGAGCCTTTTCTCCAGGGTCCTGTCCTCCTGGGACACATTGCTGCCGCATTCTCGACCAGAACCTTCACATGCTTCTCCCTCAGAGTCAGTCCCTCTGTGTCTCCTGAGGAAAGCCGCCGTCAAATCCAACAAGGCAAAGTGGCAGGGTGCCTCGATTTCCTAGTCTACAAAATGGGGATGATATTACCTGTCTTTCCTTCTTGTAAGGCTTATGGTGAGAAGCAAATGAGATCATGGATGTGGAGGAGGCACTTTGTAATTGTGAGGTTCTTAGCAGGAGGCTGTTATGATTATAAGCTCATCTGTTGGTCGAATTAAATTGACGATGCGTGTGAAGACAGGCCTCACACAATATCTAGTCCCTCTCGTTTTGAGAAATGTCAAAAGGCATTCATTATTCAATGAAAAAAGTGGAAGGTCATCTTTGAAGTCTTTTATCCTTTCTAGAAGAAAGTTTTTAGCTTTGAAAGAGACCTCTCTAGAATCCAGGGTGTGGGCTGAAAAAGCCCACAATAGAAAAGTCTACAGAAGCAATGGCTGTTGAGAGACAGGGTTGAGGCCAAGTAGGAGGGAGGGGCAACACTGTGACCAAGGGTGGGTGAGAGGTTTGTGGAATGATAGAGCCCAGCAGCACTTGCCAGTGCCCCCCTCCATGCCCCCTTTCTCACTGGGCCAAAGGTTGGGCTAGTTTCTATAATCACTGCCTATTCTTTTAGGGCTTTCCCAGCAGGTGGATAATCCACGGGTCTTGCTCTTTTCTGTCTGTCATGTTGTCTCCTTTGGGCAGTTCCCTACTACCTTCGCTGGGTTATGTGAATGAAAAAAAAAAAAAAAAAGTTATTTTGGCCACACATTAGAAGCGCTTGCACAGTATCGGGTGAAGGTCGTTTTAAATGTCTGAAATGAAGTCTCTGTCTCCTCTAAAGTTTCCATCGGCCTTGTGGTGGTAGAAGGCATCAGGCTTTCAAACTAGATTGAGAAGGTTTGGGTTCATTTTGATCCCTGAATAGCCGTGTGACCAGGGCAAGTGATTTGACTTTCACCTTCCTCATCCGTAAGAGTGCTCAGGGTACACAAACACTTGGCTTAGCGTATCAATTCCCTCTCTTCACCTAGCCACATAAATAGTAGTTGGTATAGAAGGCAGAATTTTGACAGGATGAATATTTTATTGTTGTTTTTGTTGTTTATTATTTTTTTAATTTACATCCAAATTAGCATACAGTGCAACAATGATTTCAGGAATAGATTCTTTAGCCCATTTAGCCCATCCCCCCTCCCACAGCCCCTCCAGTAACCCTCTGTTTGTTCTCCGTATTTAAGAGTCTCTTCTGTTTTGTCCCCCTCCCTATTTTTATATTATTTTTGTTTCCCTTCCCTTATGTTCCTCTGTTTTGTCTCTTAAAGTCCTCATGTGAGTGAAGTTATATGATATTTGTCTTTCTCTGACTAATTTCACTTAGCATAATACCCTCCAGTTCCATCCACATAGTTGCAAATGGCAAAATTTCATTCTTTTTGATTGCCAAGTAATACTCCATTGTGTGTGTGTGTGTGTGTGTGTGTGTGTGTGTGTGTGTGTGTGTATACACCACATCTTCTTTATCCATTCATCCATCAATGGACATTTGGGCTCTTTCCATACTTTGGCTGTTGTTGATAGTGCTGCTATCAACATTGGGGTGCATGTGTTCCTCCGAAACAGCACACCTGTATCCCTTGGATAAATGCCTGGTAGTGCAGTTGCTGGGTCATAGGGTAGTTCTATTTTTAGTTTTTTGAGGAACCTCCATAATGTTTTCCAGAGTGGCTGCACCAGCTTGCATTCCCACCAACAATGCAAAAGAGATCCTCTTTCTCCGCATCCTCGCCAACATCTGTTGTTGCCTGAGTTGTTAATGTGAGCCATTCTGACAGGTGTGAGGTGGTATCTCATTGTGGTTTTGTATTTCCCTGATGATGAGTGATGTTGAGCATTTTTTCATGTGTCGTTTGGCCATCTGGATATCTTCTTTGGAGAAGTGTCTATTCATGTCTTTTGCCCCTTCACTGGATTATTTGCTTTTGGGGTGTTGAGTTTGATAAGTTCTTTATAGATTTTGGATACTAACCCTTTATCTGATATGTTGTTTGCAGATATCTTCTCCCATTCTGTCAGTTGCCTTTTAGTTTTCCTGATTGCTTCCTTCACTGTGCAGAAGCTTTTTATTTTGATGAGGTCCCAGTAAGTTCATTTTTGCTTTTGTTTTCCTTGCCTCCGGAGACGTGTTGAGTAAGAAGTTGCTGCGGCCAAGATCAAAGAGGTTTTTGCCTTCTTTCTCCTCGAAAATTTTGATGGCTTTCTGTCTTACATTTAGGTCTTTCAACCATTTTGAGTTTGTGTAGGATGTAAGAAAGTGGTCCAGGTTCATTCTTCTGCATGTTGCTGTCCAGTTTTCCCAGCACCACTTGCTGAAGAGACTGTCTTTATTCCATTGGATATTCTTTCCTGCTTTGCCAAAGATGAGTTGGCCATATGTTTGTGGGTCCATTTCTGAGTTCTCTATTCTGTTCCATTGACCTGAGTGTCTGTTCTTGTGCCAATGACAAGATGAATTTTAATGCAGATCATGAGGTTTAAAGCCTCTGGCACAGAGGTTATTGACTAAGACATATAGATTTTTTTTTTCTCTATAATTAGTCACATGGGCAGGAATTTTACATATTATTTATTAATAATAATTATACAGGACTGGTGCAGGCTTAGCTGGATATTCTTATGAGAGTTGACAGTTGCTTTTTAAAAACAATATATTTTATTATAAAAGAAGTAGTCTGTATGAAACTGGAAAATCATAGAAAAAAAATGCAGAGGTGAAGAAAAATAACATCTCATTACTCAGAGATAACCACTATTAATATTTTATTTTAGTTTTTTCCAGTCATGTGCATATATATGACCAGAGGGGAAAAGCCATTAATAAATATTATCATATTGTCTTCAGTTTTGTACATTTTTGATTTCTCATTATATCATAAGTATTTTTCTTGTCACCAAATGTTCCTCAAAGACATGATTCTTAATGGCTGTGTAATGCAGATAGGAAATAATTGAACCACAGACCTATGTGTTCGGCATTTAACTTCCCATTTTTTTACTATTATAAATAATGCTGTAATTAACATGCCCATAAATCTCGTTCTGCCTCTTTCATATTTGTTTCTGGGGGATACTGTATATTAATAGGCATGTCATGGAGTCTGGCAGGGAGTTTCAGACTTGCAGAATTGTTTAGCATTTAGAATGTCGTGTGGCAGATGGACACTTATGGTAGCCATTAGTGGTCCTGAAGGGACTCATAACAAATATGTCTCGTCTTGCAATTTACTAACCCTCTTGCCTTAGTCCCGAGCGTTGTCCAGCTTATGGGATGTTAACCACACCTAGATTTGACCTGTTACTCTTCCTTTTCTACTGTTTTTATGTTTTATTGAGCCAACAACAGTCTCTGACCAACACTTTGTCTGCTATTCCCGAGGTCCCCAAACTGACCTACCCTGGTCCCCATCTGAAGACCTGCGAGCTTGTGCTCAGGAGGAAAGTTTTCCGAGGTCCAATTTAAACCCATTAGAGCCAGAACCTGAGATCACCGGCAAAGGCCTTGCTCTCCAAGAGTACTGATTTTAAATAGACTTTTCCTTGTGTTTGGAACTGGATATGTTAATGACGGCTGGGCAGTCCAACCTTCTAAGTGTACTCAAGTTTAAAACTAGCCTTTATTATGGTTCATTTAGAGATTTCAGTTATTCCAGGCCCCAGTTTTCTTTCCTAAAAGGCAAACCATAAATTTTCCTTTTATCTCTGTCTCTGAGCTATCTCCTAATCCCTAGAACTTCTGAATACCTAGCCTGGTCCCTGGTAATTAATGCATAACAGATACCAAAATCTAAAAGAAAAAGAAAAATCTGCCCTTGCATCATTTTTGATGACCTTCCTCCCAGAGCTATCCCCACCTGTGATCCTTACGTGTGGATGTTTGGTGAGAAAATGGAAGAAAATGGAGGGGAAGGGAGAGGGTGAGAGAAATGCAGGAATAGGGACACCTAGGTGGCTTAGTCAATGAGGCATCCAACTTCAGCTCAGGTCATTATCTCATGGTTGCTGAGTTCGAGCCTGGCGTGGGGCTCTATGGTGACGGCTTGGAGCCTGGAGCCTGCTTCAGATTCTGTATGTGTCTCTGTCTCTGCCTCTCCCCCATTCATGCTCTCTCTGTCTCTCTCTCTCAAAAAGAAACAAACATTCACAAAAAGAATGCAATTACAATTATAGAAAAAAAAAAAAAAGAAATGTAGGAATAAGTAGGAGAAATCAAGTAAAGTGGCAGCTGAAGCCTGCAGCGTATAAACAATTTTGTCTAAAAGTTTCCCATTAATTTCCACTCCTCCCGTCCTCGTTTCTGCCATACGAAAGCCGCGACACCCCCGTCTTCTGGCTGCACAACCCAGGCTGACACACTGGGGTCGGAGAAATCATTTGCAACCTGTAAAGAGGCTTAATTCATGATGCTGGAGGTTGCCGCTGTGAAGTACAACACCCTTCCCAGCCGACAATAAAACAAAAACACAAAAGAGAGAAACACTTTGCGGTTTTGCGCGCTGCCTCTGTAAGGAAGTAAATCCTCAGAGTTGTCTTTAAATCTGTCAGAGTAAAGACGTTGGGAGTGTATAGAAGAGATGCTGGGTGAAGAACATTGTTCAAGTTGAGCACACCGCAGCAGAAAGCCATTGTTAACCGTGTATTTTAATGACGTCTACGGCTGAAGCCCCACAAGTGCTGGGTCCGTCCTCTGCCCGGGTTCGGGACGTGGCTTTCATCCTTGAGGCAGGCGAGCCCAAGAGAGAAGAATATATACTGGTGTATTCGATAAGGCAGGAAAGAAAAAGAAAAACCCTGCAGGAAAGGCTCAGATTCTTAAAAGGCAAAGACATGAACTCAGTCCCGTCCTTTCCCCCCCTATTCAACCTGCCACCTGCTCTCGGGGGTCCCCAACCTGGAACCGGAAGGGGAGTAGACAAGACAGAAAGGACTCACTCTTCCCACACCCCATTCCACAGGCTCTGTGAGGGCAACCGGAGCCCCTGACCTGGCGAGCCGGCGCCTGGCGGGACTGGGTGTGAGACTGCGGACGGACATCACAGTTCCTGCAGCCCTGGAGATCTCTCTTCTCACCATTTCCCGCCACCCTCAGCCTGTACAGAGTCCCCAGTCTGTCCTGCCGTCCCCTTTTGACTCAGTTAATGAAGTCATCATTGTGGGGGAGGCAGCAGAGTATAGGGCTTTGGAATAGATCCGGGCACCAGGCGGCCTGGCTTCCATCTTGGTGCAGCCCCCCTTCCTGTCCAGGAGACCTTGAGTGTCTTCCACCTACATTTTTTTTCCACTCCGGAAACGAAAGTAATAATCACACCTGCCTCATTAGGGTTATCGTGAGCATTGCTTGACGGTGTTGACATCATTGGCACGCGTTAGGCGTCGCTATTACCCCGGCCTTCCATGTGCCAGGTGCCGCACTGGGTTCTGGAGACCCGTCAGTGAGGCGTGTAGACGTGTTTTAGCCCAGGTGAGCTCAGCCCCTGTCATTGTGCCCTGCGCTCGTCAAAACTTGCTTGGCCTGTGTTTCATTCTGTCAGGGCTTATTCTCTGCCATCAAGTTAGTATCACAGTGGGCATAATGGGCTTGAGGTAATTTACTTGCGTGTTTCCAGCAACTCTCTGGAGGTGAGACCTTTACCGTAAGGACTGGCTCCATGGAGAGGAGAATCTGACAGGAATGAGATATATGATATGTAGGTACGTAGGGAGCATGAGGGCCCCTAGAAAGCTCACCTGGAAAACAGATAGCCACTTTGTCTTCCTCCGGGGAGAGACGGACCCACGTCTCTGGGTGACTGAGGTCACCCTCGCTCCGTAGATGTTTGAAATCAAGAAGGTGGACTTGTGACTAAAATTTCCTTTCTGTAATATATTACTGTCCTCACATACCAAATGCTGACATCCAGAACTCGCCTTTTCCTCAAATTATAGCTCCTGTAGCATTACTGCTTTTCTCTTGCTGATGCTTCCTTCCCCATCCTCTACCTCTGCTTCCCTCTCCACACCCTCCTGCCCCCATACAACTGCCTTACCATTTTTTCTGCTGTGAATTAACCACGTGTCCTGCCGTTGCCATAAAATCCATAACTCCGTCTAAAAAAAACCCACATTGGGGCACCCGCGTGGCTCAGTCAGTTGAGCGTCCAACCTCAGCTCAGGTCATGATCTCACAGTCCGTGAGTTCGAGCCCCACACCGGGCTCTCTGCTGTCGACCTGGAGCCCGCTTCAGATCTTCTGTCCCCCTCTTTCTCTTCCCCTTCCCAGCTCACACTCTCTGTCTCAAAAATAAATAAACATTGAATAATAATAATAATAATAATAATAATAAAACCCACACACATCCCAACCCTGCACCCTTGAAAGGGACTGAGGCCTGGAAGAGACTCTGTACCACACCCACTTTCCAGCCCGTGCAGAGCCCGCAGGAAGGATGAGACATCAAAAACAGGCAGAGGCTGGCTTCATGGTCAGTGCTTGTTTCCAGTAAACACGCGAGAAGTTTTCTTAAGAAGCTCCTCGCTGCCAACCAATGATGTGTTTCCCCAGGTGGAGCTGGGGACTACGTGGTCTGTCCTTTTTGTCAAGACAGGAGTTGGTAGTAGCTGCTTGGCCATGCGTTGGGTGTAGAGAAATGGAAACACCTTCCTTGCCCAGGCCAGGTTAGAGAAGTATAGGTAAAGGAGACATAAGTTTCAGCTCTATGTAAAATGGCCTCACATGGACAGGGGGACCGGTATAGCTAAAACAAAGATCTGAAACAAAACAGTTTTCTAGTTTGGAGACCAGTTGTACGTAAGACCTTGGCCTGCGAGTAACTTATTCTGCGAGTGTTCTGCAAGACGAGCAAACATTTCTCATAAATTTTAACTTGATAAACGAACGATGTCTCGCAGTATGAATAGTACGTGTGGCCGAGCGCCCCAGATCACAACTGAGCCCATGGTTCTTGAAATTCGCTTTGATAAACGAGTGCTCTGGATTACAAGCACGCTTGCAGAAGACATGATGCTCACCCACCAAGGTTTTGCTGTGCTTTCCCCTAAAGGCTGAATGATCCTACCCGACGTAGAAGCAAAAGCAGTTGCTCAAAATGGAAGACTGGTGATGTATGGATCCCATAGGCCTGTATATGAATGCTCCTATCTTAAAAGCATCATTTTGTCCTTGTGAAAAATTTAGAAAATGCAGAAAACTGTAAAGAAAGAAAAAAAACACTTCCACTCCTTCATGTTTCCCCGTCTTTGTCTATGTGCACGTGCATACATTTTTAGCACACTTGTAGCATATCACGTACAGCCTACACTTTTCCCCATATAAGCCATTAGCCTTTCCCCCACGTTAAGTATTTTCTTAATGTGACTTTTGATGGCCATCTACTACTTCATGCCACAGATGTGCTCTAGTTTATTTAATCCATTCCTACCGTGGGACTTCAATTTTTTTTTTTTTTTTTTGCTGTCACAGACAGTATGCAATGAATATTCTTTAACCACGTGTTAGTTAATCCATCTACCGTTTAAGGACTTTTTAAATGTGGAAGATTTCCATGTGGTTGGGATTTAGGGATGGCACGAGATCCACTGATCTTTAAAAATGTTGGCGCTAAGGGGCGCCTGGGTGGCGCAGTCGGTTAAGCGTCCAACTTCAGCCAGGTCACAATCTCGCGGTCCGTGAGTTCGAGCCCCGCGTCGGGCTCTGGGCTGATGGCTCAGAGCCTGGAGCCTGTTTCCGATTCTGTGTCTCCCTCTCTCTCTGCCCCTCCCCCGTTCATGCTCTGTCTCTCTCTGTCCCAAAAATAAATAAATGTTGAAAAAAAAATTTAAAAAAAAATGTTGGCGCTCAAAGCCTACATGGTAAGTGATGAGATACACAGCCAACAATAATGTGTGGTCGTTACCATAGAGAGAGGAGACTGAGTTCTTCAACAGGAGAGGGAACACAACTGCCAGGGTATTTGCATTCTAAAGAGAAAGGCAAACTGTGTGCTTCATGAACAATTTAGAAGAACAATACCGAGACACGTTATGTGGGGTTCTGGGCTGTGAATGGGAGATCAGACGTCTCGGTGGGCTAAGGACTTCTATAGAGCCTGTCCTCTGTGTGGACCCCAGATCCAGACTCACAGAACCAAGCCGCCCGCACCCAAATGAGGCTTGTCTACCCTCCGGAGGAAATACGTAAGATCAAGAAGAGTGATCAATTAACAAAATGGGTTCGAATCCCAAAAGGAGAAAGAAGTTTTTATTCCTAATATGGCCCAGAAGACACATGTACGCCCCAAACCAGCAATAAGAGATGCATGCAGAAGCATACAGACATGACTTGAGTACAAGCAACATCATTTTAAAGTCAAATAAACCCAGAGGGCTTAATCACAGTTCTCCTGCCTCCCACGAGATACAGCTTCGCACTACCTGATACGCCGATCGGAAGTGAGTAGGAAGAAAGTTTGGGAACATTCGTGGGAAAAGCCACCTAGAATGAAGGCGGACAGAAGCAGAAGCTTGTTGTAGTGCCTCCCGAAGGTAGTAGGGGAGAGTGTCGGGAGCCTCCTGGACTCACACAGCTTTGGTTCCTGCTGACACAGCACCTGTTTTAGTGATCTGAAAACAGCAAGGAACAGGGATTCACCAGTGGGTAAAGGTGCCTTCTGAGTTCCATGTTAACCGCGGAGCCACCGGGCTTCCCAGACTGTTGTTGTGAGAATATTAAAGGTCTTCCACGATTGCCGCACCCCTAATTTGTGCCGATCGCACAGGAGACCAGGACGGGGAGAGGGTGAAACGTAGCAGCCGGGGCGGGGGCCAGCGGTGGTCCCCATCTGCTACCTGCTCTTCCCTGGGCTGCTCCGCTCAGCCGGCCCTCGCTCTGCCGGCGGGGGGGGGGGGGGGGGGGGGGGGAGGGGGCGCTGTGTAGTTCCACACACACTGCTCATCTCCAGACCTCATCCATCACGTTGCCACATGACTCACTGGACTGTGGCATTTCTTCGAGAAAGCGTGTAGGAAGATGACACAGAAGAAAAGTAGGTGGAGAGCTGGGAAGAAGAAAAAGGGGAAGAGGGGCGGGAAAGACTACGACAGGAAGTTTCCCTGTTCCATCGCCTTCTGCTGCCCGCCAGCACCTCGAAATCATGCCTGGCAGGCGGGAGAGCGGTGCCTCTCGCCGTCCCCCACACCCCTGCCAGCTCCGGTGGTGAGCTTTGCTACACAAAGGTGTGTTTGCGGCTGTGCGAATCTACACGCTTCGTGAAAACTGTATCCAAAATATAAGGTTCTTGAATTTGAAGCAGCAAGCTCGGATGTCAATCTGCCAATAAAATATCGGGGGGCTTCCTGGGGGTAACTACGAAGACTATACTTGGAAAGAAATACGTCCAGACTATCCACAATCAAGTGAAGGGTGGTCTTGTCTTTCAGCCTCAAGACTCTGCCCAGCTCTGGTGAAAAAGCTCTCTCCATTCCCTCCCTCTCTCCCTAGGGCTTGACGGGTGGGAATCCACTGGGTTGTGAGTTCACTGCCCACCAAGTGCGGCTCACCTCCCCTTTCCCAGCCTCCCCCGAGGGACACCCAGCCCAGCGGCTCTCTTGAGACGTCCAGTTTATGGCCACCTGTAACTGAGCATTGCCAAACCTCCATGCAGGTTGCAAACCTCACACTTTTGGCTTTCAGTGTAACTTAGGGTATGACAAAATTTCAGAATTTCAGCAAGCCGAACCTCAGTGTGAACTCCCTCCCACCTGGGTAGGAGCCCAGGTCGAACTGGGAGGAGAGCTGGTGCGCAAAGGAGGGGCCTTCGTGGGTTATGTTTGTTATAGAGAGACTGTGGGACTTTTCCTGCAGAAATGAGTGAGTAGTTCTGAGCTGTGCCAGTGTCAGAACCACAGAGGTCTTTGCCTGTCACCCCCACCCCGGGCAGCAGTCTGCTCGTAAACCTGCACAGTCACTTGGAGACTTACGGGAAGCACCTTGCCAGGTATATGGAAACAGTTTTCCAGAAACCCTGCAGATTCCCCTGAAAAGACTCACCAGCCTTGGAACACTCAATAGTTGTGTTGTTTTTTTTTTCTTTCACATTTCTTCCTATTTGATTTTTTTTTTTTTCAAGAAAATCCTATAAGCCTCGGGCTTCCCAGCCCTGAAATTGCCCTTGTAGGGGAGATTTGTGACTGTGATGTTCAGCATCACCGTCATTTTTATTGTTATGTCAGCTTCCCCATGAGTTTACAGAGTGCCTTTGTTTGTCTGGACAGTTTCCAGACTGTTCAGTGTATGCTGATGAGCTACTTTTTACCTGCCTTGCAAATTCCATCTGTTTCCAAGCCCAGCTCAATTCCCCTTTCTTGGGGCCTTATCCCAGGCTCAGCCCAAATCAGTTACCATCTTCTCCATATTCCCACAGTATTTATCTGCATTCTAAACATTCCGAACAACCCAGTTACGATAGGCCTACCGCCTCAATGCAGGCATATGTGCCTTCATGGCAGGTAATATGTATGTGCCTTACAGAACCTGTCCCAGTGATGAGCCCACGTAGGTAAATACGTTTGTAACATTTAAAATACCTACCGACTGACGATGTAATTGACATAGAATTTCTAGCAGCCTGGGACAGCTCTGTGAATCTGCCTGGCCTGGTGAGGTGAAAGGTACACACACTTCTTTGTGGATATTATAGGCAAGTGACCTTGAAGGTGAACGTGCTCCATTCTGGTTCACTTGAAGACGTGTACAGAAGTCTTGTAGACTGTGCAAGTTAGAATGGAGGTGATACAGGGACCACCCCACCTCACCTTTATTTTATGCGTGTTCATTTGGCATATGCCTTCTTACCTAATTGGCGTGTGTCTGTGAGTCTTCCATTCTCGAAGGCAGTATTTCTCAAACTTTATCAAGCGGTAGAATCTAATGGAGAGCTTCTTAAAAGTCCAGATTGCTGGACTCCAGCCCAGAGTTTTGGCTTGGGTAAATCTGGGCTGGGTCCCACAGATCTGCATTTCCAACAAACTCCCACATGATGCTGACTACACTTTGTGTAACTGCCAGCTGCTTTCCACCCTAGTCCAGGTTAGGGGCTGCTCTGGGCTCCCACGGCACCCAAGGCCAACCCTTGTCATGGCTTCTGTCACACTGTTTTAATATATTTGTTATGCCTCTCATCCCCTGGACACATAGGAACTACTATGATTCATCTGTGGCTCTTGTCTAGCACAAAGCCTACCGTATGGTAGACGCTCAAAAAATACCTGATGAACGTTAAGAGGGGTAGAGGCCCAAGAAACTCCAGTCAAACTATGCTGAACTAAGGTGGCCAGGGACTTTATTTAGTCCAGATGTTGAACTTCTCTGCCATTCAGCCCCCGAAAGAAAATACTACCTAATTCGTAACTGCCAGACTGGAGTTCGTAAGAAATCACATCCTTTCGGAGAGTACGCAAAAGACCGCGGACTCACAGCTTAGCCGGGTCCATCCACATCCAGGTGCGGGCCAGTGCAGGGGTGTAGGCACAGTACTGCGTGGGGAGCATATGCCACCGCAGCCCAGTCACTGCCCCCAAGGAGCACATGACCCACTGAGGAGAGCGCATACGGCAAAGAGGGGAAATCACTAAAGACTAGCTCTCGGTAAGGAAGAGGACTTGGGGCAGGATGAGGGATTTGAACAAAGTGGAGAAGTTGTGACTCCGTGAGAGGTGACTCAGACAGCAGCACAGACTAATAGCTCCAGAGTCTGAGTGTCGGGGGCCCAGTCCTGGAGCCACTGCTTTCCGGGTGTGTGAACTTAGGAAGCTATTCCCCTTCTCTGGGCCTCAGTTTTTCCATCTGTAAACAGGGATGTAATAGTACAAGCACCTGGCACCTACCAAGCGTTCAGTAAGTATCATGACCATTACTCATATGATTTTTTATTCAGAGAACTTCGTACGCCAGATCCACTGCGCATCAGCCCTCCAGCCACTTAGTTCTTGGAATATTTCTCGCGTCGCACATGCGAGAACACAGAGGAGACAACTGGGCTCTGGTGTGTTGGAGAGGGGAGACAATTGAGTGTTTACTGAGATAGTGTGCCTGGCCAACCTTGTGAAGTTCATTTTACGTAAATAATAATGAAATGTCTTTCTCATTTATCAGATTGCATCCCATCTATTCTCATGACCTAATTTACCGCCATAAAGGTCAAAAAACTCTGAATTTTAATATTATCATTAGTAACGTAAACTCAGCAGGTGAAAATTATGATAGTGGGTGCTTTGTAGCGGAGAAAAATAAGAAATGTCATACTGAGAAATGGACTGGGAAAATAACATGCCAGGAGCACCATAATACAATTAATCTTTACCAGCAATAGAGTCAGTATCATACAAGATAAATCAAACCAACTAATTCTGGATGCACATACATACATTTAAAAGTAGTTCGCTTTAGTTTCTTCTGTTTGCTCCTCTGTTTTTATTGGTTAAGGAGATTTTTCATGTCAGTACGTTTGCAGGCTATGAAGGGTATGTACTTGCATAGGCAGAGCAGCGTGGGGGACATTTTTTACACACTGAAGAGAAACACACAACTGTGTTTGAGGCCAAGTGTGTTTGGGAACACCTACAAATGGCGTATAGCAAAACTAAAAATAAACTACTACAGCTTACACTTTAAATCATGAACGGAGTTACTAGAACACAAAGGAATGTTTTCCCACCTTTAGATCATTGGTATTTAATATGACTGTCACAAGACTATGCCAAAAGAAAGCCACTCATTTGCCAGCTCGAGACCACGGTCTGAGCATGGTGTGAACTGTCATAGCCGTAATTAAGTTATGATCCAGGCAGCAGTGACGCTCTTACTATTTAATGGGAAACTTTACAAAACTGAAATTAGTCTTTCCTGTCAAAGTCTCCGTTCTCTTATTAAAAGTACATGTGGGAGAATCCCTATTTTTCAAATAAGAGCCAGATATGTATACATGTGTGTGTATATATACGTATACGTGTGTGTATATTATGTTCTAGAGAGAGAGAGGGGAGGGTTATATATGAGATATAAAGGGTAAATATCTGAATGTTAATGCTTATGTCTGGATAGGCAAATTTGAGTTAATTTCTATTTTCTTCTTATATTTTATAACTTTTCTCCACTGAAAAGATGTATATATCAAATTTGTATTGAAATAAAAACAAGAGAAGTTATTAACTAAGAATGAAAACAAACTGGAGAACTGTCTTAAGTTTGGGAAAGGAAAGGAGAAGAACAAGGTTATCATGGTCTCCAGAAGAGTGAATATTTAAATTCAAAATATATCGAAGGCATTAATAATAGATGCAAACGAAAAATTCACTTTTTACCTTCTTCAATCCAAAATAGTGAAGAAATGATTTTACTTTAAAATGATGCTACAGCAAATGCATTTAGAAACTGAAAGAATGCAAAATAGCCAAAGCGACTGCACTGGCTTTTTCACTGTCCCCTGCAATATATTCCTCAAAGTCTTCTTGAAAATCACCCCAGGCCAAGCGTCCTGACCAGACCCTATGATGACCGGTTAGTTTCACCTATGATTACGCTCTCTCTGTGTGGTAACAGATTGATCCGATTGATTTAATTCACAACTTATTACTGAGAGTCCACTCGTTACTCTTTCAAAAGATACTGGTTGCAGGTACGCTATGTACAAGGGACTGTTCCAGGTGCCGAGGACGTTGTTCCTGTGTTGCGAAAGGATTAAAGGTAGAGCAGTCTCTCTGAGTCTGGGCAACTCGCGATGGTGACAGGGAGCCTTGGTAATAACTTCTGCTGGGACAGCAGGTGTGCGCTGGGACTGTGCAGGAGGGAGAGAGACACAAGGTGGGCTGGAAAGTCATTCCCGGCCCAACCGCTCTCCTGAGCTCATGCGCCATATTTCCAGCTGCCTTTCCGAGGCCTCACATCCGGTATTTCTAAATTATTGGAGCCTGTACTTCTCATTCTTTGTGCCCTCTGATTCTAGTATCATTATTCTGCTAGTCACCTGGACTTCACTTATTTAACTCTTTTTTAACTCTCCTCTTTGCTCTGTTTCACACACGGAAGCTGTCCATTCTCCCTTTAGAATGGCTTCTGTGTCCCCTTGTCCAAAGAAAGTCTGTCACCACCTAACGACAGCAGGCAGCCGCGCCCCATCCCTGCTAACGCTGCTCCTTGGCCAAGCCCCTGCTGGCCTTCTGCCTTGCTCCGCTTTGCTTTCATGACTATGCAAGAGCCAATCTGGCTCCGGATGGGCAAGGCCTGTAGGCAGCGCTCAGAAGAGGATTTGATCCTAGTGTTCAACGGGCATTTTTCAGTTGACGAGGATTGTAATAGGTGCCAGGAGGGCGTTCGAGAGAGGCAGCCTCGCACAGTAATTAGGACTCTGGAGTGAGACAGCATTGATTCGAATATGACATCTGCTGCTTCCTAGTTGTGTGATCTTAGGCAAGTCAGTAGCCTCTGTATGCCTCACTTTCCTCGTCTGTAAAAGGGGAATGCAGTAATACCTCATAGGGCTGTTATAAGGATTAAATGAGTTCACATTAGTAAAGTTCTTATAATACTGGCTGCATGTAGTAAACACTCTATAGTATTTATTAAATAAATATAACCAGGAATGACCAGAAAAGAATGCTACCAGGAGAAATACTGTATCTGGATAGCTCTGGCACCTAAACCACAAGGAGCTTTCACCTGTCCTTCTTAAAAGGGTCCATTTACAGCCTGCAACCAGTTCTCACCTATCTTAATCTTTGCAATTGGAAATCTTAGAAAACGCAGTTCCTGGAGCCTCTAAGGACACAACGCATGCCCTCTGGGTCCAACAATGGAATCCCAAGGAGATGGGACATCTCGGCACGTCACAGGGGGATGCACTGCGAGGCAGCTAACCGCAGGAGCCCTGCATGTCTGCTTCCACATAGTCTCTCTGAGGCTCCCCTCATGCAGACCCTGATCATCAGGCTTCTGAGGGAGGGGCACAGGTCAGTGAGCGCCCATGACCCTTGGGGCTGGCGGCACCAAGCTTCAGCAAGTGGGAAGATTAGCAAGGACTTGCGACTTCCTACCCACAGAAAAATTCCCCAGATCCCGCTCACTCTTGGGGACCGAGGCATTCTTACCTTCCTTTGAACCATAAGAAAACTTGAAGCTTCCTCGGGTACTCCTTCTCCTCCGTCCTTTCCTCATCCATGTGTTTCTTCACTGCTTTTCTCCCTCTGCTTCCTCTTTCCTTTCTAAACGAAATCCAGGATAAGTACATGTTGTCTGTACTGACTTGGCTGCCTTATCCTGAAGGGAAGTTCCAAGTCAGGGAAAAGGACACAGAGCAGGCAGGGGATTCTGGTGCAAGAGGACGCTGCAGAGATTGTGTGCTTCAAATCCCACTTTTTACGAACAAATAATGAAACAAGGGCACACAGCAAGTCAGTAGCAATTAGAACCAGTCTTCTGTGTCCAGATCCGTTTTTTCCGCTCTCCCAGACCATTATTTAGGGGCCATTCCCTCATTTGTCAGCCACTGGGCACCTGCTCCGTGATAGCCACTGGCCCATCAAGAAAAGTGTGAAAGGCGCCTCCATTCTCTTTCCTCCCTGACCACAGTTACAATCTTCTGAGGAATAGCTTGACAGTTATTGGAGACTGTCATGTCACTTGATGGATTGCCGTCGGTACTTAGAAAAAAAACGTGAGTAAAGGATATTGAAGTAGCTGATTAGCATCTTGACTATGGTCTCCAGGGCCCCTCGATTCACAAGGTGTGATGTTTAATAGTAGGGCTTAGGAGCAAACAGCAAAACAAGGCCCCGGAACAAGGGAAAAAGGGAAGGAATGCAAGCCTTATGGTGCGGTGCCGGCAGATGGGAGGTGATGTGGTGAATCTTTGCCCTGCTGATCTTGACGACTGTCCCACTCACCTTGTACTACTAGTGGCTATAGAGCCCACCAGCCCTCGGAGTGCCACAGGGGAGTCACACGGTGAAGGTCTCGCTACTCAGTGTGTGGGGAGGGATGTCACTCATTATGGTATTCAGTGAAGTAGTCAGCTCTTACTGGCTGTGCTGTACCATTTTGTCATCTATATGTCACTGGCTCCTTTGTATTTCTTTTTAAATTATCAGGATAGTGGTATAGTAAGACAACCTCAAACATTTAGAAAATAGAAAACATGCACAGTTTGAATGCCCCCACAGTCACCACTTTTGCCTACGTGTTTTCATATAATGGCAGTCAAGGTCTTATACAGAATTCTTGCACGGATTCGGTACCCCAAGTATGCATTATACACCTGTTCTGTATCCACTCAGTCCTGAGAATAATAAAAGTGAAGACCGATGATAGAAATGATGCCACAGTATATATTTCTTGACGTTTACAGTTCAAAAGCACTGTCTCACATAGGACATTTGGCTTTCACAGCAACTTTGGGTCCTTATCCATGTTTTACATAAGAGAAAGCTAAGTTGAGCCTAAAGTTAACATACATAATGGTGACAGATTGAGAACACAGGTTCCATCAGCCACGCTGCCTCACTTGCTTGGAAATGGTGACTGCCCTAAAGGCGTTGATGATTTTGCTGAAAAAACAAAGTCAGATGAGTCAGTTCTATCAAAATGTATAAATGATCAACTGCCACAGAAGTGACATAGAAAATGTGCAGCGATAAGGAAAACTTGCAAACAGCCTGGAAGAAAGGCCTCTGAGAGATAAGGGACGTGTACTATGTGTAAAATGTAAGCAGGAAGTGATGAAGAAAAGGGAGGAGGCTTTCTAAGGCTTTCGAAGAACATATCTGGACATAATATATACAGAAGATAGGCTATTTTTGGTAGGATTGAACCAGAAATGCCAGATCTGATCTGACATCTTCCCATAGGGCATCAGAAAGCATCCAAGTTTTAAACTGGAGAGTGACAAAGTGAAAGTGGCATTTTAGATAACTGGTCTGGTAACCTCGTGTAAGATAGATTGGAAAAGGAAGAGACCAGAGAAGGAGACAAAGTAGGAGGTTCTCGCGGTAGTCAAAGAACTGATAGCAGAGTGCCAAGAGTAGAGACGGGAAGGGGCCAGGAGAGACATTGCACAGAGAGCTGATAGAATTCGGATCTAGAGAGATCTTAGAAGCACTTAGGGGACAGGAGAGAAAAAAATCAAAATAAGATGAATATTCCAAGCCCCTGCAGGTGGAAAAACGATGGACCTACTAATAGATATGGAAAAGTTAGAAGAGGCTGCAGCCTGACAGGTGAGATAATTGGATTTTAGAGAATTTTGGAAGACCCACATCAGGCAGGACCCGAGCTCAGACTTTTTTTTTTTTTTAATGAGGACATTTGCTTAAATGAAGCTTTACACAGAAGTCCTGTGTTCGAAAACAGAAGAAAGCAGTAAATGAGTGGGAATTCTAGAGGTCTGCTCTTGGAACCTTCCACATCACCTCTGTAGAGCCAATAGGACTCCCTCGAGCATTATTCAGAGATGACTACTCCGCCCAGCACCCTCATTTGTAGACAATTGATCTGAGGCTTGTAGAGGTTAAGTAACTTGCCCAAGGTCAACCAGTTGTTAGTGGAAGAGTCAAGGCTAAAACTCTAGTCTGTGGTGCGTTTTGTGCCACCTCATGGCCACCCTCACGCTGGATTCAAGCTGGGTAGTGGCCGATTCAAGCAGACAAGCCCAGTGGTCAGCCAGTGAAAAGAATGGAAGTTAAAGAGTTCAGTGTGATGACAGTTGAACCCAGGAGAATGAAAGCCCTCTGGTAAAAGGGAATAGAGAAGAGAAAGTGGTGACTGAACTCTGGCAATTCCCAAAGTTAGAGTATAAGAGGAACAAAGTAACGTCCTTCTCCGTGTGTAATGGGCCAGCAGAGGGAATTTAAAAACCAGTGAAAACTAAACAAACTTTAGGAGGAAAAAGACCAGGACCTTTTCTGTAACAGGAGCAACTGTGACAGATGTCAGCGATGTCAGACATCACATGGTAAGAGACCGAGAAAAACAGTCACTGAGAATCTTTCAAAGGACAGCTTCATGGGCTGATGGATGAGAAAGTGGAGATTTCAGGTGGGAAGGCAGTAGACACAGTGGGTGTATATCACATATTCAAGCAGCTTTGCAATAGCAAAGAAATAGCAGCAAAGTTAAGGATTAAGGTCACGAGAATAATGAAATGAAAGGAATAACAAAAGGAGTCTATGAAGCTGGAGAAGCCATGTTCTTGGTTCTTAGGGGTTTGGTGGATGGAGGGGAACAAAAACAAAACAACAGGGACACTTCTAGATCAGCAAATTATTGAGAAAGAGCTTTTCTACATGGATCAATTCCTTTGGTCATTTCTCAAAGTGATTGACAAGGATTCTTAGAGGAGAAATTTCTGCCTTCAAGCAGCTGACTCTTAAAAAGTCTTTGAAAAAGTCCATGATATCTAGTTTCCAGTTATTGAAAACCTCTTCTTCCAGCTCTGTAATGATTCCTTCTAAGTGTCACAGAAATTAGAGTTAAAAGGTGGGCTGAGAAAAGATTTGTTAGATAATCGTGTCCTTTCTCTTGCCAAGTGCAGAATTGTTACCCATTGGGCATTTTGTAGACTGGAGTGCTTTTTACGGTGTCAAGTGAATGGTGTTTCCACCACTTGCCTTGGAATACTATTTCATAATCCTATTGATCTCACTGCGAAGAGACTTGTGATCTCCATCCTCATGTTCTTTCCTACTGTATACTTGATGTACCATTAACAGTTTGTCCTTAGTAACCTTCTTGTAATCCTGTCTCCTCTTATCCACATCTAGTTTGCAGTCTTCAGGCATCTGAAACCCCGTCTCCCTAACATCGAGTAGACACATAATTCTTCAGGGCTTGTCACATCATCAGGGTAGAGGTTTTCGATGTGATAAAAGATAAAGCGTCTTCATCATGTTACGTTTCTAATGATGAAACTTTTCTATTCTGAGAAGGTCCCTTCCATTTTCTAGAGATGTGGGCTGAGAGGGAATAATAAAAGCAGTGATATTTTTAAGAAAGGGGCAAAGCCTTTCTAACTTGCGATCTAATGTCCCAGTAAAAAAAAGTGTCCCTGATTACTTAATAGCTATGTTGGAACATCCTCAGTGGAGAACATGAAATTCATAGGCGGAGTCATAGACTTCAACCACGTTTCTTCCAGAGTTAGAGATGAAGCATACACTGGTTATGGCCTCTGATACCCTTGAAATCATATTCTTGAAATGTACTCTTTTTTTGACAATTTATTTTTTATTTACTATCTATTTACTAATAGTGTTTACTGTTATGGCCGATTTGTGCCTAATGTGATGGGTTGTTCTCAGAAAAGGTTTCGGCAGGCCCTCTTTTGAGGACTTTGGGCCACCAAGCAGCCATCCCAGGCTTTACCAGATTTATCCTCATGGATCCAACAACCTGATCATTGCCCCACAGAGGCGCCCAGATGGAAGCTCATGCAGTGGGCTATGTGAAGGAGAGGAACACTGAGCTTGGGGAATCCACCTCTTCTATATCAAGTAGTAAGCCAGACTTTTCTTTGTCCCCGAAGGAGGGGACATGAAGGTTGCTGGCTGCAAACACAAATGGCCTACAGAAAGAGCTGTCCGGGCCTTGCTTCTAAGCTCAAAAGCCTCTACATCCTATTTTTCTCCAAAATATCTTGACAAGATGTCATGGAATACTTAAGTTCAACATTTCCAACCTTGGAGGCATCATCTCCTATACTTGCTGTTTTCCGGTTCACCAAGGTACTTGCTCATCCTTACATTTACTCATCCACCAGGCCATCAGATTTTTTTAGTTCTACCTCTTAAGTAGCTCTTACACTTTGCACTCTACACACCACTGACGTGGTTTTGAACGCTTATCATGAAAAGTAAACAATAAACAGGCTATTTGCAGTAGACCCCAACTTGGCATCCCTGCCTCCAATTTCCTTTCCCTCCGAACGATTTTCCTAACATGCGGAATCACTCACGTAACTCCTCTACTGAACAACCTTCAGTACTTAAGCTTTCCAAGTAAAATCCAGACTCCTTATCATCTACTTTTCCAGCTTCATCTACCGACATTTCCCATAAGCTTTCTCACAGACCTTTTATAAAAGACTTGCTTGCCGACCCCGGGGCGGGGGGGGCACACACTTCTTGACACTTTAGACTCAGTATCCTGAACACATTAGCATTACTTGGCATACAGTAGGCATATAATACACGTATGCAGCATAAATATTCATTGGATGGCTGAACAGAAAACCGGGCTTAGCTGAAAATGCGACAGAGGTGTGACTTGGGAAATTATTTAGTCCCACATTCTCTCTGTATTCTTTGCCTCAACCAGTCATGATGAAGGAGCTCTTGTGACAAACATTGGATGATCATTTAGATTTGTAGGCACTAAGGGGAAACATGGAAAGAGGGGATAGAAGTTGCAAATATGCTGCTTTGTTTTTTGTTTTAATTAATTAATTTATTTATATTTCATTTTATTTTCTTTTAATTCCAGAGTAGTCAGATTCAGTGTTGCATTGGTTTCAGGAGTGCAATATGGTATTTCAGCAGTTCCATACATCACCCAGTGCTCATCATGGCAGGTGTACTCCTCAATCCCCATCACCTATTTCCCATCCCTCCACCCACCTCCCCTCTGGTAACCATCAGTTTGTTCTGGTAACCATCAGTCTCTTTCTTGTTTTGCCTCTCTCTCTCTCTCTCTCTCTTTCCTTTGATCATTTGTTTTGCTTCTTGAATTCCACATATGAAAGAATCATACGATGTTTGTCTTTCTTTGACTCATTTTGCTTAGATCCTCTGTATCGTCATCCATGTCATTGCAAGTGGCAAGATTTCATTCTTTTTATGGCTGAATAATATTCCACTGTATATATAGACCACCTCTTCTTTATCCATTTGTGAACTGATGGATAGCTTCCCTATCTCAGCTATTGTAAAGAATGGGGCAATAGCCATAGGGCTGCACATATCCCTTGGAATTAGTATTTTTTTGTATTTTTTGGGTAAATACCCAGTAGTGCAATTGCTAGATCATAGGGTAGTTCCTTTTTAACTTTTGAGAAACCTCCATATTATTTTCCACAGTGCCTTTACCAGTTTGCATTCCCAGCAGCAGTGCAAGAGGGATCATTTTTCTCCACATCCTCATGAACACTTGTTTTTTGTGTTGTTAATGTTAGCCATTGTGACAGTTGTGAGGTGATAGGTCATTGTAGTTCTGATTTTCATTTCCCTCATGATTAACGATATTGAACAACTTTTCTTGTGTCTGTTGGCCATCTAGATGTCTTCTCTAGAGAAATGTCTGTTCATTTCTTCTGCCCATTTTTTAATTGGGTTATTCGTTTTTTGGGTGTTGAGTTGTGTAAGTTCTTTATATAGTTTGTATAATAACCCCTTACCAGATATGTCATTTAAAAATATCTTCTCCCATTCAGTAGGTTGTGTTTTAGTTTTGTTGTTTCCTTTTCTGTGCAGAAGCTTTTTATTTTGATGTAGTCCTGTTTATTTGTCCTTTTGTTTCCCTTGCCTCAGGAGACATCTAGAAAAATGTTGCTATGGCTGATGTCGGGGACATTACTACCTATGCTCTCATCTAGGATTTTTATGGTATCAGGTCTCCCATGTCTTTCATCCATTTTGAGTTTATTTTTGTGTATGGTGTAAGAAAGTGGTCCAGGTTCCTTCTTTTGCATATAGCTGACCAGTTTTCCCAGCACTTTTTCTTGAATAGACTTTTCCTGTTGGATATTTTTGCCTCCTTGATTAAATATTCACTAGCTATATAATTGTGGGTTTATTTCTGGACTATTCTATTCTATGGATCAATGTGTCTGTTTTTGTGCCAGAACCATACTTCTTTGATTACTACAGCTTTGCAGTATATCTTGAAATCTGGGACTGTGATACCTCCAGTTTTGTTCGTCTTTTTCAAGGCTGCTATCACTATTCAGGGTCTTTTGTGGTTCCATAGAAATTTTTTTGGATTCTTTACTCTAGTTCTGTGAAAAACGCTATTGCTATTTTAATAGAGATTGGATTAAATCTGTAGATTGCTTTGTATAGTAGGAACATTTTAACAGTATTTGTTCTTCCAACCCATGAGCATGGAATGCCTTTCCATTAGTTTTTTTTTATCATCTTCAATTACTTTCATCAATGTTTTATACTATTCAGAGTACATACAGGTGTTGCATCTCCTTGGTAAAGTTTACTTGTAGGTATTTTATTCTTTTTTCACACAATTGTAAATGAGACCGTTTGCTTAATTTCTCTTTCTGCTGCTTCATTATTAGTGTATAGAAATGCAACGTATTTCTGTATATTGATTTTGTATCCTGCAATCTTGCTTATTTCATATATCGCTTCTGGTAGGTTTTTTTTTTTTTTAAGTCTTAGGATTTTCTTTATAAAGAATATCATGTAATCTGCAAATAATGAAGGTTTTACTTCTTTCTTACCCATTTGGAGGCCTTTTCTTTCTTTCTCTTATGTGTTTACTATAGCTAGGACTTACAGTACTATGTTCAAGAAAAGTAGTGAGAGTGCAGTGGACATTCTTTTCTTGTTCCTGACCTTAGGAGAAAAGCTCTCAGTTTTTCACCATTGAGTATGATGTTAGCTGTGGGTTCTTCATATATGTCCTTTACTACATTGAGGTATGTTCCCTCTAAACCTGCTATTTTGAGGTTCCCTCTAAACCGGCTTTTATCATGAATGGATGTTGTACTTTGTTAAGTGCTTTTTCTGCATCTATTGAAAATGATAATACAGTTTTTATCCTTTCTCTTGGTTTTATATATCACATTGACTGATTTGTGAATATTGACCTACCCTTGCATCCCAGAAATAAATCCAATTGATCATGGTGAATGATTTTTTTTCATGATAAGTGATTTTTTTAATGTATCATTGGATTCACTTTTCTAATATTTTGTTGATGATTTTTGCATCAATGTTCACCATAGATACTGGCCCATAGTTTTCTTTTTTGTACAGTCTTTATTTGGCTTTGGAATCAGGGTAATTCTTCTATCCTGGAATGAATTTGGAACCTTTCCTTCCTCATCTGGTTTTTGAAACAGTTTGATAAGAATAGGTATTAACTCTTCTTCAAATATTTGGTAGGACTCACCTGTGAAGCTGTCTAGTCCTGGACATTTGTCTGTGCGCCCCCTGGATCTGGATTTTTGTTTCCTTCCCCAGATTTGGGAAATTTTCAACTATTATTTCTTCAAATAAATTTTATGTTCCTTTTTATTTTTTTCTCCTTCTGGGATCCCTATATTGCAAATGTTATTATGCTTGATGGTGTCGCTGGGTTCCCCAAGTCCATTTTCATTTTTTATTTTTTTTTTCCTCTCTTCTGTTCAGCTTGTTTTCCATTACTCTGTCCTCCAGGTCACTGATCCGTTCTTCTACTTCCCCTAATCTATTTATTCTATCTAGTGTATTTTTAATTTCAGTTATTGAGTTCTTCATCTCTGACTGGCTCTTTTTTATGCTTTCGATCTCTTTTTTAAGGGTCTCACTGAGGTCCTCCACTCTTTTCTCCAGTCCAGTGAATGCATTTGTGATCATTCCTTTAAATTCTCTATGAGGCATGTTACTGATCTCTGTTTTGTTTAGCCCCCTTGCTGTGACTTGTTTTGTTCTTTCATGTGGGACATATTCCTCTGCCCCCCTATTTTGTCTGACTGTGTCTGTTTCTGTGTGTTAGGAATGTCAGCTACGTCAGAAGACATCCTATAGTGCCACGAAGCGTGGTGTCCCTTCTCCACCAGAACCTGGAGCTTTGGGGGCGTCTCCTATGAATGTTGTGTGCACTCTGCTGTTGTGTCTCAGCTGCAGTGTGCCTCCGGTCCAGTCGTCTGCAATGGCTGTCTTTGCCTGTTGAAGGCAGGGTTTTGGTCCCTATGTTGTTAGTGGGCCATTCTGGGCTGCCCTGGACTTGAGTTGAGTCAGACCAGGCATTTGCTAGAGATCCAGTAGCACCAAACTTACAGGGTGCTTTCCTTGTGAAAGCTTCCTAAGAAGCTTTCATTGGTGGGTGAGGCCTGCGGCCATCCAGATGTCTGCCCCCAGCCCACTTCTGGGGCTGTGTAGTTGGACTGCTGTATGTGGTTCTCTTCCACGCTCCCTGGGGCAAGAGTCACGTTGGAGCGGTGCTGGCCCCTGTTGCACGTGCTTGCGTACTGCCAGGCTTGTGGCACGGCTTTGGATGGGCTCTGGCCAAGGGCGTATTGTAGGGGTACGTCTGCAGGGTAATTTGGGGGCAGGGCACACGGTGTTAGCAAATGCACCCGTCTGCTGTGGACCTGCTTTTATAACACCCCTGCTGCAGGGCTGGTGGGGATGAGTCCACAGGACAGCGAGGGGTCAGGGCAGGGGGTGTAGGCAAGGTCCTGTTGGTCTGCTGCGGGATGTGACCTCCACCTGCCTGGATGGAGGCGGATCAACAGAAAACAGCAGGGGTGGGGCATGCACTATTAGCTAGGTTTGCCGGGTCTGCTGTGGGAGCAGAGGCCGGCTCAAGGGGGCGTGTCCACAGGAAAACAAGGGGTGGGGTGCACTGTTAGCAAGTTAGGTGGCGAGTTTGGCACACTGCTGGTTCCCACAACCATTGCTGCTGAGTGTCTATGTCTCTGGCAGGTCGATGGTACCCTCCAGCCCCATTGTTCCTGGAGAAGCCTCCCAGCAGTCCCTGCCACTCCAGCACATGCTCTCAGATTAATAGACAAATCTCCCTCTCGTATACCCCAGGCTTTTTTCAAAGTGCTGCTTCTGTGTCGTATCTCTGCGGGGCTGTTTTTGTGCTCTTTTAGGTCATGGACTCAGTTTCCTCTTGCCTTGCTGGCTCACAGAGAGAGGAGCCCATTGATTTTTAAAGTTCCAGGAGTTAAGTCCTGCTAATCGTAAGAACTCATGAAATCATGCCCCTGCGGTTTTCAAAGCCAATGGATGGGGATTCGTCTTTCCTGTGCGGGTTCCCTGTGCCTGGGGTGCCTCGGGTGAGAGTCATTTGTCTCCCCACTCCATACCCACAGTGTCCCTCCCTCCCTCCTGCTTACAGCCTCGTGGGTCCATTTAGCTCCCAAACATGTCTCTCTACTTTCTAGCCTCTTTGGTGGGGCTTCCTCTCTGGTGGCATCGGTGGGACAAGGTGAGCTTACTCCACCATCTTCCCTGAAGGTGTTTCTATTTTTAATTTTTTGAGGAATCTCCATACTGTTTTCCACAGTGACGATGCCAATTTACATTTCTACCGGTGGTGCACAAGTGTTCCTCTTTCTTCACATCCTCACCAACACTTGTCGTTCCTTGTGTTCTTGATTTTAGTCATTCTCACAAGTGTGAGGTTATAGCTCATTGTGGTTTTGATTTGCATTTCCCTGGTGATTAGTGATAGTGAGCATTTTTTCATATGACTATTGGCCATCTATTTGCCTTCTTTGGAAGAATTGGCCGTCCATAGGTCTTCTTTGGAAAAACGTCTGTTCAGGTCCTCTGCCCATTTTTAAATAGGATTGTTTGGAGGGTTTTTTGTGTTGAGCTGTGTAAGTTCTTCGTATATTTTGGATATTAAGCCTTTTTTGGATATATCACTTGCAAGTATCTTCTCCCATTGAGTAGGTTGCCTTTTTTGTTTTGTTGTTAGTTTCCTTCACTGTACCAGAGCTTTTTATTTTGATGCAGTCCCAATAGTCTATTTTTGCTTCTGTTTCACTTGCCATGGGAGACATATCTATAAAAAATGTTGCTAAGGCCAATGTTTGGGAATTTACTGCCCGTGTTTTCTTCTAGGATTTTTACATTTTAGGTTTCAGGTCTCATATTTAGGTCTTTAATCCATTTGAGTTTATTTTTGTGTATGGTGTTAGGAAGTGGTCCAGTGTTTTTTTCCCCTGCTGTATATTCATGCCTCCTTTGTCACAGATTAATTTACCATGTAAGTATGGGTTTCTTTTGAGGCTGTCTATTCAGTGCCCTTGATTTATATATTTGTTTTTGTGCCGGCACCATATTGTTTCAAAAGCTGTAGTTTTGTAGTATCTCTTGAAATCTGGAATTCTAAAACCTCTAACGTTTTCTTTCTCAGGACTGCTCCGGCTATTCAAAGTCTTCCCTGGTTCCATTCATATTTTATGAGTATTCTAGTTTTGTGAAAAATACTGTTGGTATTTTAATGGCGGGGGGGGGGGGGTTGCACTAAATCTGTAGTGTGCCCTGAGTAGTATGGACATTTAAAAATACTCTTCTAAAACCATGTCTATGTGTTTGTGTCATCTTTAGTTTCTCTCATCAGTGTTTTATAGAGTACAGGTCTTTCACTTTCTTGGATAAGTTTATTCCTAGGCATTTTATTCTTTTTGGCACAATTGTAAAGGGAGTTATTTCTTAATTTCTCCTTCTGCTATTTCATTATTAGTGTATAGAAACACTGCTGATTTCTGGGTATCACTTTTGTATCCTGCCACTTTGCTGAATTCATTTATTACTTCTAGCAGTGTTTCGGTGGAGTCTTTAGGATTTGCTATATATATATAGTAGTAGGTCATCTGCAAATAGTGACAGTTTAACTTCTTCTTTACCAATATGGATCCCTATTTCTTCACTGACTGCGATGGCTAGGACTTCCAGTATTATGTTGAATAAAAGTGGTCCAGTTCCAGATCTTAGAGGGCAAGCTCTGTTTTTCCCCATCGAATATGATGTTAACTGTGGGTTTTTCATAAATGGCCTTTATTATCTTGAGGTATGTTCTCTCTACACCCACTGTGTTGAGAATTTTTATCAATCATGGATGTTTAATTTTGTCAGCTGCTTTTCTGCTTCTACTAAGATGATCCTATGATTTTTTTTATCCTGTTTTGTTGATGTGATATATCATGTTAATTGATTTGTGACTACTGAACCATCCTTGCATTCCCAAATTAAACCCCACTTGATTGTCGTGAATGATTCTTTTAATGTATTCTCGAATGTGGTTTGCTAATACTTTGTTGAGGATTTTGCATCAATGTCCATCAAGGATATTGGCCTGTAGTTTTCTTTTTTTTCTGGTGTGTGTCTGATTTGGATACCAGGGCAATGTTGGCCTCATAGAATATAGTTGGAAGCTTTCCTTCCTCTTTTATTTTTGGAATAGTTTGACAAGAATATGTATGAACTCTTATTTAAATGTTTGGCAGAATTCATCTGTGAATCCTTCTGCTCCTAGATTTTTACTTTTTGGTAGTTTTTTTCATGCCTGATTCAATTTTGTTACTAGTAATCAGTCTGTTCAGATTTTCTATTTCTTCCTGATTCAGTCTTGAAAGATTGTTATGTTTCTAGAAATTATCCATTTTTTCGAAGTTATCCAAGTTGTTGGCATGTAATCTTTCATAGTATTCTCTTATATGCCTTTTTATTTCTGTGGCATCAGGTCTTCTCGCTCATCTCTGATTTCATTTATTTGGGTCCTTCTCTTTTTTTTCTTGATGAGTCTAGCTAAAGGTTTATCAATTTTGTTTATTTTCTGCAAAAAAAAAAAAAAAACAAACAAACAACTCTTGGTTTCATTCAGTCAGTCAGTCTGTATGTTATTTATTTCCACCCTGATCTTTTATCATTTCCTTCCCTCTACTCACCTTGGGCTTCGTTCTCTTTTCCAGTTTCCTTAGATGTAAGGTTAGATTGTTTATTTGAGCTTTTTTCTTGTTTCTTGAGGTCAGCCTGTGTCACTCGTTTCCCTCTTAGAACTGCTTTCACTGCATCCCCCAAATTTTGGACTGATGTGCTTTAATTTTCATTTGTCTCCAATGGAAATTTTTATTTCTTCCCCAATTGCTTTACTGACCCGTTGGTTGTTTAGTATCATGTTGTTTCATTTCCATGTGTTTGTTTTTTCCAGTGTTTTCCTTGTGATTTATTCCCAGTTTCATACCATTGTGGTCAGAAAAGATGCATAGTATGATTTTGACCTTCTTAAATTTGTTGAGACTTGCTTTGTGACCTCATGCGATCTATTCTGGGGAATGTTGCACGTGCACTTGAAAAGAATGTGTATTCTGTTGTTTTTGGATAGATGTTCTGTATATATCTGTTATGTCCATCTGGCCTTACGTGTCAAAGACACTGTATCTTTATTGATTTTCTGCCTGGATATCTATCCATTGATGTGAGTGGGGTGTTAAAGTCCCCTACTATTGTATTACCATCACAGTCTCTCTTTATGTTCCTTAACATTTGTTTTATGTATTTAGGTGCTCCAGTGTCGGCTATATAGATATGTATAATTGTTTTATCGTCTTGTTGCAATGATCCTTTTATCATTAGGTAATGCCCTTCTCTGTCTCATTATAGTCTTTGTCTTAAAGTCTGTTTTGTCTTGATACAAGCATTGCTGTCTCAGCTTTGTTCTGTTTTGTTTGGGTTTTGTTTTGTTTTGATTTGCATGGTAAATGTTTTTTTTTCCATCGCCTTCACTTTCACACTGTATGTCTTTAGGTCTGAGGTGAGTCTCTTGTAGGCGGTGTTTAGATGGTCTTGTGTTTCATTGTTGTTTTGTTTTTATCTTTTCTGCCGCTCTCTGCTTTTATTGGAGCATTTAGGCTATTCTCATTTAATTGATAGGTATATATTTATTGCCACTATGTTAATTGTTTTCTAGTTGTCTTTTTCTTCTCTTGCTGTCTTTCTTCATGATTGATGAGTTTTTGTAGTCATATGTTTGGCTACTCTCTTTATTTTTTGTGTATGTATGATAGGTTTTGGGTTTATGGTTACCAGGAGGTTTATATATAATATCCTAAGTAAATAGCAGTCTGTGTTAATTTAATGGTCATTTAAGTTCAGACATATTCTTAAAAGAAGAAAAAAACTCTTTTCCCCCCTTCTCTTCCCTTTTTACTCCCTTCTCCATGTCTTATGTATATTCTATTATATTTTGTATCTTTTTATTCATATTTTATTACAGCTCATGTGGCCATTTCTTTTCCACTTAAAGAAGTCCCTTTAACATTTCTTCTATGGCTGGTTTAGTGGTGATAAACTCCTTTGTCTTTTGTTTGGGAAACACTTTTCCCTTCCTTCAAATTTGAATCATAACCTTGCCAGGTAGAGTATTCTCGACTGTAGGTTTTTTCCCTTCAGCACTTTGATTATATCATGGCACTCCATGCTGGCTTGCAAAGTTCCTGCTGAAAAAATCGGCTGACAGTATTTTAATTTTTTTCAGTGTTTATTTATTTTTGAGAGAGAGAGAGAGAGACTGAGTATGAGTGAGGGAGGGGCAGAGACAGAGGGAGGCACAGAATCAGAAGCAGGCTCCAGGCTCTGAGCTGTCAGCACAGACCCCAACACAAGGCTCGAACCCACGAACCATGAGACGATGATCTGAGCTGAAGTTGGACGCTTAACCAACTGAGCTACCCAGGCGCCCCCAGCTGACAGTCTCATAGGACTTTATAGGGCTTTATTTCCTTTCTAGGAAATTTTTTGCTTCTCTCTTGCTTTTAAAATTCTCTTTATCTTTAGCCTTTGACATTTTAATTATTATGTGTCATGGTATGGACCTCCTTGAGTTCATCTTGTTTGAAATGTCCTGTGCTTCTTGGACCTAGATGTCTGTTTCCTTCCCGAGGTTAGGGAAGTTTTCAGCTATTATTTCTTCATATAAATTTTCTACCCCTTTCTCTCTCTTCTTCAGGGACCCCAATAATGCAAATGTTTGTTTGCTGAGTGTTGTCCAAAAGATCCCTTAACCTGCCTTCATTTTTTTAATTCGTTTCTGTTTTGCTTTTCAGCTTGTGTGCATTCCAGTACCCTACCTCCCAGATCGCTGACGTATTCTTCCGCATCTGATAATCTACCACTGATTCCCTCTACTGTGGTTTTTAGTTTAGTGATTGTATTCAATTCTGATTGGTTGTTTTTTACGTTTTCTCTTTATTGAAGGCCTCACTGAATTCTTGCACTCTTCTCGCCAGCCCAATGAGCATTTTTATGATCATTACTTTAAATTCTTTATCAGGCATATTGCCTGTCTCCATTTCATGTAGTTCTTTTTCTGAGGGTTTGTCTTATTCTTTATTTTGGAGCATATTCCTCTGTCTCCCTGTTTTGCTTAACATTCTGTGTTTGTTTCTGTGGATTAGGTGTAACAGTTACTTCTCCTAAACCTGAAGGAATTATCCTGTATATGGTCATCCTCCAGGTAGATGGTGTGTGCTTGGCGATCTCTGCTGGCTGGCTTGAGCTGTGACGGGCATGGGCTGGGGACCCCAGGGCTTTCCACACAGAGAGTGCCATGTCTGGACGGCTGAAGCGGATGTGGGCCAGGGTGTCCTCGGATTCTGTGCGCTGAGGGCACCTGGAAAGACAGCTGAAATGGGTGTGACCCAGGCAGTCCGGGGCACCCTGTGCAAGGGGTGCCCTAGCAGCATGGCTGGAGCTAAGGCAGTGTGGGTGCCGGGAGTTCCCAGAGTTTTCTGCACAGAGCCTTCCTTGACAGTGTAGCTGGAACTAAAGTGGGTGCAAACCAGGGGGACCTGGGGCTCGAAGCCCAGGGGGCACGTTGGCAGGATGGCTGAAGCTGAAGTGGATGTGAACCGGGATGTTTCGGGACTCTCGGCAGAGGATGCCCCGAAGGAGGGGATGGCGTTGAGGTGGGGCCAGGAGGTTCTGGGGTGTTCTGTGCAGAGGGCGCCCTGGCAGGACAGCTTTCACTGAATTTGGTGCGATCTGAGGTGTCTCTGGGTACTCCATGCAGGGGGTTCCCTGGTTGGCAACCAAAGCCAAGGCCAATGTGGGCAAAGGAGTGTTGGGGTGCTCTGCACAGGGGGCGCCCTGATGGGATGACTGGAACTGATGCAGGCATGGACTGGGGTTTGGGGCACCCTGGCAGGGCAACTGGATCTCAAACACATGTCAGCCAAAACATTCTGGAGTGTTCTACCCCGGGGGGGGGGGGGTGCCCTAGCCAGCCATCTGAAGCCAAAGTGGTGTGGGCCTTGAGCGTTCTGGGGGGGCCTTGTGACTGTGATCGTAGCACGAAGGCTGGAGCTGTAGTGAGTGCTAAGGATATCCCAGTGTGCATGCCCTGTGGCCGCCTTGGTGGGCTGGCTGGTAGGGGTGTGGGCTAGGGGTCCAGGGCTCACTGAGGCAGCAGGCCAGGACATCACTCTGTGCTTTCAAAGTGTGTGGGAAGGGTAGGGAGCGGAGACTGTGTATCAGCCCCTCCCACCCGGAGAGCCCTCCCACAGCTACCCCTACCATTAGCAGAATTCTAGAGCGGGCTGTTTTTCATGCCAGCTACTCTTTTAAACTGCGGCTTTGTGTGTGTGTGTGTGTGTGTGTGTGTGTGTGCCCAAGTGCATCCAGGGCTGATATTTGCCTGGAGGACCTGAGGGTACAGACCTACCTCTGGTCTATGCGTAAACCGTGTTGTTCTCCGGTCCCTGTGACCCAGAGAGTGTCCCCACAGTTCTTCTGCCATTTGGTGGAGCTCGAAGGGCTGGCTCTTAGGGATGCTGGTCACTCTTTTTAAAAAAATCTTTTTTTAGGTTTGTTTGTTTATTTTGAGAGACAGAAGGCATGAGTGGGGCAGAGAGAGTGGGAGAGAAAATTCCGAGCAGGCTTCACACTGACACAGCGCAGAGCCCCACATGGGGCTTGAACTTCCAAACTGTGAGATCATGACCTAAGCTGAAATCAAGAGTCGGATGCTAACGGACTGAGCTAGCTCAGCGCTCTTTTAAACCATGGCTTTTTTTTTTTCTGTGTCCAAGGACAGAGGAGTTCCAGGTCCCCAGTCCTGTCCCTCCCCAATGCCGTTCACCGCTTCAAAAGTGGGGGTTCCCTTCCTTACCCTGTCCCCATCACTTTCGCTCTCTTGCCATTCTGTCTTTTGTTGTGCAGAAGCCCATGCCGGAGGCCGGCTTGGGCTCCAGGGCACTTGGTCATTAGTACCGCTTTTGAGTGGCCACGGGTTGGTCCGCTTCCCCAGTGATGTTGTGGCCCCAAGGCTCTCAGTAGGCTTAGACACCCCTTGCTCTATCATGGAAATGATAGTTCCCCTTTAGCGGGTTCTTGACACCCAAGTTATTACAACATCCAGGCACTTCTTGGAGCCTGCCTGATCGGTTTCATTCGGTCCTGTACTCTTCCCAGAACAGTTCTTCTCCCTGCCGGAGGAGTCAAAAGAACAGCGCCCTATGTACCCTGGGCAGAACCCACAGTGATGCCCGGAGGCTGAAGCACTGCCAAGCCTCGGGTCTCTGTTGGACCCATGCCTCCTGCATTGCTGTTGAAGCCTTGCAGAGAGGCGTGTCCCCTCCAGAGTCACTGGCGGCGACCATGTAGGAGAACAGCGTTTGTGATTAGAGCACATGCTGCCATATTCGGTCTCAAAGATATTTCCCAGGACTCCTCTTTCCATCCTCATAGACACGACCCTAAGTCATCATCAAAGCAACAGTCAGTGGTAGGCGGTTATGGGCGCCTTGGAGAATCTGTTGGGACTTGCTCGACATGCCCTCCAGCTTTGAATAGGGGACAGAGGCCTAACAGCACCCTAGAGTGGTCTCAGCGTGTTCTGCCCTTGCCATCCCTTGCTGCCTCCTGATGTACTGCCTGCCCCTGGGGTCCAGTTCCCTTCCTAAACCTGGATCCTCACCTGTGTGACGGCTCCAGGACCCCACTCAGTTTTGTCAGTTAACGTGGGCCTGTTGTCTGCTAAGCGCTCCCCAGTAATTTCATTTGGCCTCCGGGTTTCATCCAGGCTGTGAACAGATCACCCTCTCCTGGAGATACTGTTTCCGCTAATCCCCGAGGTTCATTATTTGTATTGTTCTTAAATGCTGCACTCATCATCCTCGGTAACGTCTTTCCGTCTCTTTCCTCCGAAGCCTCTTCTAGCCCTTAAAACGCGGCCATGTTGTTTCCTCGCAGAGGGTATCCCTACATCTTTCCTGGAATTCCTCTTCTGATCTCATCTACGTCAGCCTTTAGGTTTAGTCTGTTTTAACATTCTGGACTATGTTTCTACCGGCGCTGATTCCCAAGATCCCTTGTGGGAAGTATAAGGACATCTTTCATCTCTAGTGGTGCAGCCGGCTCCAGCCTTGCCTGGGACCATACTGACCCCTGTCCTTATGGGCACCCTCCCGCCGTCAGCCTCAGGCCTCAGGTACCCTCTAGCCAACCAGCATTTTCCTTCTGATCAATCCACCACCCCGCTGTGATTCCCTCGATTCTTTACCTTACTCATCTTCAGCAGGTAAGTGGGACCTTCAGAGGAGCCTCCAAAATGTTCACCAAATTGCAATTTCTTAGAGCCTTTTTTTTTCCTGCCAATTGCTATAATTACCCCCGATTTCCAAAGCAGTAGCTCGTAAGGTGAATTCAGCTCCCAGATCTTTTGTGATTGATATACACTGAGGTTTGGGTTTTTTTTTCTTCTTTTTCTTTTATTTGAATGCCTTCAGACAGGGTTTGTGCTCTTTACAGGTTCAACATGCTCCCAACTATTTCCCTATTCTTTTATCTGGCAAATTTTGTCAAGTTGTATTGACTAGATCAGCATCTATCCCTGTAACCAGTTCCTGTCCCGGTACCACCTGCCAAACCTTTTGCCCAGACCTTCTAAGTTCTCCTTTGTCCCTCCCTACTAACCTCTGTCCTTCTGGCAGATTTCTCATCATCTAATGGAGACAGTATCCTTAACTCTCTGCCCAATATGCCCATCCTTCTTTGAGACCTATCTTTCAGTGAGAAATGTCCCTCCAAGCCTCAGCTACCCTAATGATTCTATCCCATATATGTAGGTCTCTGATCGTTGCATTTGATTTTCTATTAAATCATTCTCCATTTTGAGTCCTAATATCAGGTCCAGAAGAATAGGAGTTAAATGTTTTTCTCTGTTTCTCAACAGAAAAGACCATAGAACTAAAAATAGTTCAACTTCAGTGTTCCACATGTTACTGGTTTGTGGTATAATTCTTCATTTTTAGTTTCCGAAGAAAAGAATTTCTCAACCTTTGCTTTATCTCCCTTTTGCAGTTGTGTATGAGGACATCTACTTATTCAACTTAAACACTTCTGATAACGATCCTATCTCACCTTCCCAATAGGCCCTATTTCTCCACACACACATACAAGTTACTAGCATAGTATTATAAATCAGTTCGTACATGCTTTGGGGGAAGTTTTTTTACATTTGAAATAAAAGCATGTTTAAGTGGCTACAATAAAATAGTTTTTGTTAACAGAGATTAATCAAAACATGGACAGAAACCTAAGATAATTTATGCCAAATTTGCTACTTTTGCATAGTTACTTGGTTTGCTGGGAACAGCAGCTAGGAGCCTAAGTTTTAGCACTACTTTTTTATTGTTGAGCGCATAGACCAATTACTTATAAAAGTTGATGTTCAGTTATAAATGGAAGTGATGACCTTTTTTTATAGAGTTGAAAAGACCAGGTGGCTCACTGAAATGCACAAAATCTACATGAACACCTCTGTGGTTTTTGTTTAACTTCACAGGAAATCAACGTGTTGACAGTCGCACTGGTCAACCAAGACCGAGAGAACAGTGTGGAAAAAAGAAGCCAAGGCTTGAAATCAGAGAAAGAAGCTTTGCTAATCGGTAAGGACGTTATGTTTTCCTCATCCGCTGTCTTAAATAGTATTAAAGGAATTCGCCTCCAAGTTGTTAACGATGCAGACAGCTCTGCCCTCTGGCCAGAGGGTAAGATTAACTTTGTCAAGATTCTATTATACTTACATTTCAAATTAGGGATGCATAAACCAAGGTGGGGAGGTTTGCTCTTCTGTAACCACGTGTGTTCGTCGGCTGTACAACATAAAACCGAGTGCAAGAAGACAGATTATTTTGCATCCCACGTTTTACGAATCTGAGTTCCAAAATATGGACGCATCACTTCCAACAGGAGGCCAGGCTGTGTCCAAAAGTTCCAAATCAAGCCAGACCCCGAGGCTCAAGAGGCTGCATCCTGAGGTCAGCCCTGTAATGCTGATGATATGGGGGCCTTGAGACTACATCTAAGTTGGCTTTTTTTTTTGTTTTTTTTTTTTTTTTTTGGTCTGGACCAGAGACAAAGCTCTGAATGTTTTCTTTTTGAGAGTGCTCATGAGCAGATCCAAAAATAGTATTTACTCTCCCAAGGAAGAGTTCTTGATGAGGATATGTTGGTGACAGGCCTGGGACCCTACTTTAGAAGCTGGTCTGTTTAAGGCCTGTCTCCAGAGTCCCCATTCGACAGAAGGAGAAGCTGTCCCCCTCACTCTGTAATGCACAGGACTAATTCAAGCTGCGCCTTGGCACTGACCCTGGTGTGGGGTTCCAAGTTTAAACTGGCTCTTCCTTGGCATAGTTAAGGGTGAGGAATGAGACTGTTGTACATGTGAGACAAATTGTTCTCCTATAGTTCATATTCTGGCAAAAGGAACACCTGGCTGCATTTTCTAGATAATGCACGCACTCACCTCAAAATGACAGGCACACCAGGGCCCGTAGAAGCTGGCACAGGAGGAATTAAATTCAAGATAGTCCAAACTTCATCCATCATATATAGATTTTTCAACTACAGGGTTATTGAATATGACATCAACTTCGAGATACTCTAAGGAAAACCAATTATTTTTTTTCTCTCTGATGATATACAGCTGCAATAACATGCCATGCACAAGTTTCGTAAGACATGCTGATGTGTTATCAGCTCCAGGAACCCAAAATGAACCCATATGTAGTTGGCAACTGGATTTTTCTTCTATTGGAAAATGTGTCAAACTCCGACAACTGTTTCTCTTCTGCTCCGTGTGACAAAGTTGTGATCTCCCCCACGAATTCAGGGCATGAACAGAGCACATGGTGATCAGCAGTAAATGTTCCCTCTTTTACGTCAGAATAATCCAGAGCACTTGAAATTTTAAAAAATGGGAATAAGTCTGTTTGTTTTTTTTTAATTTCCTGCCTCTCACTAAAGATTGCTTCTCCTCATGTGTTTTACTTGCAGAACAGAGTTCATTTACAATATCTCTTAAATAGTTACTACACACACAAACACACACACATTTTTTTTCAATCAGCTACCTCAAAATTTAAAAAGGATATGCTTTGCACACCATAGGTTAATAGGAGTAGATGAGAGGTTACATTTAGAACATCTTAACTCTGCTGATGTCTTCAGTATTAGGGAAAAAAAAGTTGTTTTGGGGTGCCTGGGTGGCTCAGTCAGAGTGCCCGATCCTTGGTTTCAGTTCGGGTCACCGTGATCTCCTTGGTTCATAGGTTCGAGCCCCAAGTCAGGCTCCATGCTGATGGTGTGGAGCCTGCTTGGGATTCTCTCTCCCTCCCTCTCTCTCTGCTCCTCCCTCAAAACAAATAATTAAAACAATTTCCAAGAATTGTTTTAATTGGTAAACTCGAGTGTATTAGAAAAAATTTAGTAAGTCAGAATCTTCAGTTACCAATAGGCAGAACCCACTGTAAATTTTCTAGGATTCTTCCGCTCACTTCTGGTCTTTTGAACTGGTTTACGTGTATTAACAACTGACACTCATTTTGAATCAATATATGAGAGTGTTTAGTTAGAAAGAAGGCCAAAGCCAAGTTTTTGATTAAAATAAGGTTAGGAGGTGGGGTTTTTTTTCCCCCCCTTCATTTCTCCATTACCTCTCCTCCTCGACATTTTATTTTACTTAATGAAAGTTTTAGTACAGCTGTGATTTCCTGCCCACACCCTCCCCCCAGATACTTACTTTTGTAGTCAGAGAGAGTAATTGTCCAGAAGAATGCCAAGGTAGAAACGAGTCTCCAAGACTGGCAGAATGGATCCTGCTGAAGGACATAGCTGCCTCTTGCCATTAATCGTACCTCTCTGCTAAGTGAGTTTGGCCATTCATACTTTGTAGAAACTCAAATGCTGGGGTCACAAATACCGCTCTTGCAACTTCTGGAATCTAGAGAAGCGCTGTGACAGGGACAGAATAGGGGTCCAAAACTGCTTTGGACAAAGCTAGATAGAGGAAAGAGTTTCTGGTGCTGGAGCTATCTTTTCTGAATAATACTTATAGGTAGAATGATTCCCAGAGTCCTCCAGACTTCTGATATATCTGGAAAGGTTAGGAATACTCTTTGCAGTATCGTTGGAATCTTCCCTTGGAATAATTAAACCCGTATAGAGGGTACAGTGGGCCTGTTCTGATCTAGCCTAGAAGGCCCAGGAGCACAGCAAAAAATCTCCCTTGATTTGGAAATACTTATTAGCAAAAGCCTCATCACATCTGGGTACCTGTAGTTTATGCTATATGCAAATATATTCAGATAACACCCTCTTGGGACACACAGATATTATATAAAAATGCACAGTGGCACAAATCTTGATTTCCTGGAAGGGAAAGGGGGGGAGTGAGAAATACACTTGTCAAATAGATTCCATATACAGAGAACATAAAACTGAGGCTAGAACTTCCTAAACAACAAGCAATCCCGACTGTCTGTGATTACCTGTGACGCTCATCTATCTGGGCAAAAGTACGCATCCCTTCCACACATTCTCATGGCCTGTTCATAATTGGAGTCTTTAAGACATGGAAGGTACGGATACATAACAGAAGGTCAGTGGGATTTCAATGATGATATTACTTGGCGTCATGCCTGTCCCTTGAGAGTCCCATCATTCTGCTCAACTTTCTGCTTGACAAGTAATGGGGATCGAGAGCTGTGTTCCAACTCTGCTAAAACAGATGGGCCCTTGGAAAGCACCTTATTCTTGTGACTTCTGGATTATTTATCTTATAATCAATGCTCGTAAAGACAGGTTAACATATCATTGGACCTAAAAGAATTACATTTGTATGGGGGGGGGGGGCGGGTAAAGCAGGGTACTAGTTTACAGCTCACGGCTCTATGGTAACTGAGCATTAGGTCGGCCTGACGTAGTCTAGTATCTATGCCAGAACTCCTAGTTCACTTCACATATGGCCTACACACTGGGTTTGGCATGCGCTCAACTTGCATGGAACAGAATGAGACAATACTTTTGTTTTAGGACCACCGCTTTGGAAACCACTGGCTACTGTTAATGAAGAATGGGTCAAGAAAATTTTTATAGATAGGCAAAGAGCTCTTGAGGAGATGCTAACAGTATACCTCTGGGTCTGTATCACTCGATCTTCTCTTTCTTTTTAAGTAATTCGAACACAGTAAATGTCCAGTCCTAGGAGCCCTGATTGACACCCTCCCAATGCTAGTCATCACTGTAAATCCCATCCAGGTATGGTCAGAACCTTCTCAACAGCTCTGTTCATAAAGTATCTGTTCTGCACAACTCCCCCCCCCGCCCCGACTCCTGAGAACCGTCCCCAAATTCTTAATGGTAAGGCACACGTCTTTACAGATCATCCTGACTCCGCTACAAATCGGGACGTACATAGTACAGATGGCCAGGATGCTGCTTTCCATCACCCCCCCACCCCCACCGCCCCATTTCTATCGCTGTCACCATTTCACACATCTGCACACAGCCTGTCTATAGCAGAATTGGAATGCTCCCCTGAATACATGAGTATTAGGAAGCAGATGAATGGACAGGAGAGAAACACACTTAAAGAAGGTGTTAAATGGTGATGTTTTGGTGTTTTCAGTGACTGGAATTGAGGCTATATTTAGGCCACACCTGAGAAAAGTAATCTGGGAAGTGCGTGCTTCTCTGAAAGCTGCTGACCATAAAGAATGAGTCATTGACCTAAATCTGGTTTCCGAGACACAAATGTCCATATCAATAAATCAACAAACATTTGTCAAGAGCCCACTATAAAAATTACCAGCCTTCCTTGTGGAAAAGAATCATCTCGGCAGCCTGTTTAAAAGGCACAGCCTCTGGCCCCACACGCAGGGATTCTGTTCATTAGAAAACTAACATCCGAGGTGATACTGGAACAGGCACTTGGGGGACCACGTTTGGAGAACTACCAGCCTGCCATCTGCCCAGACCTGTGTTCGCTGATGGTGGTGATAAGATGATCTCTTCCCTCAGTTCATAGACTAGTGAGAAAGCAAGCAGTGAATGGCAATGAAATATGGTTTGGACTAAAATCAGAAGCACAGAGAAAGGGCTACTTAGGCCTTGTCGGAAGAAAGGACAGTCGAACGAGTCCTAAAGGGATGCATAGACTCTCTGTGGTCAAATGAGGGAGTTGTCAAGGCCATTTCAGACACAAGGAACAGCTGGTAGTCTCAGGAGTTTAGTTAAAATAAGACCAACAGACAGACATTTCATTTTTTTTTCTTTACATTGAATAAACTAACCGTACAAGATCAGGTACGGTACTCACCAGAAAAGTGGAACAAACTGCTCTTTGGAAAATTAAAGCTTTTCAGCCTTCCGAGGCACGGAGAAGCTTCGGACCAAATCACAGCGTGGGATCACTCTCCTACCACTTGCTCACAGTGGAATCTCCCCGATTCCCACAATGCTTTATCACGCTGCAGCTGCTCAGGATAACCACAGGCTCGTGGCTTAGTGGGAAACCCAGATTTCACAGGGCATCCTCCCTGCTGCCTCTCCAGTCCGGTGTCCCTGAAGCCTTATGGGCTGCAAAATGAAGCAAGGATATTTCCGGCTGGCTTACGGTCAAGGCCTCTGCCGGTTTCCGGCATGATATAAGTGTCTCTGGAGAGATAGCTGTTCCTCGGCAGAGCTTACATTCCTAGAAATCCCTGGGATGTCCCCTCCCCCAGTAAGCTGATAGGTCTCAGGGTTTTCTGAAGTTTCCCAGGAGACTGTCAGCTAGTGTGCATGTAGGGAAAGCTAATCTCAGCCAGAACTTTCTAAGCTGACACAGAGTTTGGAGTGAAACTCCAAGCAGCCTGAGGAAGGGGAGTATGTTCTGGTAGGATGCCATTTCTCATTCACCTCAAGGAGAATGCACTGGGAAGGAGAATCCTGAGTATTTGTGGACGGAGGCACGATTCACCGGGCAAATCATCCACTGTGGGTCTAATTCTTCATATCGTATCAAGTTAGGAGGTCTGATTAGATGGTCTTTCTCAACTCAGTAGTCTGTAATCTATGAGGACGATTACAAAAGGGGCACTGCCCTTTAGGCAGTGATCGTATTTGTAAGCAGATGCTGATAACATCAGCATATTAACTTGAACTCTCCTACCTCATACCTTTAGAACAAAAAAAGAAGGGAGACTTGTCTTCACTCCAACAGCCCATGTCCCTGCTCCCTATCTAAGCATGACTTTTCCAAAGTCCCATCTATACTAACAGCCCCCATTTCCTTTCTTCCCCTCCCCTCCGGCCCACTCGGGTATAACTTGCACCCTCACCCTGAAGTGGTTTTGTCAGCGTGACGAGAGAACTTCATGTTGCCAATTTCTCAACTCCCTCCATTTGTCATCTGCACTTTAGACAGCTGACTAGCCACATCTTGTGAGTAGAAGCTCCTTCTCTTAGCTATCATGACGCCATTTTTTCTTACTGATCACTCCCTCCCAGATTCCTTTGGTGAGTTTTCCTCAGCTTAACCTCTAAATTTGGGGCTTCTTCAGAGTTCAGTCAAGAAGTGCTTGGGTTTCACTACTTACCACTTCCGGTCTTGTGCAGACACTTCTAAATGGTCTCTCAATTCTCTTTTCATCTATTCACCAGACAGAAGCTTGAAGGAAGTTTTAAAAAGGCAATTCAGATCACATCATGCCCCTACTTAGAACTCTTCTGTTGGTTTCCTGCTATATTTAGAATTTAAGCCAAACACATCACACTCATTCAAGGCCTTCCATGATCTGGCTCTCCACCTCCCTCTAAATGCCTGCTGCCCCACTCTCAGGCCAAGTTTGTTCCTGCCAGCTGCCAGCTCATTTCCACCTCAGGTCTTTTGCACATTCTGGAAAAATCTTTCCCCAGGCTGTCTGTGGCTGGCTCCTTCTCATCTGACCCAGGAGACTTTACCTTCACTCGACTTCCCGGGATAGAGTAACACTCCACCAAGCTTGAACCTGTTGTGTTTTCTTCACTATGTTTACCACTATCTGAAAATATTCCCTTTATTTTTCATCTTTGTGTTTATCCTGTGTTACTTACCTAGAATATAAATTCCCCAAGAGCAGGAAGCTTGTCTGTCTTGTGCAGTGCAGTGTCCCTGGCACCTAATTGCTGGTAAGGAAATGTTTAAGAATGAATGAACGAAGCAGTAAGAATCTAGCATTATTTGGCTAATTTAAGTGCTGCTTCCTTAGTCTTAGTGAGGTCTAAAAATGGGAAAAAACTCGATGATTTTCATGGAGAAAGCTCAAAATGCTTTCATGTGCCTGTTTAAATGGCCTTCCTCATGAGGGGCTTGCCACCGGTTGTACAGAGCTGGTTTGTATGTCCTTCTAGAGTCATTTTTAAGGCCCTGGGATGTGCAGAAAGTTTGAGTTCTGACAGCCTCCTCCACTCCTTTTTTATTTTCTTAAATTAGCTACTTACAGTTGTATTTTCCTGGTTGGGAAACCCATCTTTAAATATGGAGGCTTCTGCTTCTCCATGGAAACAGCCAAGACCAACAGTTGCGTCTATCCCTTTGGAGATCCACCAGTTCAGTAATGGCTAAGTTCTCCACCCTCTGTTGTTAGTGTTTCTTTTTACCAAGCCTTTAGATGCCTCCCAGAGGACCACAAAACAGTCTCCATTTTCTGGGTTGGTAGCATTTTTCATTGGATTATGAGTTGTATCTATCTGTTTTTCCATTCTCAGGAAATATTCCAGTTCTTTTAAAGGAACGACAAAGAGGCTTTAGTTGATTATTCAGGAAGCCCCACCTCACCCCGCCCAATGAATCCAGTCCAAAACCAGGGCCTAGAAACTACATTTTCTCAGCATGACTAATGCGCCTGTGATGATACTGTGATGGGCAGCGGTAAGGGTGGGAGTAAGGAACAGGAGGATATGACTAATGTTTCCCATTTCTGCTGTATCTCTAGCAATACTGAGTAGCTTAGTTGCCATCCATGCGAAAAGCTTGGGAAGCTTTTATTTAACTACCTGCTTTGGCCCCAAATGAATCTATTGGCAACCGCTCCACTTTTATAAAGAAAAGCTAATGGCTTATTAATATCAGCTACTACAGTGATCATTTTGAATATCCTCCTAAGGACAGCTATTCATGAGTGGGTCAGGATTTCTACACTGATTTTAGAAAGATATGTAGAAATCATATAAGCATTTTCCCCTTAATTTTATGAGCAAAAGAATTTTTTTTAACTTTTTTTATGTTTATTTTTGTGAGAGAGAGCATGCACAAGCAGGAGAGGAGCAGAGAGAGATACACAGAATCTGAAGCAGGCTCCCAGCTCTGAGCTATCAGCACAGAGCCCGACATGGGGCTCAAACCCACTAACCGTAAGATCATGACCTGAGCCAAAGTCGGATGCTTAGCCCACTGAGCCACCCAGGCACCCCAAGCCAAAGAATTTAAATAAAAAGTTTCCACGGTATGGAGATTCCTCAAAAAATTAAAATAGAACTACCCTACGACCCAGCAATTGCACTACTATTTATCAAAGGGATACAGGTGTGCTGTTTCACAGGGGCACATGCACCCCCATGTTTATAGCAGCACTATCAACAGCAGCCAAAGTATGGAAAGAGTCCAACTGTGCATCAATGGATGAATGGATAAAGAAGATGTGGTATGTATATACAATGGAGTATTACTCGGCAATCAAAAAGAATGAAATCTTGCCACTTGCAGCTACGTGGATGGAACTGGAGGGTATGATGCTAAGCGAAATTAATCAGAGAAAGACCGATATCATGACTTCACTCATATAAGGACTTTAAGATACAAAACAGATGAACATAAGGGAAGGGAAGCAAAAAATAAAGACAGGGAGAGAGACAAAACATTAGAGACTTAAATATGGAAAACGAACAGTGGGTTACTGGAGGGGTTGTGGGAGGGAGGATGGGCTAAATGGGTAAGGGGCATTAAGGAATCTACTCCTGAAATCATTGTTGCACTACATGCTAACTTGGATATAAATTAAAAAATAATAAATTAAAAAAATAAAAAATTAAAGTTATAAAATAAATAAAAAGTTTCCATGACCAAAACATTCAGGTTGCTCTGTCCCTCTGAATCCATAATAGGGAAGGAATCAGGAGTGAATACTGTCTCAAAGTTACCTGATCTTTGAAAGACTGCCCCATCACCAGTTAGTACTGTAGCCATTTTTAACGTTCTTATTTATCCCCATTTACCTATAATAGAACAGTAGAAATTTTAAACAAGTATACTGGCTAGTCTTAGTTCTAGAGGATAAATTCATTCAATATACACTTATTGTACATGTATACTCTATTGCCAATACTGAGCCAGAATACACAAAGACTTTCTGAGGGCAGAGTTCCCTGGGGAACCCAAGACTGGGCCCGGCAGACAGACCGTTACCAGTGAGGGAGTGTGCACACAGAGAGATACCCAGCTCACAGAGGCAACAAAAGCAGCCACCCCAGGTCCTCCCATTACTGGTATCCCTAAATTTCCTCTTTTAACACCTCGTCTCCTAGCCTAAAGTCATCAACTTCTCCCCCATCGCCCACACACATCCTCTTCTGACTCGTTCCGTTTATACTGCCGAAGACATTTAACTTCGCACCACCTTCCGTAGATGTTTACAGGAGAGGCTGTGGGTTATCTAGGAGATGGTGCTAAGTCTCTGTCCGGTAGAGAGATTAATATGAAAAATGTCTTTCTCTATTTGCTGGGGCCTTTGGGGTGGTTTACTCGTAAGACTGCTCAAGCCTCCCCACCGTCTAAGATGCTCCCTTACCCCGGTGGAAAACCACACATCCTCATCACCCCAAAGGCTGACCGGTCAGTCTGCTGCCTAAGCCGACATCCAACCAAGGAAGCGAATGCTGCCCCCATCTTGCAGCACCCCTCTTGGCTCTGTGAGCCACTCTCTCGGAGCTTCCCTCTCCCCTGCCTGGGAGAACCTGTGTGCCAGGAGAAGAAAGGAACACCCTCACCTCCTCACAAAGCCAGAGGTGACTGCTCCTTCTTCCCCCTTGTCTCCTAATGGGGGATTGAGGGGTCTGCCTACCATTTATTGGAGGCTCCCTGTGAAAACTAGTGGACGTAATGCCACCGGTCCTCAGCTTGGGACAGCAAGGAGAACCCCATTCACCATCCTGAAACAGGAGTTTCCCCTTAAGAATTCTGCCCCCTCAGGGCCCCTGGGTGGCTCAGTCGGTTAAGCATCCAACTTTGGCTCAGGTCACGATCTCACAGTTCGTGAGTTCAAGCCCCGCATCGGGCTGTGTGCTGACAGCTGAGAGCCTGGAACCTGCTTCAGATTCTGTGTCTCCCTCTCTCTCTGCCCTTCCCCTGCTTGTGCTTTCTCTCTCTCTCTCTCTCTCTCTCTCTCTCTCTCTCTCTCAAAAATAAATAAACATTAAAAAAAAAAAAAAGAATTCTGCCCCCTCTCTCCCACTTAACAAATGCAAATAAAAGTGTTATTTTAAAAAAAACTTATTTTTTAAGTCCTTCATGAGCTTCTATACTCGAACTCAGTAACAGGATTACTTACAGTGTCACTTCACCAGATTTGAGAATTTCAAAGACACAGGGAAGTAGTTGCCAGATCTATAAATTTAAAAATGGAAATTAACAAACTGGAAGGAGGGGAATAAAACAACTCCACTTAAGTGTATTAAAATGGCTATTTGCCACTTAAAGATATTAAAACTATCAATATTACCTTTTACCACTTGCATTATTTCATAAAAGAACATTCTAGCAAAAAAAGGATATTCCTCCTAATGGTAGTGCTTGGGGTGCCTGGGAGGCTCGGGGGGTTAAAGTTTCCAACTTCTGATTCTGGCTCAGGTCATGATCTCGCGGTTCATGAGATCGAGCCCCACATCAGGCTCTGTGCTGACAGTGCAGAGTCTGCTTGGGATTCTCTCTCCCCCTCTCTCTGTGCCCCCTGCCCCCTGCTCATGCTTATTCTCTCTCTCAAAACATTTTTTTTTTTAATGGTAGTTCTTTACATCGCAAGAAAAACAGGTCTCTGAAAACTGAGGTTTTAGCATTATGGAGAAATACGATTAATTATTTCTCTCTTCCTCATTTCACTGTAAACCAGTACAAACCTCATATAAGCAGTGTTCTGAAGACAGGTCTTTGAGAGCAGTGGTCTAGACACTTCGGTTCTCTGTCCTCGGACTAAAGCTAAACTGGGAGTTTTTCTTTAAATGCTGGCACTCATCCCAGAGCATCCCAAGCATCACACAGGAGGTCAGGAGGCCACGAGACCCTATCCCAGATCAATCCAGGGTCAGCCTGCGATTCCCAGGGTGACCTGGTGCAAGAACGATGTGCTCGTCTAGGGTTCATTCCACCTGCGTGTCAAACAAATGCAGCTCTTTTTTTGACCTTCAGCTCTCAGGCATCAGAATTTCCCAATAAACAGTGTGAGGGCTTAAAAGAGAACTCAAACAATGTCAGTCTGAACACCGTTTCATAACAAACAGCAGCATATAGTCCATGAAGTCGACGTCCTCATTTTCACTATTTTGATTTTGGATCTAGGAGCAGGGAGGATAGAGAGGTAATGCTTTCACTTCAGCCCCGACACCAACCCCCGGCTTTTCATTTGTCAGTACAACGCTGACAGTTGATTTTCACAATGGAAAAGACTTCTGATTTATACTCAGACTCCAGCCAAACCATCCATTCCTGGACCTTTTAAAATGATCTTGTAAATTACAGCAGGGAGGAGAGAGTAAGCCGGTTCCCTTTAAACACCAGCAACAACGAGGGGGAAATAAAGGCTTCGGAAAGGATTTGTGTTTCCTTCAGTGGCAGTTAGGGGAAATATGGATTAAATACTTTTCATAACTGGCAGCTGTAATTAAGGGGGAAATCAGGGGCGCCTGGGTGGCGCAGTCGGTTAAGCGTCCGACTTCAGCCAGGTCACGATCTCGCGGTCTGTGAGTTCGAGCCCCGCGTCGGGCTCTGGGCTGATGGCTCAGAGCCTGGAGCCTGTTTCCGATTCTGTGTCTCCCTCTCTCTCTGCCCCTCCCCCGTTCATGCTCTGTCTCTCTCTGTCCCCAAAATAAATAAACGTTGAAAAAAAAAATTAAAAAAATTAAAAAAAAAAAAAAAAAAAAAAAAAATTAAGGGGGAAATCGGAGGCCGTGTGATCTATGACACCAGCTGTATGAGCCATTTTCATACTGCAAAGCCCACTGAGAGAAAGAAAAGAGAGAATTTTATCCTCCCAATAACTACAATTTTATATTGGTAAATCAAGCATAAAATTGGTAGCTGAAATGCTTCCAGGAGTCTTTGTTTAGAAATACCTTCATTCATCTGTATATTATCTCAGAGTCTAGCTTTTCTAACTACTGTTATTCCAGCAGATAGAGTGTTGTGTTTGCCATGTTACTATGACTGTCTTCAGAACGGGCTGCTATTAAATGCTTGTTGAGTGCTGCTGAAAATGGTGAGACTGTAACTCAGGCTGACAAAACCATCGCTGGGGTTAGTAAAGGACATTATCTGACTCCGACTCTGACTTGCCTTGCAGTAATGCCCAATGTTTGTCTTTTTAACCCAGGCATCATATCAACGTTTCTTCATGTCCATCCTTTTGGAGCCAATATAGAGTATCTTTGGTCATACATGCAGCAGCTTGACTCCAAGGTAAATTCTTTTTCTCAAGCGCACTTACGTTGTTGGGATTTTGCATGTCAACTCCTGGCTGCAGGTGGGCCCTGTGTGAACTGCATCAGGGATCCAATAGCACTTGGAGACTTATCAGGACTTCTCCGCAAGGCCCTCAGTTTTGGGCCGATACTTGTCCTTTTTTCACTTGCATTTGTCTTTAGAGAAAGAAAAGCAGTTATCTACAATGACCGTGACTTTCAGCAGGTGCCAAATGGGGACATGGCATATGAGGGGCTTAAAATTACAGGTTCCCCAAACCGGGAGAAATCAGGTCAGGGTGGCTAACGTGGCATTATCTTTAGGCCAGATTCTCACAGGGTTCCGTGGTAAGAAGTCCACACAATAGGGAGAAAATCGCCTCAAACAACAAAGATCTGATACAACTCTCGAGAAAACTGGATTAGCGGTGGGTTTTCAACATTACTCTCTAAATGGAAAAGATGATTGCAGAATTATTCTCAGCTCCACCCCACGAGGGCCACACCCAGAGTCAGGACTCACTCTTCATTTCTCTGAGGCTTGGTTTTCCTCCTCTCCGCATTAGCTGTGCCCCTGACCCATTGCGATATCTGTGTTCTACAAGATAGAGGACAAAAAGAGCTCAATGCATGTATCAATTGATGTAGCAAATTCCAGGCAACGATGAGAGGGGCCCCAGTTGAAATAGTGTCATTAACCAGCACTGCCTGGGGAAGCCCTGGAAGGGGATGGACACAGAAGCAGAGAGTTGAAGCCCGCCACTGAGCAGCTTGTTAAATGTCCTGCTGGGAGGGAAAATGGAAATACACTCTTCCATAGAGTGCAGCAAAGTGCATGGAATGTGTAGGACCAGGCCCACGGCCCGCAGTTCTAGGACCCTGACGACACACGTACAAATCATTCTAAATCTCCAAAGGCCAGTATCAATTAAATTACTGCACTGGGTTCTCAGTTTGAGTCACATGATCTTACCGATTCATGATGCCATAACTGCTTGGCCTTTCTAATGGGTCTTAAACTTCCCCTCTGAGAGAATCATCTGGAACCAAAAGTATTTTTCAGTCACAGAGATTCATGTCCATTTATTCTCTCACAGCGGGTAATAGGGTAGACCAAAACAGAGTGAAAGGGGATGAGGCGATTATAAGATTCTTGAAGTTCACACTTGTGTTACTGTCTCCTTTGCAGCCTCCCCTCATGTGGATGGGAGGGATAGAAAATGCTCATGTGGATTCAGATAAAATGAGAAGGATGAGCTGTACAATGTAACTTTGTTGAAATAATACTTTGTTGAAAATACTTTCTTGAAGGGTTTGGTTTTTTTCCCTCACCAATATCGTTCTTAACATCAACCCTACCTTTGCCTGAAAGATGAAATGAAATACTACTTTCCCCAGTGTGGCGTGACACAGAATAAGGCCTCGAGAAATTATTCCAATCATTGCTATTATCCTTCCCTGGTATTGTTGACATTTCTTTCCTTCCCCTTCTGGAATCCCAAGGGGAAAGCCTTTGTTGGGAAGCAGTTGTTGTTTTAGTATATATAGGGAGATATGGGTGGCAGAGGGGGTGGGTGAGGATAAAAATCCCCGGTGGGAGTGATAAATAATGAAGCATGTCCCTCCGGACAGAGTGTCCATCATCCATTTGTTCAGCCAAGATTTGTGTGGTCTCCCTTAGTAGTCTCTGAGGAGAGAATTCACACACCTGGTCTCTGGCCATTAGATGATTGGCCTTTCTGGAAGGGATTCTGTCAAAGGGAAGTCCATTTCATCTCAGACTGATACTTTTAATTTAGAAGATAAAGAAGAAAGTATTTCCTTCACAGAGGAAATACACCCCCCCCCCCCCCCCCCGGACAGCCCTCCATCTCCTGAATGAAATGCCCGGTAGAGCAGTCAAATTGTTTCCTCATGCATGAAGCAAAAATTATATAGAAAAAGTGCTCTGACTAAAACTCCTAGGTGCCAGCGATTAGACCAAATATTCTCTCTATCCCAGTGAGGCTGAAAGGGTATTTAGACTGCTTAATCCAGAGACCAAATTACTGCTGTATACTGGAATTCTATATCCTCAGGGCTTTAAACAGAAAACAAAATAATGAGAGGTTTGCCCTTTAAGTACCCACCAGGGCCTTGTCCTTGCATCAGCCGCCAGAAGGCTCAGAATCCTGGAGCCACGACCAGCCCAGTGACGCCGAGGCTGGCTGGTCCAGCGACCTAGTACTCCTGCCTCTGGTTAATCAGAATGACTTGGACATCACCGCCCCCCCACCAAGTTTCGGTTGATGCTGCACCAGGGCCACGGATTCAGCCTGGCCTCCACTGCATGGAGGGTTTACTGACTCTAGGTGGGTTTTCAAACTTCCGCTTAGAGCAACACTGTTCGACATCAGACAACATCACCATTACAACAACTATCAAATAATATTTAGATTCTGCCTCCCCCAGTGCTGACGAGAACAAGGAAGGCAGGCAGCCTGTAATGGAGCTGATTTTATTAGGGTTTCCCCAAAGGCCACATAGGAGTATAAGAATGATTAGAAATGGAAGAAGAGCCAGGAATTAATTTAAATCAGGCTGGGCATGTGAATTGCACATGGCTCCTAAAAGTGCGTGGCCCAGTAATAGGCCATTTTCCAGTTAAATATTATTCCCGCTCTTGACAGTGATGTTTGCATATTTTTCTCTTCTCGGCCTCTTCTAAGCCACCCACTCTCATTCACTCAGCCCTCTTGTAGGTCAATGTGGCCGTATGACCATGTCACAAAGATTCACTCAGAGGAAAGCAGAGGGGGGGGGGGGGGGGGAGAGGGGAGATGGCTTCCTGAAACTTTGCCAAGTCAAAAGTTGTGCCCTGGGCGCAGGAAGATAAGCTCAAAACAGGCAGCTCTATCCTGCGATGGTTTCTGATCAGAAGCCCCCCCACGTCAACCCACTCGCTGATCCTGAGCAGCAAGGAAGTCACATTGAGTCGAGCATTAGCAGATGAATATCTCCTGTCTTACAGTCAAGAGGAGGGATTCTTCTGCTCTTCCTCCAATTTACGTGTTCTTTAGGAGTTAAGACCCAGTTCTCCCAAGTGTGTGTGGCTGTCCCCTCTACCCATGTACAGCCTCGTCCCAAGGCCCACCAAATAGAATATTTGATTCTGAAAACCAGAGTCAACATAATATGGCCGCCGATGCTGGAGGATTTGCAAAGACCTGCCATTTTGACATAATATCACCGTTCACCGACAGGCTGGGTGTTCGTAGGCAGGTGTACATTTCCCACCAGAGGGGCACTAAAATATCTGGTCTGTCCCGAGGAGATTCAAATTAGCCTTAACTGGAGAGCATTCTTTTCCAGACTATAGCTAGGCAGTAACGGTAGATGAAATGTTCTCAGTGGTGTTTGTAAGGTTCCCCTCCCCCTACCAAAAAATCTTCAGTATTATGCATATTCTAGTGTTCTCCTAAGTAGCCACTTGTCACAGTATGTCGATGAGTGCAAGAATTTTTTGTTGCTTAGGCTACAATGAATGTGTTTTTTTAGATCTCACAACACCTCTGGAAAGCATATGATAAGTGAAGCATTGGAGGTAACAGCACTTCATTTGGCTACATAAAGAATAAAAAGGAAGTTGTTCACACACCGCCGGAGAAACTGACGGGGTTGCCAGGGACCCAGTAAACGCTGGGATAATTCACTGCTTTGCGTGAACCCGGCACCGTCCTAGGGACCGGGGAGGAACAGGTCATGGCGAGGGCACAAAAGAAATCTAACAAAGAATGCTGCTCTCAAAAAGTGTGTAGTCTAGTTGAGAGAATATAAAATACTTATGGAATAACTGAGTAATCAGACATAAACTAACAAGCAGGCCGATCTTTAGCGAGACAGAAGTTGGAGAGGGGCGAAGTCTGTGCAGGAGGCATCCCCGAGTACGTGCTGTCACACTTCCCTCTAGGGTGCTGTAGCCACACTGCTCTCCTCTCCTCCTTCTTTCCTTCCTGCCTCTCTCATTTTCCATCCGGATCCTGTCTTTTCTCCTACTTAATCTTCGTCCTTCTTTCTTTTTCCCCTTGTCTCTTTCTCTCCCTCCCGGTTCCTCTTCCTTTCTTCTCTCTTCCTAATTCCTCAGTTATGTTTATCTTCTTTCCTTCTTCCTCTCTTACTTCCTCCTTGTGTCTTGCTTCCTCCTCCCTTCCCTTCCCTTCGTTGCCCATCCGCATTCTGTATTTCTCTCTGCAGAAGTTTGTTGCGCGGTGTCTGTGAGCTGATGCCATGCATCGCCCAGGGATATGAAGAATGAACAGGATTTAAATGTGCACGAAAAGCCAGCTGTCAGTTTATCCTATGGAAGGAAATCTGGTTTTGCAATTGGCTTCTCTGACTCTCCAGCCTTGACAAAGCCTATGCCAGTGTCTTTTCAGTGCCTCAAACAAGAACTCCTCATCACTCGGCTTCCCTGGCCTGACTGATATGGGACACGGAGCCAGCCAGCCCCATAATAAAACTGATTTATGTCTGCTTGTGTCAGTTTATATACACGCTCAGAGGCCTGGCAAAGAGGCAGTGGGCTTGGGCTGGAGTCAGCAAATCAGAAAATAAATCAAGCAGATATTACAAATTACCTCTGCAGTGTTACCACCACACAAGCCCCTTGGTTACACAGAGTCCTTTATTCCTTCTCATATTTTCTGTTCTTTTTTTTTTTTTTTTTAATTAGAACAAATCAATCCTTTCTAAAAGAATAGATGTCAGACTTGGAAAATTTTAAGCAGAACAGAGGGGAAGGGGATCCACTGACAATACCAAAGGTTGAAAAGACGCAGACCACCAATTTTCTGGGACAAAAGCAAGCTGAGTAAAAGGGTGATAAAAGCATCATGTCTATGACGATCCTGCCCACTTTCCAGGGCACCAAATACGTGGTGTATGTGTAAATGGGGCACAGCATGTCCCTACCCTCTATGGCAGGGCCACACAGAAGTCTGTTAGCCACGTGTATTTGATTCTGCTCCCAGCACCCACGAGAAGACCGCAGCGCTGTGAAAGCAGGGCTGGATTGGGCGTCGCGAGCCCTGCACCAAGTTTCAGCCCCTCTGCTCATCAGCAGGGCAAGCATACCCTCCCTGGCCCCCCGTGGGCTCCCTCTAGGACAAAAGGGCACAGAGAAAGAAGCCCCGACCTCGGAATGGATTTGGGGGAGGGAACCCTGTGCAACTGATGAGGGGGCAGGTGCATTTCACTCTGAGCTCGGCCAGTGAGGTTTTTCTGCTCTGTTTTATGTGATGACCCCACGACTGCGTCCTCAAACCCAAGAAATTATCAGCATGAGATATTACAAAGGCAAAATTATGGGAGCGGACAAGCTATGTAGGAGGAGGAGAAAACAGCATTAAAGTAAATGAAAATATCTAATGTAAAAATTCTTTGGCCATAGGGTAAAAAAAAAAAAAAAAAAGAGGACCAATTGAATTCTCTCTTTGTCTTGAAAATCCCAAAGTGTGATATATCATAAAAGTTATTTTGTCAGGGTAGAGGAAGGTTTAAAAGCCATCAGACTAACTTGAAAGCGGTTTCTCTTTGATCTTTCTTCTGGCATGAAATAGAAAACGTCTTAAAGAAATGCTCTACAATTTATCTGAGAGCCTCATTAAATGGATATTTTAGGTAGGGGTTCATCTGAGGTGGTGGGTTCTGTGGTTATGACACATCCCTGTCCACATGATTTACATCTTTACGGCAGGGTCGGGCAGTTCCCTTCCACTACCTACAGTAACTTAGCATTAACGACTCATTTCCATTACATTGACTTCCAGCTCTGTCAAAATCTAAGGAATTGGTCATCCAAACTAAGTCACCCTAAGAATCTCAAATCCCAGTGCCGCTAATTTATTTGTGTGACCGTGGGCAATTTATTTAACATCTCGGTGCCTCAGTTGTACCCTCAACTAAAATGGGTTTTTACGGATTACCGTTGTGTATTGAGTGACTTAATATATGAAAAGAACTCAATGGGTATTGAAGAGGGCATCTTTTGGGATGAGCCCTGAGTGTTGTATGGAAACCAGTTTGACAGTAAATTTCATATATAGAAAAAAGAAAAGAAAAGAAAAGAAAGAACTCAGAACGGGGGCACCCGGGTGGCTCAGTCGGTGAGCGTCGGACTTTGGCTCAGGTCATGATCTCGCGGTTCGTGGGTTTGAGCCTCACATCCAGCTCACTGCTGTCAGTGCGTAGCCCGTTTCGGGTCCTCTCTCTCTCTCTCTGTCCCTCCCTCCCTCTCCTTCTCTCTCTCTCTCCACCCCCCCTTGCTCTCTCTCTCTCTCTGCCCCTCCCCTGCTTATGCTCTCTCTCTTTCTCAGAAAATAAACATTAAAAAAGAAAAGAACTCAGAGCAGTATCTGGTGCACAGTAAGAGGTAATGAGTACTGGTTGCCATTTGTTTTGTGCTTTAAAGTACACAGGAGATCTATCAGTTCGAGATCTTTGCCACAGCCTAGAGGTCAGATGAATTTTAAGTAGCTTGCCCAAAGACCAGTACTAACATATGGCGGGGCCAGCACGCAAATTCAAGTCCTCAGAGCATTCGGTGAGTTTCTTTCCAATTCCCTTGTCTCGCAAAGGAGAAAACACCCAAAGAGTTTAAGTGATTTAGACAAGATGAGGAAGCTGGCTAACGGTCATTCCATGACCGGATTCCAAATGTTGTGTCTCAACATTTCTGTCTTCCGGCAAGTGAGGAGTTTGCTTGCTTGCTTGCTTGCTGAATGAGCTTTCTGATGAGATCATGCACGTAAGACACACACTGTGTGCCTGGGCTCCGGTGAGGACTCAGGCAGGGTGGCTACCCCTCTCACCCTGCATGCTTCTCCTGCTTCCTCGGTGGTTAAAGTCTAGCTTCAGGTCAAAAGACATCATGGAAAACAAGACTCCCCATGATTTGCTCGCTGTTCTGGTGAACGGTTTATGGGGAGGCCTCCAAGCATTAGCAACAGAACGTGCACGGGCTGGTCAAGTTGGGAATTCTCAGTTCCTTGTTACTGGCGTCGACATCTTTATCACCTGCCCTCCAGTACACGGACCCCTCCCCCAAACAGGGAGACAGCGACCAGGAGGATTATTTCCAGTTCCCACTCACAGTCCCCCACCCCCTGTGGCAGTCGGCATTAATGTTGATTGAAGAACAAGGCCAGGCCAGTTCTGGATCCGCACCCCAGCTCCACAGTTAGTGCCTCGGTTATCCTGCGTAAGGCACCGAATCTGTCTGGACCTGTTTCCTTGCGTGTAAGTCATTCCCTGTCTTATGAGAATGTAGTTGAGAATTAACAAAAGTGTTTTCAGAAGTCTGGCAAGCGAAAGGTTTTCAGGAATTATGAGTTGTCCCACTTTTCACAGTCGGCCACAGGGCTACTGCCCTGACCTGACCCCGGCTGGCCTCCTGCATAGGTGTTATCTTTAGGTCAGACTTGTTACTTTACCCTCAAGAATTCAGCCTTTTCTCTCCTTCCTAATGAACAATGCAAAGTCCCTTCCCTCCTCTTCCAAGGGAGATGGTGGTTATCCTGAAAACAACCCCCTGATAGGCTGGCTGTTACCCGGGTCTGTCAACCTCTCCACAGCTCGGCCCGATCTGGGGAAGGACAGCTTGTCTCAGGGGTATCACTTGAATGCACTGGAGACTCGAGCCTACCACGGATGACCTGTGCTGTCCTCCTCCAGAGGAAAGAAAGGAGGTTGTTAAGAGGAGAACTTGGCTTCAGGAAACTGCTTTCTGGACCAAGTAAAAACTGGGTTGACCACCTACTTCTCTGTACTTGTTTGACTTACGGGCACAGAGCTTGACCCATCTATCACAAAAAGTTTGAGAACAGAGCATCGTATTCTATCAGCATCGCCTTATATGTACATAGAGAGAAACCTCTTGTGCCAGGCACTGTGCTATATTTTGTGTATAAGCCTCACAATTAGGCTGAGAGAGCTATTATACACATGAAGAAACTGAACAGCTATTAAATGACCTGCCCATGGTTACACATCTTGGCCCAGCCCAGATTCAAATCCAAGCCTGGTCTGATTTTAAATCCCCATTCTTAACCTAAATATGCTTGTTCTTAAGCATTACCAGGGGTGATTAGTATATGATTAGAGTGTATAAAATAGAGTGTATGAGCAACATCCCAGAGAGGCTGAATCAGAGTCTCCAGAGAAGAGACTAGGGAACCTGATTTAAAAAAAAAAAAAAAGAAAGAAAGAAAGAAAGAAAGAAAAAAAGAAAACTCAGGTGACTGATATTTCAAAAGAAATCACCCCACCCTGGTTCTTCACCCATAACTGCTGAAATCATGCAGAGCTCGCAAAGCATACCAGTGCCTAGTTCCTGTGCACAAGCCCTGGGTTCTTTCCCAGTTCCATGATAAATGCCTCTGTAGTTGACTCCATTTTCTCAGCTCCAAAATGGAGATAGATCCTGACATTGCTGCCCTACGCATCTCCTAGGAGCGTTGTGACAATGAAACCAGGGTGCTAGGAAGGCATTCCACACAGAGCTCACTGAAATAAAATCTTTCAAAATCACATGAACCTTTAACAGGCTTTTGTGGGTTGACCTGGGAATCTAATAATCCCTTTAACATGGCTTCATGGGAAAATGCATTCAGATTTCAAAATAATGCACGCAAAAATTTTAGAATGCAATTTGTTTTAACTTTCAGGGCCACCTCGAAAGGCCTTTTGTTATAGGTCTAGGAATATCAACTATATCATGTGAAATCTTCTCTATGTGAACATTAAATGAACAGTTGGCTTGACTTCCTGGTCTATTCGGTTCTCTCTTTAAAATAAATGTTAAATTTATTTCACATTTAAATGTGAAATGGAAAGTGTAGACTCTAAAGTATCTATTCAACGATTGTACCATGAAAAATAATAATAGGTCTGATTCATTAAACATTTCTACATGCCAAGTCTATGCTAAGCCAGTAGTCTTCATACATCATTATTACATGTTGTTATTCCCATTTGCTGAGGCTTAGAGAGACTAATTATCTTGGCTGGAGTGATTTAGCTCCTAACAATAGTAGATACAGGATTCAAATAGAAATGTTAGCCCCACCCTGGTTCCAGGGTCTTAGCCACCTTGCTGTATGAGATCCCCATGCAAACGCATGGATTAGGAAGCAAAGACACGGAAACAAGAACAACGGCTGTATTAGAGCAGACGGATTATGGTCGGATTGCCCTTTATTTAAGATAAAATGAATTATTGGTATAAAACTGTATGTAATAAAGAAAAATTGGTAGAAGAAAAAAAATGCATTAAAAAATTGCCTGGATTGGGGCGCCTGGGTGCCTCAGTCAGTTAAGCTTCCGACTCTTGATTTTGGCTCAAGTCACGATCTCACAATTTGTGGGATCGAGCCCCCAGTCGGGCTCTGCGCTGACAGTGTGGAGCCTGCTTGGGATTCTCTTTCTCTCCCTCTTTCTCTGTCTCTCCCCTGCTTGTGCTTAACACTCTCTCTCTCTCTCTCTCTCTCACTCAAAATAAATAAATAAACTTAAAAAAAAATTTAAAAGTACCTGGATTTTAAGAATGGATGTTGAGACTTTTACCATTGCAGGTTCTGGATTTTCATTTCTGTTCCTAAACCTTTATGGTCTTCTGGTCCCTGTGAGAATTAAGGGAAGAGAAAGAAGAGAAGTTAGGGCGGCCAGAAATCTACTCAAATGCCCTTTGGCCCTCACTGAGTTAGATAGAAGATACAGATGTCCTTTGTAGAAGAGGATGAGAGCGCCGGGAGTGGTGATGAACTTGCTCTCAGCCCTCATAAGTCCCATTCTCACCTCCTTTTGTATCAAGGGGGAGAGTGCTGTTGAAGCCTGGCACTACTGGGAAGCTAGATGTCCACATAAACGGTGAGCCTGGAATTTGCACCCATTCGTCTCCTGCGCCCACACCCCCACCAGCTGCTCAGGGGACGACCAGGATAACCACGTTCGGAGCTTTACTGGTGCTCCTCTCCCAGGAGCCTTACTTGACAGCCAAGTAGAGAGCGTCGCGTCGTTTGGCTCACCGGGCAAGCGCCTCCTCACCCCACCCTGTGCCTCCTTTCGGGGGAGCCTTGTTTCTAAAAGTGACTTTTCTTCCTTTCTAAACAGATATCCGCCAACGAAATCGAAATGCTTCTGATGAGGCTGCCACGCATGTTCAAACAGGAATTCACAGGCGTGGGAGCGACTTTGGAAAAAAGGTGGAAGCTGTGTGCCTTTGAAGGAATTAAGACGACCTAACTATGAGGAATTAAACAAGTCTCTGGAAGTGAAACCGCCTGAACTCGGCCAGGGCTGTGCGCTGTGAGCACTGGAGGTTGGGGTCGTCCGGCGTGGGGCCCCTGCGGAGCCATCAGAGCCAGACTTCAGTGACATCCGTGGCGTCCTCTTGTGAATGGAAATGTAATTGTGTACCAGTTCCCTAAAACCAAGCTCCATACTGTGACAGATCTGTTTCCTATGAAAACCAACGATTCCACAGTCATCACGATGGCAAAATCTTAAAATATGCTACATTTGAGAATAGCTCACCGAGCAGAATATGTAAAGTGAATGATGGTGTAGCAATGGTTGTTGCTAGGCTACCGAGTTGTATATGTAATGTATAGCGGAAATCATTCAATGACATTTTCCGGAAAGTCTTTCTGTTTTAGTAAAAAAACAAAACAAAACAACAACAACAACAAAAATAAAAATAAAAAAGTAATTTTACAGTGAGAAAAAATCATACCAAAAGAAAACTTGAATATGTGTCTGAACATTTATTGTATTTTGTAAATTAAGTTATATGCTATTCCAGGGACTTTTGCCTTATTGAAGAGGCAGAAAATGTGATTGGACTCCTTGGACTCCTTGCGAATGCTTTATCAAGAATATTATTTTTCTAATGTAACAATTCTCCATCGTCACTTCTTTTAACATGGACTGCATAACAGTTTTCATAAAATGTAAATAAAGGAAAAGCTAGTGCTCCTGTCTTGTACTTGGTATGTAATATTCAGGTTTATGCATCAAAATAAACATTCAGTAAATATTCCTGTTACAAATTTTATAGCAAAGATATTAATTTTTTTCAATAAATATGACTTCTGCCATATTGGTTTTGCAAATTATTCTTTGATACATTGTATTCACCCTTAAGAAGTCTTTTGCACATTATCCAGTCCCATCTCATATCCAACCATTTTTAAATGATTTTCTACATGAATGGCACTGAGACAAAAGATTATGTCAAATAGAAATGTATAAAAACTGAAGTGGGAAGTACCATGAAAAGCAGATTATACAGCATTAGAGTGTATGTCGTTTCTAAAATACCAACACCTTGATCCAAGTATAATCAACATAAATATTACCTTTGTCTGCAAAGGCAAGTACAAAAGAGCCAATTAGTTAATTCCTGGGTTTATTTAGTTTTATGTTTGCTGGAAAGCATACAAGTTAGAAAAGGAATTAAAGAATTCATACCTGGGCCAACAGTTCAATCAGAATTTGGGCTTTCACTATTTCTTTTAATTACAAGTAGGATACAGCTTTCAATTGTATCTCCTTCCTGCTCTCTTACATAGGAATCACAAAAAGGGAGAATTAGAGAGCAGGGGAGGGGCAGAGAGAGAGACAGAGAGAGAGAATCCCAAGCAGGCTCTGTGGTGTCGGCACAGAGCCCTACGTGGGGCTTGATCTCACAACCTTGAGACCATGACCGGAGCCGAAATCAAGAGTCAGACGCTTCACCAACGGAGCCACCCAGGCACCCTGATACTAACTTCATTTTATTTTTTTCTCACGTTCATTTTAAATGAAACTGTCACATAGACAGCTGAGCAGTGAATTTTCTTTGAAATTCTGAAAAGATGTTCATGATATCCTATTAGGAAATTATTGTCTTCAGGATCTTTTTATTGCGCGGCGTGTTATGTTCAGACTCAGTGCTAATCCTGTGAATATGGAGATAGATAAGAAAAGACCCTGTCCTTAATGAGCTCAGAGTTCAACAGGAAAAAGTGTCCCGAAAGTTTCTATATAACGTGAGCCAGGTGTCAGGAAAGATATAACAAGGGTGCATTGGGATCCAAACTAAATGTCAATATCATATTAAAAGTTGACAAGCCAGAGGCCTCTCCCATACCGTCTATTGACTCCCATCACCACCATCACCCCGACAGCTTTATCTCTACGTCAGGAGACACAGAAGGATACAACAGCCAGAAAGGAGGTGACCTCGTTTCCGAATACTGTCATCACAAAACAGAAAACCTAAGAGGTTTGCCTTGAGAATAATCAGAAGAAAAAGATTTCCACGAAGCGGCCCGTCAAAGACAGGCGGGGAACTGCAATCTAGACTATCGCTAACGGAAAGCAGGGGAGAGGTTTTCAAATGCGCGCACACGTTTGCAAGGCCTTGGACTAGATCTGACAAGACGATACCATTTTCTAAACACGTGGTTCTGAGCCCTAAACGGCAACACAGAGGACTGAAATGGTTAACGCAGCTTCCAAAAACATTTGCGTCATTCCCAGAGGCAAGGGTCTGCCTCAGGAGGATCTATTTTGGCTGTGACATTCTTACTGATACTTGAAACAAATTATATTAACTGTCTGGAAATACATGAGGGATATATTTTAACTTCGATTACGTGAATAACTTATTTTTGTAGGAGAAACTTTTGAATTATTTCACAGACATTCAGAAGGGACCTTAGAGGTCACCTGGGGAAGGAACTGACATTGGGACCTTGGGGCCATCTGGAGTCTACATATGCGTGTCACTGCGTTCTCTGTAATCTTTAGGACAGCCCTATATGAAGACACTATTATTGTCCTCATTTGTCACACAAGGAGAATGAGGCTCAGACGTCCTAAGTCATTTGGACAAGTCTACACAGTCAGTAAAGGCTGATTACAGGATTTGAATCCAGGGCTGACAGACTCCAAAACCCGTTTTCTTCTTTTCACTATGTCCTGCTTCTAGTTCGGTGTATCCCCACCCTCCCAAGAGCCCAGTGTCCTGCCAATGCTTCTAGATCACTGCTTTTGCTCCATCCCGTGTACATGGGGGTGGGCGTGAAGGCTCTTAGCCTTTCTCTTCCAAACCTACCCGGCGACAAATCACGGTTCTTGGGTTCCTAGAATAAGCGGGGACACTGAAAGTCTGGAGGCCCTCGTAACCGGGCCCCATTAGGCCTCTCTGGCTTGTTTTTTCACTGCTTCCCTGAAGAGGACGAAGCGTTTGTCGCCTTTCTGTTTTGCTCAGATTTTTCTATCTGGATAAAATGACCTGACATCCAGTTACCACAAAGCCTTCCGGGGAAAGTGCAAAGAAGCCCCCCCTCCCTCCCCAACTCCACTGAGCTTTGCTTCATCCCCCAGCAGAAGTCACTTGTCCAGCCTCTGCACAGCCCGCCCACACTGACTTTTCTTAAGACACCGACGCCCAGCTGTCTTTGCCGTAACTCCTTCTAGAACGCAAGCTCTTTGAGAGATGTGAACATCTCCTTTACCTTGAATTATTTCTCAAGGTGGTTTTGCTTATAAATTTTGAGAAAACAAAACAGAGAAATGAACCAACGTGGTTTTATGCCTCCAGGAACCAGTCTCTATGGACCCTTAAGAAAGAAAAACCACAAACTATTTGAAAAGCCCGCAAATATTTTAGATCCAAGATTTCAAGGCGTAAAATGTGAGTGACAATGTAGTTCATATCACTAAAATGCAAACAAAACAAAATAAAACAAAAAAACATCCCAACCAATTCCTTCTCAAAATTCAAACCTAGATAAATTATCAACTCTTCTATGAAGCCTTGACCCCTCAGCAACCTCCTCTCCAGCATTCCCGCCACTATTCATTGACTTCTGCTACAGCCTTTATACTGTATTTTGATCATATGTGAATATGGCTGTCTTCTCCCAGTCTCGCGGGCTCCCTTACTCATCTTTCCAGTCCTCGGTCTAACAAGACATACCATGACTTTTTATTTTTAAATAAATATGTATCAACTGAATGAACCAAATGAAGGAAGGAAGGAGCCCACGCAGGAACTTTTTTAAAAGTTGGCTGAATCAAAACATATTCAGGCATCAGGCCCAGGAAGAGAGGCGAGAACTTTCTACTCCTCAGTTGTAAGATCTTGGCAGAATTCCTACCTTGGTTTTCAATTTTTTCCCCCCACTGGGGTAACGTGTACGTAATATTTATCACTTAACCCGTTTGTAATTGTACAATTCAGTGGCATTAAATATAAGGACAGCTGCCAACCCCCACTATAATTTTACAGCCTCCTCCTGAATGTACCCATTAAAAAATAGCTCCCTGGGGCGCCTGGGTGGCGCAGTCGGTTAAGCGTCCGACTTCAGCCAGGTCACGATCTCGCAGTCCGTGAGTTCGAGCCCCGCGTCGGGCTCTGGGCTGATGGCTCAGAGCCTGGAGCCTGTTTCCGATTCTGTGTCTCCCTCTCTCTCTGCCCCTCCCCCGTTCATGCTCTGTCCTCTCTGTCCCAAAAATAAATAAACGTTGAAAAAAAAAAAATTAAAAAAAAATAAAAATAAAAAATAGCTCCCTATCCCCTCACCGTCCTTCCGGCCCCTGGCACTCTCTATTCTACTGAGTGCCTCTTTGAATTTGCCTCTTTGAGGTCTCCCATGTATGTGGAAACGTAGTATTTGTCCTTCTGTGTCTCACTTATGTCATTTCTGTCTTCAGTGTTCACCCACGTTGTAGCATCTGTCAGAACTACATTCCTTTTTTGAGGCTGAGTAATATTCTACTGCATGAGAACTCTTCTTGTTGGCCTAGGTATCCTTCACCTGGTGCAACAAGGAAAGGTCAGGTTGTTTATGTTTCAAAATACTTAAGTACTTTCGTTACATACCACATCAAAAGCGACATGTGGAAGTGTAGAGAAGCTTGCTTCCATCTGGTAAACCTCTCGTTTTCATCAAGGGTGATAAAAACGAAATGATAAAAGTAGAAAATGCTGGTAATAACTATGGAGAAAACGAGACTGTGTAAACAAACAGCCATACGTCAATTGTGATATGCAACAACTTGTTTCTTCTTGGTAAGGGTTGGGGGTGCTTAACTTGCAGGGGTTTTTTTATTCCTTTTCCTAAAAATGGCTGCTCTGTTTGTTGCACTCAATAAAAGCTGTTTTATCTTGAAACCCTAAGAACCATTTTTACCCTAATACTCCGTTTCTTCTCATAAACCGAGAAAATGAAGAGATGTTCGAGATGCCTGCAACTTTACAGCTTGGCTCCCTTTATATCAAAATGGCAAAAGGTTAACATGAATATTCAATCAGTCTGTCATTAGTATCTGAATAAACTATGCTGGCATACCTCATTTTATTGTGCTTCACTTTATTGTGCTTGGCAGGTATTGTGTTTTTTACAAATTAAAGTTTTGTGGCAACCCTGGGTCGAGCAAGTCTGTTGGCAGCATTTTTTTCCAACAGCATTTGCCCACTTTGTGTCTCTCTGGCACATTTGGGTAATTCTAGCAATATTTCAAATTTGTCATTATTATTATGTGACCAGCCGTCTTTGATGTTACTACTATAATTATTTTGGCGTGCCACAAACCACATCCATGTAAGATGGCCAACTTAAAGGATACTGTTCTCTGTGTTCTGGCAACTTAATCCAACTGGCCATTCCCCCCTCTGCCTCACTATTCCAAGATGCAACAATACTGAAATTGAGGTCAACCAATCACCCTGCAGTGGCCTCTAGGTATTCAAGTGAAAGGGAGAGCTGCACTTCTCTCAATTTAAACCAAAAGCTAGAAAGGATTACACTTAGCAAGAAAAGCACGTCAAGAGCCAAGAGAAGCTGAAAGCTCGGTCTCTTGTGCCAAAGAGCTAACTTGTGAATGCAAAAAAAAAAAAGTTCTTGGGGCACCTAGGGGGCTCGGTCGGTTAAGTGTCCGACTTCAGCTCAGGTCATGATCTCACGGTTCATGGGTTCAAGCCCCACGTCGGTCTCTGTGCTGACGGCTCAGAGCCTGGAGCCTGCTTCAGATTGTGTCTCCCTCTCTCTCCACCTCTCTCTCTCTCTTTCTAAAAAAAAAATTAAAAAATTAAAAAAAAAAGAGGAAAGGCTCTTAAAGAAAATGAAAACCCAGCTGACACATGAATGATAAAACCAAACAGTTTTATTGTAAACTGTAAAGTTTGAGTGGCCTGCATAGAGGATCAAACCAGGCACAACATTCCCTTAAGCCAAAGCCTAATCTAGAGCAAAGCCCTAACTCTCTTCAATTTGAGGATGGCTGAGAGAGGTGAGGAAGCTGCAGGAAAAAAGTGTGAAGCTAGCAGAGATTGGCTCATAAGGTTTAAGGAAGGAAGCTGTCTCCATAACATGAAAGTATGAGGTGAGGCAGCAAGTGTTGATGTAGAAGCTGCAATACATTATCTAAAAGATCTGGCTGAAATAATGAATGAAGGTGGCCACACTGAACAACAGATTTTCAATGTAGACAAAACAGCCTTCTGTTGGAAGAAGATGCCATCTTGGACTTTCATAGCTAGAGAGGAGAAGTCAATGCCTGACTTTAAAGCTTCCAAGGACAGGCTGACTCTCTTGCTAGGGGCTAATGCATCTGGTGAACTAACGTTGAAGCCAATGCTCATTTACTGTTCTGGAAACTCTAGGGCCCCTAAGAATTATGCCAAATCTACTCTGCCTGTGCTCTGTAAATGGAAGAACAAAACCTGGATGACCTCTGTTTACAACTTGGTTTACTGAATATTTTAACCTCTCTGTTAAGACCTGTTGCTCAGAAAAAAAATAATTTCATTTCAGTGTATGTCTGCTCACTAACAATGCACCTGATCACCCAAGAGCTCTGATGAAATGTACAAGAGTGATGTTATGTTCATGCCTGCTATGGCAACACCCATTCTGCAGCCCATGGAGCAAGGCATTATTTTGATTTTCAAAGTATATTAAGAAATATACTTCATGGAAACAATAAAGATTAGAGCAGAAATAAAGAAAATAGAAACTAAAGAAACAATGGAACAGAATCAATGAAACCAGGAGCTGGTTCTTTGAAAAGATCAACAAAAATCAATAAAACTTTAGCCAGACTCATTAAAAAAAAAAAAAGGACTCAAATAAAAATCAGAAATGAGATTAATAACATCCCACACAGCAGAAATACAAAAGACTGTAAGAAAACATTATAAAAAATCATATGCCAAAAAATTGGACAACTTAGAAGAAATGGATAAATTCCTAGAAACATATAACTTCCCAAAACTGAATCAGGAAAAAATGGAAAATTTGAAAAGACCGATTATCAGCACTGACGTTGAATTAGTAATCAACAAAAACTCCCAATAAACACAAGTCTGAGGCCAGACAGCTTCACAGGTGAATTCTACCACACATTTAAAGAAAAGGTGGTACCTATTCTTCTCAAACTATTCCAAAAATTAGAAGAGGAAGAAAGGCTTCCAAATTCATTCTACAAACCCAGCATTACCCTGATACCAAAACCAAATAAAGACGCTACAAAAATAGAGAATGGCAGGCCAATATCTCTGATGAACCTTGATGCAAAAATCCTCAACAAAATATTAGCAAACTGAATGCAGTGATATATTTAAAAAAAAAAATCATTCACCATGATCAAGTAGGATTTATCCCTGGGATGCAAGGGTGGTTCAATATTTGCAAGTCAATCCATGTGATACATCTACCTCATCAATAAAAGACAGGATAAAAACCTTACGATCATTTCAATAGACGCAGAAAAAGCCCTTGACAAAGTACAATATCCACTCATGATAAAAAATCTGACCAAAGTAGGTTTAGGGGGAATGTACCTCATTAGAATAAAAGCCATATATGAAAATCCCACAGCTTAAATCATGCTCGATGGTAAAACAAAAAACAAAACAACAACGACAACAAAACAAAAGCCAAAAAACAAACAGACAAAAAGAACATATTCCCTAAGGTCAAGAACAAGATAGGGATATCCACTCTTACCACTATTATTTGACTTAGTACTGGAAGTCCTAAGTACCTAGTACTTAGTCCAGAAATAAAAGGCATCCAAATTGGTAAGGAAGAAGTTAAACTGGGGGCACCTGGGTGGCTCAGTCAATTAGGCATCCGACTTCGGCTTAGGTCATGATCTCACAATTCACGGGTTGAAGCCCCAGGTTGGACTCTGTTGACAGCTCAAAGCCTGGAGCCTGCTTCAGATTCTCTCTCTCTCTCTCTCTCTCTCTCTCTCTGCCCCTCTCCCACTCACACTCTGTCTCTCAAAAATAAATAAACATTAAAAACAAGAAGTTAAACTGTCACTATTTGCAGATGACATGATAGTATACATAGAAAACCCTAAAGATTCCACCAAAAAAAACCCCTGTTAAAAGTGATAAATGAATTCAGTCAAGTTACAGGACACAAAATTCATGTGGATAAATCTGTTGCATCTCTATACACTAATAATAAAGCAGCAGAAAAAAAATTAACAATCCCATTTACAACTGCACCAACAATAACATACTTAGGAATAAACTTAACCAAGGAGGTAAAAGATCTGTGCTCTGAAAACTATAAAACATCTATGTAAGTTCATTTATTTTTGTCAGGGGTTAGAGAGAGGGAGAGAGAGAATTCCAAACAGTCTCTGCACTGTCAGTGTAGAGCTGAACGCAGGGCTTGAACTCACAAGCTGCGAGATCGTGGCCTTAGCCGAAATCAAGAGTCCGACGCTTAACTGACTAGCCACCCAGGCACCACTGAAAACCCTTAAACATTCATGAAAGAAAATGAAGATGACACAAAGAGATGGAAAGTCATTACATGCATATGGATTGGAAGAACATTGTTAAAATGTCCATACTCCCCAAAGCAATCTACAGATTTAATGCAATCCCTATCAAAATACCAACATTTTTCACAGAGCTAGAACAAACACTCCTAAAATTTTATGGCACCACAAAAGACCTCAAATAGCCCAAACAATCTTGAAAAAGAAAACAAACAGACAAACCTGGAGGCATCACAATTCCAAATTTCAAGTTATACTACAAAGCTGTAGTAATCAAGACAGTATGGTACTGGCATGAAAATAGGCACACAGATCAATGGAATAGAATAGAAACCCCACAAATAAACCTATGCTTATATGGTCAATCTATGACAAATGACGAAAGAATATGCAAAATAAGCAATGGGGAAAAGATAGACTCTTCAACAAATGGTGCTGGGAGAACTGGACAAACACATGGAAAAGAATGAAACTGGGCTCCCAGCTTACACCATACACAAAGATAAATTCAAAATGAATTAAGTACTTAAATATAAGACCTGAAACTATGAAAATCCTAGAAGAGAACACAGGCAGTAATTTCTCCAACATTAGTCATAGCAATTTCTTTTTAAATGTATTTCCTGAGGCAAGGGAAATAGAAACAAAAGTAAACTACTGGGACGTCAAAATAAAAATCTTCTGCACGGTGAAGAAAATGACCAAAAAAAATCAAAGACAACCTATTGAATAAGAGAAGATATATGCGAATGACATCTCTGATAAAGGGTTAGTATCCAAAAAATAGAAAGAATGTATACAACGCAATGCCCAAAAAACAAATAATCCAACTAAAAAAATGGGCAGAAAACATGAAGACAAAAGAAGAAATATAGATGGCCAACAGATCTATGAAAAGATGTTCAACATCACTGATCATTGGGGAAATGCAAATCAAACCTACAATGCGTTATCACCTCACACCTGTTACAATGGTTAAAATCCAAAAAAGAAGAAATAACAAATGTTGAAAAGGATGTGGATAAATAGAAGTCCTTGCGCACTGTTGGTGGGAATGCAAACTGGTGCAGCCACTCTGGAAAACAGTATGGCATTTACCCCCCAAATACAAAAACCCTAGTTCAAAGGGATACATGCACCCCTATATTTATGGCAGAATTATTTATAATGGCTAAACTATGGAAGCAGCCCAAGTATCCATCAACAGATGAATGGATAAAGAAGGTATGATATATATATAATATATAATATATATATAATTGGATATTATTCAGCCATAAAACAGAATGAAATCTTGCCATTTGCAACAATATGAATAGAGCCAGAGAGTATAATGCTAAGCAAAATAAATCAGAGAAAGACAAATATCATATGATTTCATTCATATATGGAATTTAAGAAACACAACACATGAGCAAAAGAAAACAAAAGAGAGAGAGAGAGAGACAAACCAAGAAACAGACTCTTAACTATAGAGAATAAACTGATGCTTGCCAGAGGGGAGGTAGGGTGGGTGGGTAAAAAACGTGATGGGGGTTAAGAGTACAGTTACCGTGAGGAGCACTGAGTAACGTGTAGAAGAGTTGAATCACTATGTTGTACACCTGAAACTAATATAACACTGCATGTTAACTATACTAGAATGAAATTTTTTTAATTAATTTTTTTCTTTTTTTTTTTTTTTTCAACGTTTATTTATTTTTGGGACAGAGAGAGACAGAGCATGAACGGGGGAGGGGCAGAGAGAGAGGGAGACACAGAATCGGAAACAGGCTCCAGGCTCCGAGCCATCAGCCCAGAGCCTGACGCGGGGCTCGAACTCACGGACTGCAAGATCGTGACCTGGCTGAAGTCGGACGCTTAACCGACTGCGCCACCCAGGCGCCCCTAATTAATTTTTTTAAAAAAGAACTCTACTTTGTAAGATTATAGCTACCATGAATAGTGATTCTTCTGGTAGGTCTGGGCAAAGTAAACTGAAAACCTCCTGGAAAGGATTCACTATTAAGAACATTTATGATCCGTGGGAAAAGGTCAAAATACCAACATTAACAAGAGTTTGGAAGAAGTTCTCCCAGCCCTGAAGGATGTCTTTAAAGGGGTTCAAGACTTTAGAGGACAAAGCGAGTGCAGATGTGGTGGCAAAAGCAAGAAAGTGTTAGGAGTGGAGCCTGAAGACATGACCGCATTGCTGCCGTCTCAAGATGACACGAGCGAATGAAGAAAGAGTTGCCTCTTATGGATGAGCAAAGAAAATGGTTTTCTTAAGATGGGCCCTACACCCTGTGAAGATGCTCTGAAGACTGCTGAAATGACAACAAAGGATTTAGAATATTACATAAACTTAGTCGATAAAGCTGTGGCAGGGTTTGAGAAGACAGGTTCCCATTGTGAAAGAACTCCTAGTGTGGGTATCAGACGGCGTTGCTTGCCACAGAGAAATCATTCACGAAAGGAAGAGTCATTCGACGTGATCAACTTCCTGGTCTCATTTCAAGAAATTGCCATAGCCATCCCAACCTTCCGCAACAAGCACCCTTATCAGTCAGCAGCTGTTGATATCAGGCAAGACTGTCAACCAGCAAAAAAATTATGACTCGCTGAAAGCTCACATGATGGTTAGCATATTTTAGCAATAAAATATTTTTAACTAAGGTATGTGTATTGTTGTTTAAACACAATGCTATTGCCCACTTAGTCTACAGTATAGTGCATACACAACTTTTATATGCACGGGGAAACCAAAACATTCATTGGACTCACTTGATCGTGATATTCACTTTATTACAGTGGTCTGGAGCCTGACTCACAGTTATCCCTAAGACCTGCCTGTGCTTTTAGGGGTAGCACACCAAACAGGAACATTTCAGAGTTAAACAGATTCTAGTGAATTATATATTAGATCACTAGAAATATTGTGCCTCTATTTCCACCACCTCACAATCTCTTCTTATGTTTTCAATTTTCATTTCTGGGCTTCAAACATTTGGAAATATCTCGTGTTCTGTCAGAGAATGTTCAGGTTGTGCTGGGGTCGAGTCCCGGCCCCAACATTCACTGGATCTCTGATTAAGGCATGTAACTTAACCACGGTGAAGCATGGCCCCAGATTCATGATACAGTAATGTTAAAGCCTACTTCATAAGGTTGCTTGTGATTAAATAAGACAGCATGCATACAGCACCTAACGCTGAGGCAGGCCGACTGAAAGCATTGGTTTCTTCAAAAATAGTACTTTAGATACACCATTCCAACCAAGCAAAGTAGGCAAGCCCTTTTTCTTGCTACCCTGTCCTTTGGGAAAATCAGTCAGTGTTTCTAAGCCAACAAGTGTTTGTTCCTAAATGTCAGAATAAAATAAAGACAAGCATCATCCCCACAAATAGTCCATTATATATGCGCAAGTGTAAGACTGACAAAATAATTCTAATTCTCTAAGCAAAATATTCTATTTTAATAGAATAGAATAGAATAATTCTATTCTTAAGCAAAATAATTCTAATTCTCTAACCTGCAAAGACCTCTGTAACTTTTGTTTGTTTATTTTTGAGAGAGAGAAAAAGACAGAGTGTGGGCAGGGGAGGAGGAGGGGCAGAGAGAGGGCTCCAGGAGGGGCAGAGAGGGGGCTATCAGCACAGAGCCTGAAGCGGGGCTCAAACTCACAAACTGTAAGATCATGACCTGAGCTGAATGAAGTTGGACGCTTAACCAACTGAGCCACCTAGGCGCCACGAGACTTTCATAACTCTTACAGGCCAACGGGCAGTCACAGTCACAGTGACCCTTAGCACAAAGAAAATGTAGAGCAGGAATTCTTTATTGCAGCTGCTTTTTTACTTATTTGGGATATTTCCAGGAAACAGTAATCAGGGTCAAATACATTCAACTGTGAAGAAACTAAAGCACTCTGGGCAAGTGCCATTTTGAATGATGGTCAACTAGGTATACAGTATACAAGGATTAAATAAAGTATTAATTATGTTTTTTTTAACCCAGCAGAAGCATTATCAGGAAAAATTATGGGTGTAGCTGAAGCATGCAATAGTATTATTTTAGAGAACCTACACATGTATTATGGTTGCTGAAAGTATCAAAGTAAATGACTCCAGTAAACCTACTAATTACAGACTGGTTGTTAATAAAATCAGCCGTTCTGGTCTAAGATTTTAACGGTCTGCTCTCAGAACTGTATAGACCCTCAAACAATAAAGCTCAGATGTTTATACTACACATTTTGCCTCGTATATAATTTATCAGTACAGGGTTATGTAATGGAATGTTCTTCCTTCATGGGAAAAACAGACTTATAAAAATAAATTGCAGACATTTTACAGTAGAAAATGGTACTTTTCTACACAAAGCAAAAAAGTGGTTAATGTACAATAGAAAGTGCATTGCATGTAATGAAATGCATTTTTTTTGTCTAGCAAATATATTTATTGTGTGTTGAAAATTGTAATATCTTCCCCGGCACAAAGAAATTTCTATTATAAAGTCCATTTGCTATTGTAGGGAACGAAACCCTTTTTCTTGTTTACTAAAGTCGTCTATCTTAATATCAGCCCACAACACTGTCAAGTTCACTTAAGAAGAGCTATGTGTAGATAAGAATAGGGCTAAATCAGAAACCAGAATATTCCATTTCATCTGCGTTTCATAGCTGAGCCAGTGCTGTGTAATCCACTACATCTGGTAGCAATCTCTTCTTGGAAAGCTTTCTTCTTTTCAGAAGAAAAAGCTAAAAATTGGTCAATTTGAAGCTCTCATCAATAAATAAATCTTCTGCCTTTGAATATGTTTATGCATAAGTGAGGATTTGTTTCTCTAGTATTTTTGAGCTAGAATGTGAAGTATGGGCTGGAAAATCAAACACTGTCTTCAGGTGGAGATAATGTATGAAAACCATTGTGGGCCGTTTATTAAATAGACATTGATTGTTACATCAAATCAACATGTCATGCATCATTTTTATGACTTACCATCATAGTAAATCAAGTTTCACACAGGAAGTGCTATGAATTCTTAGGATATTTGTCAATTTCTAACCCGAGCAAGGACGGAATAAGGTTTTGCACCTCATTATCTGTTCCTTGAGCAGATAAAGGTAACTTTGGTTCAAAGCATGCCAGAGAAAAGGCTTTGGGCTGCTGGGTCTGGTAACTATGGGTAGCAAAGGAAAGACAATGAAATCTGTGCCAGTCTGTAGTCAAGTATTTTGTATTGCTGCTTACTCTTAGGGGCCGGCAAATGAGGCTTCCAGACTTTTGGTCATGGAAGGGGTAGATCACCTGGCCGTAGACACAGTATAGTGAGGTATTCAAGAGCACTTTTTTTTCTGGAATCTGCCCCAGTGAGTAATCATAGTGACTCAATCTCTGAAATAGGGATAATAGTAACACCTATCTCATAAAGTCTTTTTGTAATTGTGTCCATTGACTAGGTCTTACTAGGTCACCTAAGATTATAAAACGCTTCTAGCAAAAGTTTTCAAACTCAGAGCCTCACACAGGCCACTGCCAATTGAAAACTATTTCCTTTTAGAGGTTACCACTGACATATCCAATAGAATCAGCTTCCTGAGTCCTCTCTGGAATAACAAATATTTTAATACACTGTAACAGGAAATCCCCCACGGTCCCAAGAGCCCGGTGGACTGTGCAGAACTAGAACCTGGACTTCCAGAGGACTGCAGATTCCCATGGCCTCCCTGGGAGATTTCAGGCTCTCGTGAAATGAATGAATAACCAGTAAAGTTCCTAACTCAAACCAGGCCTCTTGGAAGAGAGCCTTGGCAAAGACGAACCTGGTGTGTTTTCTCAAATATAAAGTATTTCAGAGGAAATAGAACATTCCACTCTTGAGACATAGAAAGGACAAGATATCTTGTCCCCAATCTTCTATCTCCAATAAGGATGGGACATCTTGGTGGGAAAACCAAAGAGAGAAAATCTATCTTGTGCTACTCTGTTCCATGGATTACAGGAGGGCAGCAACATGGGCGTATTGCCCATATTTCCCTACCATCCAGGTTTAAAGAAGGACATAGGGGGAGAAGGCGTGAGAAACTGCTCATAACTGCCGTTTGGAATTTTTCAAATCTGGACGTGTAGAAACACCTGCTTTGTTTTTATAACGCTTTGACCCCTGTTTCATATTTCCTTCTTTTACCATTGGGCTTTGCCCCATGAGTATTCGTCTCACTGTCTCACTGATTTATCAGATCAAATGCAGTGGTATTTTTTAATAAACTGGGAAGAACACTTATCCCATGCATATATACATGCCTTAATGCACATGTGTACAGATATGTATATATTCATACACATGCACACTAATGAAAATTTGTGTACACACACAATGTAAATGTACACGCAGGTAGCCACATTTACGCACATTCGCTTCACTGACACTCAAACACCTCTGCTTTTGGCAATCATTTTTTCCCCTCAGGTTCTTTCCTCTCTTCCTTCTATATCGATCAGCTATTCACTCTTCAACTATGACAAGTAAGAGAAGATGCCGCTCAACCCTGTAGGTAATAAACATAGGGAACTTCCTTTGAAAAGAGAATACTGGCAAGAAATGTAGGTAGATTTGAAAATATTTCAAATAAATTTATAAAGGAGCCAGAAAAGGCAAAGAAACGGAGACAGCTAGCCCATGAGGACATCAGCGAGCCCTGTTCTGGGAGATTCCAATACTTTCACAGACATAATCCCAAGGAGATGGAGTTTATTAACAGGCCCCATTTAATGGCCAATCTGTACTCACACCTCTTTCCCTGTAACTATGTAATCGCCTCTCACTCTACCTCTAGACTTGGTCATTTGCCCTGCTTTGGCAAAGAGATGTTGGCAGAGGCTCAACAAGCACGTGCCTGTTTCTATGCCCCCTTGCATGACTGGGTTTGGACACTCTTGTACTATGACACAGCTATGAGAACACAGTTGGACTAGCCCATGGGAGGATGAGCTGTTTAGGAAAGGGGGCAAGCCAAGGCCATCCTAGATTAGCTGAAAGCCAGCTAATGGTCCAACAGAACATATCAAAGACAAGAACTGCAATTCATCTTCAGTTGCTCATCCGTAGACTTGAGTTAAATCAGTTGCTCATCCGTAGACTTGAGTTAAATCCGTAGACTTGAGTTAAATCCGTAGACTTGTGTTAAGCTACCGAGTTTTGGGGGTTGACTTGTTATATAGCATTATTTGCAGCAACAGATAACTAACACAGAAATTATTTAGAATCAGGGTACTGTTATAACCAAGACTAAAAAATGTGGCCCTGGCTTTGAGAGTAGGCAGTGGACAGAGGCTAGAAAAGCAGTAAGAAAACTGCTCCAAAAAGATGCAAAAATGACATGGGTTATGTAGCAGCAGAGAAGAAAAAATGGTAAAAACCACCACCACAGGTGATCCTTCAGAAGATAGAAAATATATTAAGGACATTCGGGATTTAAGCAGTAACATTTCCAGGCAGAATGTTCAAAGTATCAGTGGCTCTTACTACCCATATATCGATAAGGTTCTACAACAAAGAGAAGGGTTAGAGAAATAAGTAACAGTGTTAAGGATATTTAGAGGGACCATAATGAGACAGAACTTCTTGGCTGGAAAATAAAATTGTTTCTCACCTCTAGCCTTCCAGTTAGCAAAAAATTCTCAAAGTAAAATACATCCTGGGGCAAGTATCTAATTAAATATTTATCTTTAAGGCTTTTTATTACAACCCCTGAAAGAAATAAAGAAGAACCTAGCAGATCCTGTAAGCTAGACAAAAGGGCTGCTACAAATCTAAAGAGTACTGCCCCACAGCAACCTGACTTGTCCACATAAGTGATTAAGTTTTGAGAGAGCTAGAGCTCTAACCATATTGTAGGTGTTGCTTTTGGCTCATCAGATTTATAAGAAACCCACAACAAATATTGAGGGTACTGTATTGCCAAAAGCCTCACCAATTTATATTAAAAGAAACTGAGACTGTCCAAAATGTCAAGAAAACCTCTGAGCTTTCCATTTCTGCAAGTAGGAAGCAGACTGAGAACACCATTCAGAGCATACAGAAAAAGCTAAGCATGGCAGAAAAGTAAAAATACCTCAGATGGTACAGCACAGAGCTACAGAAAACAATGGATTGGATGGTCACTCTCAGGGAGAACTAAGGCCTAAGCAAGGAACATTCCACTCCTCTGAATTGGTGGTCCTGGTGGCATTTGCAAGGCCAGACGCGAGTTGCTATAAACTAGTGCCTCTTATGTGGTTTCCATTCTTCTTCTTTTTAAATGAGATAATGTACTACCCACAGTGCAGAGAGGTGAACGGGGGGAGAGAAAAGCCTCGGAGCTGCAGAGGGTAGGGAGCTGTTTTCACAGAGAGAGGACAGAGAGAAAGGGGGAGAGTGTGATGCATTGGGGTCGCCCAAGAAAAGCACTCCCCCAAAAGTAGCTGAAGAGAGAAAGAGTGAAAACACTTGCAGGGAACCAGACAAGAAATTTGTTCCCCAAACTTACTGACAGGAGAAAGAGCAGAGTTTCAATACAGCAGAGTCTGAAGGTTCAGAGCTCAGTACCTGGTGGTGCTCTGGTGGGGAAGTAGGGCAAATCCCCAGGATCGGGAAAGGCTATCTGAAGAGTCCGTGTGCCACACAGGGAGAGTGGTTCCCCTGCTTGAAGTGCAGTTGGTAGAGGCCATATGGCTTCCCTGTGGGCCAAGGTCCTAGTGGACCTTGGAGAGCAGCCATGTTTGCTAGTATTGGGACAAAGACACCAGAGTGCAGTGAACCCTGGCACCAACTGTGTACTGTGATTTGCCATAAACTCTGAACCTCTGCCATCGCATGATCACGTGGACATATCCAGGGCAAGCTGGCACCTGGCCATTGCTCAGCAAGACCCTCTCCCAGAGAGGTGGCATGGGTTCAAGCTGCAAGGGTCTATGAAGTGTGGGGTTTTGAAACATAATCCCATCTGAGATAAAACTCTGGAGGGAGGCACCACCTGGCAGGCAGACAGCTTGGACAGAACATATCAAAGTAGAGCGGGGAGTGGAGAGAGGCCTGAGACAAAGAAGGGATGCTTGATTGTGGGTCGGCAAGAGGGCAAATGTCCTGCACCAGAGACTAGGGAGCTAGGTGAGGACATTTTCACCATTACCATGCATGCACTGAGTGTGCATACGTGGGCGTGTGTGCGTGCACACACGCACACACCCATGCCAGTAAGCTTAGCAGTGCCACCAAATGGAGAATGGAGCCATTACACAAAGCCCCGCCCAACTACACCCTCCAGGCACGTTCCCCAGAAGACCAGCACAAATCCCTCCACCTGCTTAGTCTAAGGACAACAGTGTTTCAAAGTTTCAGTTCTAGAGGAAACTGGATGTAACTTCACTGGGGCTCCTGTGTTTGCTGGTTCCTTTATTTGTTCATTTTCTTGGCTTCTGTTTTTGCTTACATTGTTTTCTTCCTTTTTTCTTTCTTTTTCTCTTTCTTGAATACAGAAAGAGCAAATTTCTTTTTATTTTTTTATTTTTAAATTTTTAATTCAATTTTCTTTTCTTTTTTTGATTCTATTTTACTATTAATTTTTTTAATTTTTCAACTTCTTTAACCTTTTTTATTCTTCCTTTCTCTTTTTTCTCTATTCCATCAAGATAGGCTTCTTTCAATAAGCAGACTAATCCAGCTTCCTTTATTTGGTTTTATTTTGTTTTCTTTTTAACTTTTTAATTTTTATTTTTTATTATTTTTTTCTTCCTCCAAAATGACAAGACAGAAGATAACTCAGACTTAGAGAACTCAGTGACTTATTGAAAAGGAATAATATTCGTATCATAGGAGTCCCAAAAGATGAAGAGAGAGAAAAAGGAGCAGAAGGTTTATGTGAGCAAATTATAGTTGAAAACTTTGCTAATCTGAGGAAGGACACAGACATCAAAATCTAAGAAGTACAGAGAACTCACATTAGACTCAACAAAAACTGACCATCACCAAGGAATATCATAGTCAAATTCACAAAATACACAGACAAGGAAAAAATTATGAAAGCAGCAAGGGGAAAAAGTCCTTAACCTATAAGGAAAGACAGATCAGGTTCACAGCAGATCTGTCCACAGAAATTTGGCAGGCCACAAGGGAGTGGCAGGATATATTCAATGTGCTGAATTGGAAGAATATGCGGTCTAAAATTTTTTTATCCAGCAAGGCTATCATTCAAAGTAGAATGAAAGATAAAGAGTTTCCCAGACAAACAAAAACTAAAGGAGTTTGTGACCACTAAACCAGCCCTGCAAGAAATTTTAAGAGGGACTCTTTGAGTGGAGAAAAAACAAAAAGACCAAAAGCAACAAAGCATAGAAAGGACCAGAGAACATCACCAGAAACACCAAGTCTATAGGCCACACAATGGCACTAAATTCATCTTTTAATAATCACTCTAAATGTAAATGGACTAAATGCTCCAATCAAAAGACATAGGGTATAAGAATGGATAAGAAACAAGACCCATATATCTGCTGCTTACAAGAGACTCATTTGAGACCTAAAGACACCTGCAGATTGAAATTAAGGGGATGGAGAACCATCTATCATGCTAGTGGATGCCAAAAGAAAGCCGGAGTAGTCATACTTTTATCAGACAAACTAGATTTTAAAACAAAGACTGTAACAAGAGATGAAGATGAGCATTATATCATAATTAAGAAGTCTACCCACCAAGAAGATCTAACATTGTAAATATTTATGCCCCCAACTTGGAAAAATATATATATAAATCAATTAATCACAAACATAAAGAAATTTAAAACAATATCATAATAATAGGGGATTTCAACATCCCACTTACAGAAATGGACAGATCTAAGCAGAAAATCAACAAGGAAACAATGGCTTTGAATGACACACTGAACTGGATGGACCTGACAGCTATACACAGAATATTTCATCCTAAATCAGCAGAATATGCATTCTTCTCAAGTGCACATGGAACATTCTCCAGAATAGATCACATCCTGGGTCACAAATCAACCCTCAACAAATACAAAAAGATTGATATCATGCTATGTATATTTTCAGACCACAACGCTATGAAACTTGAATTCAACTACAAGAAAAAATTTGGAAAGACCACAAATACTTGGAGATTAAAGAACATCCGACTAAAGAATAAATGGATTAACCAAGAAATTAAAGAGGAAATTAAAAAGTACATGTAAATGAATGAAAATGAAAACACAACAGTCCAAAACCTCTGGGAAGCAGCAAAGGCAATCATAAGAGGGAAGTGTGTAGTAATCCAGGCCTTCCTAAAGAAGGAAGAAATGTCTTAGGTACACAACCTAACTTTATACCTAAAGGAACTGGAAAACAAACAGAAAATAAAGCCCAAAGTCATCAGAAGAAGAGGAACAAAAAAGATAAGAGCAGAAATCAATGATATCAAAATCAAAACAACACACCAGATCAATAAAACCAGGAGCTGGTTCTTTGAAAGAATTAACAAAATTGATAAACCCCTAGCCAGATTTATCAAAAAGAAAAATGTAATGACCCAAATAAATAAAATCACGAATGAAAGGGGAGAGATCACAAACAACACCACAGAAATACAAACAATAATTAGAGAATATTATGAGCAATTATATCCCAACAAATTGGTAATCTGGAAGAAATAAACACACTCCTAGAAACATAAAACCTACCAAAACTGAAACAGGAAGAAATAGAATATTTGAACAGACCCATAACCATTAAAGAAATTGAATCAGTAATCAAAATTTCCCAACAAACAGAAATCCAGGGCCAGATGGCTTTCCAGGGGAATTCTACCACCATTTAAAGAAGAGTTAGCACCTATTCTTTTGAAGTTGTTCCAAAAAATAGAAGTGGAAGGAAAACTTCCAAACTCATTCTATGAGGCCAGCATTATCTTGATTCCAAAACCAGACAAAGACCCCACTTAAAAGGAAAACTACAAACCAATTTCCCTGATGAACATGGATGCAAAAATTCTCAACAAAATACTAGCAAACTGGTTCCAATAATACATTAAAAGAATTATTCACCATGATCAAGTGGGGTTTATTCCTGGGCTGTAGGACTGGTTCTATATCCACATACCAATCAATGTGGTACACACATTAATAAAAAACAAAAGGATAAGAACCACATGATCTTCTCAATACATGTAGAAAAAAAACATTTGAGGGGCGCCTGGGTGGCTTAGTCAGTTGAGTGTCCGACTCTTGATTTCAGCTCGGATCATGATTCCAGGGTCCTGGGATTGAGCCCCACATCAGGCTCTGTGCTGAGCGTGGAGCCTGCTTGAGATTCTCTCTCTCTCCCTCTGCCCCCCTCCCCCTTCATGCTCTCTCTCTAAAATAAAAAAATAAATAAAATTTTAAAAAAAGAAGAAGAAAAAGGATTTGACAAAATACAGCATCCTTTCTTGATAAAAGCCCTCAAGAAAGCGGGGGTAGAAGGAACATACCTCAAGATCATAAATGCCATATATAAAAGACCCACAGCTAATATCATCCTCAAAGGGAAAAACTGAGAGCTTTCCCCCTAAGGTCAGGAACACAACAGGGATGTCCACCCTCCCACTGTTGTTCAACACAGTGTTGGAAGTCCAAGCCTCAGCAATCACACAACAAAAAGAAATAGAAGGCTTTCAAATTGGCAAGGAAGAAGTCAAAACGTTCACTCTTCACAGACAACACAATATTCTATGTGTAAAACCCAAACGACTCCACCAAAAAACTGCTAGAACTGATACATGAATTCAGCAAAGTTGCAGAATATAAAATCAATGTACAGAAATCTGTAGCATTTCCATACACCAATAATAAATCAGCAGAAAGAGAAATCAAGCAATTGATCACATTTACAATTGCACCAAACACCATAAAATACCTAGGAATAAACTTAACCAAAGGGGTAAAAGATTTATACACTGAAAACTATAGAAAGCTTAAGAAAGAAACTGAAAAAGTTGCAAAGAAATGGAAAAACATTCCATACTCATGGATTGAACAAACAAATATTGTTAAAATGTCGATGCTACCCAAAGCAACGTACATATTCAATGCAATCCCTTTCCAAGCAATACCAGAATTCTTCACAGACCTAGAACAAACAATTCTAATATTTGTATGGAACCATAAATGACCCCAATAGCCAAAGTAATGTTGAAAAAGAACACCAAAGCTGGAAGCATCACAATTCCAAACTTCAAACTGTATTACAAATCTGTAATCATCAAGATAGCTATGGTATTGGCACAAAAATGAGTGCATAAAGATACAGAATAGAAAATCCAGAAATGGACCTACAGCTATATGGTCAACTCATTTTTGACAAAGCAGGAAAGAATATCCAACTGAAAAAAGACAGTCTCTTCGGCAAATGGTGTTAGGAAAACTGGACAGCAACATACAAAAGAATGAACCTGGACCACTTTCTTACACCAGACACAAAAATAAATTCAAAACGGATGCAAGACCTAAATGTAAGACAGAAAACCATCAAAATCCTAGAGGAGAAAATGGGCAACAACCTCTTTGACCTTGGCCAGAGCAACTTCTTACTAGGCAGGTCTCTGGAGGCAAGGAAAACAAAAACAAACATGAACTATTGGGACCTCATCAAGATAAAAAGCCTCTGCACAGCAAAGGAAACACTCAACAAAACTAAAAGACAGCCGACAGAATGGGAGAAGATATTTGCAAATGACGTACCAGATGAAGGGTTAGCATCCAAAATCTATAAAGAGCTTATCAAACTCAACACACAAAAATATCATCCAGAGAAGAAATGGGCAGAAGACATGAATAGACACTTTTCCAAAGAAGACATCCAGATGGCTAACAGACACATGAAAAGATGTTCAACATCACTCATCATCAGGGAATACAAATCAAAACACAATGAGATACCACCTCACACCTGTCAGAATTGCCTTAATGAACAACTCAGGAAACCACAGATGTTGGTGAGAATGAGGAGAAAGGGAATAATTTTGCTGTTGATGGGAATGCAAACTGGTACAGCCACTCTGGAAAGCAGTATGGAGGTTCCTTAAAAAATTAAAAATAGAACTACCCTATGACCCAGCAATTGCACTACTATGTATTTATCCAAAGGACACAAAAATGCTGATTCAAAGGGGCACATGCACCCAATGTTTATAGCAGCGCTATCAAAATAGCCAAAGTTTGGAAAGAGCCCAAATGTCCACTGACTGATGAACGGATAAAGAAGTTGTGGTATATATATAAATATGTAATGGAATATTACTCAGCAACTAAAAAGAATGAAATCTTGCCATTTGCGGCAACATGGATGGAACTAGAGTGTATTACGCTAAGCAAAATTAGTCAGAGAAAGACAAGTATCATATGATTTCACTCATATGGAATTTAAGATACAAAAAATATGAACATAAAGGAAGGGAAGGAAAAATAATATAAAAACAGGGAGGTGGACAAACCATAAGAGACTTAAATATAAACTGAGGGTTGCTGGAGGGGTTTTGGGTGCGGGGATGAACTAAATGGGCAAGGGGTACTAAGGAGGACACTTGTTGGGATGAGCGCTGGGTGTTATACGTAAGTAATAAATCACTAAATTCTATTCCTGAAATCATAATTACAACATATGTTAACTAACTTGGATGTAAATTAAAAATAATAATTAAAAATGAATTAATCTATTTAAAAAGAGATGTGTGTGTGCGTGCGTGTGTGTGTGTACACACAATGGAATATTACTCGGCGATCAGAAAGAATGAAATTTTGCCATTTGCAATAATATGGATGGAACTAGAGTGTATGACACTAAGTGAAGTCAGTCAGAGAAAAATAAATTCATATGATTTCACTCATATGTGGAATTTAAGAAACAAAACAGATGAACATAGGGGAAGGGAAGGAAAAATAAGATACAAAGAGAGAGGGAGGCAAACCATAAGAGAGTCTTCAATACAGGGAACAAACTGAGGGTTGTTGGAGGGGTGTTGGGTAGGGGGATGGGCCAAATGGGCAAGAGACACTATGGAGGACACTTGTTGGGATGAGCACTGGGTGTCATATGTAAGTGATGAACCACTGAATTCTACTCCTGAAATAATGATTACACTGTACGTTAACTTGGATTTAAATTTTAGAAAAGGTAATTGATTATTAAAAAGGTAATTATTATGAGCAGCAAGATAGCAAGCCTCAACGCACTTTCCAACCCTTTGCTTGAACCAACACTTACTCACAACTGATTGGCCAAAATAAGTTTATGACTGGGCTCAGAAACAAGGGGTGAGATCATCAATATAGTCAACCTACCATCGTTCCCAAACCGTCTTCTATGAAAACCAATGTCCCACAGATGCTTTAAGATGTTCCAAAAAAGGGTTCTATGGTCATACAAATTTGTGAAACGCTGCGTATTATAGCTTCCAAGTGAGTCATAGTCCTCATTAAGTTATTAAAGACTCTGAGAATTCCCATATCTGTTTGCCCTGGTTTAATTGTTCTCTGCCACACTCATTTAGTCATGAAACACACTAATCACACAAAACTTTCAAACACAGCTTACCCAAGTATTCCCTGAATCCAAGTATTCATACCAAGTTATGAAAACTCCTTGTAATAGTTACATTATAATAGAGAGATTTAGGTGACCCAGCAGTTTTCATGGCACCGGTAATATAAACTGCTCATGGTAGTTATTTTCTCTATTCCTAGACGAGAAAAGAAAAACAGGAAGAGTTCAGCAAGACCCACAGAAAGAGAGTGGCAAAGCTGGGATGCATATCCACATCTGCCTGCACACCCATCATCTTTTTATCTCCCTACCGTCAATGGTGGAATGTCAGGCACCATGACAAAGGACAGGGGAGGCAGCGCATGACGATAGTCTAGTACTTGAAGAATGTTTACTTTAGTCCTGGCTTTGCCACTACATGATCTTGAGCGGGTCACCACCTTCTTAATAGAGTATATTGGAAACACCATTCTTTTTGCTCCCTTGTAACTCCAAGAATCTGGAAAATATTTTTGATGAACAGCTCATTGGGACGTAAGAATCCTCTGAGGCATTCCCATCTGCCACCATAAAAATGACCTAAAACTTACTGCCTTGTCATTAATCTGGTGCTGAACATAACAGATTCATTTTTTCATCTGTTTATTTCAATCACTTAAGATATTCAAAATATCCTTCCAGCCTGAAACTCTTCCCTTGCCCTTTCTAATTTTCCAGTGAAGTCTCGATGATGTATTCCAGTGAGGGCATATTAATATTCTGAGGAAATACAATACCTGTGCTGCAGACACTAATTTTAGAACATTCATCACTGAGGATGGTTTTCTTCTTCCTGTCCTAATTTTTTTTTTTTTTTAGGTTGTCAGCCTGTTGGACTATGTTAAGCTAGGTGGTGACTTTCCTTTATTAAACATTTCTTTCCTGAGGGCTTGCCCTTTGTTAGGACTGGCAGGAGGCCCAAAAAAGGGAGAACCTAGAGCCCTGGGACGCTCTAACCTTGCTCTCTAACTAAGGAGATAAAACTTCGAGCAATAGGAGACCACACAGAAAGCACCAATGGAACAGTGGAAACAAGGTCACTTTGTCAGGAAAGCTATTTTACTGTCATGGAATCCATCTTGGCTTTACCTCACCCTCGTGCTGAGGCAATAAGGTGAACTGGTCTCAAAATCATTCCCAACTCTATGATCTAATGTCTGGTTTGGGTACAGCAGCACCCACAGCACCACACGAGGCATTTGATGAAATACTTTGTCTTGTGGGCATTATCTAAACTACATTTGAGTCTCCTGTCTCCGGAAAAAGCAGTATGACCCCTAACCTTTTATTGCCACCAGCTGAACAGTACATACTAGGATTGTGCTGGGAGCAGTAACCACCAGAAGTCTCGGCTCCAGAAAGCTGCCTGGATCTGGTTATGGAAGGTTCCAGGAGTGAAGCGGCCAGCAACAGGAGTGGCTCCAGGGGCAGCGGCCAACTTGAGTACAACCCACTGTCCAGTACTCCTGGAGGATGTGAGACGACATCGGGTTTTCAATGGCAACAATGGCACGAGCTGCCCACAGAGCTTCTCCCAGGCTGTCTTCAGATTTATGGTGCAGATGCCATATGCAGATATCCTTTTGTAGATATCTGGAAGTCAAGGTTGGTGCCATCTGAGCAGGCTTCCTGCTGCAAGAAATTTCAGGACGTCCTCCTCCTTCATCTGTAGGACCTCAAGGGCTCTGGACATTGTCAAAGTTTCCCTTTAACTTATGACAGAAACTCAGGACAACACTGTGTGGACCCCTCTCTAGGTGATGGGGAAATGCTCCTTATCCCTATTTAAAGGCTGAGTAAACAGATGCACAGAGATGTTTGTAACTTGACCACGATCACTCCGCTACTCCAAGGCAGGACTGGACAAGTTCCAGAATGCTTTGCTCACCTGCTGGTTCTTTGAAAGAAATGAGAGAGTTTGGTATTAACCAAGTGCCTCTAGTGGCCCAGAGCTCTCCAAAGTAACAGAACCAATACAAAGGAGACACATACATGGAGAGAGAAAGAGAAGAAGGCCATGTAATTACGGAGGCTAGCAAATTCAAAATTTGTAGGGCAGGTCAATGGGCAAGTAATTCAGGGTGATGTTGCCATCTTGCCACTGAAAACTGCAGAGCAGGCCAGCGGGCTGGAAACTCAGGCAGAATTTCTATGTGGCTGTCTTGATGCAAATTTCTTCTTTGGGAAAGCTATCTTTACCCTTGATTCCTTTAGATTGGATGGAGAATAATATGCTTTTCCTGAAAATCTGATTTAAACATTAATACGTCTAAATAATACCTTCACGGCAATACCAAGACTAGTGTTTCACCAAACTCTAGAGCACTAGACAGGGCACAACAACCTATTCGAGTTGACACTTAAAATTAACCATCACCCCAAGAAACAAGAGTAAGGCAGAAGTATTGTTCTTAGCATCCACTGAGTGATCAAAGGGAAGCTGGCCCTTTCAAGTCCAGCAGGAAGGAGGCACGGTGCTCAGTGCATCAAAAACAAGAACAAAGTAGTGGGAAAGGCACCAAGTGGATTAGCACAGAGACTAGAAGGAAAGTGTCGAAAGCCAAGCACATTCAGAGAAGGGAGGCAGAGGGGAATGATACCCCTGGGTAGGGGCAGCCCATGACACTGCTGGAATAAGCCAACCAATATGGCTTCCTTCCTTGAAATCCATGCTTGCGACTTAGATCCGACTTGTTTTAGATAAGTCTCCGTGTTAACAGATAAGGTGTGGCACAGTCATGGAAATAATGTGGTTTTAAAGAGCTCTGGAAACCTGCTTCCCATCTAAAATTCCTCTTCTCTCATCCCGAATGGCTTTTAAGGGTGTTCATTGATGGTAAGCACATGAACATACGCGCTGAGCTCTTGCAAATGTTCCGTCTAGAGACAAGCATGTGGGGCCTGAGCACAAGCTAACAAGCTTTCTTTGCAAGAGGGATTTCCACTGCCTACAATCCCTTCTCGTGCTGTCTGCATCCCTGGCTTGGTTTCAGAGATTTTATGTTGTTGAGGTTTTCTTGGTTTTGTTTAATATGTTTTTCCCCTAATAAAAATGATTGGTGGAGAGAGGTCCTGAGTGCTGCAAAAATACATTGTAGGATGTTATGTATTAAAAACTGGCTTGGGATCCAGGTGTCAGCTTCTTCTTCCAATTCAGTTTGGAGCTAGTTCCAATGCTCTTTGCTATGTTCAGACTGGCCTCTGGAGAGCAAAATGTCCATGTGTAGCGGTTTTGTGAAATGCTTAAGTGGTACAAGAAAAAAAAAACAACAGATAAAGGGAGATGACTCTGTTGTTCAAGAGAGAGATTGTAATCCCAAAATACATTCCCATTTCTCTTCCTTTGCCATCTGACTTAGGGCACTGAAGTACTCTGTGCCTCAGTTTATCCACCAGCAATACTCAAGTGGCTAATAACCTTTGTCTGTCTTCTTCCTACCTAATAAGTCATAAATCAGGATGCTGGAACACTTCGTAATCTTAAAGAATATAAATCAAGCACAGTGAAATATAGAAACCATCAATATCATCACCTTCAGTCAAAAGCAGGATTTAAATTCCAGGCTCCAGTGATAAAAGGCCAGTGGGTGGATATGCTGTCAGTCGGCCCACAGCTCTTGTCTCCATGTTTCACATGTTCACCTTCAGATCAACGAGTCTTTAGTGAAAGACGACCTCACAGTACAGTAGCATTGTTATAATAGCAGATTGACAAAAATGGAGACAGATGGCTACTCAGTGGCAGCTTTTGCAAATGAATTTATTGTTTATGAAATGTGCTAGATTGATGGCACCCGTGACTGAGTCTGCCACTTAAAAGGAGAGATCAAGGGGGACAAGGACAATGACCCGGGCAGCTTCTCCCTAATTCCCCTACCCAATCTCAGGCAAGAGGCTTGGGCTAGCTGCCGAGTCTCCAAAAGGGAAACAGTATTTGGACTCATGGCGACACCCACTGTGGAACAAGAGAACAGATGCAGCCCCGTTTATTCCTCACGTTGGCAGAGAAAATGCCAGTGACTGCCAGTTGTGTGAGGATGGGAGAGGGATCAGGGCCCTTCTCCTGGTTATTGTCTTGTGTTCATTTCTTGGGAAATAGCATGGGGCAGGGGTTGAGAGAACGCATTCCCCCAGATGGGAGCACCAAGTGAATTGGTAATGTACACAGTCATTACAGCATAATGGTTAAAGAGATGGGGACCGTTCCCATCAAATCCCCCGAGGTTTGACAAGTTCCAACCATCATTTCTTCCAATTTCACACAATCTTTAGCCAGTCCTCCCAGGCTTCAACTGAGTTTTACGATGTCCTTCTTTCATAACATCAAAGGATTTCTGCCAATCCCAAATGGCCCAATTCTGTTTTCTGAGCTATTTTCTTGAAGGAGGCTCCAATTTCAGTAAAAGACTCCAGTGTGGTACTCTCCCTTGGCACTTTTGAGGCACCTCTAGCACCTTTTGTCAGGCACTGTGAGTCAATGCCATAAAGAGAAATCACATCCCAGTAAAAGTGACTGTAAATGAAGGAAAGCTAGGTCTTACAAGTGCCGACCTGCTGAGAGCTTCCATGATGTTCCCTCTGCTGGTTGACCTGTTCTGCTGTCCTTTTCCTGACACACAAGGCTAGTGTTGAATAGTTTATGACTGTAACCTTAAGAAACATTCTGGTTTGATGCTCAAGAGACAGAAGGCATGTAGACCACGCACTCTGACCACTTCTGGGAAGCCTCAAATACCACCCCCCGCCATAGTCCCCATCTGAGGGGCTCGCCATACGCGGGACACTAGCCCTGATATGGCCCAGTACAAAGGTTCTACATGCTGTGCTGGGGCCTCTGCTGGAGGTAGCCAGCCAGTCTAGTCAGAGCCCTTCTTGAAAGGCTGGACAGTGGGATCTATAGAGAGAGCCATCGGAAAGGAAGGACTCCAGAAGCCAAGAGATACTCCCAGACCAGGCACCAAGCAGAAACTGTGAAGCTGGTGGGGCACAAGAAGTCAGTCAATGGGAACAGCAGAGGCGGACCACAACTGCTGTCATCCCAGTGATGGAGCAGATCAAGGAACAATCTCTCCTGCTCTCCTAGCTGAGTGACCTTGCACGAAGCCTGGCTCCATGGCTAATGAGCTGGTTCCCAGTCTCCCCGGCTTTCCCCGTGTACTTGGTGTTCCTTAACTGACTTCACCTCAGTATGCCTGCACACTGAACCTCCTGTTGCCTGCATCGCACAGGCACCTAAGCGGGTATCATCTCACTGCAGCCAGGTGAACTAAATGTGAGGGTCAGTGTACCCACCTTGATGTGGATTTATAACAGATATCTTTAGCGCTAGCGAATCTCCTAGGCAGCGTGCAGTTAGAGGAGGATTTACCGTGCACTTCTTTATTCAGGCATTCAGTAGTCTTGAATTCCTACCACGTGCTAAGCAATGTGGCGAGTACTACAGATACGAAGAAAAGTTAGAGGTGGGCGATGGGCATGGAGGAGGGCACCTGTTGGGATGAGCACTGGGCGTTGTATGGAAACCAATATGCCCATAAATTTCATATTAAAAAAATCATAATAATAATAAATACAGCTTTAAAAAAAAAAAGTTAGAAAGGGATCTCAATCTCAAGAGCATTCGCAGAGCTTGAACTAAGTCCCCGGTCAGAGATTACGGAACAAACTCCGCTGTTCAAGAAACGCTGCCATTGCCAATGAACCAACATAAGCACAAAAGGGTTTAGCTGTACCACCAACCGAGAAGAGAAAATTAGAGTTAAACGTCTAAAGCAAATTATTGAAAGGTTGGCTCTTGGACTCGAGTCCCAACAAAAATAAAGGATCAGCAGAAAGAAGATGAAAACACTGAAATAGCGCAGGAACACTGTCTTGTGGTATGTTTCTGATACAAATGCAATTCCAACTTGCCCAGATTTGGTCAGCAGGCAGGAGAAAGAGGGCCACGTACGTTCCTGTTGAGATTCAGGGGAAGCCTGGTCAAGAGAAAAATACAAAATGACTGCTTCCCCTGGGAATATTCTAAGGAAGGAAAGAGCTGCTGTTAGCGTCCCCCCCCCACCACAACGCTTTTGTGTAAATTAAAACAAGATGCGTCCTCTGGGCTGACAAAGACCCATGCCAGCGCTTGCGCCTGGGCAAGCAGGGCATACGATATATTTCTGCCCTCATCTCTCCTCTCCTCAAGGTGTCCTTGTGCAGTCAACAACCTACAAACCTTTTACGTGGCAGAGAGAAGGGAGGAAGCAGAGAAAGAGACAAACAGGGGTAAGAGAGTCATGCAGAGAGAAATAGAGACTGAGACGGAGGCCATGAAACGGAGAGGGAAGGATGAAAAAAGGGAAGAGGAGGACAGGCAGAGAAGGGAGGGAAGGGAAGATAAGGGGACACTCACAAGAAAGAGTGAGACACCAAGAGAGAGAGAAAGGGGGCCAGATGTTTGATATTTGTTTCTCCACGGCCATTCAATGCTTGGTAGTGATGGAGAAACCAAGCCACGGAGCTTCTTTAATACGTTCCATTCGGTTTACATCAGCACACCTGTCTTGAGGGCTGACTTGTGATGCACTGTGGTTGAAGCTTCGAAACAAATCTGGATGACCAGCTCCCCGTCCTAAGTGGCCTACTGCTGGGGAGAACAGAGACTAAAATAAAATGTCTACCAACCACTCTGAGAGCACCAAGGCACACATGATTCATTCTGACCAGAAAGACCCATTTCAGGCAAGGTACTGGAGGTCTCATAACTTCGTCAGGCAACTGAAAAGTCGAGCCTTGACCAGAACGAAGCTAACCACCCGACCACCTCCCCCAAGCCCTCACCAATCAACCAACCAACAGAACCCTTGCCTGTAAGGCACATATTACTGAGATGGATAGTTGCCGGAGGCTTAATAAAAGTGCCAGATGTCTCATCAAGCATTTTTGAGTATCATGGTTTTCTATTAAAAACAGAAACATGGGGCGCCTGGGTGGCGCAGTCGGTTAAGCGTCCGACTTCAGCCAGGTCACGATCTCGCGGTCCGTGAGTTCGAGCCCCACGTCGGGCTCTGGGCTGACGGCTCGGAGCCTGGAGCCTGTTTCGGATTCTGTGTCTCCCTCTCTCTCTGCCCCTCCCCCGTTCACGCTCTGTCTCTCTCTGTCCCAAAAATAAATAAAAAACGTTGAAAAAAAATTAAAAAAAAAACCAAAACAGAAACAGCTGATCTGATCCAACTCCTTCCACTAACACCACCACACACATGCACACAAAAATCTCTCTCACCTACCCCATCTGCTATGTGGACTGATTTTGGAGATTCCTTTGGCAGTCTGGGATTCAAGAATCTTGGAAACATTTTTGGTTCTGGGGCGCCCGGGTGGATCAGTTGGCTAAGTGTCCGACTTTGGCTCAGGTCAAGATCTCACAGTTTGCGGGTTTGAGCCCCGCGTTGGGCTCTGTGCCGACAGCTCGGAGCCCGAAACCTGCGTCAGATTCTGTGTCTCACCCTCTCTCTGCCCACCCCTCCCGACCCTGTGCCCCCGCTCATGCTCTGTCTCTGTCTCTCAATAATAAATAAACATCAAAAGAAAAAAGAAACATTTTTGGTTTAAGATTCTCCAAAAACACCTTAAAATAACCCTGGTCACCGTCAGTCTGGTTCCTTAACTGAGGAAATACCTAACAGCCAACTGAGAGCTAAGCTTTATGCATCCGAGTCCAGAATTCATTGATGTCTGCAGGAAGACAGACACTGCGAAAGGGAGGTGTGCTAAAAATAAAACCCACCTGCTGCATGCTGTTGTCACAGCTAGTGCCCCAAAGGCCATGTCCTCATTTTTTTTTTTTTGGTTCTTCCAAGCATTCATTCAACACATATTTACTAAGTCCCTGCCTGAGTATTAAAGACTGAGTCAGACTCTACAGATAGAGCAGTGATGAAGAAAGAGGTAAATCCTGCCCTCCAGGAATTTCCAATCCCATTATACAAAGAATGACATGGTTACGTAATGATTTAGTAAGCAGTACTACATGGTAACCACAAGTGTAACTGAGCCCCACTACAGGACTCTAGGCAGGCATGCGTAACTGAGGTATCTGAGATATGAGAATAGAAGACAGGTCAGCAAGACAGAGCGTTAGGAAAGAGACCAGGATGATAGAACAGCCACGTGGAAAGCATTGTGGCCAGCTGGCTCCCACCCCAACCACGAGAAGTAATGGGGAGGACGATGGAGGGGTTAAGTCGTTGGGGTCCGGAAGGCCAAGTGAAGGGTAACCTCTGTCTACTGTCCTTTAGACCGGGTCATGGTTTCGCTCTTGGTCTCAGTTGTCAAAAATCTAGAAATACGGGAAAGAAATACCTTATCTCTAGTGCGTGAGCTGGCTACAATGCATAGATCCGTTCTAGAGACGCCAACATAAAGAAGTTAACTCCTGAGTTCCAAACCACAGGACTACACGAGACTCCAGTAGCCCTCTCTACTTCCCGGCCCCAAAGAGAGCTGCTGCACTACCCAGTAGACCCTTCTGCTTCCGCTGGCAACAGATTCCATAGCTCCCAGTGTCTCCCATTAGCCTGAGCTTTCTGGCAGTTCTCCCGAGGCTGCCCTCCTGCTCTGTGGGAATGTTCACATCGCCATTCCTTCTAAGAAGGTTAAATAGCACAAATGGCTTTATTATATCCTTTTTTGGGTCTATACTCCTGCCATTTAATTGTTTTAATTCCTTTCCTATTCATTAGAAAAGGGAAATGTTAGGAGGGGAGAATCCCGGAATTCATAGAAGTTTGAGTAATAGCCCTTAAAACATAAAAAGATAAAAAAGTATTTCAATTCTCTTCACTTTCCTTTCTCTAGTCAGATTCAACTAATGGCACACAATAGAGGGAGATGAGGTGTCCCTCTAACACTTACAATATGCAATTTGGCCGTCAGAGTAAGAAATAGGCAGAAATCTTTCTGTTTCTGAGATGGCTGGAATTTGAGGTGCAGTGTAGTCCAGAGAGGAGTTCTGCTCTGCATTTCAACTCTGTTTAATCGGCAGTGGTGGTCGGGAGCAGACTCTTGATGATTCTGAGACTATTCTGGTCTCGGCAGGCAGGTCTACTTGGTCAGCCAATGACAGGACTTGGGAGTAGTGAGTCACAGCAAATGCGACACACATTTCCCTACCCTGGCAGAGGGCTTAAGAGGACTCACGAGCTTTTGAACTAGACAGCCTGCAGGCGAGTTCTGGCTTAGCTACTTTACTAGGTTATGATCTTGAAATTGAAAGGTCATAGAAGATCAGAAGATCATACACCAGATCTTCAAGACCTCATCAGATAGGTTGCTACCATCTACTCTGACCAGGGGGACATTTTCCCAATCACCACTATCCTCTGCACACACACATGGTCACCCAAACAATAATAACCCATATTTTATTAGTTTGTGGCCCCATCTGCCACTGCAGGATCACCCACCCTTTGGAAATTCTTCGCATTTCCAGTCTCCACAGGGTAGGTCTGTTTCTGCCAGTGACATTGGTCTGCCAGGCTTTAGGGATACTGCCACTGCCAGAAGTATCCCATTTCCCTCCAGAATTCGTTAGGACGAAGCAGTCCCCACCAGTCCCGCTATTTGTCTCACGGGTGCCATGGGGACTGTTGCTACTCTATCAGGTAACACTTCTTAGTACTGAGCTGTGCTGCGATGTGCAGTGAGATAAGCATATTAGGTAGAATTTTAAGAATGATCCCCCATGACCATCACCTTTATGTCCCTTCCCTTTTGAGTGTGTGTGGAATCTGGAGATGGTGAGGAGACGTCACTCGTGTGATTGTTACCTTACAAGGCAAAGGAAAAATTATCCAGGTGGGCCTAATTTAACCTAATGAACCCTTTAAAAGCAGACCATTTTCTCCAGCTCATGGCACAGGGAGAAGTCAGAGAAAGATGAAGCACCAGAGGATTTGATATACCATTGCTGGCTTGCAGACGGAGGGACAACATGGGGAGAAAGGCAGGTGCCCTCTAGAAATGAAAGGTGGCGCTGGCTAACAGCCAGAAAGAACACCAGGACATCAGTCCTTCAACCACAAGGAACTTGATTCTGTCAACAGCCTGAATGAACTTGGAAGCAGATTCTTCTCCGGAGCCTCCAGGTAAGAGCCCAGACTGGCCAACACCTGCCTGGACTTCGGACCTACAGAACTATTGAGATTTTAAGTGAGTGTTGATTTAAGCTGCTAAATTTTAATAATGTGTTGCAAAGAAATGAAACTAATACATGGCGAAAGGGGAGAAACAGTTCTCTCTGTTCAGTAGCCCCACAGCAGTGTTCTTGGGCACCCAAAATTTATAGTTCGGGAAAATGTGTCTTTCTGATTTCCAAGGGTCAGAGATGTACCCAATGGGCATTGGGCCCAACGGTAGTCATTACTCAATCTTTGAAATTATCCTTCTTAGCTACTGGTTAACCCTCTGCAGGCCTTATTTATAATGAGCTCTTGTAGGAGACTTCCCAATTCCATGTTGAAGAGATGTATGGGTAATTTCTATTCATTAAACAGTGAGTGCCTATCACCTGCTGAGCTCTCTTCTAGGTTCTGATGATACAGAGGAAACACATCAAAGTCTTATCTCTCATAGACTTTGCATTTTCATGAGGAGTAAAGAGACGAACTAATACATAGCTATGTCAAGTGATGCCAAGTGTTACAAAGAAAATTAAAGGAGAGTAAGGGGATTAAGGGCAACCCAGGAGTGGAGAGAGCATTTTATACACAGTGGCCAGCAATGGCCTGACAGGGGAGCCATTTGAGCAGTTAAAGGTGAGCCATACAGATAGGTGAGGCAGAAGAGATTCTAAGTGTGCGGGTGCTGAGGTGGGAAAGTGCTTGGTATAATCTGAGGACTGACATTGCTGGAGAGGAATGAGCAAGGAGGAAAGAAGAAGAAAATGAGGTCAGTGAAGTATCAGGGGCTAGATCATGGGGGAGCCCCGGGGGCCACTGAAGAACTTTGAGTTTTGCTCTGAATGAGATGGAAAATGTTGGAGGGATTTAAACAGAGGAGTCACCATGGGACTTGCATTGCTGTGGCAGAGAGGAGCCAGAAGGGAGAGAGCAACTTAGTGGGCCAGTGAACTAAGAGGTGATGGGGGTTTGCTGGGGAGGCAGCAATGGAGACACCGAGAAGCTGCTAGATTTTGGATTTATTAGAAGGTGATGTTGACAAGATTTATGGATGAGTTGGATATGGAGTGTGAAGGAAAGAGAAGAATCAAGAAAAATACATGCCTATGTCTGAACTCCAGCCATGGATGTGACTTAAGTTCCTTCCCGGGAGATACCTCATGCTATCAGTTCTGTTCTACCCGCTCTCCGGGTGCCATCCCCACATTCTAGAAGCCCGGTGGTTGTGATGTCCAGGCTTAACTTGAGATCCTTGCTTTGGTAAATAAAATTCTGGACACAGCCAAGTTTGTGTTGGGAGACAAAAACCCAGGTAAGGTGAAATCTTCCAAGGAATAAAGATCCTGACCTAGCAATCAGCCTGTACCTTGTTTAACACGAAAAGGCAGAAAATACCATGGCATTTTCGTTCCACAGCCCCTAATTCCAACAGACTTATACATTTTTCTCCAGCTCATAAGTATGGTGTTAAATCTCAGCATGAGTGTAAAATCTGGAACCCAGTCCTAAGACATCCCGGGTACCAGTTAAAGAACTGGTCCAAGCAGTATTTTCTGGGCTCTGTAGCATTTCAACCCAATCACTGCTTTTTGTATATGAACAGAGAACAAGTCCTGGAGTTTTCCTGGCATGAAAACCACATATGGTCTCTGCATGTAGGGCGTCACTTTATAAATAAGAAGTATTAATAAAAGAAAATCTTTTATACAGCTAAAAATAGCTAGTTTAGACAAGGTGGTGTATACCCATTCTCCCGACGCCTCCCCTACTAAGTACAAGTATAAAAGCCAAAAATGATGGGGCGCCTGGGTGGCTCCATTGGTTAAGCATCCAACTTCAGCTCAGGTCATGATCTCATGGTTTGTGAGTTCGAGCCCTGTGCTGGGCTCTCTGCTGTCAGCACAGAGCCTGTTTCGAATCCTCTATCCCCTTCTCTCTGCCCTTCCCCATTTCGTTCACACGTGTGCTCTCTCTCTCAAAAATAAATCAACATTTTTAAAAAATGGTGCAACAGGCACCAAAAGATTGGAAAATGTGGTAAGGAGGAGCCCAGCTGATTTGGGAATCCAGGACCTGAGGAACAACATCTTGCTCCCCCCCCCCAACTCAAAATAGGAAGGCCATCCAGACACAGAACCCCCAATCTCCAACCTAGCAGCAGAAGGCCTCCCAGGCTATTCCTCCCTGGAAAAGACAGGAAACCCTCTGACAACAAAGGAGGATCACTGGAAACCCACCAGAAATGGCCAGGAAGCACTCTCCTTCCTTGCAGGCCTCACTCTCCTTTCCCTCCCAAACATACCCAGAAACACATAGCAGGAGAGAGTGAGCTGCAGTAGGTAGCCAATCCTGCCTTCTGAGACTCCCCTCCCCCACCCAGGGACAAAGCTGGTGGGAGAAGGATGAGAGAAAGGGGTAGTCACAGAAACTGAGCTGATAGAAAGAACATGAAAAAGGCTCATTGAAAACTAAAGAGCTGAAACAAACTTTAGCTTGTAAGTGATTCTGGTATTTTTACAGCGAAGGATTAATAGGATAAGCTGGCATGTATGCTGGGATTGAGCCGTGGAGCCAATAAAAAGGTCTCTGCAGAAGATTTTATCTAGAAATTGAGATGTCCAGGTAGGGTTGCCAAGCAGTGAAAGCCCTTAACCTTGGCTTTATATTTTAAACGCAGGCAGATTGAGGTTAAAATGAAATATACAATTTTATTGGTATACAGGAGCAAGAAAGGGACATTGGTCTGTATAAAGCTCTAAACTAAAATTTGATTTTTGGCTAAGGTGCTTTGGGGGAATACACATAAAAAAAAAAGGCTTTCAAATAAAATTGAAATATGCTTTTGAATGACAGGGTAGTAGTACCCTGAATTCAGGGTAGTAGACTACTCTTACAAGCCAAATTTAAATATGAAAACAGACCATTTCATTAATTAGGGCAGAATTCAGGGTGCTGGTGATACCAGGAAAATTTTTAGCCAAGACGATCAGTGAATAACTTTGGAAAGTCCCCAAACTCTCCATATCTGAAGCAATGAAAAAAGTAAGTTCCACGGTTTTCTGAAACTAAGCTAGAGAACAAAGAGAGGTGACGGGGTAGAGAAAATGTTAGTTCCTCAACATTTGAAAGAAAACAGAAGCCAGATGGTACCAATTGAATGTTCATGCCCCAAATTCCTCTTTTCAAATCCTAACCCCCAGTTTGAAGGTTAGGCCTTTGGAAGGTGACCAGATCATGAACATGGAGCCCTCGTGAATGCGATTAGTGCCCTTAAGAAAAACACCCCAGACAGTTCTCTTGCGCCTTCCGCCTCATGAGGTTAAAGCAAGAAGACAGCCATCTATGAACCAGGAAGTGACCAGACACGGTGTCTGTCAGCAATTTGATCTTCGACTTTCCACCCTCCACGACGGTGAGAAATAAATATTTCTTGTTCAAGCCACCCATTCTATGACATTTTTGTTACAGCAGCCCAAATGGACTGAGACATCAGATATGAGAAACTGGTTAAAGAGGAGTTCAAGAATCTGAAATATAACATCCCCTGTGGAGGTGCTGTAAATCAGTCAAGTAACGAATTGTCCCTCTTCAGCCTTTCTCTCTGAAGATAAGATCCTCTGCCAATGACCTACTCTATAAATAAAAGGGGAGGAAATTGGTTCTCTCTTTTTTTTTTTTTAAGTTTATTTATTTATTCTGAGAGAGAGAGCAAGATCAGGGGAGGGGCAGAGAAAGAGGGAGAGAGAAAGAATCCCAAGCAGGCTCCTCCCTGTCAGCTTGGAGCTCCACGCAGGGCCCGAACCTACGAACCGTGATCAGCACCTGAGCCAAAACCAAGAGTCAAGACACTCAACCAAGTCACCCAGACACCCAAAAAAATCAGTTCCTATGAGAGCTTTCAAGAAGAGAATTCCCCTAACAATACTCAGATGCTTTCAAAACAAAAATTTTAACTAATAGAAAGGATACATTCCTTTCATGATGAAAAAGACTCAAAAAATAGTTTCTACTTCTGAAGATAAAGAACTGATTCAATCACTAGAACTCGAAGACCACCAAAGCTTCCAGGGTTGAAAACTGCATCAACTACTGAGAAGACAACCAGAGCCGGGAAGCCGATGGTCCCCTGGAACATGAGGAAGATGCTCAGCATCACCTCTCCAGCAACCTCCTGTATGGATCCCAAGTGTCTTTGCCTTGATTTCTTCGTGTGAAATATAGGAACTAAATCTTTACAACTGTAAAGAATCTCCAGCTTGCTGGAGACTTTGTGTTAAAGGAAAGTTTATATAATCTGCTAGATTAAAGACGACCTTTAGGATGATCTTTTGTGACGCTTTTTCTTGATTATAGAAATAGTACACACTCAACATAAAAAAACTTTTGAAAACCACAAAAAAAAAACACATAAAGAAGAAAAAATAAAATACAACCCTCAGATATAATGTACATGGTGACTGCAGTTAAAAGTGCTATATGGGATATTTGAAAGAAGTTAAGAGCATAGATCTTAAGTTATTGTCATCACCAAGAAAAGAAACATTTTTTTTCCTTTTTTTATTTTTCTATCTATATGAGATGATGGATATTAACCACATTTACGGTGGTAACCAATTCACAATATATGAAAGTCAAGTCATTATGCTGTAACACCTTAAACTTATCCTGTGCTGCCTGTCAGTTATATCTCGATAAACATGGGGGGAAATCCATTAAACAAAAAAACTCTTAATCTTCCCAGAGTTAAGTGCATTTAAAATTTCTTTCCATCTTTCTATTATTTTATCTCTGAAGACATACCTTTTTTAAAAATTAAAATCATGCTATTTGAAAAGTGTAATATTCTGTGTTCTCCTTTACCTTTTCGTAAATTTTTTACGTTTATTCTTTTGTTTTTTATTTTAAAAACTTATTTTAAAATGTACTTAAAACTTTTAAATAAATAAATAAAAATAATAAACTATTTAAACTTATTAAAAACTTATTAGGGGCGCCTGGGTGGCGCAGTCGGTTAAGCGTCCGACTTCAGCCAGGTCACGATCTCGCGGTCCGTGAGTTCGAGCCCCGCATCAGGCTCTGGGCTGATGGCTCAGAGCCTGGAGCCTGTTTCCGATTCTGTGTCTCCCTCTCTCTCTGCTCCTCCCCCGTTCATGCTCTGTCTCTCTCTGTCCCAAAAATAAATAAACGTTGAAAAAAAAATTAAAAAAAAAAAAACTTATTAAAAATTTATTTAAAAAACTTTTGTTTTTTATTTAATTTTTTTTAATGTTTATTTATTTTTGAGAGAGACAGAGACAGAGTGTGAGCAGGTGAGGGGCAGAGAGAAAGGGAGACAGAATCCGGAACAGGCTCCAGGCTCCAGGCTCTGAGCTGTCAGCACAGAGCCCCACGCGGGGCTGGAACTCACGGATGGCGAGACCATGACCTGAGCCGTAGTCGGACGTTTAACCGGCTGAGCCACTCAGGCGCCCCACGTTTATTCATTTTTTGAGACAGAGAGACAGAGCGTGAGTGGAGGAGGGGCAGAGAAAGAGGGAGACACAGAATCCCAAGCAAGTTCCAGGCTCTGAACTGACAGCACAGAGCCCGACGAAGGGCTCGAACTCACGGACTGTGAGACCGTGACCTGAGCTGAAGTCAGACGCTTAACAGACTGAACCACCGGGCACCCCTCCTTTACCTTTTTTTAAAATGTTTATTTATTTTTAAGAGAGAGAGAGGGAGATCATGAGCAAGGGAGGGGCAGAGAGACAGCGAAACAGAGGATCCAAAGCAGGCTCTGTGCTGACAGCAAAGAGCCTGATGCAGGACTCAAACCCAGAAACCATTAAGATCATGCCCTGAAACATAAGTCAGGCACTTAACTGACTGAGCCACCCAGGCATCCCTCTCCTTTATTTACCTTTTATTTTCTCATATCAGTAAATACTTTCCAAAACATGATTTTGAATCATCACATATTATCTGTTCTACCTTATAGATGTACCATAATTTAGTTACTGTCCTTATCATTGAATAGTTTACAACAAATTTTTCTATTAAATGTTGTCCTGAACATCCTCGTATACAAAACTCTTTTCTACATCTCTAATAATTTCTTTCTGATTTGTTCACAAAATTGAAATTGCTGGGCAAAAGAGTATAATTTGTTTAAGGCCATGGGTTAACTGGCACACTAATTTTTAGACAGATATACTAAATTACTCTCTAATCAGCCATGTGTAAGAATGCCTACTTCACCAGATCCTTGAGAGAACAGAATCTTAACAAGTTTGTGAGTAGGCTTCTGTTTCCACAATTGGCTAACTAAACTGTTTATAAAAACCCTGTACTTGAGGCACCCGGGTGGCTCAGTTGGTTGAGAATCTGACTCTTGATTTTGGCTCAGGTCATGATCCCAGGGTCGTGGGATCAAGCCCTGAGTTGGGCTCCAAGCTGAACGTGGAGCCTACTTAAGATTCTCTCTCACCCTCACACTCTGCCCCTCCCCTGACCTGCCCCCCCATCTCTCTAATTAAAAATAAAAAACCTACCTGAGAATAACCAGAAATGCTGGATAAAATATATTAAAAGAAATATTTTTAAAGACATGAAACCTACTGAAAAAATGAAACTTGCAGGGATAAGATAGGGAAGAGGAGAAAAAAAATTTTAATGTAAATTTAGGGTCACTTGTACAGGTATGGCTATTATTGACATTGAAAGAGACAGTGTCAGCTAAGAGGCTAAGGGTAGAGCTTTAGCAGTCAAAACTTGGAAAAGACTAAGGAGGGACTCCAGTAAACACCCTAGGGTTTCAGGATTGGGAGCCTAAAAGGCCCAAGGTTTAAGGGTGAGCCAGAAATAGACCATAGCTCACAAACACTTACATCCAACGTGATTGGATTAAGGTGATCAGTTCCCTGGCTTAAATGCCTTACAGAAGCAAAATAAATCCTCTCTGAAGGAAGACAGCATAATCCAAAGCCACAAATCATCTCTACCATTTTTCATACAGAATATCTGACGCTTAATAAAAATATTACTAAGTATGTAAGATAAAACTGGAGAGAAAAAAATGAGAAACAGACCATAAAAACAGAGCAACAAGAAAATCCAAAAATTGTATAGATCATAGATTGATATGTTCATGAAACAAGATAAAAGCTAAAACTAGAAAACATTAAAAAGGAAATCAAATTAGTATCCTAGAGTTGAAAAATATAATAACTGAAATTTAAAACTCAATACATGAACAACCTAAAACAACCCAAACACTGATCAATAGATGTACGATAAATAAAATGTGGTACGTTTACAAACTATTATTCAAAGAGAAAAAGAAATAAAGTACTGACACATGGGACAACATGGGCAAATCTTGAAAACATTGTGCTAAGTGAAATAAGCCAGCCACACATTGTATGTGAAAATCATATAATCACATATTGTATGATTCCACTTATATGAGAAGTCCAGAACAGGCAAATCTATAGAGGCAGAAAGTAGACTCGTGGTACCTGGGGATAGGCAAGGTGGGAGATTGTAAGAGGATAGCTAAGGAGCACAGGGTTTCTTTGGAGGTTATAAAAACGACCTGAAAACGATTGTGGTATTATTTATGAATCCTGGAGCCTGTGCTAGAGGGGCAGGGATTGTTAGGCGACTTCTCCAAAAACAAACAAAAAAAAAACTGGCAGGCTCCATTTCCTTCCCCCACCTCCCAGCCTCTATACCTAGACGACGACAGAAAGCAACACAGCGCCAACACTCTCCACCTAACTCGGGAACAGCACACCCTGCCCTTGACCACTTCTGTAGACACCACTCCTCCCGCCAGGTCTCCTCCTACAGCAGACCCAGCAAAACTTGCCCACACTGCATGCCCCACCCCTGTGCTCTACTGCAGATCCGCCCACTCCAACCTCGCAGCAGTTTTCTAAAGCGGATCGGGGTCCCCTCTTAACAGCAGACCTGCCCAAACCTTGCTCACGCCACATGCCCCCGCATTCTCCTGCCGACCTGCCTCTTCCAATATAGACTTGGCCAGAGCCCATCCAGAGTGCTACCACAAGCCTGACACTGTGTTCGCAGTCCCAACAGCGGCGAGGACTCCTCCGAAGTGACTCCTGCCCCAGGGAGAGAAGATAACCGCAAGCACTAGTCTGACTGTGGCCCCAGCAGTGGGCTGGAGGGCAGATACCTGGTCTGACTGAGACCGAACCCACCGACAAAAGGTTCTCAGGGACAACACAGGCAAAGTGGCCCGTGATTCCAACTACTGCATCTCTGGCCAATGCCTGGTCTGACTCAACCGAAGCCCCAGGAAGCCCCAGACTGGCCCACTAACAACACAGGGACCAAATGCTGCTTACAACAGGCAAAAAGGGCCATTACAGATCGGACTGAAGGCAAAAGTGGCTCAGCCACGATAGTGAGGCTCAGACAACACATACAAGAGATACTCCTGAAGCACCAGGTTCTGGTGAAGAGGGAACACCGCACTTCAGGGCACTAAATGGCCTCTTTTTCATAAGGCCACTACTCTTTTTTTTTTTTTTTTTTTTTAATTTACATCCAAGTTAGTTAGCATATAGTGCAACAATGATTTCAGGAGTAGATTCCTTAATGCCTCTTACCCATTTAGCCCATCCCCCCTCCCAAAACCCTTCCAGTAACCCTCTGTTTGTTCTCCATTTTTAAGAGTCTCTTATGTTTTTGTCCCCCTCCCTGTTTTTTTATTATTTTTGCTTCCCTTCCCTTATGTTCATCTGTTTTTATATCCTAAAGTCCTCACATGAGTGAAGTCATATGATATTTGTCTTTCTCTGACTAATTTGTCTTAGCATAATACCTTCTAGTTCCATCCATGTAGTTGCAAATGGCAAGATTTCATTCTTTTTGATTGCCAAGTAATACTCCATTGTATATATATACCACATCTTCTTTATCCATTCATCCATCAGTGGACATTTGGGCTCTTTCCATACGCTGGCTATTGTTGAGAGTGCTGCTATAAACATTGGGGTGCGTGTGCCCCTTCGAAACAGCATACCTGTATCCCTTGGATAAATACATAAGGCCACTACTCTTAAGAACAGGAGACATAGCTGACTTTCCTAACACAGAGAAATAGATACAGGAGAGTCAGACAAAGTAAGAACATAGAACATGAAAGAACAGGACAAAAATCACAACAATAGGCATAAGCAAAACAGAGATAAGTTATAGGCCCTTCAGAGAATGTAAAGTAATGGTCATAAAGATACTCATTGGACTTGAGGAAAGAGTGGAGGACCTCAGTGAGACTGTTAACAGAGACAGAAAACAAAAAGATAACCAACCGGAGATGAAGAACTCAGTAACTGAAATTATAAATATACTCAATGGACTAAATAGATTAGAGGAAGCAGAATGGATCAGTGACCTGTAGGACAGAGTATTGATAAACAGTCAAGATGAAAAGGAGAGAGAGAAAAAAATAATAAAAAGATGAAAACAGAGAACACAGCGACATCATCAAGTGTAATAACATTCACATTACAGGGATCCCAGTAGAAGAACATAGAGAAAAAGGAGCAGAAAATTAATTTAAAGAAATAATAGCAGAAAACTTCTCAAATCTAGGGAAGGAAACAGAAATCCAGATCCAGGATGCATAAAGAGCCCCCAACAAAATCAACCCAAGGAGGTACACAACCAAGACAAATAGTAATTAAAGTCACAAAAAGTAATAGAGAATTATAAAAGCAGCAATGGAAAAGAAAACAGTTACATACAAAAGAAACCCCATAAGGCTATCAGCTGATGTTTTCAACAGGACAGAAGGGAGTGGCATGATATAGTCAAAGAGCTGAAAGGAAAAAACCTGCAGCCAAGAATACTCTATCCAGCCAAGCTATTATTCAGAATAGAAGTAGATATAAGAAGTTTCCCAGGCAAAAAAAAGCTTAAAGGAATTCATGACCACAAAGCAGCCCTACAATAACTATTAAAGCAGACTCTTTAAGTGGGAAGAAAAGATCATAAGTAGGAGTAAGAAAAGTAGGAAGCAAGGGGCGCCTGGGTGGCGCAGTCGGTTAAGCGTCCGACTTCAGCCAGGTCACGATCTCGCGGTCCGTGAGTTCGAGCCCCGCGTCAGGCTCTGGGCTGATGGCTCGGAGCCTGGAGCCTGTTTCCGATTCTGTGTCTCCCTCTCTCTCTGCCCCTCCCCCGTTCATGCTCTGTCTCTCTCTGTCCCAAAAATAAATAAAAAAACGTTGAAAAAAAAAATTTAAAAAAAAAAAAAAAAAAAAGAAAAGTAGGAAGCACAAAAGCATTAAGAATAAATATTTCTGTAAAAATCAGTCAAGGAATTCACAAAATAAAAAGGTGTTAAAGTATGACACCATATACCTAAAACATTGGACATGGTGGGGGGGGGGGTGGAAGAGTAAAGAATGGGTTCAAACTTAAATGACCATCAACTTAATATGGACTGCTATATACATAAGATGTTATGTACAAACCTAATGGTAACCACAAGTCAAAAACCAGTAATAAACATGCAAAAAATAAAGAGACATAAATCCAAGTACATCACCAAAGAAAGCCAGCAAACCATGAGAGGTGAGAGAAAAAGAAAGGAACAGCAAAGACTACACAAAAACAACCTTAAACAAATAACAGAATGGTAGTAAGTACATAACTACCAATAGTTACTTTGAATGTTAGTGGACTAAACAATTGAATCAAAAGACACTGTGTAGAGGCACCTGGGTGGCTCAGTTGGTTAAGCATCTGACTCCTGATTTAGGCTCAGGTTCATGTGATTGACCCCCATGTTGGGCTCTGTGCTGACAGTGTGGAGCCTCCCTGTCTCACATTCATGCTCTCTCCCTTGCTCTCTCTCTCTCTCTCTAAATAAACTTAAAAAAAAAAAAAAAAGACACTGGATACTGGAATGGCTAAAAAGGCAAGATCTATCTATATGCTTGCTGCCTAGAAGAGACTCATTTCAGACCTAAAGACACATGAAGATTAAAACTGAAGAGATGGAAAAGCATTTATCATGCAAATGGTAGAGAAAAGAAAGCTAGAGTAGCAATACTTATGTTAGAAAAAAATAAACTAAAATAGACTATAACAAGAGACCAGAAGAATGCTATGTTAGAAAAAAATAAACTAAAATAGACTGTAACAAGAGACCAAAAGAATGCTCTATAATCATAAAGGGAAGAATTCAACAAGAAGACATAACAATTGTAAATATTTATGTACCCAACAAGAAACCACCCAAATACATAAAGCAGCCAATAACAAACATAAAGGAAGCAATCAAAAGTAATGCAATAATAGTAGGGAACTTTAACACCCCATTTACATCAATGGACAGATCCTCCTAACAGAAAATCAACAAGGAAACAGTGGCTTTGAATAACACATTGGACCAGATGGACCTAACAGATATATTCAGAATAGTCTATCATAAAGCAACAGAATACACATTTTTCAAATGCACATGGAACATTCCCCAGAATAGATCACATAATAGGCCACAAAACAAGTCTCGATAAATTCAAAAAGACTGAAGTCGTATTACACGTCTTTTCCAACCACAACACCATGCAACTAGAAATCACAAGAAAAAAATCTGGAAAGAACACGAAAGCAAGTTAAATAGCATGCTACTCAACAATGAATGGGTCAACCAAGGAATTAAAGAAGAAATAAAAAAATACATGGGACACAAATGAAAATACAATGGTCTGAAACCTTTGGGATACAGCAAAAGCTGTTCTAAGAGGAAAGTTTATAGCAACACAGGTCTACCTCAAAAGCAAAAAAAATCTCAAATGAAAACCTAAACTTACACCTCAAGGAGGTACAAAAAGAGGAACAATACCCCAAACCAGTATCAGTAAGGAAATAATACAAATACAGCACAAATAAAATAGAAGCCAAAAAAAAAAACCCACAAAAAATAAAAAACAAAACAGAACAAATCAATGAAACCAGGAGATGGTTCTTTTAAAAGATCAATAAAATTCATAAACCTCTAGCACAAAGAGAAAGACAGAGAGACAGAGAGGACCCAAATAAACAAAATTACTAATGAAAGAGGAGACATAACAACCAACACCACAGAAATACAAACAATGGTAACAGAAGATTATGAAAACCTATATGCCAACAAATTGGACAACTTAGAAGAAATGGAAAAATTCCTAAAAGCATAGAACCTACCAAAACTAAAGCAAGAAAAAATAGAAAATCTGAACAGACTAAATCACTGGCAATGAAATTGAATCACTAATCAAAAAAATCCCAAAACACCAAAGTCCAGCTCCAGACAGCTTCACAGGCTAATTCTACCAAACATTGATTTTTTTAAGTTTTATTTATTTTAAGTAATCTCTACACCCAACATGGAGCTTGAACTCACAACCCTGAGATCAAGAGTCACATGCTCTTCCAACTGAGCCAGCCATGCACCCTGCTATCAAACATTTAAAGAAGAGTTAATACCTTTTCTCCTCAAACTATTCCCCAAAACCAAACTTCCAAATTCATTCTATAAGGCCAGTATCACCATGATATCAAAACCAGATAAAGCCACAACAAAAAAAGAGGGAGCTACAGGCCAATATCTCTCATGACTATAGATGCAAAAATCCTGAACAAAATGGCAGCCAAATCCAAGGGATTTATTCCCATCATGCAAGGGTAGTTCAATATTCACAAAACAGTCAACATGATATGTCACATCAATAAGAAAAAGGATAAAAACCATATGGGGGCGCCTGGGTGGTGCAGTCGGTTAAGCGTCCGACTTCAGCCAGGTCACGATCTCGCGGTCCGTGAGTTCGAGCCCCGCGTCAGGCTCTGGGCTGATGGCTCAGAGCCTGGAGCCTGTTTCCGATTCTGTGTCTCCCTCTCTCTCTGCCCCTCCCCCGTTCATGCTCTGTCTCTCTCTGTCCCAAAAATAAATAAACGTTGAAAAAAAAAATTTTTTTTAAATAAATAAAAAAAACCCATATGATCATTTCAATAGACACAGAAAAAGCATTTGACAAAGTACAACATCCATTCATGTAAAAAACTCTCTACAAAGCAGGTCTAGAGAGAACATATCTGTGCCTAATAAAGGCCTTATATGAAAAATCCACAGTTAACATCATACTCATTGGGGAAAAACTGAGAGCTTTTCCCCTAAGATCAGGAACAAGACAAGGATGTCCACTTTTACTGCTTTTATTCAACACAGTAGTGTAATGAGACAAGAAAAAGAAATAAAATGCATCCAAATTGGTAAAGAAGAAATAAAACTCTATTTACGGATGACATATTATACATAGAAAGACTCCATCAAAAAACTACTAGAACTGATAAATGAATTCAGTATAATTGCAGGATACAAGATCAATGTGCAGAAGTCTGTTCATTTTCATACACTAATAATGAAACAGCATTAGTGAAATTAAGAACAATCCCATTTATGGGGTGCCTGGGTGACTCAGTCAGGTGAGCATCTGACTCTTAACTTTGGCTCACGTCATGGGCTTGCAGTTTGTGGGTTCAAGCCCCATGCCGGGTTCTGTACTGACAGTGTGGAGCCTGCTTGGGGTTCTCCCTCTGTCTCGCCCCCTCCCCTGCTCATGTTCTCTTTCTCAAAATAAATAAATAAACTTTCAAAAATAATAAAAAACAAAATAGAAAGAAAACAATCCCATTTCTTTTTTTTTTTTTTTTTTTTTTTTTTAAATTTTTTTTTTCAACGTTTATTCATTTTTGGGACAGAAAGAGACAGAGCATGAACGGGGGAGGGGCAGAGAGAGAGGGAGACACAGAATGGGAAACAGGCTCCAGGCTCCGAGCCATCAGCCCAGAGCCCGACGCGGGGCTCGAACTCACGGACCGCGAGATCGTGACCTGGCTGAAGTCGGACGCTTAACCGACTGCGCCACCCAGGCGCCCCAACAATCCCATTTCTAACTGCAGCAAAAACAATAAAATATCTAGGAATAAACCTAACCAAAGAGGTGAAAGACCGATACTCTGAAAACTATACAACACTGCTGAAAGAAATTCAAGATGATGCAAAGAAATGGAAAGACATTCCATGCTCATGGGTTAAAGAACAAATGTTGTTAAAATGTCCATACTACTCAAAGCAATCTGCAGATTTCATTCAATCCCTATTAAAATATCAACAACATTTTTCAAAGAACTAGAAAAAACAACCCTAAAATATGTGTGGAACCACCAAAGACCTTGAATAACCAAAGCAGTCTTGAAAAATAAAAGCAGAATGGGAGGTATCACAATTCCAGATTTCAAGTTATACGATAAAGCAGTATTAATTAAAACAGTATGGTATTGGCATAAAAAATAGACACACAGATCAACAAAATAGAACAAAAAACCCAGAAATAAACCTACAATTATATGGTCAATTAATCTTCAACAAAGGAGGAGTGAATATCCAATGGGAAAAAGACAGTCTCTTCAACGAATGGTGCTGGGAAAACTGTACAGCCACATGCAAAAGAGTGAAACTGGGCAACTGGATTTAAAGTATGTTAAATCTCTTATATTATATGAGGAGAGGTAAAGGCATTAATTTATTTTACTTAAAAAAAATTTTAATGTTTATTTATTTTTGAGAGAGAGAGAGAGACAGACTGCAAGCATAGAGAGGGGCAGAGAGAAGGAGACACAGAATCTGAAGCAGACTCCAGGCTCTGAGCTGTCAGCACAGAGCCCGATGTGGTGCTCGAACCCACTAACTGTGAGATCATGACCTGAGCCGAAGTTGGTCACTTAACTGAGCCACGCAGGCTCCCCTCTTTTACCTTTTAATATGTCAGGAAGTTAAGATATTCACTAAAAGAATAGAAGAATAGGTAAACATTAAGGAAAATTTGAATTATGAGAAATAATTATGAGAAATAATTTCATTGAAACATACCAGTAAATACGGTACATCTATACTAACCACTCTAAGTACAAAGATTTGTAGAATGGATAAAAGATCAAACCCAGCCATACACAGCTTATAAAAATTGGGTATTAACTATAAGACAATTTAAAGTAAAGAAGAGAAAAGACAGACACCATTTGAATGCTAATCAAAGAAATCTGCTTAGCTTGTTATACGTCAGACACGTAAGCACTGAGGCAAGAGGCATCCCTAGAAAGAAACAAGGGTGTTTCTTTCATAAGATAAAATGGTCAATCCACTATGACAATATACAATCCTAAAATTTCAACTACTTAATCTATCTTTTGTATGAAAATATAGAAAGCAAAAATACAGAAGTAAAAGAATGGGTAAAAAATTCAGTCATGGGGCACCTGGCTGGCTCAGTCTGTAGAGCTTGTGACTCTTGATCTCAGGGTTATGAGTTTGAGCCCTATGTTGGGCGTAGAGATTACTTAAAAATTACTTTAAAAAAATTAACAATCATAATGAGAGATTGCAGCATCCTTCCCTCAATAATTGAAGAACAAGCAGACAATACATCAGTAAGGATAGAGATATGAACAAGAGAATTACAAAATCCCAACTGACATATTTAGAACACTATACATAACAATCTCAGAATGCACATTTTTTTCACATAATATTGACCATAGAGAGGCTCGCAAAAATTTCAAAGAAATAAAACCATAGAGACTATATTGCCAGACCACTGTGAAATTAATCTAGAAATGATTAACAAAACAAAACTGGAAAGTATGTTTGGGAATTAGGAAATCCAATTCTAAATAACCCAATGATCAAATAAGAAATTACAACAGAAATTAGAAACTATTTTGAACTAAATGGTATTGGAAACCTATCAAAGTTGGTGGATTGCAATTAAAGTCTTGTTTAGAGGGAAATTTATCACTGAAGAGTGAAGAAAGGCTGCAAATCAATTTATCGGTGCAAACACTCAAAAAGTTATTTTAAAAAAGCAGATGAAGAAAGAAGAGAAAATAAAAAGAAATTAAATTATTGAAACAAGCATATATACAGAGGAGAAACAAAGATAAATTTGGCTCTTTCAGTAGACTAATAGCATAGATCAGGAGTAAGAAAACCTTTTCTGTAAAGGTCCCGATAACTTTTTTCTCCATTGGTAAGCCTTATGATATCTGTGTAATTGTTTATCTGGCATTGTGGTGGGAAAGCCGCCATAGATAATAAATGAATAGTTGTGGTTGTGTCACAATAAACCTTTATGTACAAAAACAGGCGCAAGGCTAGATTTGATCCAAGGCTATAATTGGCCAGCCCGTAGACAAGTGTGTGTGAGACAGACAGAGAGAGAAACACCAACAACAAAAATTAGAAATTAAAAAGGAGACCTCATTACAGGTCCTACATTTAAAGAAAGTCGTAACAGTCATAATAGCTTACTATGAATAACTTTAGGCTAATTAATTTAAAATTTTAGATGAAATGGACCCTAAGGAAGGCTCAACTTACTAAAACTAAATAGAAACTCCAAATGGTTCCTCATCTATTAAAGGAATAAATTGAAAAGGCTTCCCTCAATGAAAATCCTAGATCCAGAAGAATTTACCAGTCACTTCCATCACATATTTAAGGAATAAATTCTATCACACCGACAAATTCCATGGAGCATTAAAAGAAGGAATACTTTCCAGTTCATTTTATGAGAGCAAACATTGAAACCAAAACTTGCTAAAGATATTACAATAAAGGAAAATTAGAGGTCCATCTCTCACATTTACCTAAAAAGAAAAATCTTACGCAAAACTATAGCAAATCAGGGCGCCTGGGTGGCTCCGTTGGTTAAGCGTCCAACTTCGGCTCAGGTCATGATCTCATGGCTTCTGAGTTTGAGCCCCGAGTAGGGCTCTGTGCTGACAGCTCAGAGCCTGGAACCTGCTTCGGATTCTGTATCTCCCTCTCTCTCTGTGCCCCTCCCCCACTTGTGCTCTGCCTCTCAACACTAAATAAATGTAAAAAAAAAAAAAAAAGAAAATTTTTTTTAATTTTAGCAAATCAAATCTAGCTGTATCCAGAAAGGATAACACACCATGGTCACTTTGGCTTAAAAAAAAAAAAATGTTTTAACATTCAAACATCAATGTATATTAATGAAGAAAGGATAAAATAACCAATTTGAGTAAAAACAACCTTGCTCTCAGGTGCAGCAGCAGCTCAGGTATTTCCAGGTGAAGTGGTCGTGGCTTAAGGAACTCTTGGTCATTGAAAGGACTTACAGCTTTGATTAAAAAGACAGCTCATCATGAGAGCCCACAGGGGAAAGATCGTTAATGAAAACAACTCCTTTTTCCCATAGTCAAAGTTGGATGTCAGGCACACCTGAAATGCGCTCTTAGCCTAATCCTTTACTCTGTCCTCCCACATTCCTGCCTTTGACTTTTCTCATTGCTGTATGTTCTTTCTTTTTCCCTCTTAGTCTATTGTTTGGGACTTGCTTAGCTAACTGGATATGAATATTACTAGACAAGAATTCTGCTTTCCATCCAGCATACTAGTTCTTACTGGAGAATTGTGGTCAGAGGGTGTTTGGATAAAGTATCCTATGCTTATCCTCATGGTATTGAAATTTGTGTAAGTAACCGGCTGTGCAGAATGTTATAGAAGCTTTCCATATTCTTCTAGTCTTAAAATCCGTATCTGTTTACAGACACTATTCTTTCTGCATAATCTTTTTGTACATTGAAGAATATTTTGATTACATTAAATAAGGCTGCTGACTTTGCTGTTTTTGGGGGGCAAAAGCAGGGGGCGGGGGAGAGGAGTAGAGAGAGGGGGATAGAGGATCCAAATAGGGCTCTGCACTGACAGGCTGACAGCAGAAAGCCCATCTGAGGCTGGAACTCATGAACTGTCAGATCATGACCTGAGCAGAAGTTGGAAGCTCAACTGACTAAGCCCCCAGGTGCCCCCGATTTTGCTACATTTTTAAAGGGATCTTCAAGTAAGTACAAAACTGACATTAAAGGCAGAGGAAAGGGGTGCCTGGGTGGCTCAGTAGGTTGAGCATCAGACTCTTGATCTTGGCTCAGGTCATGATCTCATGGTTAGGTTTGCGAGACAGAGCCCTGCGTCGGGCCTGCTAGGGACTCGCTCTCTCTCTGCCCCTCCCCTGCTTGTGTTCTCTCTCAAAACAAATGAAGTTAAAAAAAAAAAAAAAAAAGGTAGAGGAAAAATGTACCTTGAATTTACATCTTCCTTCTCACACCCAAGCTGTAAACAATTGACATATTCTGTTTTAAAACATTTGGCTCAACATATGCGTATTTGTTTTAAAGCTTCATCAAACGCTCCCTTTAGATTTAAACTTCTGTTGAATAGGACACTTTTGAGGAGTGTACTCAGAACTCAGGATATAGCGGGCCAAGCATCCCAAGGGTACCAAATTTTCTAATGTTACACCCAACACGGGAGATGTGGTCACTAAACAACAAAAATTTATATGTAGGAGGTAACGTACTGTTGCTTTGTCAAGCCATTTGATAGTTTTCCAGATCATGTTTCCCTAACTCTAAAAAGCGACGTAACCGGGTAGCAGTGCATTAGTTCATCGGCATAACTTTAAAAACCAACGTATCGACAACTTCCAGGAAGGCCAGTCACGGCTGCCAGGGAGGAGGTACTCACCGTGCAGGCAGAAGTTGCCCTGAGCGAGGAGGCGCTGAACTCCCTGAAGCAGAGGCCGGTGGAGGCTCTTTAGAGGCTCTTTCAGCAGAGCTGCACCTGAGCTGGAGGACTGCCCCAGCACTGGCAGCACAGCCCCGGAAGGCCTTTATTTTATTTTATTTTACTGTTTAACGTTTAGTTTTGAGAAAGAGAGAGACCGAGTGTGATGGGGGAGGGGGCAGAGAGAGACAGAGACCCAGCATGGGAGGCAGGCTCCAGGCTCTGGGCTGTCAGCACAGAGCCCGTGGTGGGGCTGGCACCCACGAACCACGAGATCATGACCTGAGCCGAAGGCGGAGGCTTAACCAGCTGAATCTCCCAGGTGCCCTGGGGAAGGCCTTCCTCCGGGTTGAAACAGCTCAGCTGGGCATGCACAGATCCCCGGGCTGCGACTACCTCGGTGTAGTGGGCCTCGGTGGGCTGGGCAACTTGGCATGAGCTGTCTTGGCCTGGCAGACTGCCAGCTGAGAAGCGATGAGCCACCGGGCGCCCGGGGCAGCACGGTGAGGCCTTTTCCGCCACCGTGTCGATCCCGGCCTGGAGCACGTGCCCTGGGCACAGGCCCTTCACCAACCACAGCACCAGACCGGCTCCATCTCTAGCAACTGTGACAGAGCGCTCACTTGCCCTCTGGTTAGTGACAGGCGCCCGCCAGAGTACCGGCCTCCCACCCTGGCCAGTGCCCTGCACGTCTCGGTCTAGAGCAGAGCCAGCCGGCCGGCCTTGCTACCTCTGCTTCTCTCCCAACCTCTCCAGCCGAGACACTGACCAATTGCATGGACGATGTGGTGGTCGGCGTCCTAACTCGGGTGCTGGGCTGCCTGCGGAGGCTGGACCCGCTGGGTGGGCCCTCTCACAGTGGCAGTCTGTCGGATGCCTTCAGAGGCATTTCCGCAGGATTCGGACCCAACTGGACAGCTTTTGAGGAGTGGCCCACTGTGACTAATTTGAAGGACGAGTGACAGGGAAAGATAGGAGTCAGTAAGCAGAAAGGGACAGGCTAAGGCTTGAAGGCCCCTGGGTGGGGAAAAACATATTTTAAAACATTTCTCCTGGGAACGTCTGACCTTCAGCAAACTCCCTCAGGCATAAAGTTCCTCTTAAAAATGTGAAGGGGCGCCTGAGTGGCTCAGTCAGTTAAGCGTCCCACTCTTGATTTTGGGGCGCCTGGGCGGCTCAATTGGTTAGGCAGTCCGACTTCGGCTCAGGTCATGACTCACAGCTCGTGAGTTCGAGCCCTGCGTCGGGCTCTGGCTCTGTGCTGACAGCTCGGAGCCTGGAGCCTGCGCTTCATTCTGTGTCTCCCTCTGCCCCTCCCCTGCTTGTGCTTTGTCTCTCTCTGTCTCTCAAAAATGAATAAATGAAAAAAAAAAAAAAAAAAGAAAAAAGAAAAGAAAAAAAACAAAAAACAAAAACGTAACAGACAACAGCTACTCCCCCTCAGGTTTCCTTCAGAAATTTGACACACAAAAGACCTAACTAAAAATAAGTAGACTTTGTGACCCACAAGGAAGGTATGGCCATAGACCACCCCTCATACAATGGAAAGGAGTCAATCAAAAAGGAATGATTAAGCGTTTAGAGTTACCTACCCAACAAGAGTAGAACTGGAGAAGAAACACGGGTGAAAGGAAAAGGACCGACCAAAATGCTATAAAATAGAGTCCCTTGGGCACCTGGGTGGCTGAATCGGTTAAGTGTCTGACTTCAGCTCAAGTCATGATCTCACAGTTGGTGGATTCGAGCCCCGTGTTGGGCTCTGTGCTGACAGCTCAGAGCCTGGAGTCCGCTTCGGATTCTGTGTCTCCCTCTCTCTCTGCCCTTTCACACTCATGCTCTGTCTCTCCCTGTCTCAAAAATAAATTAAAAACAAAACAAAAACATTAAAATAGAATCCCTTGCCTGTAGTCCATGGGCATTTACTTTAGAATGCCCCCTCTCTGTAAAGAGATCTTTCATACTATTGCTACTTTCTGATCTTATATTCTAATAAACTTTTGCCTGCTGCTCATTTTATTTTGTATCCACCTCTTCATGCTTCAAAGCAGCGAGACAGCGAACCCTGAGTGTTGAGGTAAAGAATCCTGCAACACGAGGAAGCCTTCTGTGACTCCTAAACCAGCGACAAGTGTCCTCCCTGCAGTTGCGGAGCTCAGAGGAGCAGGCTTCTGCGTGGGCAGCAAGCGACTTCTGGATTCTGGGCGCCCCACCTGTTGCTGGATATCGGGCCTCAGGCAGAGGTGGCCATCTGTCATTTACCTACACATCCCTTTGAAATTCTTGGAATGGAGGAATGCAGGAAAGCTGGAAACTCCTGGAAGACGTAATTGGGGAAGGGAACAGAGCACTTAGGAAGTGGCAGCTCTCCCCATTTATGTGATTTGTAAACTGACCGGTGACTTCCCAAAAGCCGTAAACATCCTGCAATGCTAAATAGCAACCCAAGAGTTGGACTCTTTAACAGTTCGGGATGTTGTGAGGGCCTTGTGGACAAGGCTGGCAAAATCCACGAAACATCTGCCGTACTGAGGTGGCTAATACGGACAGACCTGAGAAAGAGGTGAATTACTTTGTATTAGCTCAAACATATACTCATTTTCATCTTCTAAAACAATGTAGAAAAGAACCTGGGATTCTACCATATCTACAAATACATAGACTCCTTTTTTGTGGGACTTTTCTACTGCAATTTATTGGATGACTTATTGACCTATTACACTTTCTGAGTATCTTCTTGTTTTCGGCACTTGGAGAGTGTCTTGGCCACGAAACTTGTCAATAAATGAAAAGTTTTCTTTGTTTTCAACTGCGGATCGTATACTCACCTGCTTATTTGCCACCTCTCCCAACAAAAAACTTTCTGTAAAGTGTCGTCTTCGTGCCTGGAATTGAAGTGGGGTAAACTGAATTACCAAACTAATCACTGATGATATACATAAGGGCAGCTTATTATTTAGTAATGCATCCTTTGAGTCTGATTTCAAACGATAGACTGTGAGAAATTATCCCACTGACCCAACCAAAGGAGGGACGCAGAGACTCGGAGCACAGTGAAGGGAGGCTTTAATCAACGTTCTTACAAGAGCAGGTGTCTGATGGACAGGCACACTCGGGACAGTTACAGTAGGCAATTTGTCTCCTAGCCTAGCAAGTCCCTCCCCCGGTTCCTCATTGGCTGAGTGCTACAGAGGTTACAGCCTTAACCAGACGTCACCTATGCCCATGTAAGGGAAACAGCCTGATTGGAACAGATGTACATTCCTTGGGTGATGCAGAGACTTCAGTTCTTTGGCGCATGCTCATTGTAAAGCCTGCAAACAGGAGAGGGGAAGAAGCAGGAAGTGAAGTGTCTAAGGGTTTGGGACTCCATTTGGGGGAGGGGAGGAGTTCTTACATTTTCCAATTGGTTGTAAACCTATTGTTAATTAGACAGCACCGCTTTTATTTGGTACCTCTGAAAATGAGCCATCTCCCTTCTCACATAGACCCTTTCCTACATTAATAGTGTTTTAGTATGTAAATTGTTTTAATTATCTGGAAAGTGGTCATTCCAGTAAACATTTCGAATTGATATCAAAGTGAGATCTTTACAGTTCAGCAAGATAAAGGAAACCACCCTTACAGTCTGTCAGTTTCTCTTACAGATGGTTGGCATTTTCTTAGCGTTAGCTGCAGGGTCATGTTGTATACTATATGTTGTATACTATAACATTTCCTAAATTGTCTATCATGGTTTGGCTTGCTTTAGAATCTTAAAAGTCCGAGTTCCAACCTTCTCCACCCTTGCTGTTTAGTTTACCTTTTTCATTTTGGCATAATCTATTCCAGCATTTTATGGCAGTGTAAAATGTAGATGTTTTTATGTTGTTTACTTATGGAACAACATTTTCACGAAATGGCCAGTAGTCTGCCAAGATTACAAGATGTACAAAAAACTAGAAGTAGCAATTTGGTAGGTTAGTGTACATCAATGGCAAATTGAGGAACAAACACTTTGTCTTGTCAAAAGGGGGTACTCTCCAGCTGACTATTGCATGCGGGTCCACTCTTGTCAGATATGTATGTATGTATGTGTGTGTGTGTATGCATAAGTATAAATGTAAATATAAATATTTAAGAGAAGGCAGAAGTCACAGATGTAAATGTAAAATCTTTGTATCATTAGCAGTAAATTGTGTGTGTTGGGGGATAGGGGTGGTTTAAAACTACTGTGGGCCAGACAAAACCACTGCAGGCCATATTTACACTGCAGGTCACCAGTTTGCCACTTCTGGTATGCTCTCTTGTTTTATTATTAAAGGCTAGTAGTTTAGGGGGCACCTGGGTGGCTGAGTCGGCTAAGCGTCCAACTTCGGCTCAGGTCATGAACTCACAGTCCCAGAGTTTGAGCCCCGCATCAGGCTCTGTGCTGACAGCTCAGAGCCTGGAGCCTGCTTTGGATTCTGTGTCTGCTTCTCTCTATGCCCCTCCCCCACATGTGCTCTGTCTCTGTCTCTCAAAAATAAATAAAAAATGTAAAGGCTAGTAGTTTAACAGTCAACTTCGAAATTAGGATATCATCATTTTTCAGTTGTGGAATCATATTGTAACTCTTGGCAGTTTTTGAAACAGGTATACTTAAAGTGTGGTATACCCTTCTCTGTTATGAAGACATAACAGGCCTCATTATTGTTTTTCCTAAGGGGTTCTAAAACTAAACGACTGAGACCGGAAGGGGAGAACCACAACAGCAACAAAATCAATGTATTTTACTACATGAATAGAAAAAGACAAAATACAACCATCTCAACAGATGCAGAGATTTAACATCCTTTTGTAGTGGGGCAGGGAGGAGAAGAAACCACTTTGTTAACAAAGAATAGAAGAGAATATCCTTCATCTATTAAGGACTATCCATCCAAACCTCCAGTTATCATCATGGTTAATGGTAACTTGGAAGATTTTGCTCTGAGATTTGAAATGAATCAAAGATGCTTGGTATCACCACTTATATTCATATTTTAATAAAAGTTCTAGCTAGCTAGTACAATGAAGCCAGGATGGATAGATAAATTAATAATTAATTAATTAATTAATTTTGGAAAAGAAGAAATAAAACAACCTTTTTCTCTTTTCTTTTTTTAAAAATTTTGCAGAAGGCAAGATTATATATGTAGAAAGTCCAAAGTACAAATGTATGCTATTAAAATTTTAAATCACATTTATAAGGTTATAGGTTTCATTGTAAATATGCCAATTGTGATAGTTAATTTTATGTGTCAACCTGATTGGGCTAAAGGCTAGTAAATAGCTAGTAAAACATTATTTCCGGGTGTGTCTATGAAGGTGGTCCCAGAAGAGATTAGTATTTGAATCAGCAGATTGCTTAAAGATCTTTACCAGTAAGGGCAGACATCACTCAATCTTTTGAGTGATATCGCACAAAAAAAGGTGAAGGAAAGGTAAATTTGCTTTCTCTGAACTAAGATGTCCATCTTCTTCTGCCCTCAGTGCTTCCGGTTTTCAGGTTTTTGTACTCATACACTGGGACTTACACCACCCGCCCCCTTATTCTCAGGCTTTTTGACTCAGATTGATTAGAACACCCATTTTCCTGGCTCTCCAGCTTGCAGACAGCAGACGAAGAAAATAGAAAAAAGAAAATAAAATTTAAAAGGGATCCCATTTGCAATAACATCCCAAAGCACAATATATCTATGCAAATAACCTCATAAAAGATATGCAAGACCTCTACAAAGAAAACTATAAATCATTACTGAAGGAAATTTAAGAAATATCTAAATAAATGGAGAAATGTACCACATTTGGACATAACAACTGAGAACCTCAATATTGTCAAGATGTTAATTTCTCTAAACTGATTTCATAAGTCTGTGCAATCTGAAACAAAATCCCAACCATTCTTATCGTATAAATTGACAAGGTGATTCTAAATATTATATGGAAATACAAATATCTGTCTACTCTAAGATCACGTAGATGTTGTCCAATGTTCTAGAAATGTTATGTTATCTTTTTAACATTTGGATCTACAACCCATAGGGAATTGATTTTTGTGTTGGGGGAGGTGTGAATAGGAGTCAAGTTTTATTTTCTACATGTATATCTTACTTCCCGGGCACCATTTAACTCACTACCAAGCTAACTGAACAGATTTTGTGGGCACACATAACAAAAAAATATAGACTTTACAAAATTGGTTCAAAAGTCAGGTAACATATATACAAACTACATCTATAACAACTATCAACAAGAACAAAATAAACCTCAAGTGTGTGGGAGAAACTGAATTTCAGACTTGCCACATTATTTTACTTAAAACATTCAGTTTTCAACAAATTATTTTGAGGCATGCATAGAAATCAGAAAGGATGACCCAAAAAAGGGGGGGGGGGAAAGAAAGAGATAGGAACTGTCCCTGAGAAAGCCTGGATGTTGCACTTAACTAGAAAAAAAAAAAAACAACCCAAAACTTTACAATTAGGCATTTTAAATGTGTCCAAAGAACTAAAGGAAGCCATGTCTAAAGAATTAAAGGAAAATATGAAGATGATGATGTCTTACCAAATAGAGAATATCAATAAGGACAAAAAATATAAAAAGAACAAAATTCAAGAGTTGGAAAACAAAAATTGAAATGAGACTACAGTAGTAGGCTCAACAGCTTATTTGAATAGGCAGAATAACAATCAGCACACTTGAAGATAAGTCAACTAAGATTATCCAGTTTGAGTAGTGGGAAGAAAAAAGAATAGAAAAAGATGAATAGAGACTCAGAAATGTGGACCACATCAAGCACACCAATATATGCATAATAGGAAAAGCAGAAGGGTCTATGGTCATAAGAGAGATTGGTCTGTAGTTTTCTAGTAATGTCTTTGTCTAGTTTTGGTATTAAGGTAATGCTGACCTCATAGAATGTGTTAGGAACTATTCTCTCTGCTTCTATCCCCTGACAGAGATTGTAGAGAATTAGTATAATTCTTCCTTAAGTGTTTGGTAGGATTCACCAGTGAACTCATCTTGGCCTAGTGCTTTCTGTTTTGAAGGGTTGATTACTGACTGATTCCATTTTTTAAATAGATACAGGCCTATCCGCATTGTCTACTTTTTCTTGTGTAAGTTTTAGCCAGTTGTTTCTTTCAAGGATTTGGTCCATTTCATCTAAGCTATCAAACTTGTGAGCACAGAGCTGTCCATACTATTCCCTTATTATCCTTTTAATTTCCAGGATATCTGTAGTCATACCCTCAATTTCATTTTTCATACTAGTTGTCTGTGTACCTTCTCTTTTTTTTTTCTCTTTTTTGCCAGTTAGCCTGACCAGAGCTTATGGATTTTATTGTTTTTTTTCAAAGAACTAGCTTTTGGTTTCCTTGATTTTTCTCTATTGATTTCCTGTTTTCAATTTCAGTTATTTCTGCTCAACTTCTTATTTCTTTTTTTCTGCTTACTTTGGATTTAATTTTCTCCCTCTTTTCCAGTTTCCTAAAGTAGAATGTTAGATGATTGGTTTTAGATCTTTCTTCTCTTCCAACATACGCATTCAAAATCAGACAAGGGCACTATAAGAAAAGAAAATTACAGGCCAATATTCCCAACGTAGATGCAGAAATCCTCAGCAAAATACTAGCAAACCAAATTCAACAAAACATCAAATGGATTATACCATGATCGAGCTGGACTTATTTCAGGGATATAAGGGATGGTTCAACATCCATAAATCAATCAGTGTGGTACATTAACAACAAAATGAAGGATAAAAATTATATGATCATCTCAGTAGATGCAGAAAAAGCATTTGACAAAACTCAATATCTATTCATAATAGAAACCATAAAAACTTACATATAGAAGAAATTTATTTCAATATAGTTAAAGCCATATATGATAAGCCCACAATTAATATCACACTCAACAGTGAAAAGCTTTTTCTCTAAAATCAGGAATAAGACAAGTATGCCCACTCTTACCATTTCCATTCAACGCAGTTCTGGAAGTACTAGTCAGGGTAATTCGATAGATAGATAGATAGATAGATAGATAAATAAATGGCGTCCAAGTCAGAAAGGAAAAAGAAAAATTCTTTTTTTGCAGATGATCTGATCTTATAGATAGGAGTCCCTGAAGATACCACCAAAACACTTAGAACTAATGAATGAATTTAACTAAGTGGCTCAACTCAAAACCAACATACAAACATACAACATACAAAAATTGGTTGCATTTCTGTCTACTAACAACAAACTGTCTAAAAAGGAAAGAAAACAATTCCATTCACAATAATATCAAAAAGAATAAAATACTTAGAAATAAATTTAACCAAGAAGATGCAAGATCTGTGCACTGAAAACTATAAAACATTGATGAAAAATTAAGGAAGAAACAAATAAATGGAAAGATAGCCCCTTTTCATGGATTGGAAGATTTCACATTGTTAAAATGTCCACACCACCCAAAGTGATCTACAGATTCAATGCAATCTGTATCAAAATTCCAATGGCACTTTTCACAGAAATAGAAAAAAATTCTAGAAGTCATATGGAACTAGAGACCCCAAATAGCCAAAACAATCTTAAGGCAAGAACACCACAGCTAGAAGCTGTGTATATACAAAATATACAGAAGCTATAGTAATCAAAATGGTAAGGTACTGAAACAAAAACAGACATACAGACCAATGGAACATAAGGCAGAGCCCAGAAATAAATCTAGTCTTTATGGTCATCTGATCTTCAATTAGGGTGCCCAAAACACGCAATAGGGAAATAGTAGTCCCTTTGATGAATGGTGTTAGAAAAACTGGATATCCACATGCAGAAGAATTATATTGGCTGTTTTCTCACACAATATACAAAAATCAATTAAAAATGGATTAAAGTCTTTTTTTTTTCATTTTTTTTTCAATGTTTATTTATTTTTGGGACAGAGAGAGACAGAGCATGAACGGGGGAGGGGCAGAGAGAGGGAGACACAGAATCGGAAACAGGCTCCAGGCTCTGAGCCATCAGCCCAGAGCCTGACGCGGGGCTCGAACTCACGGACCGTGAGATCGTGACCTGGCTGAAGTCAGACGCTTAACCGACTGCGCCACCCAGGCGCCCCAAAAATGGATTAAAGTCTTAAATGTAAGACCAAAAACTGTAAAAGCACTGGGAGAAAACAGAGGGAAAAATCCTCATGGCAATGGTCTAGGCAATGATTTTTTTTGATATTACCCCCAAAGCAAAAATGGACAAGTGGGATTGCTTCAATCTAAAAAACTTACAACCAGTGAAGGAAACAATCGACAGAATGAAAAGACAGCCTAACAAACTAGAGAACGTGTTTGTAAATTGTATATCCAATAAGGGGTTAATGTCCAAAATATTAAATATTTTTACATTTAATATTCATACAACTCAGTAGCAAAACAACCAAATTACCCAATTTGAAATGTGCAAAGGACATCAATAGACATTTCTCAAAAGAAGATATACAAATGGCCATCAGGTATGTGATAAGGTGCTAATCATCAGGAAAATACAAATCAAAACCACAGTGTGATCTCTCTTCACACCTGTTAGAATGGCTATTATCAGAAAAGTAAAAGATAAATGTTGGTGAGGATGTGGAAGAAAGGGAACCCTTGTACACTGTTGATGGAAATGTAAATTGGCACAGCCACTATGGAAAACAGTATGGAGTTTCCTCAAAAAATTAAAAATGGAACCCCCGTGAGATCCAGCAATCCCACTTTTTAGTATATATCCAAAGGAAATGAGGTCACTACCTTGAAGTAATATGTACACTCCCAAGTTTATTGCAACATTATTCACTAGGTTTGGGAAACTTACCTAAATGTCGCCAGATGAATGGTTAAAAAATATATGTATGTGTGTGTGTGTGTGTGTGTATACACACATATATATATATATATATACACATATACACATATATATACATACACACATATATATACACACACATACACACATATTTTTATATAAATATAAAATATACAATATTATATATAATTTTGATATAAATATAAAATATATTATATAAATTTAAATATATATATTTTTAAATATATACACATATGTGTATATATACATATACACACATATATACATACACACATATATTTTTAAGAGTCTCATGCTCTACCGACTGAGCTAGCTGGGCGCCCAGACACACATATATTTTTATATAAATATAAAATATATAATATTATATATAATTTATATATAAATATAAAATATGTAATATAAATTTAAATATATATATTTTTTAAATGTATATATTATTACATGTAGAGCCTGTAGCCTGCTTGGGATTCTGTGTCTCCCTCTCTCTCTGCCCCTCCACCACTCATGCCCTGATTCTGTCTCTCAAAAATGAATAAATGTTAAAAAAAAAAAAAAAGACAACCCAATTTTAAAAATGGGAAAGCATCTGAATAGACATCTCTCCAAAGGAGATATACTAGTGGCCAATAAGCACATGAAATGATTCTCAATATCACTAATCATTAGGGAAATGCAAATCAAGTCAGAGTGAGATACTACTTCACATCCACTAAATTGCTATAATTAAAAAAATGGACACTAACAAGGCAGTTTGTGGAGAAACTGGAGACATCATCATTGCTGGTAAGAATGAAAAACAGCTGCTTTGGAAAACAGTGTAGTAATTCCTCAAAACATTAAACAGAATAGCTCTATGACCCAGTAATTCCATTCCTAAGTATATACCCAAAAGAACTTTTGAAAACATATGCCATAAAAAATTGTGGATCAATGTTCATTGAAGTATTATTTTTGGTAGCCAAAAGACAGATACAAATGTACATCAACTAATGAATGGATAAGCAAATGGTTACAATAGACTATTATTCAGTCATAAAAAGGAATCGAAGTTGTGGTAAATCCGACACAGTGGATGAATTAAAAAAAAAAATTCACTAAGTGATAGAAGCTAGAGACATAACACAACTAATTATATTATTTCACTTACATAAAATGTCCAGAATAGACAAATACATTCAAGCATAGATCAGTGATTTCCAATGACTATGAGGAGGAGAAACTAGGAAGTGACTGCTAATTGACATGGACTTTTCAGAATATGAAAATATTCTGAAATTAGATAGTGGTGATATTTGCAAAGCATTGTAAATATACTTTAAAAAATCACTGAATTACACAATTTTTAAAAGTGAGCTTTGTGATATATGAACTAGATCTTAAAAATGTATATGTGTTTTTCTTTTCAAAATTTTATTTAAATTCTAATTACTTAACATACAGTGCAATATTGGTTTCAGAAGTAGAATTCAGTGATTCATCACTTACAACACCCAGTGCTCATCATAACAAGTGCTCTCCTTAATACCCATCACCTATTTAGCTCAGCCCCCCAGCTACCTCCCTCTATCAACCCTCACTTTGTTCTCTATAGTTAAAAGTCTCTTATGGTTTGCCTCCTTTTATGTTTTTATCTTATTTTTCCTTCCCCTCCCCTATGTTCATCTGTTATGTTTCTTAAACTCTACATATGGGTAAAAAACTCTACATATGGTATTTGTCTTTCTCTGACTGACTTACCTCATTTAGCATAATACACTGTAGTTCCATCCACATCATTGTAAATGGTAAGACTTCATAGCTGAGTAATTCCATTGTGTGTGTGTGTGTGTGTGTGCGTGCGCGCGCGTGCGTGTGTGTGTGTGTGCACGCGCGCCACATCTTCTTTATCCATTCATCAGTTCATGAACATTTGGGCTCTTTCCATGATTTGGCTATTGTTGATAATGCTGCTACAAACATTGGGGTGCATGCACCCCTTTGGATCGGTATTTTTGTATCCTTTGGATGAATACCTAGTAGTGCAATTGCTGTGTCATAGAGTGTCTATCTTGACTTTCTAAGGAACCTCCACACTGTTTTCCAGAATGGCTGTACCAGTTTGCATTCCCATCAACAGTATAACAGGGCTCTCCTTTCTCCACATCCTCACCAACATCTGTTGTTTCCTAGCTTGTTAATTTTAGCCATTCTGACAGGTGTGAGGTGATGTCTTATTGTGGTTTTGATTTGTATTTCCATGATGATGAATGCCGTTGAGCATTTTTTTCATGTGTCTGTTAGCCATTTGTGTATTTTCTTTGGAGAAATGTCTGTTTATGTCTTTCGACCATTTCTTAACTGGATTATTTACTTTTGGGGTGTTTAATTTGATAAGATCTTTATAGATTTTGGATACTAGCCCTTTATTCAATATGTCATTTGCAAATACCGCCTCCCATTCTGTAGGCTGCCTTTTAGTTCTGTTGATTGTTTCCTTCGCTGTGCAGGTTTTTATCTTGATCAAGTCCCAATAGTTCATGTTTGCCTTTGTTTCCCTAGCCTTTAGCAAGGTGTCTAGTAAGAAGTTGCTCCTGCCGAGGACAAAGAAGTTGCTGTGTTCTCCTCTAGGATTCTGATGGCTTCCAGTCTCACATTTAGGTCTTTCATTCATTTTGAATTTATTTCTGTGTATGGTGTAAGAAAGTGGTCCAGCTTCATTCTGCATGTTGCTGTCCAGTTCTCCCAATACCATTTGTTGAGGAGACTGTATTTTTTCCATTGGATATTCTTACCTGCTTTGTCAAAGGTGAGCTGACCATATAGCTGTGGGTCCATTTCTGGATTTTCTATTCTGTGCCTTTGATCTATGTGTCTGTTTTTCTGCCAATACCATGCTGTCTTGATGATTACAGATTTGTAATACACCTTGAAGTCTGGAATTGTGATGCATCCCACTTTCCTTTTCTTTTTCAACATTACTTTGTCTATTTGGGGTCATTTTTGGTTCCATACAAATTTTAGAATACTTTGTTCTAGCTCTGTGAAAAATGCTGGTGTTTATTTTTTTCCGATAGGGATTGCATCGAACGTGTAGATTACTTTGGGTAGTATAGACATTTTAACAATATTTGTTCTTCCTATCCATGAGAATGGAATGTTTTTCCACTTCTTTTCGTCTTCTTCAATTTCTTTCTTAAGTGTTCTATAGTTTTCAGAGTACAGATCTTTTACCTCTTTAGTTAGGTTTATTCCTAGATATCTTATGGATTTTGATGCAATTGTAAATGGGAGGATCCCTTGATTTCTCTTTCTGCTGCTTCATTATTGATGTGTAGAAATGCAACAGATTTTTGTGTGCTGGTTTTATATCCTGTGACTTCACTGAATTCATGAATTGGCTCTAGCAATTTTTTAGTGGAGTCTTTTGGGTTTTCCAGGTAGAGTATCATGTTGTCTGTGAAGAGGAAAGTTTGACTTCTTCCTTGCTGATTTGGATGCTTTTTATTTCTTTTTGTTATCTGATTGCTGAGGCTAGGACTTCCAGTACTATGTTGAACAACAGTGGTGAGACTGGACATCCCTATTGTGTTCCTGACCTTAGGGGGAAAGATCTCAGTTTTTCCCTTTGAAGATGATATTAGCTGTGGGTATTTCATATAGGGCCTTTATGATCTTGAGGTATGTTCCTTCTATCCCTACTTTTTTGAGGGTTTTTTATCAAGAAAAGTGCTGTATTTTGTCAAATGTTTTTCAGCGTGTATTGAAAGAATCATACAGTTTTCATCCCTTCTTTTAGGAGTCTAGTGTATTACGTTGATTGATTTGTGGGTATTGAACCACTCCTGCATCCCAGGAATAAATCCCAGTTGATCATGGTGAATAATTCTTTTAATGTCCTGTTGGATTCAATTTGCTAGTATCTTCTTGAGAATTTTTGCATTGATGTTCATCAGGGATGTTGGTCTGTAATTCTCCTTTTTAGTGGGGTCTTTGTTTGGTTTGGTAATACTGGTATTATAGAATGAGTTTGGAAGTTTTCCTTCCGTTTCTATTTTTTGGAAAAAACTGAGAAGAATAGGTACTAATTCTTCTTTAAATGTTTGGTAGAATTCCTCTAGGAAGCCATCCAGCCCTGGGCTCTTGTTTGTTGGGAAATTCTTGATTACTGATTCAATTTCTTTGCTGATTATGGAACTGTTTAAATTTTCTATTTCTTCTTGCTTCAGTTTTGGTAGTTTTTATGTTTGTAGGAATTTGTCCATTTCTTCCAGATTGCCCAATTTTTTGGCATATAATTGCTCATAATATCCTCTTAAAATTGTTTGTATTTCTGCAGTGTTGGTTGTAATCTCTCTTCTTTCATTCATGATTTTATCTACTTGGGGCCTTTCTCTTTTCTTTTTGATAAGTCTGGCTAGGGGTTTATCAATTTTGTTAATTCTCTCAAAAAACCAACTCCTAGTTCTGTTGATCTGTCCTACTGTTTTTTGTTTTTTGTTTGCACTATAATTGATTTCTGCTCTAATCTTTAGTATTTCCCTTCTGCTGCTTTTGGATTGTATTTGCTGTTCTATTAGGTTGTATATCTGAGACTTTTCTTCTTCTTTAGAAAGCCCTCTATGGCTATATACTTCCCTCTTATGATTGCCTTTGCTGCATCCCAAAGGTTTTGGACTGTTGTGTTTTCATTTTCATTAGCTTCATTGGCTTCATTGGAAATTTTTAAATTTCTACTTTAATATCCTGGTTCATTGGAAATTTTTAAATCTCTTCTTTAATTTCCTGGTTAACCCATTCATTCTTTAGTAGGATGTTCTTTAACTTCCACGTCTTTCTTCCATGTATTTGTGGTCTTTCCAAATTTTTTTTTGGTTGACTTCAAGTTTCACAGCATTGTGCTCCGAAAATATGCATGTACGATCTCAATCTTTTTGTACCAATCGCGGCCTGATTTGTGACCCAGTATGTGATCTATTCTGGAGAATGTTCCTTGTACACTTGAAAACAATGTGCTGTTTCAGGGTGAAATGTTCTGAATATATCTGTTTACATCCATCTGGACCAGTGTGTCATTCAAAAACATTGTTTCCTTGTTAATTTGCTAAGATGATCTGTCCATTGTTGTAAGTGGGGTATTAAAGTCCCTTACTATTATTGTATTATTACCAATGAGTTTCTTTAAGTTTATTATTAATTGATATATTTGGCTTCTCCCAAGTTGGGGGCATAAATATTTACAGCTGTTAGATCTTCTTGTCAGATAGACCCCTTTATTATGACATAGTGCCTTTCTTCATCTCTTATTACAGTCTTTGGTTTAAAATCCAGTTTGTCTGATAGAAGTATGACTACTCCAGCTTTCTTTTGATGTCCATTAGCATGATAAATAGTTCTCCACCCTTTACTTTCAATCTGGAGGTGTCTTTGGATCTAAAATGAGTCTCTTGTAAGCAGCATATTGATGGGTCTTTTTATCTATTCTGATACCCTATGTCTTTTGATTGGAGCATTTAGTCCATTTACATTTAGAATAATTATTGATAAATATGAATTTAGTATCATTGTATTACCTATAAAGTTGCTGTTCCTGTAGATTGTTTCTGTTCCTCTCTAGTCTTTGGTGCTTTTGGTCTCTCTTTCTCAAAGCGTCCCCTTTAATAAGAAGTGCTGGTTTAGCGTTCACAAACTCCTTTAGTTTTTGCTTGTCTTGGAAACTCTTTAGGTCTCCTTTTATTCTGAATGACAGCCTTGCTGGATAAAGTATTCTTGGCTGCATATTTTCCCCATTAGCACACTGAATATTTCATGCCACTACTCCCTTCTGGCCTGCGAAGTTTCTGTGGACAGATCAGCTGTGAACCTGATCTGTCTTCCCTTGTAGGTTAAGAACCTTTGTCCCTAGCTGCTTTCAGAATTCTCTCTTTATCTTTGTATTTTGCAAGTTTCACTATGATATGTCTTAGTGTTGACCTATTTGATTTTGAGGGGAGTTCTCTGTGCCTCTTGAACTTGAATTCCTGTTTCCTTCCCCAAATTAGGGAAGTTCTCAGCTACAATTTGTTTATTTTTTTTTTATTTTTTTTCAACGTGTTTTTATTTATTTTTTGGGACAGAGAGAGACAGAGCATGAACGGGGGAGGGGCAGAGAGAGAGAGACACACAGAATCGGAAGCAGGCTCCAGGCTCTGAGCCATCAGCCCAGAGCCCGACGCGGGGCTCGAACTCACGGACCGCGAGATCGTGACCTGAGCTGAAGTCGGACGCTTAACCGACTGCGCCACCCAGGCGCCCCAGCTACAATTTGTTTAAATAAACCTCTCATCCCTTTTCCATGCCTTTCTTTTTCTGGGACTCCTATAATACAGGTATTATTGTGCTTCACAGAATCACTGATTTCCCTAAGTCTATATTTGTGATCTAATAGTTTTATTTCCATCTCCTTTTCAGCTTTATTATTTTCCATAATTTTATGTCCTGTATCATCTATTCAGTCCTCTGCTTCTTCCATCCTCATTGTAATTGCATCCAGGCAGTTTTGCACCTCAATTATAGCATTTTTTATTTGGGCCTAATTTTTAGGTCTTTTTTTCCTGCAGCAAGGGTTTCTCTGGAGTCTTTTATACTTTTTTTTCAAGCCCAACTAGTATTCTTATGACTGTTGTTCTAAATTCTTGTTCAGATATATTACTCATATCTGTTTTGAGCAAATCCCTTACTGTAGTTTCTTCTTTATCTTACTTTGGGGGAGAATGCCTCCATCTTGTCATTTTGTCTAGGATTCTGTCATTTGTGCATTATGAAAACTTGTTCTATTTCCTGCTCCTGAGAGTAATGCTATACTAAGAAGGGGTTGTACGCTCTCCAAGGCCTGGAGCTTCAGGAAGTGTTTCCAGTATGTGCTGGGTGCACTCTGCTGTGGTGACGCGGCCTCTTTTGTGCTGGGGTTTGGTGTAAGTGGCTCCGGCCTTGACTGAGGGCATTGTGTGGCTCACTGAACTCTGACTCTGCTGGTGAGTGGAGGAAGATCGCATCACCCAGCTCTCTCCAGAGGAGAAGTGCAGAAGCACTGCACCTGGTGCCATTCTGTCCCAGAAAACAGTTGCATAGCTGTGCAGGTGCCTGGAGTTTATGGTGGGCACAGCAAAAAGCTGTGACCACTCTATCCACGCGCTATGCACGCCTCTGTCCCGTTGTTGAATAGTCGCTCAAAGGCACCGGCCGGGCCTTTCGTCCCTAGGCAATATACCGTCTTCCAAATGCACTCCAGGGAGGGGAAATTTCTCTCCCGGTGCAACCCAGCAGGGATCCCCACAGCACACTGTCCACTGTCTGTTGCTGGGCCCACCTCCTTCTCCCCAGGAGGACTGCCACCTGCCTAGATCTAGTCCAGTGAGCAGCGAAGGACTTCCAAAACCTCAGAATTTCATCTCCACTGTTCGTGAAAACTTGCAATACTCGGTTCCTCACGATTCTCCCATCAATGGTTTTGGGGAGTGCTTTTCTTGCACAAACCCCGATGCGCTGCTTTCTCTCCCCCTCACTCTTTTTCCTCTCCATGGAAAGGGCTCCCACTGGCCCTGCGACTTTTTGCTACTCCAATTACCCTCTCCATAGCACATACCTGCCACATCATCCCCCTGAAATTACACAGATTGTTCTTGTAATCCTCAGATCATTTTCCTCGATATGCAAAATGATTTGTTGTCTATCTAGCTGTGTTCGAAGAATAAGACGAGCCCAGGATCCCCCTGTGACTCTAGCATCCTAACTCCTCCCCTGAAAATGTATATTTTTTAGATAGTTATCAAGGTCCCCAGAGTTGGTTTTCCCCAGAGTAAACATGCCCAGTCCTGTCAGTCATTCCTCATACCATTAACTCAAACTTCTATGTAACGGTGAGTAATTTTCTTTGAGGATATTCCTACAATTTATTCTGAGGCAACTAAAGAGTGTAGTATTGTCTGATCAGTATAAAATAGAAAGGAGCTGGGGCGCCTGGGTGGCGCAGTCGGTTAAGCGTCCGACTTCAGCCAGGTCACGATCTCGCGGTCCGTGAGTTCGAGCCCCGCGTCGGGCTCTGGGCTGATGGCTCAGAGCCTGGAGCCTGTTTCCGACTCTGTGACTCCCTCTCTCTCTGCCCCTCCCCCGTTCATGCTCTGTCTCTCTCTGTCCCAAAAAAATAAATAAACGTTGAAAAAAAAAATTAAAAAAATAAAATAGAAAGGAGCTAATATCTAGATTCAGACTCTGTATTTCTATTATGGCAGCTGAAGATTATGTTGTATACCTTCAGCACGTCAACTCATATTGACCTTACTGTCATGTTAAGAGTTGAAGTCATTTTTCACATATCATCCATTCTATACTTGTAAGATTGGCTTTTGGGATACGAGTGTAGGAGTTTCCATTGGGCCCTATAAAACTTTAGCTTTATTTTGGCCCAGATTCTAAATTTTTTAGTTATTTTTTAGATTCCTATGTTACCATTGGGTACACAATATATCTCTTCCTGTTGCCTCCCAGCTCCTAATTTCATCAACATATTAACCGTGTCCTCATGCAGATAATTTGTTTAAGTAGGCTCCGTGCCCAAAGTGGGGGCTCAAACTCATAGCCCCAAGATCAAGAGTCACACACTATTCTGACAGAGCCAGGCACATGCCCTCGCATCCGGATCACCAACAGGTAGAGAGTAGAGCCTCGTCATATACTACAGTACCCTTTTCTCCCGATAATGGCAACAGTTCACTGGTTGGCGGTCTTTCAACATTTTTGTACATAAATTAGGATATGCTGTTGTGACAAATATGTTCGCAAATATCAGTGGCTTAACAAGAAATTTAATTCTCATTCATGTCTCAGTCCAGTGTATTTGGGCAACTCTCCTAGGTTGTTCGCCTCTATGCAACACCCAGGGAACTGGGCTGGTGGCCGTCTCTTTACCCTGCACATGCAAAGGGCACAGAAAGAGTGAGCTAAGATTCTCATGGGCGATTTCATGAAGCAGGTTTGCAAGTGGCCTATATTACTTTTGCCCACATCCTCTGGGCTGTTATCAGTCACGTGGCCTCAAACTAACTGCTGGGAAATGTAATCTCTCCGTGTATTAATGAGCAGTCCTATATAAAGAAATAGTATTAATGAGCATATAGCCATAATTTCCTTAATATAGTTAAAACCTCAGTCTCTTAAAGTTGGCAATAACAGACTTCCCACGTGGCAAAGGGTGAGTGAACCTTGCAGCCTTATTCTTTCCCACTTAGGATTTGCTTTCCATTGAAGCTCTTTCATTCGAACCACTGCCATCACCATCAAAACATCAGGGGCTGCTGCAACCCCTTAAATACGCCTACCTACGAGATACTCCTTTTTCACCAACCCCAACAATGTGGACAAGACGCTTTCACCAGTAGAGTTAGATGAAATAGGCCAGCTTGTTCCTTCCACAGTCCAAAGGAATTTTGTAAGGAGTCCACCAATTCATAAGTCCTCTCTGCTGCGGATTCTCAGCCCATCCAGGCAACAAAACAATATGATCCCATATCGACTCTCTCTTGCAGGTGGTCCCACATCTGTTCTAAGCAGAAATACTCTTAGATGCCTTGCCCCAAAGAACTATGAGAATTTTTCCTCATTACTCACTTTTTCCCCAAAAAATTGATACCTAGGAAGCCCTTCTCTTTTAGGGGGACATCCCAATCCCAGCTCCAGGAATGTAATCTCACCGCCATGGTCCAAACACAGACCAGGACAATTATAAGGGCACCACATGTTCCACTTAGGTGGACGTGGGATGATTCTAGGACAATTCTTTGTTGTGTGCTCCTGCTCTAACAACTAACATAACTTGTGCTAAATAACCCCTAGCCGCTGTATCTCACAAAAATGACTCCATAATTTCCCTATCCCCTAGGATCCACAACCGAGAATCACTGGGATTTGTGTGTAAACTTATCCAAACCCGACCCTTCCAAGAAGTGCATAATTTTTTTCCAGTTTTTTTTATGAAATAATTGACGTACATCACTGTATAAGCTTAAGGTGTAGAGCATGATGGCTTGATTTATGTAACTTGTGAAATGATTACAACAGTACGTTTTGTTTGGCTTGATTTATGTAACTTGTGAAATGATTACAACAGTACGTTTTGTTAATACCCAGCGTCTCATACAGATACTACAAAAAGAGAAAAAAAATGTCTCTGTGATGAGAACTCTTAGGATCTACTCTCTTAACAACTTCTCCATATATCATACAGCAGTCTTAGCTCTAGTCATCATGCCATACTACTTCTTTACCTTATAACTGGAAGTTTATGCCTTTCGACGACCTTCCTTCAATTCCCTCTCCACAACCTCCTGCTTCGGGTAAACACAAATCTGATCTCTCTATCAGTTTGTTGGGATTCGTTTGTGTGTTTGTTTCTAGAGTCCACATATAAGTGAGATCACAAAGTATTTGAAAGACGTGGATACGTGAGCCTTCAATACCACGCACTTTAAAAAGGGAAAGAGGCTATTTATTTGGTTTCGGGCGCAAAGAAGGAAATAGCACCATCAAATGCCTTCCTCCTACTCCTCCCCCTCTGCCTTCAAGGGAAAATAGATTTGCTGGCTGATGGATGTGGTGTAAGTGACCATTCCTGAACTGTGATATGGTGCCTTTCGACTCCTAGTTTCAGTTGCTTATTCTATAGGAGAAATACTAGGCATCAAGTAATAGCGTCACCTGAACAAATAGCCCTCACCCCCAAAGGAGTGTTCTGAATCAATAGTCCCTCCAAACTGAGCCTTCATACAGAACCCCCTTCCTGTCCATCTCTCCAGGGTCAGCTCCCCACTGGCCCATAACCCTCAAGGCCCTTATTGCAAATTCAGACGCTTCCTCAAAGGCCTTTTCAGAGAACAGTCCTTCATTATTAAATCTCTTGATTAACTGATTGTAACATTTAGTAATTAATTTAGCAACAATGAAAATTAAAATGTCCTTGCAGCCAGGGTGTAGTAATACGTACAAATGTACCTCTGACTCATATATGTATAAAAACTTTTCTAAAGCTAAAAAGCTTTCAATATGACGTCTGCTTTTTTTTTCTTCTTTTGAGGTGAGATAATCATGATAATCATAGCAATATTAAGATGTTACAGCAAGAGGAGTATGAAGACTGTTTTTTATCTTGTATCATCTGCTAACCCATGTGACTCTAGCAACGTGCATTATTCCACCAGGCTATTATCAACGACTTTGTCAAATGTCGGGCTTATATCCACAAGCACTTGTGTGGCATTCCCCTAATCTAGTTAATATAGTAACTTTTTCAAGAACAAATGAAAACAAAGGCCATACCATACAAGCTTACAGCTCTTTCAAATTTAAAAGCACACGGGAAAGAACAACCAGATGAGGCTTTCATATGACCTTAGAAAATTCTTTATAGGACGCTTTCATTGCTATTATCTCTATGGGAGGCAGCACAGACAGCGGACTTAAAATCAGAAAGCAGACCTGGGTTTTGCTTCATGTACCTGGTTGACCTTGGGAAAGTCATTTAATTCTTCTCTCTCCTTATCTCTAAATATTAAAAAAGCAATGCTTTCCTTCTAATTAGAATCTAATTAGGAAAACACAATCCCCCTCTAATATTTACAACCAAGGGATTTTAACGGGAAGAATTGCTTACGCAGATGATGGAGGCTCTGAGACCCAAGTGAGAGTAAAGGCAAACCACAGATTTGCAACAGAAAGAAGAGAAAGGGGAAAGGAGGCAGAATTCTGAAGTCCAGACACAGAAGGCCACTCACTGCTTAGTGGAGAAGCCCCCTCCCCCCTTCCCACCAGTGCGTCCCATTGGCCAAACCACATTGGAAGCCTGCTAATAAGGGAGGGGGCGTGGCCTAGAGGGTCAGGGCCCTGGTGACACAGAGTAGAGCAGACAACCAATGAGGAATAAATCTGAGGGCAAACTAAGTACATTTACCGTGTTATTGTGAGGAGTGATAAAACCAAAAAATACACAAGGGACACCTTTGTAAACTGTAAAGCTTTATACAACACAATCAGGTATTGATTTATAAAATGCATCTCATTGAAAACATCAGGCACATCTCTTCTGATGTCCTATAACATTTTACCTTTGCTTGCTTTCCAGTTGCTATTTTCTGCCCAGTTCTCTTGTTTTTTAAGCACATGTCATATCTTCCCTTGCATGGCTGTGCTCCCTGAGGCCAAGTCTATGGTTGATTCATCTTCATAATCCTCACCATACATTTCCTATAGTAGATGTCCAGTAAGTATTGGAGGGAGGAAGAGAAGGCAGGGAAGAAAGAAAGAAAGGGTGGGAGAAGAAAAGAAACATCATACTCTGAAATTAAATTAACTTACAATATAAAAGATGACTCCTATCTTGGGTATTGATAGCATCTGGGCAGAGAATTACTCATCAGAGGGATTGACCAAAGTGTCACAGGATGTTCAGCATCCTTGACTCCACCATTAACGGCCTCTCATTCTCTAGAGAGAATGAGAGACAAAGACAAGACAAATACAGAATCAAGACAAATACAGCTGCCCGCATTTCAAACCGCCCCTAGGAGGTGGCTGAGACCCACTCTCAGCTGAAGATGCTTAGACATCTCCATCAAGCCTGGCCTCAGGACAAGCTTAGGCATCCCTTCTTCCATGCTCCTACCCCATCACACATCCCTTTGACCTTTTATTTGATTTAATGGTAGAATTATTCATTGTCTCCCTGTTGAGGGAGAGAGTAAATAAATAAAGCGTAAATGTTCTTAATATTCATTACCCACATGCAACACAAGAGAGATAAAGTGGCTCAAAGGAAATTAGGGGAGGTGAGCATTGTCATAGGAGAATCATTAGTTCAGAAAAAAACCCACTAATTCCTTTGTCCTGTTGGGACAGGGCCATTCATTTATTCAATCAACAAATCTAATTAATTGCTATATGCCAGGTATTGTGTTGGATGCTGGATATATGGAGATAAATAAGGGCAGTTATTAGCTCCAAGCCTGGAGTTTGGGATCTAATGATGGAAACTGAAGAAGTAATCAGCCAATTACAATGTTAAATGTATGTTTACAAGCTGTGATGGTGGCAGAGACCTTCGACACATGCCTGACAAATCACTGTGCTCCATTTCTGCAGCTATTCAGGACACTTTGAAAAGTCCTGGGCATGACTGGTTCACGTTGCAGGCTTCCAGCAACTTCCCATCCCAGTCGTGGCAGGGACCCTGGAGGGCAGAAGGAAGCTGGTAAGCTGCCTGAGGTCATGGTGATACCTTACCTTACAACCACAGGTTAAATTCAAGTCCTTGAACTGTGGAACACAGAGACAGCAAGGAGCTTGTGCCAAAGCACAATCCATTTTTTTTTTTTTTTTTTTTTTTTTTTTTTTTTTTTTTTATATGAAGTTTATTGACAAATTGGTTTCCATACAACACCCAGTGCTCATCCCAAAAGGTGCCCTCCTCAATACCCATCACCCACCCGCCCCTCCCTCCCACCCCCCATCAACCCTCAGTTTGTTCTCAGTTTTTAACAGTCTCTTATGCTTTGGCTCTCTCCCACTCTAACGTCCTTTTTTTTTTTTTTTTTTTTTTTCCCTTCCCCTCCCCCATGGGTTCCTGTTAAGTTTCTCAGGATCCACATAAGAGTGAAACCATATGGTATCTGTCTTTCTCTGTATGGCTTATTTCACTTAGCATCACACTCTCCAGTTCCATCCACGTTGCTACAAAAGGCCATATTTCATTTTTTCTCATTGCCACGTAGTATTCCATTGTGTATATAAACCACAATTTCTTTATCCATTCATCAGTTGATGGACATTTAGGCTCTTTCCATAAAAAGCACAATCCATTTTATGACTTGACAAGATGATCCTTGTTTGTCTTTCCCACTAGGCAAGCTGACACATTAGCCTCTCTGTTGCTTAATGACGCAGTTGTTATTGTTGCTTTCCAAAATGAAGCATCGCACAGATACACAGACACATGTGCGGAAAATATTTACGGCCTCTCCCAGTGAAATACATGTCAAGGCAAGCTCTTCCTCTGAATGCATTCACTTATAAGTGTCACTCCATCCCCCATTTGCTAAGAAATAAGGGCCCAGGAATGGCAACATAACCCCATAAAGATGTATAAAATGCACGCTGTGAATTAGTCCTTAAAGATGAAAGGCTGCGTACTTGGAAGTACTTAAATCTTTGTTCAAACTTCACATTTCTCCTGCTTGAACTATAGACGCTGAGTGTGATTCATCAGGGCCTCACTCTCGTTCAGGCTTCAGACATGCTGGGAAATGACCCAATAATCTGAGAGGAAGATGAGCCTAACGTTCTCTGTATTTTCAGAAACTCAATACGTGTACCCACTAACGGCACAGAGTTGGAATAGCTCCTCGTGGTGGCCCACAGTGTCAGGGGTTTCCAGCCCAGGACTTAGGGTCAATAGGCACTGTACCAACAACTTTGTCTATATACTGATCTGGGGCCTTGTCCCTCACGGAGCTTTATGTGAGCATCACAGAGCCCACACGGAACAAGGAGCTGTGCGCACGTATGCGTCTGTTCATGGGTATTTGTGTGTGTTCCTCCTCTGCTATGAAGCCCTTGTTTGTAAATCCTCCCAAGCATGAAGAGAATAGGGAATTTATTCAAACGGGACAATAAAGAATTCGAAAGTGTTTTGTAAACCGTAAACCACATGCTACTGATAATTGTTAGTTGCCATTTTGTTATTAGTGCCCATTTGAATCGTTGCTTGTCACAAGTAGTTATCATCATCACCATAGAAAGAGGGGGATTTTTGATACTGAAGAAGCTGCAACTTGGGTTCCTCTTAGGACAAGAGAACTCTCTTTGTTCAAGAAAATCCTGGGAATTTTTAGTGCAGAAGGTAAAACCCAAGGACTTTGCCTTAAGCGCACAGAGAAACAAAGTTAAGGGAAAAGGCAGTCAGTAAAGAGATGGGGAGAGGGCTGGAGGCTGGGGACTGAGGAGTTTAAAGAACTTTTAAGAACGGGATGTCTTACATTTAAATCTAAGTTGTGTAGCACTGCGTTATAAATCCCCTTCCCTGCCCTAACACTTCAGGAAGCCCTCTATAGCTACAACCTTACAGATCAGAGGCTGCTGGGGGAGTAAAGAGATCAGAGTGGCAGGCAGCATGGAGTGGCAGTGTAGAAAACAATCAGAGAGCATGAGATGGCAGGACAGTCCCTAGAACTGGACTCTTGTAGCTGCAGGAATCTGGAGCCATAGTTACTAGAAGAAAAGTAAACTCATCCACAAGGTTCTTCTCATGGGGCAGAGCTAATGGTAACACTGTGTACCTGGCCCCGTTATTAATGCTTTATTTGCAATATTTTACTGAATCATCATCCCAAATATATAAAGGTATTCTTACGCCTATTTTACAGACAAAAAAAAAAAAAGAAAGAAAGAGAGAAAGAAAGAGAGAGGTCAAGTCATCTGCACAAAATCACACAGTAAGTAAAGAGAGTACGTAGACGTGGGATCTGGGCAGACGGGATCTCATATTTTTTTCAGTGTGCTTTAAAGCCAACGTCATTTGAATCTCAAAGGCACAAGGATCCTAGTTGACATCTGGGCTGCAAATTCCTTGTGACTGACTGTTTCAAACTAATGGATTCAGGGCCATTTGGATGGTATTGCGAGTCCATTGGCACTCTTGGAAAGCAGATATCAAGTCAGGGCTCACAAATAAGCCCCAGCAGCCCATGGAGGTGAGAGCCCGTTGGGATGGCCTTGGCATGGAGGGCATGCAGCATTTCTATTTTGGGGGACTAGAACAGCTCTGGCTAGAGCACGAGGTGGGGGGGAAGCAGAGGAAAGGACCATGGTCTAGGAAAGACGCAGACCAAATCCAGAAAACTGGGGAAGCCAGTTCAAGTTCCAAGATCCAGGGATGATGAACTTGGGGAAGCTATAGGCCAACCAGAGCAGCCTGGGTCCCTAGGAGCCTGGAGTGGTTGCTTGGCGGGAGGGCTCCTGTGTTTGGCCCCCAAGCACCAGGGAGCAAGAAACACATTGCGTCAGAGAGGTACAACTGAGACAGGTGGGCAAAGCAATGAGGACCTGAGGAGGGAAGCAGAAAACAAGGGATGTAGGTGCGACACGGGAGAGAGAAGTGCGGGGGGCGTGGCGGTACGAGCTCTTGTCTGCCTGTTCCCAGCCCTTTGGCATGGGAAGTCTGGGCCAACTGAAAGGACTCAGGCCACAAATGACAGTAAGGACTACATGACTGTGTTTGATCCTTCAAGGCCCCCTTGAAGGCCTCTTGCGTGTGCAAGCTTTCTGGTTTAGACCTGTGGGTCCATAAGCAGCCATTAGCCAGGCCTGCTTCCAAAGGAAGTATCTTCTGAAAAAAGAAAGGGAATTTTCTTTTTGGAAGGAGTTACCTTTATTTTTTTCTTAACTGCGTTGAGAATAGGAGGAGGGAAGCGCAGGGGCATCTGGCTTTGGGCCGTCCACTGCCCGTCCTGAAGTAAAACAGACTTGAACTGGCCCAGGGCGAGCCATCATGAGGGAGGGCTAGCAGACTGCACCCCAGATAAGAAGAGCCAGTCCTCTACGTAAAAGACTACGAGGCAAGACAAAACAGACCGCAAATTAAATACGTGACACTTTGGGGCGCCTGGGTGGCTCAGTCGGTTGAGCGTCCGATTTCGGCTCAGGTCATGATCTCACAGTTCGTGAGTTCGAGCCCCGCATCGGGCTCTGTGCTGACAGCTCAGAGCCTGGAGCCTGCTTCACATTCTGTGTCTCCCTCTCTCTCTGCCCCTTCCCTGCTCATGCTGTGTCTCTCTCTGTCTCAAAAATAAATAAAAATTTTAAAAATAATAATAATAAAATAAATAAATAAATAAATAAATACATGACACTTTGATGAGGAAACAACACAAAGCTATTTTAAAATAGGAATAAATACATCTAGCCATTTTCATCCAAGAAATCCAGAGAACTGCTTCCAAACCCTTTGAAGAGTCCTGAGACACAGGAAATTGGGAAGATGGAATTAGAGCGAGGGGCGCCTAGTGGGGGCAGAAAGGCATATGGGCAGCTTAACAAACGTGTCATTTCAGGGGCATGTAATGGCACAGCGCTTCCCCGATGCTCCATCTTCGCCACCGGTGGCTAAATTCGCTCCATGAATAATGTATCTCCATCCAAAGGCCTTCTCAGGACTCCAGCACAGAGGTTTCTCAAACATGTCAATCCCCCTGCCCTGAACTTGTAGCCTTAGCTCGCTGGTTACACTGAAACGACTGGAGGACGTTGGGGTCCCGTGATTACTCAGCACTGGGGGAGACGGGGGGGCGGTGGCAGAGTGGATTTGAGGTAATTTTCTCCTCCCTCCAATACCGCCAATACATCTTATCCTAGGGAACAATCAGATGCCATCAAATGAGCAATAGAAACTAATATGGGTTTAATGAAATGAGGACCTTGGATTGACAGTGCTTTGTTTTAAGGACTCTCTGGGGCTCTGGCAGCATAATTTATTCATAACTTGCAACTCCCCAGGAAGGGAAAAACAGATGGTTCATCTCTGTTTTCAAATTGGAGGGTGAAGGACTAAGATCAATAGGCATGATCCCATGGCAAACACTGTTGTCTGGCTCTTCTCCAAATCCCCCTTCCCTTTTGCCCTCCTCCCATTCTAGAGTGAAAACGCTAGAGGCTCATGTTCCAAGCCCCCTCTGCCACTGAGGCGGTGCTAACAGAACACTGCTGGGAGGTCTCTGGGAAGGAGTTTTCCTCCCTGATCGAAGGTGGGAGGCACACAAGCAAAACACGTGTATGTGACCCTCCTTTCTGCCTCTTGGTCGTGATATAGGGCCTGGAGCTGTGGCAACCATCTTGTGACCACGAGGAGAAGGCCAAACACTGAATGAGATGGCAGTCGTGTGTCTTGATGTCATAGAAATGCTAAACTTACCCAGGAACCACCTACCTCCAGGCGTCTTGTTGAGGAAATAAAAGCATACTTATTGTGTAAGCCCCTGCAATTCAGGTTTTCTGTTACTTGTAGCTAAACACGTTATTTTTACATTTAGTTGAAATAAACAGAGAGGCACAAGTAATATACCTGAAAATACAGAATGACAGAATCAAGGGGGCAGCACAGGGGCAGTGGGGACTTCCATTAAAGGCTGGGATACTGGTAACACTTACTAGGTGGTGGGAAGACATTTGTTTCAGACTCTTAATTTTCATGCCTGAGATTCAAACTGAAACAGACAAATTAAAGAGACCCTGTGTAAAACTTTTCCTGCTTCCTACATCCCCGCCTGGGTGGCTCAGTCGGTTGAGCAGCCAGCTTCGGCTCAGGTCACGATCTCACGGTCTGTGAGTTCGAGCCCCGCGTCGGGCTCTGTGCTGACAGCTCAGAGCCTGGAGCCTGTTTCGGATTCTGTGTCTCCCTCTCTCTCTGCTCCTCCCCTGCTCGTGCTCTGTCCCTCTCTCTCTCAGAAGTAAATAAACATTAAAAAAAAAAAAAACAACCACCCTACTCTCACTTCCTCTAGGCTCATGTTTGATTTCCATCCTGTGAGAAGCCAAGGGACCGTCATGGCTGGTCCTGTGGGACTCTCTCTAGGTCCTCGGACCCAGCCAACCTGTATCAAAAGCACATGCCTACTGAGGCTATAGTGTTACGAGACATGGTAAGAAGCACTTAGGATTTGGGGTTACGTTGGCTCCTTTTTGCAGCTTCTGGCAAGGTCCTACAAGAAAAAGATAAACACAGGTTAGAGATCTGTCGTGACAAAGGGAAGAAAAAGACCTCTTCTGGGATGTTCTCTGCTGATAACCAGCGATCTAAACTGACGGAGCATTTCACAATTCGGAGACTTCTGGAGTCAGAAGCAGGGAAGCGTGGACATAGCAAAGGCTAAGCCGGGCAAAGTTAGAGCCAAACCTCTCCAACTCCTCTCGTTCAGTTTTCTTCGCCTGTGGGCAAAGGTCTGATAAAAATGAAGCCTCCCCATCCGACACTCTCTCGTTCTTAACTTCTTCACAGCAGCCACCATTAACTGATAAAGAGAGAACACAGACAAAGCCGGTCAACTATACTGTTGGCCGTATCCTTGCACCTCCACAGCAGCCCCATTCAGGACCCCTTTAAGAAAGAAGGCGCAGTGAGAATGGTTAGCTGATAGCCTCTGGCTGTGAGCCCCTTTGAGATGCTGCTCAGCTGTAGATCAGAAGCCGCAGTCTTTCCGAGAAGCCTCTAGTCAGTGACTAGATAGGGCTGGCTATTTCTGCACAATGTGGGATCTTCTAATGAACTATCTTTGCTCTGAAGCTCCCTTCTGAGTTAGCAAAGACTTTATCAGATCCGTAGCCAAGCTGGAGGCTTTTCCTGCCCAATCCGACTTCCTTCACCATTTTCTCTCACAGAAAATGGGGCTGAAGGCTTTCCTTGCCTTGCATCGTATTTTCCTTGCCTTGTATTATAGTTCTTACTGTGTATCATAGGCTTCCAGATAGGTTAACTAAGAAATTGAATCCTCTCGCATCCTTACTGTTTATTATAGATCAACGGGACTGGGTATGTGCTAAAAACCAGAGACTATTGTGTGTTTCCCATTATGCCTTTTCCAAATGCAAGATTTTGTTAAAGACAGTTTCTTCCTTCTACATCACTGTGTTCGAAGCAGGTATGTTATCTCTCAGTTGTAGGCTGTTGCACTTTAAGAGTCTACATGGAGACATGATGGAGATTACCAACCACCCAGAGATTGGGGATTTGGCGGTAGCTGTAGTAACTGAGTGATTCTGTACGTTTGTCCTCCCATAGAAAATGGGTGACAGCATTCCATCCACAGTGGCTATTGGGGAGGAGTCATGTCTAGAGGTGGTGAGTGGCCAAGGAGACGGATTCTGGTTAACACCCTGGCAGGCCATCCACAGGCATGCCCAACCTTCTTTTCCCTTGTATACCTTCCCAAGTAGAAGCTGAAAACAACAATGGATATTCTCTTTAGCAGCTTCCTTTGCCACTGAGATACAAGGGAAGTCTGGAGGGAAGGCTTCTGGAAAAGTGATCTTTCCAATAAAAGAGGTACACAAGGAGAGGTCTATTCTGCTTCCTTCTTGTGGTTACAGTCATGTGGGGAGTTGATATCTGGAGCTACGGTGGCCATTCTACAACTGAAAAAGCAAGAAAATGGCGCAGATAGAAACCCAGGCCCTGAGACTTGTTGGGAGAGCAAAAGGTGTTCTTGTGATTTCAGTCATTGGGTTTTCAGTTAGCTGTGACTGAATGCGTGTAACTGATCTCATTTCAGACTTCTTTGAGACAAGCATCTACAGTGTCTCCAGTGGATTTGGTTACCTATGTTCATCTGTCTGAAATTAAAAACAACCCAATCTCTATCTTCATATAGATCATATAAAATATTGGAAAGTAAATAAAATTTATAAGACCGTGAGCTAATTATTTCCTTAAGGCTTCATAATTACTAGGTAAGAAATATATCATCTATTCACTCTCGTCAAACTCCAAATCGCTGGTACAGTTGAAAATGCTAATAAAATAAATATCCAGCCTCATGCATTAGATTTAAGATAGTATGCTAGGCCTTGAGATGTTTTCCCAGCCTTATAGGTAATGGAAGTGGCCAAAGAATGGCAGCAGGACAAAGCCCTGAGGTGTTGGGAAAGGACCTCCCATTTAACCTAACTTTGCACTGGATTCTTCCAACATTTGCACCGTGAGAGGGGACAGTGCTCTCTATAGGTACAAAACTAAAACAAAAACAATAAAACAATACTTGGCCTTCCTGCCAAAAGGCTCTAGTTACTGGGGAGAGTCATCTGGCTCAATGACTTTCTAATCTCTACTATTCTTTAGATATCATCCAGTCTGATGCCCTAATTTTACAGATAACAAACTGACATCCTGAGCTGTGGGGAAGACTTGTTAAGTTTGCTTTGTTCTTAGTGACAGAATAGGGGTGGGAATTAACCCCAGATCTCTTGCTGTCTGTGGGGTGCCTTATCTACTGAACTTTTCTTTCCAAATGGGCAAGGACAGCATGATCTCTTCTTCTGTCTCACTCCTTCCAAAATATCTAATCCAGAGCTGTTACGACCATCTCTAAGAGATGTCCAACAACGCCTTATGGAAGAAAGGAAGGGATGGAGGGAAGAGGAAGGGCTACACAGTAAACTTGAGAGAATCACTTTGTGGATTGTTCCAGTTGGACTTGGGAGCCCAAACTTGTTCAGAGATTTTTTTTTTTAATCCCAAATCACCCCACCGAAATGAAGCACTGTACTCCGACACTATGAGCCTTGGACATCATAGGCACTCAATGAACACTTACTGAATTGAATTGAATGAATGGAATATACTCTTTATGAGGTCAAAAGTAGCACAGACATACATATTTAGATAAACTTCTTTGCTTTTGAATTACATTATTAACAGAGCCAGTGGAAATGAAGCTTACTAAAAATATTAATGGGAGAAGATGAAGATTCTTACATTTCTCAGAAATCCATGAAAAAAGTAAATGCTTTCAATAATCCTTTGAATATGACTCAGTTCAATAAACTTCATAGAGCACCTACTATCTACAAGAGCATGATGGGGCATTGTTGGGTACGCAAGGGTGAAATAGATACAATATCCTCCTGCTCTCAAAGAACTTAAGATCTGATATATGAATAAAACATTGATGTCTGTATCAACAAATAATTGTTTTATAAGTGCTATAGAGAGCAATAAAAGATATATATGTATTTGTGACTTCCCAAGAGAGGGCAGGGTCCTTAGAAGCTATGTTAATGATTGATCTTCATCAGAAGAGAGGCAGAGAGCTATTGATGGATTTTAATTAAATGGTGTTTTGATGTGTATTTTAAAATGCATATTAGTGAAGTGAGGCTGAGATTATTTATTTCACTACATTAGAAATCTACTAATAGCACTAGAATACTGGTGATAGACCTTGCAAACTGTTCTCAGATGAGATTCCTTCTCCAGATTTGATGGTTGTGAAAAACCTCAGGCCCCCTTTGCTGTTCATCATCAGAAAACACTTGAGGAGCACTGACAGTGATCTGGTTGCTGATCTGGGCTGGATAAAAGTCTAGGGCTGTGTTTGTATAATGATAGATTTAATATATGCTGGCTCACGGCATCAACGCTTTATCAGAGGAATAAATGGAAAGTTATTCTGGGCTGAGAGGGTAAAGAGATCAGTTTATGGAAAAGAGAGCCTCCTTATGCACATATTCTGTAAACTACAGATCAAAAGCCAGAAGAGGAGCGCCAGCCATGAATAATGAAATCATACATCCAAAGGTCTGGATGGAGTCAGACATCCTGATGATTTCTTTTTAAGGAAAAATCAAGACTTTTGCCTAGTGCTGAATGCTTTGAAGATAAGTGCTCTGAAGGCAGAGCAAGATAGCTATCATATTTAGGAGAGACAGGTGAACTTTCAAATTGGGTTCATTTAAATGGTGTGCCCTAGAGTATCCTGCCAGACAAGAAAGGTCAGAGTGGCTTTCACTGAATTTGAGGGACACTCTGATCCCCAATAATTTGGGTGTTCCATGACGTCAGGTGGTTAGAGACTAAGCTGACCTTACTGAAGATCTCACTTTGGACTAAAGCCCAAGCCCACATCCTAACCAGTGAAATTCCCAATCTAGTGAAATTGTCAGAAAAACACAGCACAACCACGAGAGCCACAATCATACCCACAGGAGTACATTTCTTGATTCCTACTCACTCCCCAACCCATTAAACTTTATCCCTGACTTCTCTCCATCCTCAGTTCCAAAAAACTGCTGATGCTGAGGTAGGAAACCCGCCATCTAGGTGGGCCTGGCATTGCTCTGCAAGGGCTGCATCCAAAGCAGCTCCCCACCCCCGCAGGCATGGGTAAACGAAGATGGTTGGTCACCCTACAGAGGTCACCACTACTTCCCAATGGACACATGCACTGACCCATTTGAATCCCTCGCACTTGACCTCTCAACAACTATGGATGTAGGTTAGTGATTGTGCTTCAAGAAGACTCTTTACTCCTCTGGCTTCCTTGCTTCCCCGCTCTCACATTTTTACTTCCTCTATCTCTCCTCTCATTTCTCTGCTGACACTTCCCTTCTAACCTCCAGAATGTTAGTGCTTCTCAGGATTCTGCCCTTAGCTTTCTTTCATTCTTTTCTTTACCTTTATACTACATTGAATAATGCCTCGCCACACACAATTCATGTTCACTCGGAACTTCAGAATGTGAGTTTATCTGGGACTAGAGTCTTGGCAGGTGCAATTAATTAAGTTAAAGTGGGGTCATACTGGATTAGGTTGGGTCCTGAATCCAGCACGACTGATGTCCTTATAAGAAAAGGGGAGGGCCCACAAAGATAGACAGACGCAGAGGGAAGGCCGTGTGACAACAGAGGCAGAGATTGGATTGATGCAGTTGCCAGCCAAGAAAGACCAAAAATGGCCAGCAACTATCAGAAGGTAGGAAGAGGCAAGGAAGGATTCTTCTCTAGAGCCTTCAGTGGGAGTGTGGTCCTGGCGAAAACCTGATTTCAGGCATCTAGCCTCCTGCACTATAAGAAGAGAAAACATTTCTGCCCTTTCATGCCACCAAGTTTGTGATAATTTATTCCAGAAGCCCTAGGAAACTAATGCAAGCATCTTGAAATATTTTATCTGATCTTCATGGTCTCAGTTCTATCTATTTGCCTGTGACATCTAGCCCTCTCCCAAGTTCTAGAGCTGTGTTCTAAGCATCTGCTAAAACAGCAGAACAGTGGATCCCTGGGTCTTTCATGCACTGTCTGTGGTTAAGTCCAACTCTGAATTTATCTTTTACATACCTGCTTTCCCCCTCAATAGATTTTCTATCTAGGCTTGTGGCCTCACCAAACACCTGCCTCCTCAACCTTAAATCCTGATGTGACCCTTGATTATTTCTCCTCCTTCTCCCCTTCCTCCTCCTCCTGCATTTATCTGGCCATTGAGACCTCACAAACCTCTCCATACAGTATTGAGTGAAGTAGACGGTGTGTCCAGCCAGAGCCCAAGTGATCTCCACGTTTTAGACATGTGTCTGAGCTTGTCTGATGCACTCGGGCACCAGCAGGTGAGAGAGATCCAGCCAAGAGTCAGTCTGGGTAAGAGATTTGAGTGAATTTGTGATAGTATAACCTACATGTTTCCTGGTTTCACACGCCTATGATTATAAAACAAGGTCATACTTCCCTTTTACAATCCAAATTATTATGGCAGGAGACCTCATCCTGCTTGCCTGCAGGAGGCAAGTCTTCCTCAAAGTGTCCTCATGTTATTTCCCGAAGTCCCCAGAAGGATGTGTCATCTGTACTCACAAATCACACTGGCACCTGCTGGCGTCAGAAAGTGCATTAGTCGGGGCCATTTTGCCACTTGTGTCAGAGGGCATCACAAACGAGCTTATGCAAGATGAGAGAATAAATGGGTCCCATGGTTAAGAAAGATGCTGAAGGTTTTCATTTAATTGAGGTGGCAGTGGAGGGGACCAGGGCCCCAAGGACCAGAACCCGTGTTCGGTGCCTCCATAATACTTCTCTCTCCTCCTGTCTCTCACTTCTGCCATCTTTGTTCTTCTTTATGTACTGGCTTCATCTTCTGTCTTCACTCGCATGGCATAAACCATGCCTACGTGAATCAATCCCAGGGACAGACTCTGATGAACTCTATACGGGTCTCATGGCCATGCCTGGGCTCATCACTGTGGCCAGGGAAAGGGAAGCTATGATTATTAGGCCTGGTCCCTTCCCCATCTCTGCAGCTAGGGGACAAAGTCTGTCACTGGGAGAAAGAGTGTCAGGCAAAATCAGTCGCTACCCCAGGCCACTACCCATGTGTCTTCCTTTGTCATCTTTTCCTGCATGTCTGTGTCCACTGCTTCCAAAGCCTCGTGGTAAAACCTCACCACTACCAATGCCGTCATGAGACCCGGAACACAAGCAACACTATTTAAGGCCCAGTGACGAACTGCATCCCCAAGAAGAGAAGAAGGGCATTCTTTCATGTGAAAATTCATAGTCTGATACCCAAGGACTCCCAGTAAAGTCAGCAGTGCTATCTAGCATTGGATGAGGGAGGAAGTAGGATGAAAACGGTGACAATATCCGGTGTGTGACTCTACAAGAAGAGGAGGTGAGAGTTTTAGAATCAAGGTCAGTGTCCCAGGATTGGCTTTATGGACAGCTGTTCAGTTAGCACCAAATGAGATAGAGATTTGTGAACTCAGAGATCAAACCAGCAGATGAAGACTTATTGGCCCAGGGGTTTCTTTGAAAGGTATGTGTGTAGGGGGGTGTATCTGTCCTTACAGGGCCAACTAACCCAACGAACAAGCCAGTTATCCTACACAGGTTCAAGATTCAGTAACCTTAGCATCCCTGACTCTTTACGTCTTTCTCAAAACATCAGGTCACAGAGCTTCTCCGGGGGTCCCATTGCAAGTGTTTGCCTTTTGCCTTCAGGCCCCATTGCCACTTGTCCTGGGTAATGACAGTGCAGTCAGATGCCCCATGCGGATTAGGGACAGTAGAGAGCCAGGTGGGGCGGAAATGGAGGTGTGTGAGCAGCCCTGCCTGCTCCTGGAGGGGGAGCCCTGATTCGACCCTCGGCCTGGGTCGGTGGCCACAGAATGTGAGGCAGGTGGTTCTGCCGCAGCCCATTCTGGTCTCGCCAGTCCACTGCAAGCCTTGCCATGGCCTGAGCCTTGACTATAGACAAGTCAATGGAGCCAAAGTTAGCAGCCAAGGCTGATTTAAAGCTACCATTTAGACTGATTCTCACTTGCGGCGTGAAACACAAATGATCGTTCTTACCGAGAGTCGTTTGGGGAATCGAAGTTTGGGGCTTGACAGAGTGTAATTAACACATCATCGGCACAAAGCCCAAAGACGGACTCCGTAGCATCACCGTGATCACTCCCAGGAAACACACGGTAATTGTATCATTGCATGCAAATATACTGGGACAAGCATTTTGTGTCTGGATGAAAGTCAAGGCAGATTAAGAAGCGCTTTTGCCAGAAGCAGCTTCCCTGACCAGCATGAAGAAGCAAGAGGTGAGAGGAACTAGGAGGGCCTGGTAAAGTAAATAATTCCACAGCCACACAATAGAATGTGCTGCATAATTAGGAATTACGTTGCAGGAGAACATATAACAACATGGAAAATTTCCACAGTCCAATATAAAAAGGGAAGAATAAGAAAATTGAAGAAACCATATAATCGCAAGACCCTCAAATGTTTATTATTTTTGTGTGTTTTTTCTGTATTTCTACAAGTTTTCTTGAAACCAACTTTCTTTGTATAAGGAGAAAATCTCAATTGGCCTGATTTGAAAAACAACAGTGAAGGTCAGAAAAACCTTTCTCAAACTAGGAATTTTTCTTTTTCTTTCTTTCTTTCTTTTTTTTTTAATTCCTGACCTTCTTCCCTAGTCCCTGGCCTGAATCCTACCCAGGAGTCTTGCCTGAGAGGTCAAGACCTCCTGTCCCCTTTTCTGCCCCTACTAATAGTTGGAGTCACCTGCGAGCAGAAAGTCCCAGGGTCTAACTTGATATGGGACACACACAGAGACAGTAAATAGACAGCCATTCCAATGGGGACTTGAAAAATAAACCCTTTCACTTAATGATGTTCTACAAAAACTGATTACTAAAGAAAATAAATGATAACAAAAGCAACACCACAAAGGATGGCCATCTTCTGTGAAGGTCGTTAAGGGATTGTCTGCATGGGGAAGGAGGTTGAGCCAAATTATCTCTAAGGACTCTTCTGGATCTCAAATTCTATGAAATAAATGGTGTGTCCATAATAAAGAGAGGTACAGGGGAAAAAAAGGGGAGCCACCCCATTCTGCTTTGATATATATTCTGCGACTTCTGGCACCACTGCGTGCTCAGCCTCAGACTGGTCAACTGTCCCGTGTTTCAAAAACACTCCCCCATAGATGGTCTGTTTCCCCTCGAAGGAAACGTGGGCACCACCATGCTTTAGCCCACTGTCCCTCTCTGTCCCTGGGACAGTTCTGATGACCACCCCTCCTTTGTCTCCACCAGCTTCTGTCAACCACCAGGTGCCCAAAGGAGGGCATCCTCTCTGCAAAGGGCTCAACTTCAATCCTTCTCGTGCCTCTTCCCTCATCCCTCGGGCTGAGATATCAAATCCCAGAATGTGGCCGGGGTGGTTTCTCACCGCGCAGAGCAATGGCAAAGAAACAAGCAAGGCTCACACTGGAAGGGCTTAGGCCTTCGTGTCACACGTTTTAGGACAGTGCGTTTATGTATAGTGTATGTGGGTTTGTGGCGTCATCAGATCTAAAATGGATTGGGGGGGGAGGGGCCTGGAGCCTGCCTTGGATTCTGTGTCTCCCTCCCTCTCTGCCCCTCCCCCACTCCGTCTCTCTCAAAAATAAATCAACATTAAAAAATTTTTAAAGAGGGGCGCCTGGGTGGCGCAGTCGGTTAAGCGTCCGACTTCAGCCAGGTCACGATCTCGCGGTCCGTGAGTTCGAGCCCCGCGTCGGGCTCTGGGCTGATGGCTCGGAGCCTGGAGCCTGTTTCCGATTCTGTGTCTCCCTCTCTCTCTGCCCCTCCCCCGTTCATGCTCTGTCGCTCTCTGTCCCAAAAATAAATAAACGTTGAAAAAAAAAATTTTTTTTAAAGAAAGAAAGAGGGGCCCCCCAGGTGGCTCAGTCGGTTAAGCGTCTGATTTCGGCTCAGGTCACGATCTCACCGTTCATGAGTTCGAGCCCCGCGTCGGGTTCTGTGCTGACAGCTCGGAGCCTGGATCCTGTTTCGGATTCTGTGTCTCCCTCGCTCTCTGCCCCTGCCCCACTTGTGCTCTGTCTCTCTCTGTCTCAGAAATAAATAAACATTAAAAAAAATTTTTTTTATAAAAAATAAATAAATAAAAGAAAGACAGAAAGAAAGGAAGGAAGGAAGAAAGAAAGAGAGGAAGGAAGGAAGGAAGGAAGGAAGGAAGGAAGGAAGGAAGAAAAGAAGAAAGGAAGAAAGAAAGTGGATTTTGTCCCTGGCTCATTTGTGAGAAAGGAAGGATGAAGGGGGTGCTAACACTGGCTGACCGCCAGGGACACCTGTTAGGTGCTTATCTGAATTCATCTTGCTCTTCTCGAGAACTGCATTTTATAGAGCAGGAGCTGGAGATCCTAGAAGACTCGAGGATCTTGCCCAGAGGTACACAGCCAATAAGTGGCAAAGCAAAGGTTAGAACTGAATTTGTCCAGTTCTTACAGTTTATGTAGCTGGTTAAAAACATACGATTTTGTTAAATTTTCCTGAGTGTCACGCCATTTGAAAAAAAAAAAATAATAACGCGTGGATGTAAAGGTTATGCTTGTACCTCAACAATATTTCAGTTTAAATTTCAAGTTACATGTAATTAAATTGTATAATTTAGAATATAATGATGCCACTGTATTAGCAAGATAGACACACTTAGTGATGCTTACTACTGAACACAAAAGAGCCATTTAATTTAAACAAGATAATTCAAACATTTGCTTTGCCTAAAGCTCATAAAATGCCATTTCATTAAATCATGTTTTCATTTCTGTAAGATGACTGTCATATCAAAGCTATTTTATTGTTATAGGAGTTAGAACAGTATGGCGTATTGTTATTAAATTATGAACATATAATGAAAAATACTTTTTAGAATAAAATAACACTGGGCTATATTAATTTATTTAGTCACTTAGTAAATACCAGCTGAGTATCCACTATGTTGTGGGCACAGTCCTAGGTGCCTGGGGCATAGCAGATTGCTCCCACTGAGCAATGGAGGGAGACAAATTGCAGGAGGCACGATAATGCCCCTCCCCCACCTCCCCCAAAATATCAGGCCCTAAATCTCTGGAACCTGTAAATGTCAGCTTGAAGGAAAGAGGTTCTTTGTAGATGTGATTGAGTTAAGGGTCTTGGTATGGGAGATTATCATTGATTATCAGAGGGGGCCTCAAATGCAATTATATGTATTCTTCTAAGAGGGAAGCAGAGGGAGGTTTTGACACAGACACACAGAGAGGAGGTGACGCGGCCGCGGAGTTGAGAGAGCCGGCCTTGGGGGCTGGAGGAGTGCAGCCACAAGCCAAGGAATGCTGCCGGCCACCGGAAGGTGGAAGAGGCCAGCCCAGGTTCTCCTCTAAGAGCCTCCATAGGGAGAATGACCCTGCGGACGGACACCTTGACTTTGGCCCAGGCCCAGCTCTGATTTCCGACTTCCGGCCTGAGTTAACTGTGGGAGAATAAATTGCTGCGGTTTCAAGTCAGCAAGCATGTGCTAATGGGTTTCCGCACCCACAGGAGACGAATACGCACATGTACAAGTAAACACGAGTACGTTGGTGGCGACTGACAGAACTGTGCATGTGACAGATGGGGACGAGAGGTGCCAGCTCAGGCGACACAGCCGGGGCAGGCCTCGTTTACCAGTGAGCATTTCGGCGGGAGCCCGTGAGCCTGGAAGGATGCTGAGCGAGAGCAGCTGGCACTCGGCGGGGGAGGCAGGGCTCCGTGGGTGTGGGGAGGTGGGAGCCAGGCCGACCAGGGCAGAGGGCTGTGACGCGGGGTCAGACAGACTGGCTGGAGCCACTGCGGGTAGGGTTTTGTCAGCCAGAGTCGGGAACCCAGATTTTTAGAGTTGTGAGCCATGGAGACGCGCTTTGCATTATGTAGAGCTCCCCGGGGTAAAGGGTGGCTGGTAAGGGGCAGGTGAAAGGAGGCAAAGTAGCAAAAAGCCTCTTGCAGGATTCCAGCCCCAGGGATGCTGGTCCCGGCCACCAGTGCTCCACTTTGCTCTGGGTGCCAGCTCCCCCTCTGGGCGTCCCCATTCCAGCGACACCGCTGCTGTTGCCCAGGGTCTATGGCAACACGATGGATGGGCCTTTTCACTTTTTCTTCTCCAAACCCACCACCCCCCCCCCACACCCCCACTGCCGTCACACAGGACCAGGTGGCCTCTGGGCCCACGGTATCGCAGCCCGCCTCTAGCGCTCCCCACTTTCGCTCAGGCCCTCGTTGTGTTTTGCCTGAATAAACAGCTTAGAGCATCTGGCGGCACCCTGGGTCTTCCACCTCTTCGGCGGGTGACCCCGGACAAGTGACTTAACCTCTCTATCCCCCGGTTTTGTTATCTGTAAAATGGTGAAAATGGCAGTCTCCCTCCCAGTGGTGGTGTGGGCATTACCTTAGGGACGTGAGACGTGCTTGAAACAGTGCATGCCATTCTAAGGATTACCTGCCATCCTCTCCCTCCTCCTCCTCCTCACCATCCTCCTTCTCATGCCTGCCATCCCCGCCGGTCCCCCTTCTTCCTGGCCTTCTGTCCCCCAGTCCGTCAGACGCTGCTGTGGGACTTGTTTGCCGAAGCACTGCTCTGATCGGCCCGCTCTCCCCAGACACCTTCAATAACCGTGGGGTGTCTCTTGTAGGGCGTCTGACATCCCTAGCCTGGCTTCCGGCCCCCTGCACGGTCCGGCTTCCCACGTCCCTACTTACTTCCGGCACCACAGCCTAAGGGTCAGCCCCACCTTTTCCGAACACGGCCCGGCCCGGATCTGCCTTTTCGCCTCCAGGCCTCTGCCCTCGGGCGGGTTCCTCTGCCTGCACTTCCCTCCCTGAGAGCTGCCTCCAGGGTGCATCCTCTGGGGCCGGCCTACATTTAAGCTTTTTTTCATCTTTGAAACCTTCAAAAGTTTCTCAGCATTTCCCACGGAGCCCTTACCCTCTATTCCTTGAATCAGTTCACTTATCTACATGTCTATCTGGGGATGAACCAGGGACGCTGCTTCCGGCCTGCTTTTATCAGAAGTCCCGGATCAAGACAGTTTAATCCGAGCCAGGCCTGGCACCACGTCTCCATCTCCCTCTGCACCAATGAGCACTTCCTGATGGCCTTGGAAAGGCACGGGGCCTGGGGGAGTGGGGGAGTGGGGGAGTGGGGCATGCGCTGTTCCGAAGAAGCAAGACCAAAAGGAGACAAATTGGAAACGCGCCCCTTTCTCCAGGTGGGTTCTAGGATCAGGCTGTGTGGTCTCTGAGGAAATCTTGCTAGGTGCGACATCATAGATGGCCTGGTAAGGCGGTCAGCCTGCCCACAGGTTCCCCTGGGCCAGTCAGCAGTCCCCAGCGCACCTGCCCAGCGGCTGTGATGACGGAGCCAGAGACAGCACTGCACATGGAGGCAAAGCTCTAGGTTAGAGGATTCTTGAAGAAACCTTTAGAAAGGCAGAGCATTTTCCCAGTGCACCTGCGGGGCCCCTGCACTGAGATCTGGGGAGGTGGCTGTAGGGTGGATGACCAGAGGGAAGAAATTCAAGACCAGCGGTGGGGAGGGGGCGACGTGAGGGGACAACCTCCATGTACAGCCCCAAGTCTGGAAGGTGTGGCAGAAGGACACGTCTACCTAGAATTTCAATTGTAATCCTCCCTACATATTTGCAAACGCTCATCGGAGATTTTGTCTGGCAGTTGTTTGTCTTGCCAGGAACATTCCCGGCTGCCTTTCCTGCCCCATGCACGTACACATGTTCGTGGAGGAAAGGGGATTTCCATTCCAAGATCAGAAAGGAGTATCGGAATGCCTATTTTGGTCCTCTTTCTCACCCTTTCTTCACAGTTCCCAAAAGAGGAGGGATTGACCTGATTGATGAGTGGACAGAGGAAGAAATTCTTGGGATCCTGTCCCACATACCAGCGGGTAGGGGTACGTGGCCTTAAGAGTGGGGAACAGGCTCAGCCCCTCTCTTGCTCTCCTGGCCCCTCTTTGCTCAGGCTAAAGGGTCCTTTGTATTCCCAAGCTGCACAGGGATGAGGTCACAAACCAGACAGGCCTGCTGCTGGGAGGCCTGGCTAGGTGTCCGCCCTCCTAGTTCCTTTTCCTTCATCTGTGACTCAGTGGGGGGGTCCGCTGGCCTTCACCGCAGACCTTATAACTTCAATTCTGGGGAAGGGGGTAAGGAAGCACAACTGGGCCCTGGGTGCCCCACAATGCTATAGCCCAGAGTTGCCCAGAGACCTATATTGTCAGGGTCATTGAGCACCTTCCAGACCCGCAATAAAGTGGATCCAACTTTTTACTTGCCAAGGTGGCAATGTGTACCATTTCTGGATTGATTAGAACCTCCAAACAAATAGCCATGCAGTAAAGAATTTCACATATCTACATTGTAGTCTGAAGGAGTGGACCCGGAAGAGGCTGAAGCATAGGTCTATCTCACCTTAGGTGAGACAGACCTGGTCTAGCCCTTTGGGTGGGTTCCTTCTTAGATAAACCATAGAGCCAGCTGCAGAGAAGAGACTCATGACCAGGAGATGCTGGATAAGACTCCAGATTCGGGAGGCAATATGATTAACCTCTTGACTGTCCTCCAAGGATTGGTAAAAATCCCCCTTACGAACAGAAAATGAAGGGACCCTACCACACCTATGCAATTTATCTAATCCCTCTCCATATTATAACCCCCTCATCATTTGCAGCTATGTTTTACTTGTCTTTGTATTCAACTGTCAAGCACTGAGTCTGGCATAAGGTAGGAGATCATTCATATTTATTGGACTGAATTAAAGCCAGACTGAGTAAGACGAACCTCTGGGTGATAGATTTAAGGATGAGGTTGAAGGGCATGGGCTCTGTCAGTATCAAAAAAAGAAGCCACTGCTCATCTCACTTCAGTAAGAAGTAAATGACACCACTAAATGGAAGTAGGATCTTTAAATACAAAGAACAAGGGGTTGTGAAAGGAGAAACAAAATCATTAAAGGAATTGAGAACCTCTCTAATTAGTTCAATTTTTCATTCTCTTGCCTTCAGTGTATTTTCTTATACATTCTCTAAAAGATTGCAGTGTGGGTCCTCCCTAGTCCTTCAGCTCTGCTGGCTCTGGTTCATGCATGAACACACACACACACACACACACACACAGGCAGCTGGTCCTCTCAACTGAGTATCTGCTAAGTTGCTATTCAGAAAGGAATCCATGAAGAAATAAAGACCCAATGAGACTAACGTCACAAATCTCTTCCAAGGCACTGGGTCCCTCCTGTCATGGCCTCTTAGGTACACAGCAGTCATCCAGATGCCAGCTATTTGCAAGCGATTAAGAACCAGGTAAGTTAAATTGATGATCTGAGATTCTGCCTTGGGGCATTAACTTCAGTCAATTATTGAAGTTACTGCTAGTTCTGAAATAGTGTTTGCTTTAAATCTCCAATAATGTAAATCTCACAGGCAGGAAGAGTCCCCCAGCAGCCATTCCAGCTCAGTGAGTAACCGGAAAAGATGCTGAGGAGTTAGGACGCGGTGCAGACCAGGGTCTCCCATTTGACTAACACGATGGCCATCTTTGCCACCCAGAGAGGAGATGAAGACTTTTGTTTTGTAGCATTCGTGCTGCAGAGAGAAGCCACTGACGGGTTTCAGCTTACAGCACAATAATTCACTTCTGCAAATCATAAGTGAGATCATATCACGTCGTAATGAATAAAATATACACACCGATCCAATGCAGGCAGGCATCTCTCCCTTGTTAATTCTTGTATTTTGTTTGTATTTAACATACCATTAAGTTCTAAACTTCTAAAATGTGTCCACTCAACCAATATTTACTCGCAAGCGCTGTGATCTGTGTCGGGGAGTGGGCTGTAGGGAATCTTTGAGCTCTCAGTCTACTGAGTGAGATCGGGTATGCTCGCAAGCAAATGCAATTTACAGTCACGCTGTAAGGACCCTAAGAGGGTGGGTTGGTTTGCTAGGACTTCAACAACAAAGTACCACAATCTGGGTGGCTTAAAACAACAGTAATTTTTTCCCTTAGAATTCTAGAGGCTAGAAGTTTAAAATCAAGGTGTCAGTAGGGATCCGGCTTTCTCTAAAGACTCTAGGGGAGGATCCTTCTCTTTCTCTTCCTCGTTTCTTTTTGTCATCGGCAAGCTTTGGCACTCTTTAGCTTGGAAGCTGCATCGCTCCAATCTCTGCCTTTGTGGCCATATGGCATCGCTCCAACCTCTACCTTTGTGGCCACAGGGAGACCCGTGTGTTTCTGCGTATACGTAGCTTTCTTCTTACAAGGACCCCAGTCATATTGGGTTAGGGGCCCACCCTATTCCAGTATGACCTCAGCTGAACTGATGACATCTGTAATGACCCTTTTTTCCTTGTAAGGTCATAACTGAGGTATGGGCGTTAGGACTTCAACTCCCATCTTTTCGGGGTGGGGGGCACAATTCGACCCTTAACAGAGGGATCTCGAAAATGATGCCTTTTGGTGAATGACAGCGAAGCATTAAGGTTTAACTCTTACTCCACTCACAGGGCTCAAGCATGACTGTAATGTGGCTCATCTGGCCAAAGAGTCAGCAATTGACATCGGGCCCAGTCAGGCATCTGTACTGTGAGTGTCAGGGCTGTCCTTCCAGGGGAGGGCTGACCGGGAGGAAGGAAGGAAACTGTTTATATCTTCCTTCCAGGTTTCTGAATCCGGCTGGAGCTAGAGAGAGGGGAGCAGTTTACATATGGTGACAGGTAACAATTTTGATATCAGATTGTGGTGGAGTTTTTAATGTCTGCTAATAAGAATGGATATTGTCACCTGGAAATAACCAGAAAAGCTATGCACTCTATGTATCGTCCAAGGGCAGGGAAGAGCGGGATTGAAAGAGAATGGTAAGAAACCATTAAGTGGCACCCCATCATGTGCAGCTGAAACATGTATGGTAGTAAGAGGATTATGATGGAAGTGGTAAAAAAGCCTTCAGTGAAGGGTCAGGTGTAGCTCAGAGTAGCTCTACCATGTTGGAGAAATAGACGTTCTCTGTAGATTTCACTTGAGCATTGGCTTGCCAAGGAAGCAAGGACCACAGACTTGAGTCTGGGAAAGGTTCTGGTAGAACAGGTGCTTGCCATGGACACCCCCACCCCCGTCCCCTGGCCACCTTCCTTTCTCCCCTGCTCCTCACTCTCCCCGTTGCCCCCACACAGCCCCCTCCTTACAGTTCCCCAGTAAGGGGAACCCCCTTCCCCCCTCCCCCCATTCCACCTTGGAAAACCCTACCCTTCCCCAAAGGTGTCTCAACCCTTTGGTTTCTTCCCTTGTGTTGCAAAAATGAGTAGCCAGGGTGCAGCCAGATCCCAGAGGAGACGCCCAGCTCAGTCCTGTTGACATCAGAAAGAGAGGTTGTGTTTGTCTTCCTGCGGGAGGGAGATGGTGGGTCCTGGGTGTGCAGCCTGAGCACTGCCTGGGAGCTTGATGGTGAGGAAAAATCTTGAGTCTCACCTAAAAACCACTGAACCCAAATCTGCATTTTAACAAGATCCTGTGGGATTCATATGCAAATTAGCATTTGAGAAGCAAAAAAATCAAAAAGGCGCTAAAATCTTGCGTTAACAGACACCCCAGATGATGTCCGTGACATTAGGAGAGGAACCCTAAGCCAGACAGCACTTCCTATATCCCATATGTTGAGGGGGAGCCTGTGTATTCAAAAGTCTTGCCCTTCTGGGTCATTCTCTGAAAAGCAACTTCTCAAAATCCAGATGGTGATGATGACGATGATGAATTTTATGTATAATATATCTACATTTTTTTTTAAATTAAAATTGTTAAGGTTTCTGTAGTCACGTGCCTTCATCCACCTAGGAGGGCCCACAACCCTTATCACCTCACAACGGGCTATTGAAATCCATTCTCTAGTAAAGTACTCACACACCACTCAGCCACCTTCTAAGCTCAGTGCGTCATTCGAAAATAGCAGGTTGTGAGGAAGAAAGTTCTGGGCACAGTTGGTGCCACCAAAGCAGTAGAAACTTGAAAATTTCGATTGGATGTTTCTTCAACATTCCTCAGAGAATGCATTTCACAGAGTGACTAGTTTAAAAGAACAAAACAGAACCTCTGGAGGCCAATGTGACATTCTCCCGAATTCAAAATGTGTACAAAATCTAAGTCTGACTTTAAGTTTTGGAGGTTTCCCCACCCCACACCCAGTAAATATCCATAAAGGTCTCAAGATAGGAATGGAGAACTGTTCTCCATTTCCTCCTAGCATATTTTAGCACTTTATTTTAAAATTCTGAACTTTGTTAGGATCTCCTCCCCAGCAACATACAGCATTAAATCAACAGAATCAGCGGTCGCAGCCTCAAACCCCTCATACAGGATGGGGAGCAAGATACATCCCAGGTCTACTCCAAGATACATGACACACAAGAACCCCTTGAGTAATCCATGCTCTCGCGCTCAAGATGGACTCTAACAAAATGCATGCCCAGACATAACGAGCTCATTTTTTCTCGGCCAAATTGCAATTCAAGTCTAAGAAGTGTATTCGTTTTGCATGAAATATTCTTTCCAAGAAGTTCCTCCCAGGTGAGGAATTTTAAATGCGCCTGCCTCGACTGAGAAGGCAGACAAATGGCTTTGGCTGGTCAAGGGTTATATTTCTCACAGCCAGGATATTCCAAATGGTTTCTTATTCCATGGGATCAATAAACAGCCAGGCTCATATGCATAAAACTGTCTTAACCTTGCCAATGTTAACACAGACCATTTCTTGAGCTTCTCCCAAGGTGGAGCCTTAAAAAAGCCTGACATCACTGAAATATGTACAGTAACAAAAACAATAAAAGGTTGAAGATGAGAGAGACAAACTCAGCTCTGGACATGCCCTCAAGACAGTTGTTCAGTGCAATTCAGGCTTTCTTCTTGTGCAGAAGGAACACAGGCCAAATTTAACTCTGTCAGCAAGAACAAGCCCAGATTTCTGTCACAGTCATCGTCGCCCCAGATAGGACCTATAAAAAACCAGCCGATGTGAAATGAATTAATGTGACAGGGCAATCACTGTTAGTCATAAAACTCCTGGAAGGACCTCAGGCCTGCAGAAGATCACAAAGATCAAAAATGTTTAAATGCCATGATCTCCATTTATAGACCTCACTAAGTGCTTGAGTGTCAGGTGGCTAGGCTCAAAATCCATGCCACCCCCTCAGCCACAGCCTGTCTGTGAACATCAACCATCAGCTCCACAGCCTGGCCCCTGAAGGGCCAGCGTGCACATGGGATACCACACTTCCTTTTATACACATATTTCCTTCTGGAAGCAGAACCATGAGAAAATTTTGTCCGTCTACCTCCTGGAAGGTTTTGTGGGAATGTGTGCTCTTTTCAAATATAGGGTGACTTTTCCTATGAAGCTCTTGTGAGGAAATAGGATCAGAACTGATCCGTCATTCTCTTTCATTGTGTCTTCTAGCCCCTTCTCTTGGTATCCCATCCCTGTATCACTGTGACCGAAAAGACATTGGCCTTAAGATCCTAAGTCTAGGAAGTTAGGCTTCCCGTCGGGTTTGCTTCCCTCCAAAACCTCCCAACAGATGGCAAAGAAGGACAACGGGGAAGACTAGTTTGGGCTTCTGCAAAGATAGCCACTTGTCCATCATTTGACCTCGGAAGAACCTTCTCCCAGTATTGATATTGACCAGTCAGTTGAGCCCTCGGTAAGAACAAACACATATAAAACTCACTGTAAAAAAGTAGATGAGAATGCAGAATACCAGCAGTCACAAATGAGACACGAACATGACGGCATCCTTGGACATCACTGCACAAAAGGGAAAAGACAATTGGAAATTATAACGGCATTCAGTGGCACATATCTATTGAGTCTACCGTGCGCTGACCAATATCCGAGGCCATGCAGGTAGAAAGGGACACACTTGATAGAAAAACACTGATGCTGACCTTGAGGACCTCAGGGATAAGTGGGAATACAGAAAAACGAATGTTTCTGCGGCACAGCGGGGTGGCGGGAGCCAGACGTTGTTTAACAACACAGGTGGGAAGGAAATCGTGCGAGCGCAGAGAGAGATACCTGATCATTTTCAAAGCAACCAGGAACGGTTTCTCAGAGGATGTTTATCACTTAGGAATTTTAGAGGACAGGTTAGTCTAACAAACCAGTCGTGTGTGTGGCATATCTGGCTCCGTGAGCAGGCAGTAGTGTTAAAAGTCAAATCGGCCTGGGTTTGAACCCGGGCTCTGACCCACTAGCGGGATTTGCCCTGAGCAAATCACTTCGCCTTGCTGACTCTCTACTTCTGAATCTGTAGGATGGGCAGAGTACTGCGTATCTCCTAGAATTCCTATGGGGATAAAATACCACCATACGTCCAAGATGCTCACTACCGTGCTCGGCACATTCTAGACTTCCAACACAACTTCTGTTCTGTTTCCCACTTTGCGCTTCGGTTCTTAAACTGAGTGGCGGACCACATTCGCGAGAGACCGAGTCCTGAAGGAGAGGAGACTATTGATTTTCACTGCTGCTACCAGTCTGTTGGCAAACGTCAGGACTGCGGTGCTGAACTCCAGAAGGGCAGACTTGGGGAGCTGCAGCTGACCCTTGAGGGGACAGCTGGGGGTCCACCAGTTCTTCTAAGTCATTCAGACTGGACTCATCGGAGTGCTGAGGGCCAGCACCCGAGGTGGTCAAGACAGAGCTCTCCAGGCCAGTTAGTATCACTGGAGGGGGTTCGGCTCTGGCTGGAGTCCACAGCATCGAAAAGCAACACTTATTCAATACTACATATTAGGGTTGCCAAACTTAGCACATAAAGACACCCGATGTCCAGTTACATTTGGACTTCATAGAAACAATGCATGTTTTTTCAGTATAAGTATGTCCCAAATATCCCATGGGACATACTTCTATTAAAAAAAAAAGTCCATCGTTTATCTGAAATCCAAATTTACCTGGGTGTCCTGTTTTTATGTCCCAAATATTTCATGGAACATACTCAGGCTGAAAGATTATCTGTTGTTTATCTGAAGTCCAAATTTAACTGGGTTCCCTGTATTTTATAGCCGGCAAGGCTACAACATACATATACACAGGCCTAAAAGAAAGAGATATGGTTCTGTCTGCTATAACCCTGCCGTCCAAAGCAGAGAATCGCCCTGAGGAAAAGTCCAAACTTCTCCATCTGGCATTCCAGGATTTCCGCTATCTGCCCTACTCTTTGCCAGCCCTTTTCCTACTCCTTCCCAGTAAAGCAATTCCATTCTAGCCTGGGCAGTCTCCTTCCTGAGCCCTGAACATGTACAAAACAGCCTGCTGTCCCTCACACGGGGACATAAATTTGTAGCGTTCTCCCTCCTGCTCACGGGTCCACATCTCAGCCATGCGTCCCAACCTACTCAAATCTCCCCCTCCTCTATGTGTTCCAACATAATCCCTTCCCAACACTCCCTGCCCCCCCCCCCCCCCCGCCACCCTGAGGTCACCTTGAGGTCACCCTCTCCTGCGTGGAACTCAGGGAACATCTGCTTTCTTCCTCACTCATTTGGCCTTGGGTTGCCTTGCCAGGTGATTTTCCTATTCCTTTGTCAGCTATGAACTGGTGACTCTAACTCTACAGGGCAAGAAATGACTCATTCCCTTTTCTTCTACATCTGCTCTGAGCCCCTCCCTCCCCCCCTTGCCCAGCTGGTGGGAAAAGTAATCCCAGTGACCGAGTGGATTTCCACCACAGGACCATACGTGATTCCCAGGCTTGTTAGCACAGACGCACTGGGGGACAGGGTGGGGCAGGGGATAGATGCTGACTCCGGTCAGTCGTCCAGTCTGCAAACACACCCTGGTACACGCAAATGTCGCCTCCCAAACCACACGGTAGGTCTGGCAACACCTCTTTCCATGGGAGATTGCATTAAGACTACTCAGCCTTTAAGACCAAGCTGATGAAGCATTTTCTGACTTCTTCAGAAAGAAGCCAACACCCACACAAGTGCCTGTAGACCCTCCCTGGTACCCCATCCTCCCTCCCTCCTTGCTGCATTGCCCATTGCTTCCACTTTGCTCACTCTGCTCCAGCTACCCTGGCCTCTTTGCTCTTTTTCAAACATGCCGTGCATGCTCCCTCCTCATGGTCTCTACCCTTGCCGTTCCCTCCGACTGGAAGGTTCTCCCGCCTGTTATTCACACAGCGCCCTCTCTCTCCCCTGCCGGGTCGTTGCTGGCAATGTTCACTCTTCAGCCAGGTCTGTGCTGACCTCCCTATTTATAATTGCAGCAACCTTCCCAGCCACCCCCATTCCTGTTCCTGCCTCACTGTTCTCCTTCACACTTGTCACCAGGTAACGCTCATCAGCTTCTCTTATTTGTTGTTTATTGGACCCCATACTGGACTATAAACTCCCTGAGAGCAGGAATTTTTCAATCTGTTTCGTTTCACTGCTGTAGCCCTAGTCCCAAGACATAAAGATAATCAACACATTTTGTTGAGTGAACAAATGATTTTTTTTTCAATATGTTCACAAAACATTATACAAAATCTGTAACCCCACCTAGTTTATTTTCTGGTGTCCGTAGGTTGTACCCCCCCCCCAACAGAGCCTTCAGTTTTCTCTAGTGAATGAACAACGAATGTGCCAGGGAATTGAAGCAAAGGAACTATGTCACGGTCCTTAATGTACGGCAGGTACTTGGCAAATACTTGCTGATTAAATAAAAAAGGAAAACGCCAAAAACACATGCACAATTAGAGAGGATCAAATAGGGAATCCTGGAGAAAACCAGCGTTGACCTTTGCAGAGGGCAAAGGCACCACAGGACGTAGCTACATTCTCCAGTAGAGGTGTAGACAGTGTGTTGAACCGTCTATCTCCTGCTGCTCCCTCCTTTCTGTTGGCGTGCCCTCCCCCTAGTGTCACACACACAGGCTCTAGCCAGAGTGGCTGGGCGCAGCCCCTGGCAGTGGAGGAGAGTGAAGTTAACTGGCCCCCAGGGGGATTGAACCCAGACTTTGGCCTCATTAGCACCAGCTGCAACCCACCAGTCGCACACAGACTCCACAAAACAAAGAGAGATCACAGGATGGTTGGGCCAGGCCCATGAATAAACCAACACACCCGTAAAGAATGAAATATTTACACGAGCCACAGGATTTAGCAAGACTTCGTGAGGAGAGCATTGAGTGGGAAAGGGAGAGCATCAGGGTTCTTTCCTCTCAACCAGGAAAGGCAACGCCCCCGCTGTGTGTTTTGAAAGTAGGCACCAGGTCTCTTCAGTCTGATAGCCCCAGCAATTTGCGACGGGGTTTTGCTGCTGTTGGTGTTCTTTAGATTATTAAAATACCTTTCTTTTCTGTTTTAAGAGAAACTGATTGCAAACACCTTGGGTGCAAAGACGCTTAATTTTCTCCTAGTTCAATGCCTTTGTTGATGAATAAGAAAGGCCCATTACGCTATTTCTTTTCTTATTAAATTTTTTAAATGTTTATTTTTGAGAGACAGAGTGCAAGTCAGGGAGGGGCAGAGGAAGAGGGAGACACAGAATCCGAAGCAGGCTCCAGGCTCCGAGCTGTCAGCACAGAGCCCGACGCAGGGCTCGAACTCACGGATCTCAAGATCATGACCTGAGCGGAAGTCGGACACTAAACAGGCTGAGCCACCCAGGCACCCCTCATTACACTATTTCTTAAGAACAGTTAACCAACCCTTTCTCACACCTCGGCCTTTAGGAAACTTGCAGCTTCCAGAAATCACTGTAGAGTCAGGGATCCTGCAGCAAATGAAGGCGGGGTGGGCAGGTGGTCTATAGACTCACTGAAAGAGAAGGGTTGCGCTTTTCCCCACCCGTTTATTTGCCTGAAAGCTGTTTAAAGAACGTTGCCACAGCCCTGATGACACTTCTAGGTGATTTTCTCAGTCACATCCTCCTTGCAGAGCCTGAGACAAGGATTATAGTACAGCTATTTTCTTTGGGAAGTAAAACCCTAGAGAGGTGGGGGTGAGAAGAAAAGGGGAAGAAGGGCAGGGAAGACAAGAAGCAATGTGATGCCATGGCCACCAGAATGGCTTCTTGGTGGGTGGCCAAAGACACGGGCTGCTCTGTGGTGTGTCCCCTCAGCCTGAGGAACGGCTGTAGGTTTGCCGGGAGACGCCACCGCTCAGAGACAGAATAGGTTCCCCATCTCCAGTTACCTGAGTCCACGTTCACTCCCGGGGAGGCAACATCCCGCTCTTCTGAGTGTCTTCTGGTCCCTGAGCAGCCACTCCGGAAACCAGGTCCCATGCCCCTGGCTGTAGCATGACATCTAAATCCTGGAATAGACGGCATCTGGAATGAATGTGCTCCACAGTGAGGCTGTGAGGCTTAGGGCCTCAGCTTGGCAAGGGGTCCATTCCAGAGCTTGGCAAAAGCAGCGATGCCGTTGGTGGGGGATGTGGGGACGGGCGGCCTCTTCAGAAACAAGGTACTCCTGAAGCACATCTGAGGGCGCCTCCGATGTTTGTGTCCCATACAGGGGGGATCTCAAAGAGTTCTTCCTACTTCCAAAGTAGGTGCACAGTTTCTTCACAGAACACTTTTTTTGAAATCCGTTGTCATCCCTTTTGGCTAATTTGTTCGCTTAAATCCAAGTCGGGACTCAGTTTCACTTGGAACGATTCTGCTACCTTCCCCTTCTTAGGCCCACGTTGTTTCGCACTTTTTCAATACCGTATTCCCAAATTCCTCTTGCTTTTGCCCAAGCGACACCTTGTTTTACTCTCCCACCCAGGCCCTTTCCTCAGCAGAGGACTAAAATTCTCCGAGACTACACCTGAGAACCTGGGTTTCAAGATGGTGACTTTGAACGATACACAAGCCTCAAGAAAGATCGTTCGGCCTGTCAAGGTAGCAGTTGCAATTAAGTTGGCTCCCATGGGAAACGATTCTGAGATGGGAGATGGGGAGAACGAGACTTGGAGGCAGCCCCTCCAGGTTCACGGTCTGTCTCTCGTCATCATTGTCGTAGTGTTCCCTGAGGCTTGAGTGCCCCACTTCTCACTTGCAGAGACTGGCGTCACAGGTAAGCACAGCATCTCTGCGAGGTGCTGGTGAGATGCTACAATGACATTTTAATCCACTGACGTCCAAGGCTTCCAGAGAACTCGAGATGTAAGACGAGAAGCGGTTTGGATCCAGTTAGCAGTTTCTTTCAAAAAGGTGATAGAATATGCATATTTTCCCAGATGGAACGCAGGCATGTTCCCACCATTTTCCACAGATCATTGATTATTTTGTACTTGAACGCAGCTAAGGTAAGGGTGTGTGTGGGGGGGGGGTGTGTACATGCACACGTGTGTGAGGGGTTATGAGGCCACAGAATGAGGCAGGAATAAGATCTGAAAAAAGTCTCCACCCCAGCCCCGTGACAACACAAAGGAAATCAATGCAATGCAGTAGGTTATTTTAGAGGCAGCCGATGAATAGAAATCTCTCCGCCATCGCCCTGTGCTCAGAAGAGACAGGGACCCCTCCTGCCCTTTCGCTGTTCTGCCTCCAAGACCCATTGTCATGCTTTTTTCGGGAGAAGTTGAAAATTAATTTGGTTTCCCTGCATCTTGTCCTATTTTTGTCTAAGTGCGAACTGTTCACTCAAAAATAAAAATAAAGGATCACGAGAGATGCATGCAACTGCCTTTTCTACGTAAGGATGAAAAACTGGTTATGAGGGAGGTTAATGTTGTTATTCCAGAGAGATAACCCCGGTTGCTATGGCGAGGAATCTTCTGTCAATCACCCCGATGAAGTTGGCTCTTCTTGTAAGAACAGCCTCGATCAGAGCTACAGTTTGAATATATTTGCCGCTGAGCTTTGACTCAAATGTTTAACTTAGTGGACAGGTCTGTGTTTTAGCAATTGGAATATTGTAGACTTTAAACGTGATGCCTATAGAATGTGGCTGAGTGAAACCTCATGCTCTCAGAACGGGCCAATTTAACCACCAGGCCGGAAATTCTTCAATCTCTGAAAAAGCGTGTAAGGATTTGGGCAAGAATAGAGCTAACCGTTGACCAACGGAGGAAAAGACCCAAAGAATATGTTACAAGATGTGGTGTGATTTGGTTTGTAGAATGGGAGTTCTTCTTCATGGATTAGTTGATTGATTTTTTTTTTTTTTTTAATTTCAATGGTTTTGATCTGTGGTGTTCATGGCTTAATGATCTGCCATTCCTGCTGAAATTTATTCAGGCAATAATCCACAAGAAATTGGTTGTTTTCAGCGGTTTATGACTTGTTATTTAACATTTAACAGAATGGCTATTTATTTTGGAAACAACCAATTGTGAGAGGTTTATTGCTATTGTAAACCATAATCAACTGCTTGTATCATTGCTAGTTTTGCACGAGATAAAATGGGCAGCTGCGAGGGGAAATTGTTGAGTAGCTTTAAAACATTTGCATCTCCCATCGTACAGGGGAGCCACTTCACCTTGGAGTTCGCCTTACATTCGCGGCAACTATGCACTTGCCTTTGGTGCAAAATATTTGGCCTTCCGGTTAAAATCGGATCCGAAAAAGATAATGCTCCAGAAGGTCTCTGCGATGTTTTTTTTTGCAATCACTTACATGGAAAAAGAAGATACGATTTGGAGGAGCTAGGACAATGCTGTAGATTACATTTTGTTTATCCCAGTATCATAGTAGGAATTAAGTTTCACGGCATCTCAAGAAACCCAAGCGTTTGAGTAATTTATTCCACCAAACCCTCAGAGAGCTCCCACTGCCACCAGGGTTTCTGCTTTGGCTCTTGCTGTTCCACTTGCTGTAGATTCACTGCAGGGACTAAAACTGCGGACCTGATTAGATCTCTGAGCGGCACTCAGTTTGGAGCCCCGGCCAGCGCATGTGGCCGTAGGTGACAATTTAGAGAGAACACTGTGTGCATTGAAGCCACCCAGACTCTCTGGGGCAAGTCTGGTCTGAGTTGTTTGGAATTTCTTTTTTTTTTTTTTTTAATGTTTATTTATTTTGAGAGAGAGAGAGAGCACGTGCGTGAGAGCAAGCAGGGGAGGGGGAGAGAGGGGGAGAGAGAGAATCTTAAGCAGGCTCCACATTCAGCCTGAAGCTTGACCCAGGACTCAATCTCATGACCCTGAGATCATGACCCTCAGCCAAGATCAAGAGTCAGATGCTTAACCGACTGAGCCACTCAGGAGCCCCTTATTTGGAATTTCTGATGGGAACCAGAGAATCTGGGAGCTGGGGCCATGGAGGGGAGTGAGGGCCTCAAGGTCCCCAGCAGATAGGGGTCCTGGGGCAATGAAACTTCGTGAGGGTGAGCAAATCACGGCATCTCTCTGAGCCTCAATTCCCACCTTCAAAAATGGAGACGATAATAATAATACCACCTCTCCTACTATAAAAGGGTTACCCTAAGAAACAAAGAGTAGGGTAATAGATCAAAAAATAGATTATGAAAGGGCTAGGATTTTAAATGCAATGCTATAATTATAAACATTTTATTTGTAGTTATTCTGCATGTTTCCAAGCAGACTAAATCAGTTAAACAGCCACAAAGATTTTGTTTCAATACAATTGATATATTTGAAAGTTTGTTTTGTGATGGGACCTCCTCACCCAGAAGGTTTCCCCAGCAAGAGCCCATGTACACTATTTCTCTTTAGGAAAAAGGGCTGTCAGAAGGAAGGGCGCATTTTTATCTCCTGCCTGGGAAAGAGGAACCATTTGCTGAGGTGCAGCCCCCTTCCTGCTCCTGCAGCAAATGTCTATCAAGGGTGTGGTGGAGGTTGGGGAGTGGCATGGGTTTTATTAGTAGTTCCAGACCACAGTCCCCAGAGGGGCTTTGAAGACTCCAGGGACACAAGGAGCCAAAGAGTGATAGGCAAGGGAGGAGGGAACAGAAAGAGATTCACGGAAAAAGACAAAAATACACAGAGATAGAGAGAGAGAGAGACAGAGAGAGAGAGAGAGAGAGAGAGAGAGAGAAGGAGAGGAGGCAGCTCTTTGGGTCCCCCCCAGGTTGCTGACTGAGGCCCTTATTAATAGCTGCTGGATGTGGGGGCACCTGGGTGGCTCAGTTGGTTAAGTGTCCAACTTTGGCTCAGGTTATGATCTCGTGGCTCGTGGGTTCGAGCCCCGCGTTGAGCTCTGTGCTGACAGCTCAGAGCCCGGAGCCTACTTCAGATTCTGTGTCTCCCTTGCTCTCTGCCCCTCCCCTGCTTGGTCTCTCTCTCTCTCTCTCTCTCTCTCTCAAAAATAAATAAGCATTAAAAAAAATTTTAATAAAAAAAATAGCTGCTGGATGTGAAGGGAAAGGAGGAGACAAGGCAACAAAAAGAAAACTGGAGAGTGTGTTTGTTTTGAGTGGGATTGCTGTAAAAGACAAAATCATTTGCAAAAATGACAGACTTATAATTAAAAAAAAAAATCCCTCCAAACCTCCATAGCTTAAACCAAGAAGTGTAAAATGCTATGAGAAGCCTGGCAGCGTCCTCGTGCAGGGGGCACGCAACGGAGACTTAGCACAACTGCCCTGTGGGCAGAGGGCTGGGGCTTTCAGGATCCAGAAACCACCCCCAGGCCCAGCACCTTCTCATCCCTGTCCCACAGGAAAGGGGACCAAAGTCATAACACAACACGGATGCCAAGGCTCCTTGATCTTTTATTATCCTGAAGATTTCTAGAGCAAAATAACAGTAATTCCCATCTTGTATTAGCATATCTGATGTGCCGAGGACTGTCCTAAATGTTTTTCATGCATTATCTCATTTATTCGTCATACAACCCAGGGAGTAGGCACTATCACTGCTCTCATTTCACAGAAGGGATCACATCTGTCTGAACATATTCTTAACCACTCTGATACATATATATCAGATATATATAAATATATATATCTGTATAATATATATATGTGTATATATCTGTATATAAATATATATATATCAGATATATAAATATACATATCTGTGTATAAATATATGTATATATCAGATATATAAAAAATATATATGTATATATTTAAGGAATTTTAGAAGAAAAAAGTCCCATAACACTCTCTCTCTCTCTCTCTCTCTCTCTCTCTCAGGAATAAAGAAACATTAAAAAAAAAATTTTTTTTTAATTGGGGCGCCTGGGTGGCTCAGTCGGTTAAGTGTCCGAATTCGGCTCAGGTCATGATCTCACAGTTCGTGAGTTCAAGCCCCGCGTCGGGCTCTGTGCTGACAGCTCAGAGCCTGGAGCCTGCTTTGGATTCTGTATCTCTCTCTCTCTGCTCCTCCTCCACTCATGCTCTTTCTCCCTCTCTCTCTCAGAAATACATAAACATTAAAAAAAAAATTAGAAAAAAGTCCCCTAACTCACGCATGCAACCTATTTTTCCATAAGCCCAATGATAATAAGCTTATACCATATACTCCCATTTTTTTCATACATCATCATGTCATCGTTATTACAGCGTCTCCCTCACCCCTAAATGAAAGATATTTGGCATGAACATTATTTGACTGTCCTACATAAATTTCCTTGGGGTCTGCATTAGGTCTGTGCCAACCCAATGAATGTTGGCTGGGTACTTCCAATGTCAAGTACTGTGCCAGGTCCTGGGTAAGCACAGGGGGCCCCACCGCTAACACATGTCTCTACATGAGGCAGCCTCTGCCCCTCCTGGGCTGCAGAGCACAGTCCAGATCCTAGAACCGTGAGCATGATGGTCAGGACTAGATTGAAAGTTGCCTTACTTTTGTTTTCCTAGGAAGCAGCCAACAACAAGCAGTACAAAGGACATAAACAAGACAAAAATGCAGGAGGTTAACTGGGGCTCCCCATACCTCTGCCTATTTCTCACAGGGCACACCCAGTGTTTCCGGATCCTGCCAGCCGGTGTGGATTTGAGGTCCACCAGGATGAAGAAGCACAGAACTACTGCCTCACTGCCTTTGTACTCCTAGCCTCATCAGCCACCAGAAAGATGGATGTGACCAAACAAGGCAGTAATCCTGACACTCAAGGGTTTTTTCAAGGGTTAGGCCAGCATGGTCCAATGGAACTTTCTGCAATGATGGAACTATTCTGTATCTTTCCTGTGCAAAATGGTAGCCACTAGGTGCAGGTGGCGATTGAACACTGGATATGTGGCTAGTGCACCTGAGAAAATAAATGTTTAATTGTATTTAATGTTAAGTAACTTAAATTCATATTTTAACAACCATTGGCCATTGGCTACCATATTGGACTGTGCAATTCTAGGCTTTGAGATTTCAGGTGGGTCAGTGCTGGAATAGTCTTCCCTCTGTTCAATTCTTCTCTCCATGCCTCTTGGGGACCCTCTGTGGGCAGACGTGAATCGTGTCCTTATGTTTTTATACAATCCTGATTTTCATAGTAGGTCAACTTTCCTTCGCTCTGTGTGCAAGCAGCCAGGAGGCAGAGTCGAAGAGCTATGCAAATCAGGCAGGCCCTTTCTTGCAAGCAACCGGAACGAACTCAGGCTGATTTGAGCAGAAAATAAACTCATTACGAGGATATCAAGAGGCACACAGAATCACCAGGAAGGCAGCGGAACCAGGTTCAGGGGCCTGCAGCCAGGACAGTGCCTTGGATCAAATGGGGAGGTGACAGTCTACATTACAGATACTGCTAACGTCAGTCACTGGGTGCCACCAGTCAGGGCCGTTACCAGCGCTTGCCCTCAAAAGGTCGTCCTTCCGCAGCTACTACCAGCCCCTACGTTGTCATAACTCTGGGGCGAGTTAGAGGTCTGCCCACCTGCCAGTTGTAAAGAAGGCTGATGGAGCAAGTAGCTGCCATTTTCAGCTTCTCCAAGGGCAGGCAGGATTTGCCCGAGCTCAGGGAATTCAACAAGGCTAGGAAGGAGGCTTGGATGCTCGGTAACGAAGACAATGGACATCCTTCACGACCACCACACAACACGTATCCAAATCTCCACTGAGGCCAGAAAGCCCTGCAGTCCCTCTGATTCGGTAAAGCCCATCTGTGAGTCTAGCCAGGCCAACAGAGCCCGTGTAGCCAGATCTGACTGTATCGGCCTCCCCGCAGAATCGCTTACCCTGAAGGGCACTCGGGTGTGATGCCATAGGGGGACAGTAAAGGATGTCACATAACACAGCCCTTGAAACGTATTATGTCCGCTCTGAGGATACTGCTGAGGACACTGTTCATGACCCCTAAAAGGGTTGGGTTGGCTGCTATAAGGCTTAGGGCTGAAGCCGTGGCCCATCTGAAGCCTAAGTAGAAGACCCCAGAGTATGTATTCTACGCATAAACCTCATTCTTCTTTTTTTTTATTCCCTCTCTACCCCTTATTTCCCTGTGCCCTGATTTTGTCACCTACTTTAAAGTATGTGGCTTATTTTACATTTTAATTGTATATTTGAAATCCACCTTACCTCCCTCTTAGAGGACGTCAAAATTAAAAATATACAATAATGAGAACTCACAATTATGTCAAGAGGTCATTTCAATATGCTAAGGATACACAAAGAAGCACCAGCGGGCTCTGCCTGGTGGGGTGGGTGAAGGAGGGGCAGTGCTGGGGAAGGCTCCTGAGAGGTGATGACCTTTGAAGGATGGAGAGGTAGACACTTATTCGCAAAAAGGACAAGGCAAGGGAGAGCCTTCCAGGCAGCATGAATAAAAACCAATATTTAATTTTGTTGTTCGGCCTTTTTTTTCCTTCTAAAGAATTGCTGTTGCGGTCCGGAGGTGAGTTTGCAACGCACAGGCTCCTGGATGGTTTTCTTTGACTCAGGTTCTTGCCTTCCACGGTTTTCCTATTTCCAGGGGCCCTCGGAACAGAGTGGGAAAGGACTCTGAGGCTAAATTAAGAGGCTATCTGTTGGCCCTGTTTGGATTCCATCTGCCCCATTTGGCCGCCATCCTCTTGACAGGTGGGCCTGGCACGGCACTCAGGCCTTTTGGCTAATCGTGGGCAGCTCTGAAAAGGCCTGTTCACTCACTTCGGAAGGAAACACCCAAATAAATCCACCCTTTTGGGGAGATTTAGCAGCCAAAGTAGCTTTCCGGAGAGCAAGTGGTGCCAGACCTATTTAATTTCCTTGTCTGCTAGAATGAAAGGACACAGAGATAAGGAAGCAACAACAGATGCAATCTCCAAGGGCTGCAGGAGAGCTTTCAACTCGGCCCCGTGGATACTCCCATCAGCAGAGCAAAATGGCAGGCGTGCAGCGCAGTGAAATATGGAGCCGGGTCAAGTGGAGCTTGATGACCAACGTGCCTGAGGCCCACACAGAGAGCCCAAGTTCCATGCCAGGATCAAAGTGGGAAGCTTCAAAGACTCTCCTGAGACTGGAGGGCTCCTTTCTTTGACAACTTGGTGACCCTGATGGACCTCCAGCAGGCTACAGAGGGTCTCTCACATGCGGGGTTGGTGTGGCTACAGGGACCCATTGGTGGTAGGGAGCACCTTCCGTGGGAAGCAACACCTGTGTTTTAAAGAGCCTGGCCTTGGTTGTCTTGGGTGTCAAGCAGACCCATCAAAGTCTGGATGCCAACTGTGTTCCTTGTTGCTAGCTGGGTGACTGCCAGAAAGTCATTTACCCTCTCTAGCCTTCAGGGTTTTTTTTTGGTCTGTGAAATGGGCAGAATTCTTTTCTGTAAATACCTTTTTGTGTATTAATAAGTAGAGGTTAAAGTGAATGTAAAATGCACCGTGCCGAGCACTCACTAAATATTATTTCCTTTCCCTCCTAACCCCGGGCTTCTCAGTGCTCCCTAAATGGTCTGTGCCCAGTAAACCAGCACAGTTTACATTGGCCTAGTTAGACCATTGTTATGAAGGGTCTGTAATGAAATAAAAATCTCTCAGGGGCCTAGAATCCTGGAACCCCAGGCCAAGAACCACGGAATAAGACACAATCAAACAAAAGGTAAAGCCCATGGGTGCATAATCACGTGTGGATAAAGTCAATTGGACTTAATGATTTTCGTTGTTGGTTTCTGTTGTTATTGTTGGTCTGGCTTTGTTGAGATATAACTGACATACAACATTGTATATATTTAAGGTATATAAGCTGATAATTGGATCCTCTTATATACTGTCGTTGCAGAATAATTACAATAGGCTTAATTAACACTTCCATCACCTCATATAATTACCGTTTTATATTTTTGTGGTAAGAATATTTAAGGTCTACTCTCCTAACAACTTGCATGTATACAACACAGCACTGCTAACTATGGTCACCGTGCTGGACATTAGATCCCCAGAACTTATTCATCTTATAACTGAAAGCTTGTGCCCTCCGACCAACATCTCTCCGTTTATCCCATGCACCAGCCCATGGCAACCATTCTACTCTCTGTTTCCTCGAGTTTGGTTTTTTAGATTCCACATATAAGTAAGATCATCCAGTATTTGTCTTTCTCTGACTTAGTTAACTTAGCAAAATGCCTCAAGGTCTGTGCTGTTACAAATGGCAGGATTTCCTTCTTCTTTGTAGTTGAATGATTTTTCCATTTTATATATATATATATATATATATATATATATATATATATATAAACCATATCGTCTTAATCATTCATCTGTTGATAGACATTAAGGTTGTTTCTGTATCTTGGTTATTGTGAATAATGCTGTACTGAATAGAGGAGTGCAGACATTTCTTCAATATCCTGATTTCCTTTCCTTTGGATACCCTCCCAGAAATGGTATTGCTCGATCATATGGTAGTTCTATTTTAAATTTTTTGAGGAGTCTCCATATTGTTTTCCTTCACTGCACATTAATTTACACTCCCACCAATAGTGCTCAAGGATTTCCTTTTCTCTACATCCTTGCCGACACTTGTTATCTCTTATCTCTCCATTAACAGGTGTAAGGTAATATATCATTGTGGTTTTGATTTGCATTTCCTTGATGAACCTGCTGGCCATCTGTCTTTTCTAGAAGAATATCTATTCAGATCCTCTGCCCATTTTTTAATCAAATTGTTTAGGTTTTCTTTTTTTTTTTTTTTTTTTTTTTTTTGCTATTCAGGTACATGAGTTCTTTCTATATTTGGGACAGTAACCTCTTCTCTGATAAATGATTTGCAAATATTTTCTCCAGTTTGGTAGGCTGCCTTTTCATTTTGTTGATGGTTTCCTTTGCTGTGTAGAAGCTCTTTAGTTTACGTAGTCCCACTTGTGTGTTTTTGCTTTTGTTGCATTTGCTTTTGGTGTCAAATCCAAAAAACCATCACCAAGAGCTTTCTCCCTATGCGTTTTCTATATATGTTCTATATATGTTCATTGAATGTATAAGAACTAAGAGATTATAGGTGTTTAGTGAGCCAGCTGATATCACTTCTGCTGCCTTCTTGAGCCAGGACGATGCAGGAGCCCTTAACCTATCCCCCTACACCTGGAGTACACATAGCGGTGTGAAGGTTGAATGCCTGCTTTCCCATTCCTGGCTAGGGTGAGTCTCGACAGCTTTCCTTCACCTCTCTGACACAGAGCAGACCCTCAAAAAAGAATAATTTTCATTCCATAAAACCAGAATAAACCAGAAAGATGCCTGCAGGGAACGCTGACTAGACACAGTGTACAGGGAAAGGCTGGGGGATCCTTTGGTCCGAGTGTAGGACAAAGCATGATGATGCCAAGGAGGGCAATCAGGTTGCTTTCATTCGCATCCCTGCTAAGCGTTAGACACATTGGATTCCCTTGTGTAATCATCAAACTTGCAAGGCAGGAGAGGGGTTTCTTAAGCTTTTCTTGTGCCCTGAACCACTAAACCCCTTTTCAGAATAAAGTTTTCAAACACATACATAAAATAAATAAATGAATAAAATTCCAAAGGACACCAATTAGTTTAAAACACAATTTTCAAAAAGATAAAAACATTTACGATGGAGTAATGTAAGTGCCTCGTTATAGTTTAAAAAAAATTTTTTTTTTTAAATGTTTATTTTTGAGAGACAAAGACCCACAGTGCGAATGGGGGAGGTGCAGAGAGAGAGGGAGACAGAATCTGAAACAGGCTCCAGGCTCTGAGCTGTCAGCACAGAGCCCGACGCGGGGCTAGAACTCACGGACCGGGAGATCATGACCTGAGCTGAAGTCGGAAGCTTAACTGAGCCACCCAGGCGCCCCAGTGCCTCATTATTAATTCATTAAATACTGAGAACTAGCAGTGAGTCTAACGACTGTAATTTTGAAGTAGATGAAAACAAACGTGTGTAGAGATATCTGTAGCAATGGTAATGTGAGATGCGAATCTCTGTGCCTTCTACTGCTGATAAAGTTGTCGATTGCTAAAACTCCTGTGGTTTGCTGCCTACATTCCTAGTTAAAAAGCATGCTAAATTTCAGGTATAGATTAGTGAAAATAAAAATGCTTTTGTTCCTACCCAAGTTCACAGACCCCCTGGACTCCATCCACAATTCCCTTGGCAGTCCATTATTATGGTAAAAATATTGACCACCAATTTTCAGATGAGGAAACTAGAGTTCAGAGAAGTTAACTTTTCAAAGATCACTCAGTAAGTGACCGAACCAGGGTTCAAATTCAGAAGCACGTTCACCTCTAAAGCCGGTTTTATTTTTACTGTAGCGGTGCTTCTCCATCTTTAATGAGCGCAAGACTCACTTGGGAACTTTGTTCAAATGCATAGTCCTAGGCCCCATCCCTAGAGATTCTGATTCAGGTTTGCCGAGGGATGCGGGTTTGAGAGTCTGCATTTCTGACTAGCTGCCTGGTGATACCTCTGGTCCTGCGACAGACCACACTGCACTTCCCAATAATGATTTGGAGAGACCCCATTCAGTGTAATGAGTCTATCAGCGGTCCTTGACTCCAGAGGAAGAAAGAGAGGGGAACTCTGGGCACCTTCCACTGAAAGTCAGAGTGCCTGTGATGTCAGGACCTGCGGGGAAAGGCTTGCTCTCACCATCTCCTTCTGCTGTCTCTTCTCCCTCTTTGCATGCCATCTCCCCTTAAGCAGTCTGCTTTGGCCCTGATTCTGTTCCAAGACTCCCTCAAATTCCATGTGAAGCTGGTCTCACTTGGATAAAAGTGCTGTGGGGGAAGGAGAGGCCCCAGGGTGATTAACCTCCACCAGGCCCTGGGGACCGCTCTGCCTGAAGCCCCCAGGGAGAGCGGAGAGTCCCTCCCACACTGCACGGCGGCCCTCAGGCCCCACACCTGCTGGAGCTGTGTTCCTACAGAGCTTGGGCACATGCTGGGTCACTCGTACTGTACCCAGCCCCGGGATGCCCAACCTTGGCTGGACAAGGAAATACCAGAAGGGCTTTAAAGAAACTGTTGCCTGGCTCCCATCCCAGAAAGTCTGATCCGGGGTGCTGCCTGGGCATTAAGGGTTGTAAAATCTACAGACGTGATTCCAAGGAACAGCCCAAATAGAGGAGCCCTGGCTTCATGAAAGGAAATCGATGATGTGCAGTTAGGGAGTGCTGGCTGTGCACCAGGAGGTTTTGCTCGCATCACTTTCTTTCATCCTCATGGCAATTGTGTGAAGTGGTGACACGATCCCCATTTTACAGATAAGGAAACTGAGGGCTCAGAGAAGTTAAGTAAAGTCTTATTATGATGAGCCCTGAGTAATGTACAGAAGTGTTGAATCACTATATATTGTACACCTGAAACTAATATAACACTGGGTGTTAACGACGCTGGAATTAACATTTTTTTAATAAATAAAGACCTTGTCAATAAAACAAGAGTGATACAATGGTATATAGCAATAATTTGTGATCTCCTTTTACTTTAAAAGAAATAATTCCTTAAAACTGTAGACCTACATCTTTAAAAAAGAAAGAAAAAATAAAGAAGTAGTTAAATAACTTGTCCAAAGCCACACAGCAAGGAAGCGTATGAGCCAGAATTTAAAACCACATTAGTCTGTCTCCAAAGCCCGAGTTCTTGGAAGCCTGCCGTTTCCCAACGGAGGGGACTTAAAAGTGGTACCACTCTCTTTTGCCCCCAGGCCTGATGCTATCCCTTTTAACTCACAATGTTTATCCTCTTTGCTGTGATCAAGTGCTTAGAAAATGCCATGGATCTGGAAATCCATCAGACAGCGCCTGGAGGAGGCCTGCAGATCTGCAAGGTCTTTTCCCGCTCCAGCTTCAGCTCCTTAAGTCTATTTGTCACAAAAGGGCCTCCGTTCATTTCGCTGGATGCCTCCTCTGGCATCCTGAACGCAACATGACAAGTGACAAATGTCTTCAGAGGTAGGGAGGCCCTTGGACTGTGATCATGTTGGAATGAATGACCACCCCGAGGAGACTTCATAAAATCCCCAGCATCCTCTCTAAGCCAGGAGTGACGTTTTCGGGAACTCAAGCTAAAAGTCTTGAGGGCGAGTTTTGTACTTGGCTGGGAACGCTTCCTGGGAGGCAGCTGGACAAGGGAAAGAGGACGGACTTCGGGGTTAGTCGGATTGGAAGCAGAGGCAACTCCATTCCTTCCTAACTGGGATTCTGAGCAAGTGCTTAAGCTCTTGAACTCCCCTATTTATGGATGAAATGGGGATAAAAATACCTAGTTGAGTGGGTTGTTGTAAGGATTAAAGACATCACGTATATAGCATGTTTTGGGGGTGCGTGGGTGGCTCAGTCGGTTAAGTATCAGACTTCAGCTCAGGTCATGATCTCACAGTTCATGGGTTCGAGCCCACATTGGGCTCTGTGCTGACAGCTCAGAGCCTGGAGCCTGCTTCAGATTCTGTGTGTGTGTGTGTGTCTCTCTCTCTGCCTCTCCCCTGCTCACGCTCTCTCTCTCTGTCTCTCTCGAAAATAAATAAACAGTAACAAAAAAAAAATTTTTTTAAATACTGTCTGGCACAAATATCAGGCACTCAGTAATTACCAGTTGTCATACCTGGCTTTGCCGTAAAGCTGGCCAAAGGACTGTTTTTTTCTCTAAATTCTCTTGGATCGATTTTTCAGCTGTTAAATAAATAAGAATACATATTCTTATTTAGTCACAATTATTGATAATCAGTTATTCATTTCAATAAAAACATTCTAATTTTATTACAATGTCATTGTAAAATATAGTTTGATTTCCCATCTAGAGATCTGTGTATTTGTCCACAGGGGTTTTCTAGAAGATTCCTAAGGCTCTATATTAAGATGCACTCGAAGGGGCCCCAGAAAAAAGAAAATGGTTGATGTTCAGATGTTGGAATTATTGGTAATTTGCTATTCATTCTTTTATTCTTTTATTTTTTGTTTGTTTGTTAAGAGAAAGAGAAAGTGCAAGTAGGGGAGGGGCACAGAGAGAGGGAGACAGAATCCCAAGCAGACTCCACGCTGTCAACCCAGAGCCTGACATGGACCTCGAACTCACGAACCCTGAGATCATGACCTGAGCCGAAATCAAGAGTCAGTTACTTAACCAACTGAGCTACCCAGGCGCCCGTTATTCATTCTTTAAAAATCATTTAATTGTTATTATGTTTGTGTAGTACTTGAAATAAAAAACTAGTAAAGTCAAAGAGACAAGCAGTAAAAATGAACATTTGTGGAAAAGCTACCGTGCACAGGCGCTAACAAGCACGCACATCCGTATCTATGAAATCTTTAAACTCTGGAAATAACCCTCTGAGGTACATAATATTATACCCATTCTATGGGTCAGGAAACAGAACTTCCACAAGATCATTCTACTAACAGAAGGTGGAGCAGAGATTTAAACTTAGGTCTGTGTGACTCGGGAACAAGTGCTTCTCCAGATGGCACGCATCTGAGAAAGCAGCGCATTCAAGTATTTCGAAAAGGCTGTGTCCTGCCCAAAGTCACATAGCTCATTAGCTGCAGAACCAGGGCAATTAGAACCCAAGTCTTCAGTCAACGTTACAGGAACTCAGGTGTGTTCTTTTCTTGGAGGAAAACCGCCATCTTCAAACACATTGTCGAAAAAGAAAACACAAAATCCTCAAATAAGTCCTTATTGGGTAATTTAGGTCAGACCCACAGGATTATCAGAAAATGCCTTGATAATTAACATAAGGATTTGTCGTCCCGTCCCCTCTGAAAGCACTTTGGATGGGCAGATAGTTTTCCAAGAGGCATCTACAGAAATACTAGCATCAGGAAGAGAAACTCGAGGCACCATCCTCGTCTGAAAGCAAATCAAATCAGCAACATGTGTGGGTGCGTCTGCTTAATGGAGTGGGTGGAGAACAAGACCAAAGATGACTCAGTGTCAAGTGAAAAACATCTTCATATAGGGCTGAACATATGCAGATCCCATCAGAGCCACGCGAGTCACTTACAGATGTTACCTGGCAGCTTTGCACCTGGCTCTGTGAAAAGTACTAATTGGCTTCCAGGTATAGTTGGACACCTGACTGGCTGGGTTGCCAAGGAAAATTTTAAATCCTTGCGCCTGGTGAGTTTGCAGCATAGATGCACAGAGCATCCTGTGCACAACGGTGTATGTGCTCGACATCAGCTCACACACCCAGCCCTAGGTAGAAAACTTAAAATAATGCAGTATTATCTCCCGGCCACCCACAAAATGGAGCAAAGATTCATGCCTGAAGCTGGAAATAAAAAATAGCAACTTCAAAGTCTGTGCTATTAGGCGGTGGGCGAGGTACTTCGCCCATTTATAAGAGAAAGGTTCAATTCAACATTCCAACTCTGTACACATGCAAAATTGGTTCTCAGATGAAAAAAATCAATGTTGCCATACTTTGCAAAAAATATTAATAATGACTTGAATAAACATCTCTCTTCAAGGTGTCCAGAACATTCAACGTGTCTCTCATTATTTCCCACTCGTTTCTCATTGGTCTCACCATCTCACTCTGTGGGCAGGCAGGTGGATGGTATTCCAGCAGGAGCAAACGCGGCGAGGCAGGCTGGGGTGCTGGGTTGTGGGCCCAGAGCTCACCGACGGCCCAGCAGGAATCACGCCCCAGTGCCCCGATGCCGGATGCTGCCGCGGCTCCCAGCCTGATGCAAGCGTGACTGGTACGAAGGTGAAAAAGAGGCCAAGAGTAGGAGATGACAAGGGCAGTTTGGTTTATTAGGAGAAAGAAAAACTCTGACTGCCGCGTTGTGGACATGTAACTCCCAGACAGCAAAGACCAAAAGCTCGGTTTCAGGCTAGGCAGCCTAAGAACCAGAAACGGATGCTACTGGGGGACCACAGGGGGGACACAAAACCTGAAGTCAAGCAGTCAACTGCTATGCATTTCCTTACTGAATCCAGAAAGTCGAAACCGTTACTGTAACACCAACACTGAGAAGCTTTAAACCTCTTTCGGTTGATCAATATGTCCTCTAAAGTCACATTATTCTATAATAATTCCACCACCGCCAATGAATGGGGCTCTGGACAATTACTGCCTAAACTCCTGCTGATCTCCACTAACTAGGTTGTTTGTGGCTCCAGATGATTCCTTCAAACGGGTAACAGATTTGTCAGCCAGGTTCTTCTTCTTTCCCCAAGAGTAACTTTCAGCCAGGCTTTGGGGGAAAGCACACTATTCCCTGGATAGTAGGAAGTAGGAGAGACCCTCAGACCTCCTGACACCACACTTTACTCACAGCCCTACAGGAAGAAGCTGTTAACAAACCGAGAGTGTTACTGAGCCATACATCAGACCCTAGGAACTGCCCGCTAGGTATTCTTGCTCTGCGAAAAAATTCAACCCCAAAAGGAAGATGGTAACATATTAAAATAATGTATTTGTCTTTGTATTTGTGCATAGAACATACGTACTTCACACGTATTCTGAGCAAAAAAATTCAAGTTAATGTTATCAGTTGCGTTGTTTTCAGGTTTCTCTGATTTTCCCCTTCGTTACATTTCTTAAAACTTAACATCCCACACACCATACGCATTCTTGCAGTTCTCATACCATGGTAATATGTACTCAATTATGTCTGTACAGAAAATTGATGTTCCATACATAAATCCTATCGGCAGAGCCAAATATAACGCGTTCACCGTATGATTCTGTATACTGTTCTTAATTCACCAGACTGCTGTGAAAAACATCCCTCCCCGACGAAACAAAATTCAAGCTTGTATTTTATGACAGACACACCCTATGTTGGCTCAACACTGTCAGTCCTGGTTCCTCCACCGATCTGAAGAACAGATCACAGGATGGGGCCTCAGGACAACACGAGACCCTCCCAGAACACTTAAGTGACTGCTGTACGCTCTGGCCGTGGGAGGTAATTACGAAGCGACCACTTTATGGGGCACGGCATGTGTGGGGGCGGTGGGAGGATGAAGGGCGAGATTGGAGAAACAGAGGGTCCACACCTACCTGGACTCCCCTCCTGTCAGAAGCTGGAAACTGAACAGTAGTAGCCTTATCCTTCACTTACACTAAGTACGGAATCAGGCATCTGTGCCCACATACTCGGTAATACATTCTAGGGGTAACAGTTCGGGTTGTGTCAGCATTTCCACCACCAATGCCTACGTTTCGAGTTGTTTAGGCAGTTAGAAGTGCCGCAGACCAAAAACTGCTAGGGATACACCCGAGGCAAGGAAGAAGGAAACCAAGGGAACAGGCACTCTCTTTGGTATTTGCATTACAAGATACCTACAAAAATAAAATTTAAAGTATTACTGGGCTGATTTCTATTTTTTTTTCCCCCTTGCTTATTTTGGTATGCAGGGTAAAAACCCAAGTTTCACTAATGGCTTCTAAGAAAATCCACATGTTCACAATTTTGGTGCCTGACAGTTATCCTTAGAAGTAAACCAATCAATACTGTGTCCTGAGGGACACCCGGCCAGGCATCTCCTGAAGTAGAAATAAAAGCAGCGCCTGCATGAAAGCTCAGTGTAGACGAAGTTACGTTACATATAAGATTAGTGCCTTTTCTACAAGAGTTGTACGACAGAAAAAAATTGAGTGTAAATTCAATTTTAGCAAGTCAGACTTCATTTTAACTGTGCTGGGAAAATGAGACAGCTAAAAGTATCCCACAGTTTATCCTTTACAATTTTAAAGCAAAACAAACACAACAGTGTGTATGTATATATGTATGTATGTATTTAATTTTTACATATGAGGTTAAAAAATATGCTTGCAAGGGGAGAAAAGCCCAAACAAGTATATAGTATGTAAGTGTAAACCGGGACAGAATCAAGTGCTAACTGAATACCTATGTCCCAAGAAGCTGAGGAACAAGGCATAAAATCAGACCCAAGCAGGGTTAATTAGGGAAGGTTGCATTTCTGTGTGTACATGCGGCTTTCCGCAACACCGTACTATAGAATGTGCCGGCACAATTTGAAAGATAGAGACCACGCAGATACAGTATGGCATCTCACCATCACAGGACAAACACTATTAGATTTCATCCTACTCCAGAGGCAGAGAAGCCAAAACGTAAACACTTCTGAAGTCAACTCCTGACTATCCACATTTACAGAAGGAAAGAACAAAGGCAAGGGTAATCTAAGAGTAGATAGATGGAAGATCCTGGAGTTGGCTTTGGAATGTACTTATTCTTGAATACATGTATATCTAACATTCAAGGAATGCACAAATCTCCTATGAATAGGAGAGTCATGCATAGTTATAAATCTCTGGAAGTTTGAAACCTTTTCACCATTTGATTAGAACACCTTTCTGAAAGCATAGAAAATTAAGTGATAATCTCAAGACACATTGTTAGATTGGCAACTAAAGATCTATGGGTCCTACTAGACAAGCCTATAACTGTGCAAAATGTAATTTTGGAATTTGGCATAAAAGCGTGGCATGAAGAAATAACCCAGTCCACAGCTGGGAATATTGGCAAATGATTTTTGAAATGTTCTACTGAGCACTGGCAATTCTCTTTCAAATGCTGTAAGTGATCTCTTCTTGGTTCAGTTGTCTCTCCTGTTAACCTTAATTTTTTCACTACCTCTCTGTTCCTTTCAATAAATTCAGCTTTCTTATTCTCATCTTTATTACACCGAGCAATTTCTTCATTTCTCCCCCAAGGTCTGCTGATTCAATTTCACAAGCCATCTTCTGAACGTTGCTCTAGATGTTTTCGTAGGAAACTTCTGCCCATGAAAGTTTCAAATAAAATCTCATCCCCACTGAAGTCAGAGAAACTCACACTGCTAAACTCCTTAAGTGAACTCTCAGTATGTGCAATTGGATGGATATCACAAGCTTCCAGGGCAGAATAAAAGACATTAGGCACTCCTTGTTCATAACGCCAAATGTAACGCCAAATGACACGACCCTTCCCACAAGCCTTTCACAATCTATAACCCAAGGTTCACAAGCAAAGAATGAGTCAAGTCCCTCCATTTTACAACGATTCCCATGTGTCCAGAATTAGTTTAATACAATAGAGCATGTAAAGAGCATGTGCTTCAGAGTCAAGCCAAACTGGATTTGGATTCCAGTTTCACTGCTTATTAACTATGTAATTTTTGGCAAGGTTCCTAAACTCCTCTGACCTTACCTCTCTTTCTCCATCTGTGAAATGGGGGATACAGATAGTAACTATCTCTTAGGGGTACTGTGAAAATTAAAAGAGAAAATGTAGGTAGGAGGCTTGGCACATGGTGTTCAACAAATATTTGCTATTATTAATAAAATCTCTTGAACTTACACTAACAAGCCAATTCTAATTTCTTAGTCTTTAGCACTACTGCTTAGATGTCAATACTGAACCAATATCTCAATGTGATTTCCATGTTGTCAAAATTGAATTAAGTTTCCCACCGTTGATTTAAATTTCCAGGGGCATCTTCCCCCCTTAAGTTGAGGAACTAATGTGAAATTTATGGCCAATTTTAGCCTGAGTGATCATACTCTGCCCATCTGAAATAAAACTCTTTCTTGATGTTGGAGATTGCATATCTATATTATATAATAGTCTGTTCAGACTTAAAGTGTTGACCAGTGCGGCTAGGCACTATTGAATTGAGCAGAGGGGGACAGGGGGTTATTATGGCAGGAAGAGAAATGAATAGTACTTAATGAACTTGCATTTCAATTGAGCAGGGTTTTTAATAAAAAAAAAAAAAAAAGCTTTTTATAAATTCTTTTGCTCAGCAACAATAAAAAAAGGAAAAGAGCACTCAACTGGGAACAATAGCTGCTCAGCTCATAAAAATCATTAGAAGGAACATTTTCTTTGTCTACCATGCCCAGCAATTTTACTGGTGGGCAATGATCCAAATCACTTAGATTCTACCTAAAAAATGAGTCCAGAGAACTTCTCAACTTTTCCAGCTAATAAGTTAAAATTCTAATTTCCTAATGTGTATAACTCTGCCATAAATAAAATTCAGCTGGTAATTGACGGAATGCTTTTGACAAGTAGATGATACTGATCTAGCGTTAACGGGATATGCTCTTTGGGTTGCCTTTCTGTTAGGAGGGAAGCACAATGCTGACACATTCACTTTGCTACCATCAAATCCTCCTTGGAGCCAGAGGCCTTTAAGGAGGTGACTGTGGGCAAGGGGCTGAGTGCCTGTGGATGGCGTGGTTGCCAAAGTGCAAAATGAGCCGATCTACTTAGATATTTAACTTTGCACCACGGCCCCTGTAGTTCATTCTAAGTGAGTTGAGTCAGGGAAACTTCAGTATTTTTGACATTAAGGGCCTAGCTGATTCATCTTCTCCTACGTATGTCATTAAACCACCTTAAGCTAATTGCCAATTGTGTCGGAAATATGTCATTAAAGGCTCCTTTCTGTGTTCAAGGTTCCCCATGACAACAAAAGAATTTCTGTCCTTGGATATGATACGTTATTTCTAATGACCATGCTGGTCATCACAAGCATGACTGGTAATACGACTCTTAATATTTCTTATTTCAAAAGTATCAGGCAAAAAAAAAAAAAGTTCTCTGTTTTTTTTTTTTTTAATATTTTTTTTTCAACGTTTTTTATTTATTTTGGGACAGAGAGAGACAGAGCATGAACGGGGGAGGGGCAGAGAGAGAGGGAGACACAGAATCGGAAACAGGCTCCAGGCTCTGAGCCATCAGCCCAGAGCCTGACGCGGGGCTCGAACTCACGGACCGCGAGATCGTGACCTGGCTGAAGTCGGACGCTTAACCGACTGCGCCACCCAGGCGCCCCAAAAAGTTCTCTGTTTTTAAGAATCTGTTTTTCTATTTAGTTTGAGCATATTACACATTTTAAGAATAAATGTATTTTATAACTTTACTGCCTGACATAATTTTCAAACCAAATCAAGGAAATGGTTTGAAGACTAAAACAATGTCTTCCAAAATCACCATACTTTTTTTTTCCTTACTAGACTTCTCTCCACTTTTGACTTTAGGCTGGAGATTGCACCACCAATTATAGTGTAAGTGGCATTCTATGCTCCCTTTAATTAACTGCCCATTTGACTTACACTTTCTCTGGAATCTGGGAAGTAATTTTTTTTTTTTTAAAAGGTCTTTCCTGCTTCCTCAGATTGCATCTAAGATGTAAAAATAAACAGAAACTGCAGTATCAACAAAGAACCTAATTAAGAAGAATATGCAATGACAGCAAATATGTAAAAGCCATCTTTACTGAGGATAAGTGACGATTCAAATAAGCTTTTTAGATAATAAGGAGTTGAGGGTGGGTAGCTTTTAAAATTCTATTCCGTAAGTACAATGCCATTTGCAGAATGACTACTAAATTAATATCTACCTAAAGTAGTAGTTGTGTCATCGGAAACTACTCTAGCTAGTTTACTTGAATTCTACACTCCTGACAACATTTTGAAAGCAATGCCTTAACTGACTTGAGTAAGGAGAGGAAAATCTAAACCCTGCCCTGCTACATATTAAAAATGGCCACTATGGGGCGCCTGGGTGGCTCAGTAGGTTAGGCGGCCGACTTCGGCTCAGGTCATGATCCCGCGGTCCATGAGTTCGAGCCCCGCGTCGGGCTCTGTGCTGACAGCTCAGAGCCTGGAGCCTGTTTCAGATTCTGTGTCTCCCTCTCTCTGACCCTCCCCCGTTCATGCTCTGTCTCTGTCTCAAAAATAAATAAACGTTAAAAAAAAATTTTATTTAAAAAATGGCCACTAATCCACTAATTCTTTCACTATCCTCTCTATCCTCTCCCTTTGAGACTTGGCATTCTCTGTTCCTATCGGAACCACTGCCAGTTTTCAGACCCGGCCTCAGTTTGCAGCTTCTACTTCCTGTCCCTTCACTTTCTTTGTAACACGGCCACCAGAATGTGATGATGCTTCTCTCCACAGCTCCATGGAGAAGCGTATTCGGACAGCAACTGAGGCTCCTGGCTGACTTGTCCTGGTGAACTTCCCAGCCAAAACCGGTCCCGACTTGCCAGCCACATGAAGTGGCTCCTCCAGAGACAGCTGATGCTGCATGGAATAGAGACGAACTGTCCCCACCATGTACCCAAACTGCAGATTCAAGAGTAAAATTAATGATTACTGGAACACACCTTCAAACCTTAATTCAAGGTATTCTGAAAGATTTTAAATTAAACGGGCAGTGAACAAAGCAATAATTCTATTTTTTGAGCATTTGCTATGTGACTAAATGCTTTACATATCCTTATTTCCTACAATAACCTTATTAAATAGGATTATTTTCTCTATTTTATAAATGAGGTCACTATAGACTTGCAGATTAACTGCCCAAGATCACATAACAGAAGGAGAGTATTCAAAGCTGTATCTTGTCAGACTCTTAGGCACATGCTTAGCAGGAAAATGGGATGAAGGAAATTCCAAGCTAATGCTACAGGCTCAAATTCTCATAAAATACAGTATGGATTAGAAAATAGCATGTTAATTAAAACGTATATCCTGAGGGGCGCCTGGGTGGCTCAGCTGGTTGGGCGTTCGACTTCGGCTCACGTCACAATCTCGCAGTTGGTGGGTTCGAGCCCCACGTTGAGCTCTGTGCTGACAGCTCAGAGCCTGAAGCCTGCTTTAAATTCTGTGTCTCCTCCTCTCTTTGCCCCTCCCATGCTCATGCTCTGTCTCGCTCGGTCTCTCAATAATAAATAAACGTTAAAAAAAATAATTTCTTTTAAAAAAGTGTGTCCTGAGAACACCCCATTATTGCTTAAGATAACTTTTAAAATTAGTGGTAGCATTTTTTAAAACACACTATTTGGAAAACAACATTTTCTCAGTGCTCACAACTTCGTATCTGCTGTGTGCAAGTGCTCCATACTAAAAAGAGGTTATGAAGATGAACGACAAGATTCTTGCTCCAATGGTTCTTGCATTTTTGAGAAATAAGGCGTGTTACACAAGGAGTTTTTTTTCCACAAGGTACCAAGTTGTAACTATCATGAGTGAGGAAGACAGTGCTATGGGAATTTATTCGTTCATTCAACAAATATTTATTGAATGCCAACGCAGCAGTGAACAGATAGATACGGTCCCTACTCTCAGAGAACTGACAACTCACGGTATTACTTTTGCTGGAAACGCCAGAAAGACAGGGGTGCATTTTAGCTTGGCCTTGAATATTCCTGGGCTTTTGGCAGGTGCAGATGCAGGGATCCGGGCATTCAAGGTACAGGGATAACAATGACCAGAAAAACGAAAAACCCTAATGCACAAGAAAATTAGGACATCCATGGGGACTTTAAAGTGAGAACAATATTTTAGTGATCCTAAGATTCAACTGATTTTCAGTGAGATCACTATTTTATGTACCAAAGGAAAAAGTACTTAAAATTTACAGCAGTGGCTCTCAACCAGGGGCGATTTTCCCTCCAAGGAACATTTGGCAATGTCTGCAAACATTTCTGGTTGTCACCCTGAGGGGGTGCTATTGGCCTTTAGCAGTTAAGGGCAGGGATGTTGCTAATTATCCCACAATGCACAGGAGAGAGGAATCACTCAACTCAAGATGTCAATATTGCGAATATTGAGAACCATCAAACTATATAGGATGTCATAAATTGAGAGATGCAACTAGAATATTAAAAAAGTATTTGAAGACAGATGAAGTATAGTGGCTCAGTTTACCTGGGATGACCCAGGATTGATAAAGGATTACAGGAAAATATTGCTGGTACCCTGTATCTGAATCCGTTTTCTCAACTTTGGGATAGTAAAGTGATGACGACTGGGGCTCTATGAGATAATAAATCCATGCAGTATAAAAGGCTGGCCCTTCACGATCATGCGTCCATCTATTGCTTTTGAGAAACCCTGTACTGTAATCACACTAATAAATCTTATTTCTACTAATTGTGACTGATCTCAGGGGAAACAACACTGACTCACCAATCATGTGGTATATTTCTTACTAATTGTATTTAAAGCCCAGCTCTTAAGCCACTTATTCTCTGAGGCTCCTCCTTATGCTCTCAGCTTAAAATATTCTCTTTTTCTTTGAACTTCTTTAGCATATCACCTGTACTTCCCTAATAGTGTTCCTGTGATTTATCTTTCCTCTAAATATAACTTTTGGGGGGTCAAGATCCATGGTTAGTTCACACCTGTAACTCTCAGAGGACCCACTATAGTGCCTTCACATCATAGGTGGTCAATAAATACTTGCAAAATGAATAATTGAATAAATATACAGTACTGGAAGGCTATAATTAAAGACAAATTCCTCAGACTTTTCCTACGTCTTTTCAGCCTTTCCTCACAGGGCTCATTTTGCAAATCTTTAATCATTTTAGTAGCTCTCCAAGTTCTCATGCTTCACTTATAGGGTCTCAGAGAGAACAGAGTTCTTTAACAAGTCCTAACCACTACTTTACAAAACACCATTTAGTAAATTCGATGGAGTTTCCGATCATTTCCCCATGGGATGGCAGTCAGTGTTTGATCTCAAAACATGTAAAGCACCTTACACAGGCAGAGTACTAAAGTCCTCTGAGGAAACAAGGGACAATGTGAATATAAATAGAAGCAGTAAGAAAATCTCTACTAATTGCTCACAAATCCCACGTTACTGATGATGACACTTGAGTGAGGGAGGGGAGCCGGGGGACCTTAGGACTAATGAACAAAAATCTTACACTGTGTAACTACCACAGAGAAAGGAGGAAAATAAGCAAAGTGTTCCTTTAAAAGATAATAAACAGATAGATTATTAATATTTTATTATTATATACCTTAATATTGAAATAAATGATTGTGGTCAATACATGTACGGAAATTGTGAAGGTCGTGGCTTAGATTAATTTGCAGGACTTTCTTGCTTTAAATTCCCCCTTCTCTTCCTTCAGAGTGCTTCTTGGGCATCAATCAATGTTTGGTGGTTGCTTCCAGCAAGTCTTTTGCTTCATTTATTTTGGTTGCTAAGTAAGGAGATCCACCTAGGAGGACAAAGAAAAAACAAATGGATTAAAACTTCATCACTGACATTTTTAAAAGTCTCAAATAAAGAAAAACACTCGTAATTGGAATCCTCTGATATTTTCCCACACATTCATCCTGTTGACAAATTATTTTACAAGCTAAGTAGAAATCATAACAGCATAAATTAAATTTGTTTAGTGAAGCGCTACAGATACCCAACAATCAAAGATAACCTCTGAGGAAAATAATGAAAGAAAGCTATGATCAGGAATAATTTGAAAAACACTCAAACATTTCATTGGTCAGACACTGCCATTCAAATATTTGATCACAGAATTTTCTGAAATTAAGTGGATGGTTAGGTAAATAAAATAATGGTCTCTGTCCAAGACTTTTTTTTCTGTAAAGAGAAGAATATTCATCTATGAAGGAGGGTATCTTTCTGAAGGAGGTAAAGCAAGCCACAGGAACTTTCAGAGATGTATCAAACCATACATTTCCACAAAAATGAAAAACATGTTAGAAAATCAACTATGTACTATCCAATCCTAAAAATCATATTTACTAATGCAGATGAATGAACTAATAAATGAGTGGTAATAAAAATAATGTTTAAAGGAAATGCTCTCTGTTCTCCAAAATAATCCTATTAGGATACTTATGTATACTTGAGTAGTCTTAGATTCACTGTACCCTAAAATAAAATTACATCAGTTCTTTTTTTTAGAATTCTTTCTAATGCAAATAGTAAGAAGGAAATTGAGCTGATTTTCAAACTCAGAATCATTATAAATCACAAACAGAACCTAACTGACATACAAAAATACTAGCCCCGGGGCGCCTGGGTGGCGCAGTCGGTTAAGCTTCCGACTTCAGCCAGGTCACGATCTCACGGTCCGTGAGTTCGAGCCCCGCGTCAGGCTCTGGGCTGATGGCTCAGAGCCTGGAGCCTGTTTCCAATTCTGTGTCTCCCTCTCTCTCTGCCCCTCCCCCATTCATGCTCTGTCTCTCTCAGTCCCAAAAATAAATAAACGTTGAAAAAAAAAAAAAAAATTTAAAAATACTAGCCCCAAACAGTCACATTAGGCTATTTAAGCATTATATGCCTTCTCATTTCTACCCCTGAACATTTTTACTGCTTAACGCTTGAGCTAACAATCATATTATGGTTCACCTATCTCTCTGTGTTTATTTTTATTTTTTTACTCTCCCCTTGAGTACAAACCATCTATGGCTTTTGAAAACCTCATAAGACCTCACTAGCTTACAAAAAAAAACAAAATACACCTAGATAGCATTGGTGTGTAAATTGTCCAGGTTTTATCCAAGCCTTTCATTAATATGATACCACCCACTTTATATAGGAATAAAAAATCAGGGAAACAAATCAACAAACATGGTTATAGCAGAAAGGGCAATGCTGGAGGAAGCTATATTTAGCTTTTTGCCCTTGAGGATAATACTGACATTTTTACATCAAGATTTGAACTGCTATAAACACTTATGGAATATATCAAGGAGTGTCCTTGAATATACAGTAAGAATTACAAGCAACGTTGATGAAAGTTTCCATATGCACTTACTTGGTTATGAAATAAACTGATTTCGTGATTATCTTTGAAAATGATCTTAACTTAGGTAATGTCAATCTTGGAAAGCTGTTTAAATGTTTAGAGTTACCAAGGCAATGCCAGGCATTCTGCATGTCCTCAACAAATATTAAAATATTAATTGAATTCAAATATAACCTGTAATTGATTGATATGCACTCTGGATATTGAAATCGTAACATGCTCATTTAGCAATTAGCAGACAGAAAAAAGCCCACACTGGGCTCTGCACATGGCGTGGAGCCTACTTAAAACCAAATTGAAACTTTCCCCTTATCTCACACCATATACAAAAATTGATTCCAGTTTATTACAAATACAATTATGTCAGGTAAAAGATTTCAGAAATTATCTTCATGACCTTGAGACAGGCAAAAATTTCGTAAACAGATAAAAAATGCACTAGGTATAAAGGAAAAATCTGACAAACTGGACTTTATTAACATTGATATTTTTTTCTTAAGTTTATTTAATTATTTTGAGAGAGAGAGAATGTGTGCAGGTGTGCATGAGCTGGGGAGGGACAGAGAGAGAGGGAGAGAGAGAATCCAAAGCAGGCTCTGTGGTGTCAGTGCAGAGCCTGACACGGGGCTCAATCTCACAAACCAGGAGATCATGACCTGAGCTGAAATCAAGAGTCAGATGCTTAGCCAACTGAACCACCCACACACCCCTAAAATTAAGAATTTCTGTTCAATGAATGGACACCATTAAGAGGCAAAAGCAAGACACAGAGAGAAGATATTTACAACACAAAAGACTCATGTCTAGAATGTTAGAATATATAATGTTCTCAAACGTCAATAAGAAAAGGAGACAACACAACAAAAAATGAATAAATGGAGAATATATATTCGTACCATGGAATACTATACAGCAATACAAATGAATGAATCATTTCTATAACATTCACTGCTACATAAATGAATCTCACAAAGATAATAAATGAAAGAAGATGAATACGGAAGACTGCACACTACAGGATTCCACTTACATGACATTCAAAAAAAGGCAAAGCTAATCTATGGCTATAAAAGCCTGACAGTGGTCACCTCTGAAGAGTGGGGAATGACAGGAAAAGTACCTGAGGAGAGATTTGTACGGTTTTATTTCTTAATCTGGGTAATAGCTGCATAAATGAATTCATTTTGTGACAATTCATTGAGTTGTATACTTATCATCTATGTACTTTCATGAATGTATATTTCAATTTTGAAAAGCTTATTGAAAAATTTACTGAGGTATGTCGACCTCCTGCAGTCTGATGACACTACAAATTCATACTGTCCAAAAATCACTAGGTTCAACAAACCTATGATCAAGACCATGATGATGAGGGTAGTGACTAGGCGTTATTTGGTGTTTCCAATTCTATTTTCATAAATTAAAGAGTCTAAATCACAAAACAAAGTGTAGTAAGTTGCCCAACACCAGCCACAGAGTTCATATGAAGTGGAACCAGGATTCCTAGGAAGCCTGGCTCCTGAGCTGCCCATATTCTTCTTTTTTAAAAGATTTTAAAGTAATCTCTCTACCCAATGTGGGGTCAAACTGACAACCCCAAGATCAAGAGTCATACACTCCACTGACTGGGCCAGCCAGGTACCCCAAGATGGCAATCTTCTTGATCACCATACCACACCATTTTGTTTACAAGATTTCTTGGGTATTAAATTCCTATCGTATCGAACATGTGGTTGTTGTAGACCTTTTCTGCTTTCTTCAAGCCCATAATCCCATCCTAGGCCATCCCGTTCCTTCTAGAGAAGATTGAAATCATGAGTGTGATTTATCATTTGAAATATATATCTATATACCCATTAGATAATAAATACCTTGAAGAACAACCTTATATCTGTATTATCAACACAGCTCTGAGTACACCAATGGGGCTTGAGGTACTCTTTGTGGAGGAGTAGAAAAGTGATGAGTTACTATCTATTATTTTCTTAAAAGTTTTTCTTTAAGTTTATTTATTTTGAGAGAAAGAGACAACAAGGGAGTGACACAGAGAGGCAGAAAGAGAACCTCAAGCAACCTTCACATTGTCAGCATAGAGCTAGACACGGGGCTCAAACTCACCAACGTGTGAGATCATGACCTGAGCTGAAATCAAGAGTCAAACACTTAACTGACCAAGCCCATCCAGGCACCCCATATTATTTTTCTTGCATCAGGTACCAGCTTCATAGAAGAAAAACCACTCCAAAGACCCAAAGATACGGAAAACAGTAACAAGAGTGTCACAAGTAGGTGCTTTAAAAAATAAATGTCTGCAAAACAGCTGAGTAAGAAATCCTAACAAGTACAAAAGAAAATAAATATTCTATAATTAGTAAGTGTTTCAAAGTTAGGTATAATTATTAATAATTATATATAACTAATAATATTAGTTATAACTTAATAATTATACCTAATTAAGTAGAATAATTGTTACTAATGTGAGTTTCATAATTAGCACACCAATCTGAGGATTAAGAAAATACAAGTTCCCTTATATCCTTGGGCTTTCCTTAGGTAGATCTTTTCATGGGTTTTTACATATTCTTCAACCTTCATTAAAACTTATGAATGTCTACATTCCAAACCTGTAAGACAGAAGTAAAAAGTATTACCATCTGCTGATTTGAAGGATCCTTAAAGGCTACCCACAATTCTTAAAAGAAAGATGTTAAAATCATGTGGAGACAGATGGACTTCTGGCATGAGGAGTTCCACTGATCTGCTCCCCAGTGGAACTGGTGAAAACTATGTAAATAACCCCAGCCACTTAAAACCTCTGAAAATGGTCTTAAAAGCAAAAGTAAAAAAGAAACATCTATTCAAGAAAATCTATGACAATTCAGTAAGAAAGGCAGGAAACTGGTATTTGAACCAAAACAGCTTCCCTCCTCTCCTCTCGGCTCAGCCAGACAAACACTTCTGCTGGATTGATGCAGCCAAAAACACAGGGCTCCCCTCTCTCCCTACCTCCTGGACAAAGGGTTTTCTTTCTGGGAGGAGCATGATCTCCATTATTTCTCTTCCTTCCCCCAGCTGCCTGCTGCTGAGGCTAAGTGCTAAGCAAGTGATACAGAAGCTCTACCTTAAGTGTGGCTCCTTTAGAATACTGGGCCTCAAGAGTCCTTCTCCAGTCCATAAAGCGTGGTGGTTCCACACAAGAGAGGTAAGCCAAGAAGACCTCAGGCTACTGCTCCCTGTGTTGCATGCTTAGATCCTACAGCGGGGGTTTCATTTGCAGAGAAGACTGCCATAGTTCCCAGTCTCAACTCCAGAGCCCTGGCAGATATTTTTCCTATGAAGTAAACAGGCCATGAAACAGAGAGCCCCAAACCTCTTTCCAAAGGAACTGACTTCATTTACAACAGAGCATGGAGGGTGCTCTCAAGGACAGTACAGGGAGGGACAGCAGAGGTTCCGAAAAGCAACTGGGAGAAGATTCATGAATCTAGTGAACATACACAGTGACTGTATGTTCACAGGACAGAAACAGGGAACAAACAGCAGAGAGGAGCCCTCCTGGGTTCAGAACAAACATCAGACACTGACTCCAGAAACCGTTTCATCAAAGGTGCAACTATTTGATTGCATTCATTCGTAGAGAAATTTGTGTCCCAGGGCATTGTTGAGAACAACTGAGCAACTGGTCAGCAATCAGTGGAGTTTACAATTGGGTGTGATCAAGAAAAGAGAGGAAGAGTGCCCGACCAATACCACTGTTATCCCACAGTGGCTGAGTTGCATACCCAAAGCTATGCCACCTTGAGGAACAGTGTAAAAAGCTTAACAAGGGGAGGTGGGGGGGGTGAGGGTATCAACTTCACTAAAATAATCCAGTTACTAAACAAATAAATAAAAATAATAAGCCCTCCCTGGGGTGGACAAATACCCTGAGCTGCTACAAAATCTAAAATGTTCCGTTTCCAACAAAATACTATGAGGCATACAAATTAACAGGTCATGACAGTATGACCCATACATACACAATGAAAAAGCAGCAACAGAAACTACCTGTGAAAATAATCAGATGTTGGATTTATAGGAAAAGATTCCCAAGAAGCCATTATACATCCACAGAACAAAATTGAAAAATCACTAGAGGTGCTCAAGAGTAGACCTGACCTGGCCTAAGAAAGAAGTAGTGAACTTGAAGATAGAGCAATTGAGATTACTCAAGCCAAAGATCAAAAAGAAAAAAGAATGAGAAAAAAACAACAGTCTCAGACAAATGTGGGACATCATTAAAACCACAAATATACATGTAATGTGAGTACCAGAAGATGAGGAGAAAGAAAATGAAAAAAAAAAAATCTTTAAAAAAAATAATGGTTAAAAATGTCCAAAGTTTCCTGAAAAACAATAACCTACTCACCGAAAGAGCTCAACAAACTCCAAGAAGGATAAATAAAAAGAGATCTAAACACAGACACATCACAGTAAAAATGCTGAAAGTCAAAGGCAAGGAGAAAATCTATAAAGCAGTGTTAAATTAATTAAGTAAGGTGGCCATTGGGGCGCCTGGGTGGCGCAGTCGGTTAAGCGTCCGACTTCAGCCAGGTCACGATCTCGAGGTCCAGGAGTTCGAGCCCCGCGTCAGGCTCTGGGCTGATGGCTCGGAGCCTGGAGCCTGTTTCCGATGCTGTGTCTCCCTCTCCCTCTGCCCCTCCCCCATTCATGCTCTGTCTCTCTCTGTCCCAAAAATAAATAAAAAAACATTGAAAAAAAAAATTTAAAAAAAAAAACAAACAAAAAAAAAAGTAAGGTGGCCATTGTACGGAAGTGGCTTTAATGCCTTAGTAGCCTACATAACCAAACCAAAACCTAAGCCTGTAAATCCCTCAAGATTAAGAAATTGAAATCTGAGGGCAACTAATCACCAACAGCCAACCAGACTCTTCCAAATAAAGCAAATGCTTAAGCTGTAGTCAATCAAACAATTTCTTTGTTTTGCTTCTGCCTCTTCTCTATACAAGTATTTCCCCTAGCTCCTGTCAGTGGCGTGTTCCTAACCAATTGCAGTTTGGTGCAATTCAAACAGATTTTTGCTCAAATAAACCTTTCTAATATGCCTAGGTTTATCTTTTAATTTTTTTTTAACGTTTATTTATTTTTGAGACAGAGAGAGACAGAGCATGAACAGGGGAGGGTCAGAGAGAGGGAGACACAGAATCTGAAACAGGCTCCAAGCTCTGAGCTGTCAGCACAGAGCCCGACGTGGGGCTCAAACTCATGGACCGCGAGATCATGACCTGAGCCGAAGTCGGACTGACCCACCCAGGCGCCCGCCTAGGTTTATCTTTTAAAAGTAGCAACAGGAAAACAATGTGTCACTTATTTAAAAAACCCTCCAATAATACTGATAGCTGACTTAACAGAAACAATGGTGGCCAGAAGCAGTGGGATACATAATCAAAGTCCTCAAAGAAAAAAACGGTAGGCCAAGAATCCTAAATTCAGCAAGGCCTTCATTCAGAAATGAAGGCAAAACAAACGCTATCCCATATACACAAAACTGAAAGAATTTGTTGTTAGCAGACCACTTGAGAAGAAATACTAGAGGAATTTCTTTAGGCTGTAAGCAAATGGCCATAGACAGCAATCTGAATTCACACACACAAAGAACACTAGGTAGAGATCACCATAATTATAGAAGACAATATAAACACATATTTTTCTTTCTTCTCTTAATTCACTGAAAAGGCAATGAATGGTAGAAGATAATACATACAGAATGTATTGTTAAACCTATAACATTTAGAAACATATGCAAAATATATTTGCTAGTAATAGTACAAAGGAGGTCTGTGGGAACAAAGCTAATATGGACTAAGGAAATAACATGAGATGATAAGGTAGTAATACTAAGCGTACTGTTGGGTTTGTAACATTAGTAGATATAATACGTGTAACAATAATACCACAAAAAGGGTACACAAGGAATAGAGCTATGTAAGACTAATGTTTCTAAATATTACTGGAATCTAGTACAAATATGAAACAGAGTCTGATAAAGGAAGGGTACATATGAGAAACCCTACAGCAATCACTTTTTAAAAATCTCAGAAACAGTGAAAAAATAATTAATGAAGTTAAAATGCTAGAAAATATTCACTCCACGTAAAAGAAAAAAGTAAAGGAGGAACAGAGGAGTAAAAAAAAAAAAAGACATGAGACATAGAAAACAAAAAGTAAATCAGACATAAATCCAACTATATTATTAGTAATAATACATGTGAATGGGTTAAACAATTCAATTAATCAAAACGTTGTCAGATTTTATTTAAAAAAACATGGCCCAACTATATGCTGTTTGCCAGAGACACAAAAACACAGATTGAAAGTAAAAGGATGCAAAAAGATATATCATGAAAAAACCAACCATAGAAAAGCTAGAGTGCATATTCTCAAAATAGACTTTAAAAATGTAAACGAGATTTTTAAAAGGAACACCTAATAGGATCAAATTCATTAAGAAGATATAACAATTATAAACATGTATGCATCTAACAACAGAGGACCAAAATATATGAAACAGAAACTAACAGCATGAAGAAAGAAGCAGACAATTCAACAACAAAATTTAATGCCCCACTTTCAATAACGGATATAACAACTAGAAAAAAGATCAAGAAAACAGAAGAATTGCACAACACTTATACCAACTAGATCTAACAGACATCTACAGAACAAAACACTCCACCCCCCAAAAAGCAGAATATACATTCTTCTCAAGTGCACATGGAACATTCTCCAGGAGAGACCATATGCTAGGCCATTAAACAAACCTCAATAGGCTAAAAGGATAGAAATAATCACATTATGTTTTCTAAACACAATGGTATGAAACTAGAAATCAATAAGGACAGATTTAGGAAATAAATATGTGGAAATTAAACAACATACTCTTGAACAATCAATGAGTCAAATGAGTCAAAAAAGGGAAATTAGAAAGTACGTGAAGATAAATGAAAATGAAGACACAACATACTCAAACTTATGGAGCACAACTAAAGCAGTGCTTACAAGGCAATTATAGCTATAAATGCCTATGTTAAAAAAGGAAAATCTTAAATCAATGACCTAACCTTCAACCTTAAGACAATGTAAGAAGAAGAATAAACTAAACCCAAAGCAATTACAAGGAAGAAAACAGTAAAAATTAAAACAGAGGGGCGCCTGGGTGGCGCAGTCGGTTAAGCGTCCAACTTCAGCCAGGTCACGATCTCGCAGTCCGTGAGTTCGAGCCCCGCGTCAGGCTCTGGGCTGATGGCTCAGAGCCTGGAGCCTGTTTCCGATTCTGTGTCTCCCTCTCTCTCTGCCCCTCCCCCGTTCATGCTCTGTCTCTCTCTGTCTTAAAAATAAATAAACGTTGGAAAAAAAAAAAAACAGAAATTAATGAAAGAGAGAATAGAAAAAAAAGAATTACAGAAAAATCAATGAACCTAAAAGCTGGTTCTTTGAAAAGAAACCTTTAACTTGTTGATCAGCAATAAAAACCTTTTTCTTGTTTGACCAAGAAAAAGAGAACAGATTCAAATTATTGGAATTAGAAACCAGTATTACTATCAACCTTAGAGAAATAAAAAAAGGTTATGAAAGAATACTATGAACAGTTGCATTTCAACAAATTGGATTACTTAGATAAAATGGACGAATTCCTTGGAAGACACAAATTACTGAAACCTGACTCAAGAAGGAATAGACAATCGAATAGACCTATAACAACTCAAGAGATTGAATCAGTAATCAAAAAACTATGCACAAAGAAAAGCCCAGGCCTAGACGGTTTATAGAAGAGGAGGAAACACTTCCGAACTCATTTTATAAGGCCCACATTACCTTGATACTAAAACCAAAGACATCACAATAAAACTACATATCCATATTTCTTATGAATATGTATTCCAAAAACCCAACAAAATACTAGAAAACTGAATATAGCAACATATAAAAAAATTATACGCTAGACCAGGTGAAATTTATCCCAGGGATCTGAGGTTGGTTTAACAACTGAAAACCAATTAATGGAATCCATTACATCTACAGAATAAAAAACAAAAATAGAAGGGAATTTCCTAACCTGATAAAGGGCATCCATAAAAAAAACCTACAGATAATACCATACTAATGTGGTAAAGACTGGATGTTTTTCCCTAAGATCAGAAACAAGACAAAAATGTCTGCTCTCACAACTTCTTTTCAATATATATAAATATATATATATATTCAAACATCAATAAGTACATTAAACATAAAAGAACTAAATACTTGTATTAAAAGTCAAAACCTGTTAGATCTCATTAAAAAACTAAAACCTGCTGCTTAGAAACGTCAAACTTCAAAAGTTAAAAAAAGGCTGAAAGAAAAAGACAGGAAAGGATATACCATGTAAACACTAACCAAAAGAAAGCTGGGGAAGCTACAGTTTCAAATAAAGCAGACTTTATGGCAAGAAGCAATACTAGATATAAAGAAGGATATTTCAGAACGAGGAGTCAATCCACAAGGAAAATATAACAATTCTAAATTATCTGTCCCCAAGCTATATAACCATACCATCACAGTAAGTGAAGCAAAACAAAACTTAAATGGAGAAATAAACAAATACACAACCATAGTAGGTAAACAAAACAGCAAGGATATAGAAGATCTAATTGACAAAACAATTTACCTTACTCATATATCTTTAATACTGATTTCAAGAATTACAGACTATACAATGTGTTCACAGATTACTTACCAAAAATTAACCATATATATGCTGGATCATAAAGTAAGGTTCAACAACTTCTAAAGAACTGAAACCAGAGTATGTTCTCTTCCCAAGTGGAATGAAGACAGAAATCACTAACACAGATAACTAGAAAATATTCGGTCACTAGGAAATTAGGCAATATATGTTAACACATGAGGAAAAGAAAAATACTTCGAACTAACGGTAGCTAAAACCAATGATCTGAATATTCAGTTTAAAAAATAGAAAAAGAACAGCAGGGTGCCTGCGTGGCTCAGTGGGTTAAGCATCTGACTTTGGCTCAGGTCGTGGTCTCATGGTCTATGGGTTTGGGTCCCGTGTCAGGCTCTGCACTATCAGTGCACTGCAGAGCCTTCTTGGGATTCCCTCTCCCTCTCTCTCTCCCTCTCTCTCTCTGCCCCTCCCCTGCTTACTCTCTCTCAAAATAAATAAACTTAAAAAAAAAAAAGGAAAAAGAAAACAAACAGCAAATTAAAAACAAAGTTAGAAGAAATAAAAATAACAATTCATGATACAGAAAATTAACTTACAAATGCAGAATAACAAAATACGACCCTAAGTTTTTAAAAGACTAATACACATATATTGACCTTTAACATGATCTGTCAAGAGAACAAAGAGGATGATACCAATGAACAAATTACGTTAACACTGAGAATGAAAAAGTAGTGAAAACCACAGCTACTACAAACATTAAAAAGGTATTAAGGGCAGGGGTGCCTGGGTGGCTCAGTCAGCTGAGTGTCTGACTCTTCATTTCTCTCAGGTATGATCTCACCGTTTGTGAGCTGGGCCCTGAGCTGATAGTGCTGAGCCTGCTTGGGATTCTCTCTCTCTCTGCCCCTCCATCGCTCTCATTCTCTTGTTCTCTCAAAATAAATAAATAAACTTTAAAAGACAAAAAAGGTAACAAGGGGATATTATAAACAACCTTGTGCCAATCTGAAATTTTAGGTGAACTGGAAAAATTCCTATAAAAACGTTACCCAAAACTAGGGATAAGGAGAAACAGATAATCTGAAGAGGTGTATATTTTTTAAATGCTGAATCTGTAATTTTAAACCTTCCCACAAAGAAGTCTCCAAGCCCAGATGGCTTCATTGGTGAATTCTTACAAATATTAAAACAAGAAGTAACACATCTTACACAAACTCATTCAGAGAACAAAGGAGAACACTGCCAATTCCTTTAAGAGGCTAGAGTGACCCTGATAGCAAAATCTATTAACTTTCTAAAAAAGCAAAACTACAGGCTAATTTTTCTCACTAACAGAGGCACATTTTTCCTTTTAAATACCTTAAGTACTATTTATGCCTTATTTAAGAAATCTTTACCTACTCTGTGTTTTGAAATATAGAGATGTATTGCTGTTTCGTATCACACATTTACATTAAAATCCATTAAGAATTAACTTTCTATATGATGTGAGATGGAGTCAACATGCATTTTTCTCATATGGGTGTATGGACACTTTGGTGCCATTGCCTTTACTGGTGCTAAGGCACTAGCAGTTTACACACCAATGATGTTTTTGCAACATCATTACAAATGTCCACACAGGAAAAGGAAAACAGTTTCACCTAAGAGCTCCTGAAAGGGTCTCAGGAACCCCTCGTGGCCCACAGAGCCCACCTTGCTAAGGCTGCTATGTATCAGTGAGAATGAACACACTATTGCTTCACATTACAATATGGATAATTCTCACAAGGATAAATACTGAATGAAGCAGCCAGGTGCAAATGACTACACACATTCAAAAGAGGCAAGACGTATTTGTGATACTATGAATCAAGACAGTGGTTCTTTTTAAGAGTGAAGTGGAACGGGAAGGGCTCCTGAAGAGGTTTCAGGGGTGTGGTGATGTTCTAGTTTTTGACGTAAGGGATGGTTATACAGGTGTGTTTGTAAAAATTTATGTAGATATATACTTATGATCTGTGCACTTTTCTGCTTGTATACTTCAAAACAAAGTATATTTAAAAAAAGAAAAAGAAGCAGAGATTGAGGAGAAAATTTTCTTAAGAAGTAAATTACATCACTCTACTGCTTAAAAGCTGACAGAAACTTCCCACTGTGTTTAGAATCAAGTATTACACACCACCTACAGCATTTCATTATCATAAAGCACACCTGCAGTTTTCAAAATGTGGACACCACCTCATCTCCTGCTCTCTCTCCCCTTGCATATTACACCCCTATCATTCTAGTCTTCTTTCAAGTAATTAAACACCCCTAGAGCCTTTGCTTATGCTAGTTCCCTGGCCTCGCAAGCATTCTTCACACAGCTGGCTTCTTTTCATCCTTCAGGTCTCCTCACGGAGGCCTTCCCAGCCACTGCATGCAAAGCTGCCTCTTTCTTACACCCTTTACTACACTAACTACGATGTGAAATAGGTTTACTTCTTTTTTGTCTGTCTCTCCAGTAGAATTCTTGCTCCATGAAGCCAAAGGTCCAGTCGTCCTGTTTTACAGTTAAAGCCCCAAGATTTACCACATCTGGCACATTACAGAAGTTAAATAAATACCTTCTGAATGACTGAAAGAATAGTTACAGATGGTTTTATATCAATCAATAAGTATGTAAAATATTTCATATGATCATTATGTATTATCAATCCCAATTCTATTTTACCTGTAAATTTTATTTGTATGCTTGCTTTTTATCCATTTTCTTATTCATTACTCATGAAAAAAAAAGTTCAAGTGTCAGCTATACAGACTATAAAGATGAATAACCCATGTTCTTTTTGTTTTAAAGATCACATCACCTATTTACCAAGGAAAATCAATGCGGATAAAACAAAATCATACATTTACTAAAAAAGTTATTAACTCAAATACACAGCCTTATATCTAATTAAAATTGTTGAAATAAGGGGAAGAAAAGATGAGCCCTTTGAAACAAGTATGAGTCTAGTACATCTATCAAAAAAGGAAATCAAGCTAATTAAGCACCACTTTTTCTTAGTGAATCCATTTTGACTCTTGGTGATCATGTCTTTCTTTTTATAAATGTTTGCAGTACATCTTCTAAGTGTAACATATTGTAATAAATTGTAATATCTTATTACTAGGGCTATTTGTCAAATTTAGCTTCTTCTACAATGAGAGTAATTAGGGGAAATCCATTCAATGGTATACTTTGATTTGTCTGTAGCCCCATTATTTAATTTTTATTGAAACACAGTGAAAGAAGAGTGACAATAAACAATGTTTATTGAAAGAGGGCATAAATGAGAAAAGACAGAGAATCTCTGCTGCAGGCAGGTAAACTGCAGCTAAATGTAAGAACTTTCTAGTAGGTAGAGCTGCCTACCAACAGGCTGCTTGTAAAGCAGAAAGCTCTCCATCACTAAAAATCTTTCAGGAGAGCTAACAGGCCATTTTCCCCAGGATGAGCAGAAACAGTCCTGACTTAGGAGGCAACATTGATCAGATCAGTGTCTTTCAAACTATGGTAAAAAAGCACCTTTTAAAATATTTCCAATTTGTAGTGGACCGATACTTTCACAAATTACAAAAGTATCACACATTTGGATGTCACCACAATGTCAAATTGCTACAGAGGCTTCTAAATGCTTACTTTGATTTTTGTTTGAAACTCACTGCATACAGGTGACAAGCCGGCCTGCATGCACGAGCAAACTATCCTCTGAGTAGCACTGGATTAGAGAGTTTGTAAGAGATCGTTGAGGTTCTACAGTTTTTCAAATTTACCTAGTCTGTCTTCCTTTCTATATTCATTCATTAGGCATAATATCAAACTACTTATTTCCAAACATCTAGCCTCTCCAGCAATTTCAAAAAAAACATAATCTAATCTGAATACATTAGATCAACTGAGATCTTATCTCCCTAAATTGAATAGCAAAATTTACTTTTTACCAAAGCACATCTGAATGCTTATTTAAAACTGGTTACAAAAAATGTATTTTCAGCCATTACCACACCTACTTTCCTGGTGTCACTTTCTTTGCATAATCTGATCATGAAATGTGTGACAAATTATAGTTGATCACACATCTGAAGTTCTAACTTTGTTTTACTAGCTGGCAGTAAAAGTGACTTGGGGATAAAGTGGGGGTACATTCATGAATTTCAGAAGCATGGAGTAGAGGATTTAAGTTTTTTCAACTACCTATGTAACAGTCAGTGCTGATCTGGCCAAAGCAATATGGTGAAGAATTAGAAAAAGAAGAGACAAAATTAAGAGTTGCCCATTCTCGTATTTCCCCCAATTCTTCTGGCTTTCTCTCTCTGAGGACAGTGAGACATTTTTGTTTAAAATCTGTTATCTTCTTCTCATTCAGAACAAAACAAAACAAAAAAATAAAATAAAACAACCTTCCTTCTCAAGAGACAATTTCAGGATTTATGGACTATTATCTCCCAATTCCATCATCTATGAATATTCTCCCTTCAGTAATTCCAGTATTCCTTAATTCACACTACTTGTACTAGAGCAGGAGTTCTTTTTTATGTTTATTTATTTGAGAGAGAGAGAGAATGTATGTGCATGTATGCAGAAGAGGGTTGGGGGTGCGGGGTGGTACAGAGGATACAAAGCAGACTCTGTGCTGATAGCACAGAGCCCAATGTGGGGCTTAAACTCAGGAATTGTGAGATCATGACCTGAGCCAAAGTCAGGTGCTTAACCAAGTAAGCCACCCAGGTGTCCCTAGAACAGGAGTTCTTAACTGTGAGCATATGGCTGGGTGTTGAGAGGTCTATGAACTCTCTGAAACTCCAAATGTTTTTTAAAATTGTGGGTGAATGAGCAATTATATGGACAAAATGTACACAGTTGCCAACATATTCTTAAAGGGTACAATAATCCAAAATGATTAAAAGTATCTTTCTTAAAAATGTGATCTGGGGGCACCTGGGTGGCTCAGTCGGTTAAGCGTCCAACTCTTGATTTCAGCTCAGGTCATGATCTCACGGTTTGTGAGTGTAAGCCCCACATCAGGCTCTGTGCTGACAGCATGGAGCCTACTTGGGATTCTCTTTTTCTCCCTCTCTCTGCCTCTCCCCATTCTGTCTTTCTCTCAAAAATGAATAAACTTAAAAAAAAAAAAAAAAGTGATCCGAATAGAAATACAGAGCACAAGGGCACCTGGGTGGCTCAGTCGGTTAAACGTCCAACTTCAGCTCAGGTCATGATCTCACAGTTTGTGGGTTCGAACCCTGTGTTGGGCTCTGCGCTGACAGTTCAGAGCCTGGAGCCTGCCTTGGATTCTGTGTCTCCCTCTCTCTCTGCTCCTCCCTCATTCATGCTCTGTCTCTATCCCTCAAAAATAAATAAAAGTTAAAAAAAGAAAGAAAGAAAAATACAGACTACAGGTTTTTCATTAATTGAATAGGTATATAAAGATATTACATTCTATAACCAAAAGGACTTTAGAAATAAATCCCTTCATCTTCCAGAACATAAAATTGACATTTGGAGAGTTTAAGGAAGTGTTCAAGGCCATATTGCTGGCTGAAAGGCAGAAGCCAGAGAAAAACGCCAGCCTCCTCCTTCCAGGTCCCTTCCCTAACATCCTGCCTCCTACACAGGGCCAGACAGGATTATCAGTAAGCATGCTACAGGCAATCAACAATCCCACCTCTGATAAATATATGACCTCAACACAAATCAAGTAATTTTTTGAATACTACTGTATAAGATACACATTTTCTTTTTTCTTTCACTACAGGTATCTAAAAATAGATGTTCTCTTAGATCCATTTTAGAACTGGTTTCCTTGCCAGTAGGCACCGTCAACAACTTGTCAATTGTCTGAAAGACCTGAGTGCCTGATCCCACTGCAATCAATCAGAGAAGGGCACACACTTGACCTGGAAGGGACAAAGGATGCTTAGGAGAAAGAGGGCTTTAAGGAGGCACTTTAAACACATTTCTGCCTGAGTCAATTACTCAGAAACCCCACAATACAAAGTAATAGTTGAGTAGATCTTTCAGTAACTGTTAAAGCTATTTGGAAATTTTAAGCAAAACCTCTTTTCAAAGTTTATTTTCTGTTTATTCATACTAAAGAATAGCAAATGCAAAAATCAATGATGATGTTTAGTGAAAAGAATTTTTATAGGAAATAATTAAGTAAGAAAACTCAAAAAGAATGCCCTACTTTGGTGTGAGTTAGGATGTGCAGAAATCCAAAATTTGTTTTTAATTTTTTTCAAAATAATTAGAAAACTGAAATCCTGTAAATAAGAATCCAAAAAACCCTTCACTCCCCCCCGCCACCCTTGACTTCTGAAATACAGTGCAACTTTCTACCATCTGTTATTTTAGAGAAGAAACAGTAATGAACATATGGGCTTTCTCTCTCAAGCAGCTGTAGTGTAGTTAAAGTTATAATAATTGTCTTTCTGTAAGATAAATTTACATTAAAAACCTGGCCAGTTAAAAACAAATGGCTCAGCCTCAGAGCCTTCCAGAATAAAATTAAGAAATACAGAATTATCTATGACATATTACAGAGATTTAGAGGATATCCTCTAAATCTTATGTTTTTATGTTTAAGGTTAAACCAACATAACTCATGATGCCCAAATCAGTTTATACAGAGTCTACAATTCATGTTTTCTCTTTCCCAATCAAAATGCTAGGAGCCTCAAACAGTAGTTAGGTACACATATGTAAAAATCAGTAACTAAATTCTTGAAAGCTTATGATACAAACCCACCACTTCTGTGGGTCAATGAACTCTAATCCAAAAGCATATTTATTTATAAGAAAAATCACAACACAGGTGGCACATAATCTTCCATTTCAAATATATGTGTGTGTGTGTATACATATATCACTTATAATGAGTTTAAGTAAACTGAAAAGAAATTCAAAGCAGATTCACATCCACATATTTTGAAAATTAGGAATTTTGCCTACCTTTATCTGGGTGATTCAAAATCATAATTCTCCTATGAGCTGTTCTAATCTTGGCCTTGCCAGCAGATGGGCTGTAAAAAGAAATTAAAGTGCTTATAATAAATAGTGTCAAATGCAGATTATAAATTAACAGTTTATATGGGTTTTAAGGAATTAAAAACTAATGAGAATTTCACCATCTTGTGGATAAATATGAAATTACAGCTTGTCACTTAATTTTACTAACTATCAAAATAAACCGTTGATTCAATGTCACATGCATTTTTCTTCCTTTGTAATGCCAATCTCTATTCTTAATCACTTTAAAAAATAAAACACAATATATAGGGTAGGACAGTCACAGTCTATAGATTATACTCAGTTTGAAAACTTATGCTTCAAGTTATTTGAGGAGAAGGTATTTTATATAGTGTGTAATAAACACATATTCAGACTCCAGAGCTCCTAGACTACCAGATTTTAATCCCATTCCTATTTAGGATAAGGGTAACCTTGGTGACATTTTTTCACCTCCCTGTATTTCAGTTTTCTCATTGTAAAACAGGGCTCAGAAAGACATATTCCTCACAGAGCAACTGTAAGGACTGAATCAGTTAAAGCCAACAAAGTGCTAGATCAAGTGTTCCAAACTAGTTAGCTTTTATTATTATTACATTTCAACAGAGCATCTCAAAACTCTTCATAACTCATACTTTTTTAATATAATTTATTATCAAATTGGTTTCCATACAACACCCAGTACTCATCCCAAGTGCCCTCTTCCATGCCCATCACCCACTTTCCCCTCTCTCCTACCCGCCATCAACCCTCAGTTTGTTCTCAGTCCTTAAGAGTCTCTAATGGTTTGCCCCCCTCCGTCTCTGTAACTTTTTTTGCCTCCCTTCTCCTCCCCCATGGTCTTCTGTTAAATTTCATAGCTCATAATTTATTTAGCTTGGGGAAACCTATGGGAAAAGCCTAGCTGTTAGAGCCTATGCTGTAAACAAAAATTAAAGGAGAAAGTTAAATAAACCTAAAATTATTTCAGTAAAAACTAATCTATCCAGTATTGGAAATGTTTCTCACTAGCACATTCTCCAGGCAAGGAAACAAAATTAACACTAACAACAACAAAATTCTGGTATTGCTTATTAATAGCTATATTATCTTATCTAAGCTACTTAGTATTTATGGGTCTCCAATGGGGATAATAGCAACTGACTTAAAGTATAGCATGGCTGTTGCAAAACTCAAAGTAATTTAATTCATATGAATGAACCACACTGCAATAGCTAAAAAGCAGGTACTTTTAGAGAGATATTCAGACATAGGTTTAACATCCAGATTCTACCACTCATTAGCTACAAAACTCTGTCTTGCTCACTTAAACTCTCCTAAGTAAAATGGACATAATAAACCACCTCCCAGGATTATTCTAAGGATAAATTAGATAATGCAAGTAAAAGGATTAGCATAACATCATATACAGTGTTCAAAGTGTTCAAAAATAAATAGTTTTTAGTAATTATTATGAAGACAAAGGATGCTTATGAAAGTACACTACATATTTCCTTTCAAAACTGGGGTATAAATAACCTAATTTGACGTCTCTTGAAGGACTCAAAAGTATTATCATGAGTATAAATTAAGTGCAAAGAAATTCTTAAGGTCTGCAGAGATTTGCTTACCCTTGTTTTAAAGAGTTCTAGAATGCTTTCCATTTAAGTTTTTCTATTTACTTTTAGAACTGCCTCCCTTGCTATCAGCTGTCAAGCCTTGATTCTGCCATTGTTCCAGTCTCTAGCTATTCCTTGACCATTACTTACTACTTCTAATCTTCTGAGGTTAAATACCAGATCACCAAACATGTTAAAGCAATAAGCATATAAAACATTCTTCTATGAATAAAAAATGTCTTGAGTCAAGGACGAAATCAAAAGAGAAAAAATATTTTGAGACAAAAAATGGAAATATAACGTAACAAATTTATAGGATGCAGCAAAAGCAGTTTTAAGAGGAAAGTTTATAGTAATAAATGCCCATATTAAGAAAAAGGAAAGAGCTCAAATAAATAACCTCCTTTATCCCCCAGGGAACTAGAAAAAAAGGAAAAACTAAGACCAAACTTAGCTGAAGGAAGGAAACAACAAGGATTAGAGTAAAAATAAATGAAATAGTGACTAAAAAGATGACAAAAGATCAATGAAACTAAGTTATTTTTTTAAGATAATCAAAATAGACAAACCATTAGCTATACTCACCAAGAAAAAAGAAGACAGTACTCAAATAAAATCAGAAATGAAAGAGAAGACATTAAAAGTGATACCACAGAAATACAAAGGATCATTAGAGACTATATTAACAATTATACATCCACAAAATGGAAATGTAGAAGAAACAGATAAATCCCAGAAACATACAACCTACCAAGATTGAATCAGGATGAAACAGAAAAGCTGAACAGACCAATTATTAATAATGAGATTAAATCATTAATCAAAAACCTCCCAACAAAGAAAAGCTCAGGACCTATGGCTTAAATGAAATCTACCAAACATTTAAAGAATACCAATTCCCCTCAAACTTTTCAAAAAAAAAGAAGAAACATTTCCAAATTCATTTTATGAGACCACTATTATCCTGACACCACAAGCGGACAAGGACACTATAGAAAAGAAAATTATAGGTCAATATCCCTGATGAACATAGATGCAAAAGTCCTCAACAAAATATTAGTAAAAGGATCATACATCATGAACAAGTAGGATTACTCCAGGGACGAAAGGATGGTTCAACATCCACCTATCGATGTGAAACACCATAAATGTGAAACGAAATACAGGATAAAAATCATATGATCTCCCCAAAGACACAGAAAAACCATTTGACAAAATTCAACACCCACTCATGATAAAAACTCTCAACAAAATGGGTATAGAGGGAACATATTTCAACATGATAAAGGCCATACGACAAATGCATAGCAAATATCGCACTCAATGGTGAAAAGCTCAAAGTTTTTCCCCTAAGATCAGATACAACACAAGGTTGCCTGCTCTCACCACTTTTATCCAACATAGTACTAGAAGTCATAGAGCAATTAGGCAAGATAAAGAAATGAAAGGCATCCAAATTGGAAACAAAGAAGTAAAACTGCAGATTACATGATATTATATAAAGAAAACCCTGAAACTTAGGACTGATCAACAAATTCAGTAAAGTTGGAGGATATAAAATCAATATACAAAAATCTGTTACCTTTCTCTATACTAATAACAAATAATCAGAAAGAGAAATTAAGAAAACAACCCCACTGGTGCCTGGATGACTCAATCAGTTAAGTATCTGACTCTTGATTTTGACTCGGGTCATGATCTCAGAGTCGTGAGATTAAGCCCCGTATCAGGCTCTGTGCTGGATGTGGAGCCTGCTTAAGATTCTCTCTCTTCCTCTCCCTTTGCCCCTACCCCTACTCACATGTACACACACACTCTCTCTCTCTCCAAAAAAAGAAAAAAGGAAAATGATCCCTTTTACAATTGCATCAAGAATAAAATACCTAGGGGGCGCCTGGGTGGCGCAGTCGGCTGAGCGTCCGACTTCAGCCAGGTCACGATCTCGCGGTCCGGGAGTTCGAGCCCCGCGTCGGGCTCTGGGTTGATGGCTCGGAGCCTGGAGCCTGTTTCCGATTCTGTGTCTCCCTCTCTCTCTCTGCCCCTCCCCCATTCATGCTCTGTCTCTCTCTGTCCCAAAAATAAATAAACGTTGAAAAAAAAAAATTTTTTTTTTAAAAATAAATAAATAAAATAAAATAAAATACCTAGTAATAAACTTAATCAATGAAGTTAAGACCTGTACAATGAAAACTATAAAATTCTGATGAAAGAAATTGAAAACACTAATAAATAGAAAGATATTCCATGCTCATAAGTTGGAAGAAATTTGTTAACATGTCCATACTATTCAAAGCAATCTACAGATTCAATGAAAGACCTATCAAAATTCCAAAGGCATTTTTCACAAAAATAGAACAAACAATCTTAAAATTTGTATGGAACCACAAAAGACTCCAAACAGCCAAAGATCTTGGTAAATAACAAAGCTGGAGGCATCACACTTCCTGCATTCAAAGTATATTACAAAGCTATAAAAATCAAAACAGTATAATATTAACTTAAAAAGAAACACACAGATCAATGAAACAGTTCTGAGAGACCTGAGAAATAAACCCATGTATATATGGTCAATTAGCTTATGACAAAGGAGCCAAAAATGTAAAACAAGTAAAAGATAGTCTTGTCAATATGGTGTTGGGAAATTTGGACAGCTGACATGCAAAGGAATAAAACTGGACCCTTATCTTATACCATACACAAAATCAACTCAAAATAGATTAAAGCCTTGAACTAACGACCTGAAACCATAAAACTCCTAGAATAAAACACAGGGGGTAAACTCCTTGACATCGTTCTTGGCAGTAATTTTTAAAATCTGAAATCAAAAGCTAGGCAACAAAATTAAAACAATGGGACTCCATCAAAGTTTAAGAAGTTTCTACACAGAAAGGAAAACCATCAACAAAGTGAAAAAACAACCTATGGAATAAGACAAAATATTTGCAAATCATATAACTGATAAGAGGTTATATCCAAAATATATAAAGAACTCATACAATTCAATAGCAAAGATAGATAGACGGACAGACAGACAGATGATAGATAGATCTCATTTTAAAATGAGTGGAGGATCTCATTAGACATTTTTCCAAAAACATAAAATGGCAAACAGGTACACGCGAAGGTGATCAGCATCACTGGTCATCAGGGAAAATGCAAATCAAAACAACAATGAAATATCACATCACACCTTCTAGAATGACTACCATCAAAAAGACAAGAGAAAAACAAGTGTTAGAAAGATGTGAAGGGAACCCCTGTACACTGTTGGTGGAAATGTAGACTGGTACAGCTACTATGGAACAGTATGGAGGCTCTGAAAAAGTTAAAAATAAAACTACTATATGATCCAGCAATTCTACTTCTAGGTATATATCGGAAGGAAATAAAATCACTCTCAGGACGCCTGGGTGGTTCAGTCGGTTCACTGTCCAACTCTTGGTTTCGGCTCGGGTCATGATGTCTTGGTTTTGTGAGTTTGAGCCCCTCATTGGGCTCTGTGCTGACAGTGTGGAGCCTGCTCGGGATTCTCTCTCTCCCTCTCTCTGTCCCTCCTCCACTCATGCTGTCTCTGTCTCTCTCAAAAATAAATGAATAAACTTAAAAAAAAGTATCAGTCTCTCAAAGAGATATTAGCACCCCCATGTTCACTGTAGCAAGACATGGAAACAACCTGTGTCCATGGGCAGATGAATGAATGAAAAATGTCACACACACACACACACACACACACACACACACATAACAGAATATTTTTCAGTCATTAAAAAGAAGAAAATCTTGCTACTTGGTGACAACATGAATTGACCCTGACAGCATTATGCTAAGTAAAAAATCAGTCAAAGACAGAAAGACAAATACTGTATGATCTCATTTATATGTGGAATCTAAAAAAGCCAAACTCACAAAAACAGAACAGACTGGTGGTTGCCAGAGGCAAGAGGAGAAGGGTGGGGAAAATGAGTGAAGGTAGTCAAAAGGTACAACTTACAGTTGTAAGATAAGTGAGTCCTGGGGATGGAATATACAGCATGGTGACTACAGTCAACAATGCTGTAGTTTATATTTGAAAGGTGCTAGAACAGTAGATCTTAAAAGTTCTCATCACAAGAAAAAATACATCTGTAACTATGGGAGGTGAAGGATGTTAACTAAAGTTGTTATGGTAACCATTTTGCAATCTGTACATATTATACATATGTCAAATCATTATGTTATACATCTTAAACTAATATACAATGTTATATGTCAATTATATCTCAATGAAACAAGAGGGAAATTTTTTAAATTAAAAAAACCTTTTTAATAATAAAAAAGTCTTTTAGTATAAGGACTTTAGGGTATTCCTTTTGGCTTATGAAAGTCCTTTGGGGACCATTTCAAACTTACTTTTTGGTTTGTAGATACTTCCCGGATAATCAAGACAGTGTCTGATTCTAAAGACTACTAAGTTTTGAAAAATAAGTCATTAAAATTACATCATGGCTGTGAACACTTTATTAATTGCCTATTAAGAAATGGAACACACATTATTTTTTTTTAATTCCAGTATGGTTAGTTTCCTGCCGCAAACTTACATTTCTCATTCTCTTTTGTGGTGCTCTACAGCCCTTCTTTCCTTTATTAGTTATACTTTCTAGTTGTTCTGCATGTATTTAACATGTCTTCTTAAGGTAGATACTAAAGAGCAGAAGCTATGATTTGTATCTTAAAATAGCATCCAGTATTGAATATCCAATATGTGCTTAATGCATTTTATATAGTCCTCCAAAACAAAATGGCTCTAAAAGGTAAACTCCTTCAAATAATGGCTCTATATTAGTAAACACTGACACTATAAAGGATTACTGTATTGCAGAAAATCTTAAAATGGAAAAAGAAGCGCTTTAAAAAACATTTCATAAAACAAATCAAATGTGAACCACTAGATAATGAAGATGTAAGTTGGGTAAAATCCAAATGTACATTCTATGTTCTTTGGGGGGAGTATAAATGGTAAGTTGCATCTTACCCTGGATATTAAACTTTAATTTAGCATGTAGGACAAAATCGGAAAATTATCCTTGATAATTATGTCTCATAGATTATCGTTCATAATCACTTACATTGCCTTTAACACTTGGTTTTGTACATAAAAGTCCATAAAGCATTATGTACAATGTAGTCTGCCAACCACTGAAATATACTGAAGGAAGTAAGAAATGCAAGGAAAGTTTCTATGTACAAGTATGGCCATTCAAAACATTATGCCTTTAAGATAATAATGATCAGAGTCCTAGTGGTGAGCTCTGGGGATAAGGGAAATATTCTTGTGTGCCTGCAGAATTTATTCCCTTTTCCTGACTGCTATATTAAGGCTCTAGGAATTTAATACACTTTAGTACCTTTATTTGTTACTCTAAAGATTAAACGGGATGGGAGAACCCTAGTTCTTAAACAGTACAAAAATTAAATAAAGCTCGGATATATCTCCAGTACGGACAATTTCACCGTGAAATTGAAATTTAACTTTAAATATCATGTTGCCTACATCAAGGAATACAAACTGTTCCCAGGAATGCGTGTGACTGGGACTTGGGAAGTGGGGTTCATGGGACTGAGTGGTGTTCTCTAATCTCGTGGCAAATGGAGCAGTTTTGGTTTCATCACTTTTACTATTGGTCTTTTGAATAATATTTAGCTTAACATAATTCCACAGAAGTGTTCAGAAAGTATGAAAATCTCAAATGTGCATCATTTCAGAAAGTAACAAGTATGAACAACAGTTTTCCTGGGCCGCTCGGTAAAATATTTTAGGCTTCGAGAAATCAATAAGAATGCATAGACTCATCTAATAGCATACAGAGTATTTTTCTAATAGGTCATCAACAGTCAGCTCCACTGTGCCTTTGCCTACTTGTTACATAGTCTAAGTAGTTTAGAGTCAATGATCACAGAGAAGGGAGCCACAGCAACGTATTCACATCTTGAAGAGTCTTCTCAAAAACAACACTACCTGACTGAAAGAAAAGGCTAGAGGAAAGCAAATAAGGGTTACCTTTCTGTTTAATATGTAAAGGGCAAATATTTAGCTTCTGCATTTGTGATACAAACGGGAAGAAAGAGGAGCCAACATTTATTTAGCATCTGTTATTTGGTAGGCACTATTATAAAAAGGTATCGTCATATCATTTTATATTATTTCAACAAGCCTAAATATTACTAACTCCATTCAAAAATGAAGAAACTGAAGGGCAGAAAAGCTAAAAATAACTTGACTGGGATCCTATAATGCAGTGCTTCAGTGACAGAAGCAGGATAAGAATCTGTTTGGCTCAGCTGGTATTTGTTGTTATTTGTTAATACATAAGACATTTATTTGTTATTCTAAAGATTAAACAGGATGGGAGAATCCTAGTTCTTAAACACAGTACAAAAATTAAATAAAGCTCGGATGTATCTCCAGTACAGACAATTTCACCATGAAATTGAAATATAACTTTAAATATCATGTTGCCTACATCAAGGAATACAAACTGTTCCCCGGAATGCACGTGACTGGGACTTGGGAAGTGGGGTTCACGGGACTGAGTGGCGTTCTCTAATCTTGTGGCACTAAGTGCTGTGTTTACGTGCAGAATTATCTATGTATCGGTCTCCACAACAACCCTACCAGACAGAAACTATTATTATCTCTATTTTACAAATGAGGACACTGAGGTCATGCAGCTAGTAAATGGTAAAACTGGTACTCATAGATTCACCTGTTAAGAGCATATACTTTTCAGTTTACATTGTGAGAGAGAGCACATGTGCATGCGAGTGAGCAGGGGAGGAGCAGAGAGAGAGAGGGAGGGAGAGAATCCCAAGCAGGCTCCACACTGTCAGCGCAGAGCCAGATCCGGGACTCACTCTCATGAACTGTCAGATCATGGCCTGAGCTGAAATCAGGAGTCTGACACTTAACCAAATGAGCCACCCAGACTCCCTGAGAGTATATACGCTTAACCAGCAAATCATCTTTGTGAAATTTTCTACAGTTTCTAGGTTAACAAAATAAACCTTTAAAAACAGAAATCTTAAGTCAACTCCTAATTATCTGTCGTAACAACAGGAATGCTGTGGATGATATCGACTGATATTCTCAAAAACCTTTGTGTTTTGTTTTATAGTAAGTTCCATATTCACATTTCAAGACTATGAATGGGATGCTCTGGGGGCCCAATAATAGTTCCAGAAAAATAACAAGGCCATCCTGAATAATATTAAAGCAAAGAATGGTCAGAAATAGAGCCAACTTCCTATTTTGGTTCCCTCCCCTACCTAAAACCTATTCTCAGTGAGAAACTTCATCTCTTATATTTAAATAAAGCACCAAGCTCAACCGAACCATTTCCTTTGCTCCCTACCCCTTATCTTTTCTTGCTAAGTCAAAAGAAATAATAACATGTTTTGGCCTTAAAAATGTGCAAATCTACAAGAGATCCAAAAAACTGTATCAATACAGGACTTTATGACCTATTCTGCTTAATGATGTTGATTAAATCATCAGAAGATCTGCTGCAGATGACATACTGTAACCAACCCCCACAAAAATGTGAGTGGGCTCTAAGGGAACATAAGGTAAACAAATGAATATAGCGACTAGCAACTAAATGGCAGGGGGCATATTCTTAACTTTAAGTGTTAAATGTTATCACAGAGCAATCACACAACATCATTAGCTTTCTCCTATGTGGTCCAAAGTCACACAATAGATACTAGGGTGAAACAATTATAATAAAATATGCTAGATGTCAAATTGTGAAAATAGAAAAGAACTGTGAAATAGATCCTATATTATAACAGAAAATATGATAGATAATAAATTTTAAAACTGATTTCAGAAAGAATGGGGTATCACAGTAAGGGAGATTTTGACAATTGCTTTGAAATTTTACTACTGTATTCAAACATAAGAGCTCAGAGCCCCTTGTTAAGGAATAAGGACACATCACATCTTTGCCTGATATTTTTAGGGATTTGGGCTTTTAAAATGTAAAAATTTTGTATTTTTTCCTCTGTTTCCTATTCATAATTTAAAATATAAGGAAAACTTTACTGTAACATTTTCTCCCTTTTGCAAGACAAGCTTGGCCACAGAATAAAATAAGACTTATGTAGCTCACCTACCTTATACCCAAAATAAGACTAGCTTCTCGCCTACTCATTTTCTGTTCAAATCCTCCTTTATAGTAGGATGAAAGGCTCTGTACAGGAAAGAAAGAGCATGAAATAATTAGTTGCATGTATGAGGTGGCAGGACCTCAAACCTATCATAGCTGCAATAAGAGTAATGCATTTTACTACAAGGCAACCTGAAACTGTAGGGGGGGGAGGGCACTAAACAAGGATCCTTTACAAGAAACTATGACCAAGACGAACTTAAAAAACATTAACAATTTTTTCACATTCAAATACATTAATTTTTCTACACTAAGATATAACAGAATCAAAGCAATCAACAGAAGCAAAGGCTTGAACTCTTCCTGAGCTCTGCAATAATTTTCTCATTGGGTAACCTTGACAAGTCATTTAATATTGCTATGACACACATCTTTTTTACCCACTGGACTGGCTGATAGAGAAGGAAGAGGAAGAGGAGGAACTGACAAAGTGGGGAGGACGTCAGAATAGCAGACAGCAAGGCCAAGAGAGAGCACAAAACTGGACTGAAAGGTCACTGAAAGGTGGCTGGAAATGCATGAGCAAGGAAGACCGTAGTATCAGAGAGGCAACTAGGGGCCAGATTGTGGGGGGCCCTGTAAGTAGCAGCAATCTTTAGGATTCTATTCTCAATGGTAGGAGAAACCAGGGCACTGGAGTCATGTCATTTGGCTTTCGTTTGAAAGGATTACTCTAAATACCATGTGAAGAATAGGAAGAAAGGTGCAGGAGAGAATCAGGAGACCAGTTAAGAGGAGATAACAATAACCTAGGCAAGAGATGATGGTGGTATGGGTCAACGTGGTAATAGAGGAGGTAGTTTGAAACTGGTCACATTCTAGATGTATTCTGAAAGGAAACCTAATAATTTGCTTGGCAGATTACATAAGGGATATGAAAAAGGGATTAAAGATGATGCAGTAAACACTACTATACGTGTGCAGCTCCCCCTTCAGACGTGAAGGACTTACTTCGTGGACGTTGGGGCTGTTGCTGGCAGACAGCACTCAGCTGTCAGACTCATTAGAGGAGTTGCCTTGGCTAAAGAAAGTCAAGCTCAGGCCCCCTTCCCAGGGCAGTTTTCTATTTAATGACTGGTTGATATGGGGGGTATAAACATTGTAGTTCATTGAGTTCAGTCCTTAAACTGCCTACCTATATTCACTTATCGAGTGACATCATTCAGTCTTGTGGCTCCTTGCCCCAACCTGGGACAACCACAATGAGCTACCCGTGCTTCAGAGCTCACTATGGGGTTGGCTGAGGCCTACTGCAGCCTAAATTGTCCTTCTGTCCTTCCTTCTCTTCCCTTCTGGAGCTGTTGATCCTAAAAGCACTCCCTGATGAACTACCAGCTTGCTAATTTCTGTCTGTCTGCTTTGTCTCAGTTCCAGGGAACTTAAACTGCAAATGACTTTAAGGTTTCTGGCCTAAATTGCCAAACTGCCACTAAATGACTTAGAGAGGGAGCAGTTGTTTATTGAGGGTAATAGGTATCAGGAGACTGGTTTTGGATATATTGAGTTTGAAATGTCTGTTAAATATCTAAATGGAAAAGTCTGACCTGGAGATAACATTTAGGAGTCACGAGTATATATAGACAGTATGTAAAGCCATGAGACTGAATGAGATCACCTAAGGAGTAAGAGTAGGTAAGAAGTCCAAACAGTGAGCCCTAGAGATTGCAGGTTTTAGGGGCACACAAATGGAGAGGAATCCGTAAGCAGACTGAGTAGGACCAGCAGTAAGGCTGAAGGAAAAGCAGCCCAAAGTAAGGAAGGGAAAAAGTTTCAAACACTTCTGTAGGTCAAATCAGATGTGAGCTGAGAACTGACTGCTAGATTTATCAAAGAGGTCAAAGTCTTTGACAAGAGTCGCAGGAGTAGGAGTGAGAGTCTGATGAGACTGGGTTTGAGAGAGAACAGGAGAGAAGGAATGGGAGACAGCTCTTTAGGAGCTCGTAACAAAGCAACAGGATGCACGAACTCAACTTTAGAAGGAAAAAAAAAGTGCATCGATGACTGTACTGTATACATGTTTCTAAAACATGAAACTCTATTTTTGTAAGGAAAGATAAATAAGTGTATGTTTACATAAAACAAACTCTGAAAGTATATATACACTAAAATGTTACTTCTAGTTGGTGACGTTATGAATAATTTTTTTTCTTCTTTATTTTTATTTCCTAAGTTTTCAACAATGAACACAGACTATTCGTATAATTTTTTTAAAAAGGAGGACTAAATAAAAGACCAAGAAAACAAACTTAAAAATGAGTCCCAGGGAGCCAGATCTGGTCATTTATATAAGCTGCTCTCTTTGAACAGCTTGATATAAATTTCCACCTGGGAATAATTCCCTGGCAATTAATTCATTTCACAAACACTTCAGCACCTATTACATGCCAGCAACATTTCAAAAGAGACAGGTCAAGTTCCATCCTTATCACATAGATGCTAACGTATCAATGCACCAGTGCCGTGAGGGATATGACGTACTATTTCAAGTTTCAAGTAATTTACAATCTAGAAAGAAAACTAAAAATACCCGTCTCTAAGTTGTAAGGGGAGCAAAAGAATCAAATTATGGAAGTACACATAGTAACCTGGACAAATTATACACACACATGCACGTGGAGATTATATAAAGAACGAGGGGACTTCACAGAGGAATAACAGCTAGTTTTAAGTTTTCTCTCAACAGATCAAAATTTTTACTAGATACGTACCTTACTCCCTGACATTTCTGTAAGTATTTATTTACCTTAGGGAACTCCAAAATCTCAGCATAATAAACATGATAAACTGATGTTTCATGAAGTGTCACCCCATGAGTCAGAAACTCATTAGCCCTAACAGCAGGTATTGTATCAGAGCAATTGATTTACTTTCTGGTTTGCCCAGGTAGAAAAGGAGACACAGAAAAAACTACTTAAATTTTTTAAAAATTCTTTGTAATGTTTATTTATTTTTGAGAGAAACAGAGACACAGCAGAGTGAGTCAGGGAGGGGCAGAGAGAGACAGAATTCGGATTCCACAGAATTCCACAGAATCGGATTCCACAGGCTCCAGGCTCTGAGCTGTCAGCACAGAGCCTGACACAGAGCTCGAACCCACGGACCGTGAGATCAGGACCTCAGCTGATGTTGGATGCTTAACCGACTGAGCCACCCCGGTGCCCTAGAAAAAGCTACTTAAAATATAGCATCTAGATGAGACTCATACCCTAAAACACTGACCTTCTTATGAATAAGTTAATCTCTGCATATCTATAAGGAACAGTTTAACTATACAAAAACTCCATCAAATAGAGTAAATGGTTATATTTTTCTAACAGAATTTCCAAGAATAGAAACAGGATGCCATGACTTTTATGCTGCCATTTGAAATATACCCTGCACCTTACAAATTATTATTTTGTGTTATTCTATCCATAAATTATATACATAAACAACATACCTCAAAATCATTTTCGTTCTGAAATTAGCATTAAATGCCATGGTGTCACATATTATCAAAGGAGATATGAAATGAACCAAGTTCAACAAAACTTCGTTAATTGGCTCAGCCAAGAGCTTAAAATACAAAAGCCCTCCACACAACCAAAGAAGAACTATATCATTCCATAATCTTAAGAAGAAATAAATTTACCATAAACTATATCTCCTATTATTTACAATAATCTATTTCATTTATAGAGCCACAGAGGTACGATTTTAATTTGTGTTGTTTCCATGAAATTCACTTAACCATAAAACAAAAGAAGTCCAATTTTTAAAAACTGTATTCAAATAAGGGGACATTTTCACAAATAGAAAAATAAAAGCCTCGGGGCGCCTGGGTGGCTAAGTCGGTTAGATGTCCAACTTGGGCTCAAGTCATGATCGCACAGTCCGTGAGTTCGAGCCCCGCATCAGGCTCTGTGCTGACAGCTCAGAGCCTGGAGCCTGCTTTGGATTCTGTGTCTCCCTCTCTCTCTGCCCCTCCCCTGCTCATGCTCTGTCTCTCTCTGTCTCAAAAATAAATAAAAACATTTTAAAAAATTAAAAAGAAAAAGAAAAGCCTCAGAAGAAGATGAGTGACTTGGGTTTCTTCCCCAGGAAAAAAATTAGGGGTAAACACTGACTGAGTTTATAACAGATACTAACATATGAAAGGTCAAGCAAAAAAACTACTGGTTCAAAACAGAAGATTGAATAAAAAAAGGTCTTTTGCTTCCTAAAGTGCCTCTGAAATAAGAAGAGAGAGAAAACAAGAAATGAGACAAAGAGAAAACCAGAAAGCTGAAAACAGGTAAGATTACAATTAAAGACACAAAAACATCACTGCAGCTTCAAACACCAGAGGAAAGTGGAAAAGCCTTCCCAGGAAATAAAGAAAACACTAACTTTAGAGTCAACAAATATAATAATGACATCAGGATAATTAATTAAACCAGAACAGCAGAGATGACCATTTCTAACTCCATTAACACAGAGCATAAGGGGCCCACCACCTGCCATTTTTGCCCTCTGGCTAAGAAAAACAACTACTAGCCTGAGATGTATCTCATTGTGGGTGGTAGGTCCCAACAGAAGCAAAGGAGAGTACTAGCAGATCACACTACAGAACCCAGGAGGCCAGTGAGGGGGGACAGTTACGCCAAGGAATGAAACATACACAGTGCTTAATCTTTCCTCAACCTCTCTCTGGAGGTCTCAAGCCTGCCTCTGGGTTCCTTGCTTTGGAAAACATGTCTGTTGACATAAACCATCTTTGTATTCACAGCCCACTATCAACACTCTTGTTCAATTAAAGTGAATGTACAGGGGCGACCTGGGTGGCTCAGTCCATTAAAGTGTACAACTTTGGCTCAGGTCATGATCTCATGGTCTGTGAGTCCGAGCCCCAGGTCAGGCTCTGTGCTGACAGCTCAGAGCCTGGAGCCTGCTTCAGATTCTATGTCTCCCTCTCTCTCTGCCCCTCCCCTGCTTGTGCTCTGTCTCTCAAAAATAAATAAACATTAAAAAAATTTTTTTTAATAAAGTGAGTTTACCAAACTGTTATACTATTATAACATTTATATTATTCAACTCAGTCCTCACAAACATACACCAATAACCAAGGATTGTTAGACATTTGAACAAATCCAATACCACGGGGGACAATAAAATAGAAGAAAGATGAACAAGTAACAACTGGCTTTTGGAGGAAGGAGGTAAATCAGAAAGCAGAAGAGGACTTGACAATTTTCAAATTAGTATCTTATATCCATAAAAGAGTAAATTGCTATGAAAAGAGATATTAAATATTACTGAAGTAAAACATTTAGTGATGGATTAAATAACAGACTGGCCATTGCTAAAACCCAATCTGGTGATCTGGAAGATAAGCTATGGAAATACTGTGGAATGTAAAACAAAAAGATAAGAAGATGAAAAATAAGAAAGAAACTGTTCAGTGACATAAAGGATAGACTCAGAGGTCCAATGTGTCTCTAGTAAGAGTTCCAGCAACAGAAAAGAGAGAAAATGTAAAAGAAAAAATAAAGAAAAAGTATAGGAGAATCTTCTAGAATAAAAGATAGGGAGTTTTCACTTAAATTTCACTGAGAATACCTGTGAAATTTCAGAACATCAGTAATAAAGAAAAAAAAAAAAAACCCAAAACTTCCAGAGTTAAAAAACAAATAAAAATTACCAAAAAACTAAAAACCTAAAACACAAACAACAAAAGAAAACCGAAACAGGCTGCTTACAAAGGAGTAAGAATAAGAACACAAGAAATTCCGGCTCAGAGTCTCAGTTACCAGAAAATGTGGCTGAGAGTATACAGGAAAGCATGTATGTGGGCACTGAGGTTCAGTCTGAGCAGAGATTTTTTTTTAAGTAATCTACACTCAATATGGGGCTCAGACTCATGAGCCTAGAGTTGCAGGCTCCACTGACTGAGCCAGCCAGGTGGCCCCTGAGCAGAAACTTCTGTTCTTCCTTCATACTGGCTCACCAGATTTCCAAGGAGCCAGCAGCTGATGACTAACAATGAGAGAAAAGAAACAAACCGTTTAGTAGAGAAGAACTTAAAACATTTACCATCCATGCACTCCATATGAAAAAATTACTCCAGGTAGTATTCAAGAAAAATGGGGGGAAAAAAAGGTATGAAAATACAAAGATGAAATTTAAGGACAAAATGATGTTAAATAAAGTACAGAGAAAACAAACTTCAAGAAGAAATTTAAAAAGAACCCATAGAGGGGCGCCTGGGTGGCTCAGTTGGTTAAGCATCTGACTTTGGTTCAGGTGATGATCTAGCAGTTCCTGTGTTTGAGCCTCACGGGGATGGGGGGGATGGGGGGGATGGGGGGGTGGGGCGGCTCTGTGCTGACAGCTCAGAGCCTGGAGCCTGCTTCAGATTCTGTCTCTCTCTCTCTCACTGCCCTTCCCCCGCTCACACTCTGTCTCTGTCTCAAAAATAAACATTAAAAAAAATTTTTTTTCATTTTTTTAAATTTACTTTTGAGACAGAGAGAGACAGAGCATGAGCAGGGGAGGGGCAAAGAGAGAGGGAGACATAGAATCCTAAGCAGGCTCCAGGTTCTGAGCTGTCAGCACAGAGCCCGAGGCAGGGCTCTAACTCACGGAGTGTGAGATCATGACCTGAGCTGAAGTCGGATGCTTAACCAACTGAGCCACCCAGGCTCCCTTAAAAAAATTGTTTTTTAAAAAACATAGAAACTTGAACCTTGAATGCTTTCCAGGTTCTCTTGAGCGACAGAGATTTAGTGGCACACAGTTACAAATTCCTATTTTTTTAACAACCCTATTTGGTTTAATAATGAATCATATTAATAACATCAAAACATTGTAAATGCTGTGTTTTATGAAGTTTGACTTTTTGGAATCATTAGTGCCAAGAGAAAGCATGCACATATTTAATTTCTCAGTTTCCCTAGAATTATTAATATTTAAAGAATTGTTTAAAACACCCTTATCTTCACAGAGGTATAATTATGATGACAGTGACGATGATAAAGATGTTCTAAAAAATATTTTCACTGCCAACTGCAACAGTAGTATTTTGTGGGAGAAAACAGGGCCAGATTTATCAAAAACTGTTTCTTAACTCAAGCCCACAAAGGAAAAGGAAAGAGGGACACATTATTTCTCTATTTAGTATACCCATGACAATCTCTCAAATTATTCTACCTTATCCGTGAGCCTCCACAGAGCAGTGAAAATTTTCTCATTTTCTTGCTCTCTCTTCCTTTACAATGTTAAATAATGCAGTTCTACAAAACTTGGGAGTCCTTTATTTATAGCATAAATATATCTACTGAATATCACCTTAACAGAAGAGAAATAATTTCTGAAATTCTCTCCATTCATTATTTATAAACATATGGAAAGACATAAGTAACACTGAATTAAGGAACTATGCCACTATTTTCATTCCTGTATTTCAAGCCACCATTTATCTATTACCTGAAGTATCTCAATACCCTCTTAACTGGATTGAGAGCTTTTACTCTGGCTTGTTCTTGTTGACCCTCCATGCAGCAAAGTGATCATCTAAAATGCAAATCACGGGCACCTGGGTGGCTCAGTTGGTTAAGCGTCTGACTTCGGCTCAGGTCATGATCTCATGGTTCATGAGTTCGAGCCCCGCATCGGGTTCTGTGCTGACAGCTCAGAGCCTGGATAGAGCCTGCTTTGGATTCTGTGTCTCCCTCTCTCTCCGCTCCTGCCCCGCTCACATTCTGTCTCTCAAAAATAAATAAACATTAAAAATAAAATAAAATGCAAATCACGTTGCCCCCATGCTCAAAACCTTCCAAAAGCTTTCCATTATACTTGAAGTAAAATTCACAGTTTTGATCATAGTCTATGGGGCCTCAAATGATCTGGTCCCTATTCTACCACTATTCCCTTTGCATATTTCACTGGGGTTATTCTTGCTGCAAAGCTCATTTCCACTTCAGGACCTCTGCAGTGTTTCAGTCCCTAGATAGCTCTTTCTTCAGAGATTCACATCTGCTCTCTCATCTTCTCAGTGAGGCCTTCCCTGACCCATCTAGTATCAATTCCTCTCTGCTGTTATTCTTTAAACTCTTAGCCTGATTCAGTTTTCTTATAAGCAGTCAACACTTCTACATAGTATATACTTTACTTATTCATTCACTTGTTAATTGTCTGTGTCCACTAAAATATACACTCCTAAGGGCAATATCTTTATATGGTCCTTGACTATACCCCACTCTCCACAGTAATGTCTGGCATGTAGAAGGCCCTTAATGAATAATTACTGAACGAATGCTAAATACCTATTAATACTGTAGCCAAATAAAATATAAATAGGAACACAGAAAAAAAAAACACACATGCTCCCTCTAATCACAGACATACATTTATAGGTCTGCAAAATCACTCGCAGTTCTTTTGGACCTGAGTTTAATTATTTGTATGTCATCCTTTGAAAGTGTGGTCATTGTTCATGGCTAACTAAGCCTCACAAGCCTGTAATGCCTTTGCTAAAACAAGTCATTCATTCTCCAATTGCTGCAAGCCAAGTTGATCTATCCCATATCTGCTTCTATTTCCCAGAAGTCAACGATTATGCTGCAACACTTCAGTGAGTTTTCTTTGCATTGTGTCCAGTAGTTACAAACCAGTCCACTACGCAGTAGCTTTTAAGTACCTACTATCATTCATTCTTCACTTACATTTAGCTCAGCAGAGTAGCTACAATGCCTATAGATGAATGTATAAGCCCTATAGGATTTCAGCATTGGAATCTTATAATTTTATGTTTGAAATGATCAGGCGGTGGTACACGGGGATCAGTTTCAAATTTTATGATGAAATAAACTCTTGGGTAAGCTCCATCAGGGCAAGGAACTTGTCTGTTTTATTCATCAACTATATCCAGCTTCTACCACAAGAATTAATATAGACAATCACTAAAAGAATTAATATTAATTAAACAAGGAAGATAAATTACCTCAAAGTTGGTGTGATACTACTAAGAGAGATATAATAATTAGATGTCAAAAGCAGGAATAAGATTAGAAATAAAAATAACGTGACTAAGAGACTGAAACAAATCAAGAAATAGACAAACACCCCAAGGGTATCATGAAGAAAGTAAACTACAAATGTTGAAAAATCTAAGACATTTTCTAAATTACTACCAAATATGGCATATAAACAAAAATCAAAACAAGCCTTCTAACTAAAGCCATCTTTAACTCACAGGAGTGGAAATCTTCTTTGCCGTTTCTGTGATTACTTGTTCTAGAGGTTTCCAGATCTGAAATGCATAGCGACCTAAAAAAACAACAGGAATAAGAGCAAACATATTTTCCATAATATGGAAAGACAATACCCACAAGGTAGTAACTACAATATTTATCGATAGTTTCTTTTCTATGTATTATTTCAATAACTATTTCAAAATTTACCAGAAAGTTCTATTTTTCCAAATGTCTAATTTATTGAATGGAGGAAGCATTTCATTTTAACATAATTAAAATAGTTATTAGATTGAGGGATGTCTGGGTGGCTCAGCTGGTTCAGCATCCAACTCTTACAGGTCAGGTCATGATCCCAGGGTCGTGGGATCGAGCTCTTGCATTGGGCTCTGTGCTGAGCATAAAACCTGCTTGGGATTCTCTCTTTCTCCCTCTGCCCCTCTCCCCGGCTCACACATTCTGTCTCTCTCAAAAATAAAAAATAAAATAAAAATAAAAATAAAGTTATTATTTATCAAGTTCTAATTAATGATTATAAAATTAGAAAATGTCAATGTTTATGTATAATATCTTCTATTTATACGATAGGATAGGTAATCAAAAAAAAAAAAAAAAACATCCTAGTACTCTAACACAAACTATAGATAAAGTCCTTTTATGTATGTGTAGATTCACACATCTGGTTATCTGTACTGATTTTCCCAGTGATACTCACTTTGAAATACTTAAGAGAACAAATACTATTTAGGATCTGTAAAACATAGGAACAATTTTAATGGAATTATCTACAAAGTAAAAAGCAACTATGTAAGAAATATTCACCAAAGATATTCACTGTCAATTTCTCACCAAATTTAACTATTCTCCTAAAAGCATAATTTATTTTGGTGCTTTCTTTTCTTAGGTATCCTAATAATTAAAACTCCTGAGTCATCAATAGCAAAACAGGTCCCAAACTATTTTGAGGGCATAGAACAAGAATAAAATATTACCTGATTAATTTACCTTTTGTACCCTAATCAGCATTATGTACCGATCAACAGTAGTGTCTCTCTTCCCAAAAGTCTTGCTAGAAAACCCACTATGATACTCTGGATTTTATTCAATTTCCAACCATAACCTTCTTTGCAAATAAAGATTTCCACTGGGAAAGCTCAATTACATACACCTCTTAGAAATTTCCTGTCTAGGGGCACCTGGGTGGCTCAGTCGGTTAGGCGTCAGACTTTGGCCCAGGTCATGATCCCGCGCTTCATGGGTTCAAGCCCCACGTCGGGCCATGTGCTGACAGCTCAGAGCGTGGAGCCAGCTTCAGATTCTGTGTCTCCCTCTCTCTCTTCCCCTCTCCTGCTTGCACTCTGTCTCCCAAAAGTAAATAAATATTAAAAAAAGAAAACATTAAAAAAAAAAAAAAAAGAAGTTACCTGTCTAAACACACTATTATTCCTGTGCAAACAACATGTGAAAAATAGGATACTAGATATGGGAGATGGGAAATAGTCAATCCACATAGAAGAGAAAAAGTTCTTGACCTCAAGGAGGGCATTAAATAAAGGGAAATTAAATAAGTTAAATAAGTGACACTGAATTAAGTGAGAGCCTAACTCATCCAAACCTCTTGTCCTATAGATGTCAATTTCCATTTGATTCCACAATAGTACACAGTATAGCTTTTAAATTATCTCAAAATTTAAAATATAAAAGCACATATAATCAGGCAGTCTTGATGAAAAAAGTAGGTAAAGTCTTCAACAAGTGACATCTGAAGGTTTACTTTAACCATAAACCAGAAGACCAAGTTCCAACAAGTCTAAATGTACTTTCTCCTAAATTCCATTATTCAGTTGCATTTGGCTCTGGAAGAGAGCTGCCTGCTATTAACATTCTAGTTAGTAATAAGAACTTGGCAAAAGTGTGGTACGTACACAATTCACACACCAATTCTTCTCATTTTAGAAAGAAAACCCTGGCAAAAGTACAGCATCTGTCTTTAATTTCAAATAAAAATCTTCCATTTGAATTTCAAAATAACTATACCTATTCTGCTAAAATAGTTGATACTAAAATTCACGTTTCATGTTTAGGGCCAAGTTTGTCAGAATTCCTTTTTGGACGATAGTCTTCTCAGAAAACCTCAGTGTAGTCATCACGATGAGACACAAGACGTTGATGGCACAAAGACCAAGAGAATCTGAACCACTGATCTTGATTCTTAAGTGTTTATGCTTAAGGTGCTTTAAGAGAGTTGCGTGAAATTAAGTATCATATAAAACAAAACAAAACAACAATCTTTTATGTCCCATTTTGCAATTGGATCTTACCAACTCCATATAACCACAATGGAATGTAGCTTCACTTAGAGAAGATCCAACAAACAAAATCAAATCCACGAAACTTAAGAGACACAAATGCTAAAACAAAAAATGTAATGAGAGGGGCGCCTGGGTGGCGCAGTCGGTTAAGCGTCTGACTTCAGCCAGGTCACGATCTCGCGGTCCGTGAGTTCGAGCCCCGCGTCAGGCTCTGGGCTGATGGCTCGGAGCCTGGAGCCTGTTTCCGATTCTGTGTCTCCCTCTCTCTCTGCCCCTCCCCCGTTCATGCTCTGTCTCTCTCTGTCCCAAAAAATAAATAAACGTTGAAAAAAAAAAAAAATGTAATGAGAGATGCTCTCAGATCAACATCTGATTAGGAAATAGCTATCCAATTTACAACTGGAAGAGATAACAATTTTGCTTTAAATTTTTATAACTATTCTTTGGTGATGTGGACAGTAAAAGAAATTCTCCCAGGTTTTCGGAAGAAATTACACCAATGTGTTAAAAAAAAATGAAGTAGTTAATACATTACAGGGAATAACTATGCTCATCAAAAAAAGTGACTGCTCAGGAAATGTGACATCTTACTGCAAGAAAAAAACAAGAATAAACAAACAAAAAAACAAGGGAGAACAGAGGAACCCCATATCACTTACATTGCTTCATACTGAAGAATGTTTTTAAAGTACATTATAGATCAAGCTAAAAAAAAATACTATGAAGATCAACTATTATTGGGGCTAGTTTTCCTAGCTTCTTATTGTTAATTTTCTTCACTACACAGTTATCTAGCTTTTGCTACACTGACAAATGTTCAGGGACTATAAATGGAGAAACAAATGAGAATGTATAATGTCTTAAAACCCAAACCTCAGAATACAGAGGGTACCCTCATGAATCACTATAGAAGCTATTTGGAAATATTTCTCCTGCAACATTTATTGAGAAGTATGCTTTACTTATCTTACCTGCAAAGGCAAGAGTTGCAACACCCAGTCCGACAGCTATCAAACTTCTTGCCTGCAAAGGAAAAAAATGATTATCACTTATAGTCTTACACTGGCTTTTTTTTTCTTCAAGTAAACCATTTAAAATAATGAGAATAATTAAGTTAAATATTACATTTTACTCAAGCTCTGCTGTGAAAAACAGAATTTTTTTTTAAATCTGCAGTGTCTATGGGATTCTACCTGCTGTGTACCATATTAGCTAATTTTCAGTAAACTTGGGGCACCTGGGTGGCTCAGTCGGTTAAGCATCCGACTTCCGCTCAGGTCATGATCTCATAGCTTGTGAGTCCAAGCCCCGCGTCAGGCTCTGTGCTGACAGCTAACAGCCTGTAGCCCACTTCAGATTCTCTGTCTCCCTCTCTGTCTGCCCCTCCCCTGCTCATGCTCTATATCTCTGTCCTTCTAAATAAATAAACATTAAAAAAAATTAATTTTCAGTAAACTAAAATTATTCTAGATTTCACTTAATTTCTGTATATATGAATTCATTCTACCCAAGAGCTTTTATGCTAAAATATTTTCTATAGGTTATTCTTAATAGTGGTTAAATATATTTATCTTCTACAAAGATAGAAGGAACATATTTCCTTTATATTTGCAATAGCATTTGCTATCTTTTAAATTTTGATAAAACATTAGATCTATGTTTAGTAAAGAAGTCAAAGTGCCAAAAATTAGTAAGAATTATGAATAATTTAAAAGTTAGTTTATTTCTACCTTTACAGACCAATGTAAAGTTTTTTAAATAAGAGCCAAGAATTTAGAATCCATAAAGTTATGAGCTCATTCTGATCAAAATCTAATTTAAATTGGTTATATACTCCATATTATTCTATGCTTTTCTCCTTTACCATCTCAGAAAAATATTTAAATCAAAACAGATAAGGTTTACATAACAGAGCTCAATAGCTCCCTCACCCCAACATCCATTCCCCCTTTCTTCTCTAGGATCGGGAATTCCTATTTTTAGTCAGACATATTTCCAAGCCTCCCTTAGACTATGACTATGTTAACTAAATACTGGCTTATAAGATATTAGCAGGATGGTATATGCAACTTCTGAGAAGTCCTTTGGGGAATGGAAGAAATGTCCTTCTCCTTTTCTATTCCTCCTTCTTACTGGCTAGAAATGTAGACATTCTACCTAGAGCAGCCATGTTGGATAAAGAAGGAAAAACAATGAAATGAAAGGAGACTGTGGCCCAGATGATCAGGGAGATGCCATAGCACCCCAGGACTGCCTCTATTTACACAAGATAAAAATAAAATTCTATCTTTGTAAGCCACTATTATTTTTAGGCGCTTGCAGCCAAATCAAATTTTGATGGATACAGAATTCAGGAGAGACACGACAGGAATGTTTTTCTCTAATGGTGAGAGGTAAATCTGTAAGATCCAGGAAAGACTAAAAAATACATCTAGAAAAAAAATTTCCTCAGTAGGGAACAGAATGGATTCATTTCACACTGGTGCAGAAGTAGTAAGACAGAGGTTGAGCCTGGAGGGACGTTATGAAAGTGCACTAACTTTAATATCCAGCATCTGTCTCTTAGAAATCTAGAGCTCTTCATAGACAAGATGAAGGAAGTTCATCTATGGTTCTCCTCCTCAGTTCTAATGCTAAGATATACTTTTTTACCAGGCAGTAACACTGGACACCCTAGTAAAGAAAGATTTTTTTCCCCCAGCAGAGCAGAGGAAGTCTAGAGCTAGCTACCCAGAGAGGCAAAACAGTTTCCAAAGTTCCCTTCAGGTTGTCTAGACAAGTTGTCTGTCCTGAACAGAAGGGAGGTATAGATTTAAAGAGTATAGATTTAAAGAGGATATTCTGTTGAGGTATATGTTTACCATTTTCTAAAGCTTCCCTGAGGCTGTATGGTTTGAAATTTCCAGTCTTATCTTCCACTGGTTCACTTTAATGAACCTCAGTCCTAACAAACTACTCAACTGTTTCATGTGTGAATTTATTCCTTCCTTATAACCTTGTTTAGTCTTTCATCTGTCTAGAAATATTTATATTTGCCTACCAGATATGTCCTGTTCTTAACACTTTAGTCTAAATCTGCCACAGAATTGGAGAAGTCATTTGTAACACATAATAGACAATGAGCATATATCCAAAGACATGTACAGAATTCCTCCATATTACTAGTAAGGGAGACAATCCAACAGAACCATGGGCAAAAGGTCAGGGACTTTATAGAAAAAAATCTAAATGGCTAATAAACATATGAAAAGGTACTCAACTAAAAGAATACCTAGGGGACGCTAACAACAAAATGCTGCAGAAATATTAATACCAGCACATAAAGACCTTTGGCCTTTGTGGAACTTCTGTCCGGTGAGGCATCTCAAGCGCGAAACAACAGTATCTATACTTCCTAGGGTTATTGTGAGGATAAAATGTAATTATGTATGTAAAGGACTTAACACAGTGGGTTGGCACATAGTAAACAGTCAGTAAATGTGAACTGCTTTTAATATTATCAACAAAATAACTACTATTAATTGAATATAAGTGGTATAGCAGAAAAAAGAACAGTGTTCTGCAAACACTTAAATTTGTCTAAGGGAAGATTCATAGAAGTAATTTTTGAGGTAGGCCCCAGAAAATGAGTTGGTCTTCTCTAAATTAAATAATACAAATTCTCACATTTCAAAAAACCATATTTGAAAAATATAGTCTTAAAAAGTTGTGTTATTCTAATTTCACATTTTTATAGATTAATAATTGTGTCACTTTTACTATTTTAACTACTCAAAATACAAATTGTTGCCTCTACAATTCCAAAGAGATTTTCATTTGGAGGTATTTATATCAGAAACATTAAACCATTAGGCATCTGGTCATTTTTCCCTTTAATATGTAAATCTAAAATGTTTAACAATATTCAATTGAATTCAACAAATAAGTATTAAGCACTCTGCTGTCATTCTCCATTTGTCCTTCTAGATTCATTCTCCACCCTTCTCTGACTTGCTCTGTACTTCTGCATCCCCTTATCCACATTATCCAAGTCCTCACTTGCCCACTAGTTTCTGTCTGGGTTTTACCAAAGAGAGGAAGTTTCAAAAAGAACACCAGGCACAGGTGACGAATCCCAGGAGAGGACTCCAAACACTTCTGCCTGTTGCATCTTGGTATCAAAGTTGCCAAGGAAAACATTACACAGTCAAGCACTGAAAAATGCTTTACTTACGCGAAAGAAGACAAAGTTCAGCTCCAGCTGTATGCATCAGTCCGTTATGGCTAATGGGTTCCCCCTCCCCCACCCCCAGTGCTAGCTAACTAAGGGAAATGGGCCTACAAACACCCACCCCTCTGGTGGCGCAACAGAAGGACTCACCCCTCTCCACCCCACACCATCCCTGGAGTCTGAAATACTGAAAGCTGAGGGCATATGTGAGAGCCATTGACTATGCTTCAGCAGAACAAATCCCACAAAGGTGGTAATCCCAGCACAGGGTATGTGAACTCCTCATCTCTTGGTAGGGAAGTATTCTGAGCCCAGCACCCACTTTTATGTGGCCAAGTGGGATTGAGAACTGCACACAAAAGACCATCTTCTTAAACAGGAAGCATCAGCAGAATAGCAAAAGGTGGAAAAAGATAGAAGTAATGGTACAATTTACTTCCTGTTATGTTTCCTTTTCAGCCACAGCTCCTGTTAAAGAGCTCCTCTTCCATGCCCACGACTCTCATTGGGTTCTGGAACATACATAATTCCCATTCTCTTGCCCCTTTCTCTGGGTGGATAGCAGTCCCCAACCATTGCTAGCCCCTGGATGATTCATCACCCATTTCTGGTTACCTTAAACCATGCCTACCTCTGCAAATAATCTCTTCATTAAACTATCTTCAAAAAAAAACCATCCATTACTGCCAGGACCCTCACTGACACAAAAATTACTGTACATCAGTCACTATATTATGCACAACAGACATAGCATGTAGCAAGGCAAAGGTCCATATCAAATGAGTCCTATGTAGGACCTGAAACGTGATGGGCCTCCAACGTTTAATCTCCCAAAGACCTTTATTTTTACCCTTATTACAACATTTACTACACTAGTTTATAGTTAGATGTGCTCTGTCTCCTTTAGCTTTTCTACATATAAAGAACCTTTTAAAAATCTGGTTAAATCTATGGGTCACCCCAGAAAACCACACATAGGTACACACAGCGAATTTTTTATACATAATTTGAAGGGATCCAAAGGTTTCTCTGAAGCCCTTTAGTTCACAAGCCCAACATGAGAACCTCCATAAAAAATATATAAATAAATAAGCTCGCTAAGGTCAAGAAGGGTGTATCATTTACCTTCGTGGTCCTAGAGCACATGAGAAGACCTGCCACATATATTTCACTTTACATTCATTCAACAATACAAGAAAAGTATTAATAATACAATAATATATCAAAATAATACCAGAAAAATAACACTGACGACAGAGTTAACCTCTGTTTCTCAAGACTAACTTTATAGAAAGATAAACATGAAAGGCCTTACAACCTTTAAAATCAAAAAGAAACCAAACCCAAATTAGGTAGATCACTGGCGCAGATAAGAATGTTCAATATATGACCAAAAACTGCAGTCAAATCTTATTTACCCACAGTGAATGGACAAAGCTGTGCACAGCTTTCATCAAAAACTCATCTTTCTGGGGCACCGAGCTGGCTCAGTCGGTTGAGCGTCCGGCTTCGGCTCAGGTCATGATCTCATGGTTTGTGAGTTTGAGCACAGCGTCAGGCTCTGTGCTAACAGCTCAGAACCTGGAGCCTGCTTTGGATTCTCCCTCTTTCTTTGTCCATCCTCCACTCACGCTTGGGCTCTCTCTCTCTCTCTCTCAAAAATAAATAAATATTAAAAAAAAAAAAACCAACCTCATTTTCCTTATTGGAAGAACTATAACTGATTTACCTCTTTAATTATATTTTAATTAATTGATATTAAAATCGTTTACACTTTTTAAGCATAAACCATTTATAACAAATAAAAATATATTAATTGGAAATTGAACTCCACTTGAGATTTTCAAAAAATACCATGTATCTTACACAATCAGATCTTAGACTCTGAAATAAGAACATAGGTCTTTCTCATAAAGTTTTCTATGGAAATACTAAAACTGTTAGATATAAAGCAATTAAGTTAAAACTTTAACATTAACTGGTCCAAAATAAGAATATGATCAATTTCCTAGAAAAACACATTTATCTGCTATGTAACAGTTTTTCATGCACTAAAACATCATTGGTATTTTTTTTTCAGACACAAATTGAGAGAGCTCTAAGGCAACAATAAATTCCCCCAGCCCTCCACATATCTGAATGACCCTAAAGGGGAAAAGAAACTATCTAATTGCAAATGTAGAAAACAGGAAGTACAGGAGATTGAATCTGAAATCTCAGCAAGTAGTTCACACAGAATTCTTGACAATACCTTTATTCGACTTTAATTTTTAAAAGTAAAATAACATCTAAAACATACTGGGGCGTTTAAATAGCCCATGGTTCATTTGGCCTAACTCTGTAAATATCAGAGAATTCCATCAACATCTCTAATTTACCACTATTCAAAAAAAATTTCGCATATGCTCTATCACTATGCTATTTCACATTTACTTAAATTTCAGTATTATATCCTCAGGCTAACAGGATCTAATTTCTTTCTTTTATATAAGCAACATCATATCTGATCCAGTGTCAAGCACACGATATACTTCAATTTTTATTTTGAATGTGTTTTAAATAATGATTCTTTAAAACTAAATTGCCAGTAACAGAACAACAAAAACGACACTGAAAAGACAATTTAAAAGCAAAATGGTGAATGAGGCACAGCATTACTACCACAAAGACAGTCATTTTCTAACAACTAGGCAATAACCAGGTTAAATGTCTAAAATTGCTCATGCGACTAGACATGGTACATCTGTGATTTCACAGAAAACTAGAGAAATGTTATTTCTTTGACTTAGGAAAATTACAATAGGTGCTGAAAATAGAAGAAATCAGGCAGTGTTCTTTAAAAAGAAAGATGTGTAGGGGCACCTGGGTGTCTCAGTCGATTGAGCATCCGACTCTTGATTTTGGCTCAGGTCATGATCTCACGGTTCGTGAGTTTGAGCCCCACATGGGGCTCTGCGCTGAGTGGGAACCTGCCTGGGATCCTCTCTCTCTCTGCCTCTTCCCAGCTTGTGCTGTCTCTCTCTCTCAAAATAAGTAAACTTAAACAATAAAATAAAAAACTGGGGCGCCTGGGTGGCTCAGTCGGTTAAGTGGCCGACTTTGGCTCAGGTCATGATCTCACAGTCCGTGAGTTCGAGCCCCACATCAGGCTCTGTGCTGACAGCTCGGAGCCTGGAGCCTGTTTCAGATTCTGTGTTTCCTTCTCTCTGACCCTCCCCATTCATGCTCTGTCTCTCTCTGTCTCAAAAATAAACGTTAAAATTTTTTTTAAAAAATAAAATAAAAAACTGAAAAGAAATATGTGTATACAACTGTACTCTGACTTAGCTACAACTGTCACAGGTGTCATACATACATAGGAGAGATAAGATGGTAAATATGGATGCTATACAAGGATTTTTGTTATTGTTTTTAGAAATATCCACAAAGCCGCCTTGTGCAAGTTTTAGTTTTGAAACATCGTCTCTAAAGATTAAGATGTATATGGGTTTGAAAGCAGCTATTATTTTCTAGGTATACAGAAGATCTAAATAAATTCTTAGATACATTTTTCTTTTCTGTACAAAATTAGGCTAGCACATACTTAAAGAAGCTGATCTTTCTACAAAAATGTGCACATATAAGAAATACAAATACCATATAATTTAACTTACGTGGAATTTAAGAAAAAAAACGAATGAACCTGGGCAGTGAGCACCTGGATGGCTCAGTCAGTTAAGTATCTACTTCGGCTCAAGTCATAATCTCCCGGTTCCTGAGTGTGAGCCCAGCGTCAGGCTCTGTGCTGAGCCTGCTTTGGATTCTGTGTCTCCCACTCTCTCTCTGCCCCTCCCCTGATTGTGCACTCATGCTTTCTCAAAAAACAAACAAACAAACAAACAAACTTTTAAAAAAAATGAACATGGGAAAGGAGAGAGGCAAACCAAGAAACAGACTCTTAACTATACAGAACAAACTGAGGGTTACTGGAAGGGAGATGAGCAAGGGGATGGGTTAAATAGGTGATGGGGATTAAGGACGGCACTTGTGATGAGCACCAGGTGTTGTATGTAAGTGATGAATCACTAAAATCTACACCTGAAACTAATATTACACCATATGTTAACTAACTGGAATTTAAATTAAAACTTGGGGGGAAAATGTTCACCTAAGAAAGAAATCAGTTACAAATCAGTTAAAAATTCCACCAACTAATTCTTTACAACTGGTCCAGACTAGTGTTTGGGAACAGTGGTCTATATATAAGGAAAACAGAAAATATTCTACTTGCACCAAATTTGGAAATTCAGCTCTTAACAATTTCATTATGGTCACCATGGAAAACAAAGACTATATGTACACACAAAACAAATGTATGTGACATTGGCCAATGGTATTTAATTAAGTCTTAAAAATTCATGACAATTTTAGATTATATCTGTGAAAAATGCCACAAAGCGGTTTTCACTTTTCATAAAGCATTATCTTTGACCATACACAAAGTATGAATATTTTAAATTTTAAAATGTCCAGGCATATGCATAATAGCATATGCAGAAACCAATGAATGGTAACTTCTCAACGAAATCATTGATTGGTTTCAAAATGGTTAGAGAGTTACCACAGACAATCTTTTCCCTAGACTGCTAAGCCTGGCTGAAGAAAAGTTTTATGTCCACACTAAATGGCATCAGTAGAAAATTATGGCTTCTGATGTCTGCTGACCTTCAAATCTGTTCAGTATCATCATCATCCTCAACCCAAATTCATACCGTTCCTCTTTGCCTTTACTATTCTAAATATTTACTTTTTAAATAAGACTTCATTCATGTTTTTCATCCATGCAGCAGGTATGAACTCTCTCAATCTTCCACCCTGATTATCCATACATTCCACTCCTGAATGTATAGATAAACATGGGCTTCAAAGTTAAACAGGTTCAAAATCCAAACCAACATTTACCAGTTCTGTTACCCTAAGCTGATCTGTCTGGGCCCATTTCCTCATCAATAAAATGGCAATGTGAATGCCTACGTCATAGGATGCTCAAAATGATTTATGAGACAAGATTATAAAAAATGACCAGCACACTGTGCAAACAATAGCAGATCTCTGCTAGTCCTTCTTTACTTTTACTCCTTTCTATTCCTCTCTCCTCAGTCCACCTGGAAAATCCCTACTTATTCCTCAACAAATAGCTTTAAGTCATCTCCCAATGAAGCTTTCCCCATTCACCTCCTCACCCAAGCAAACCTCTTTAGTGCCCTCACTAGTGCTCTCACGGTATTTAACAGATCTATTATAATACATGATACATTATTAATAATGGTTTTATCTGTCTACTTCAACCCCTCCAAAAAGGTGAGCTTTCTGGAAGTAGGGACTGTTTATCTCTTTGCATTTCTAAAATCTAACAAAGTATCCAGTACATGATAGGTTTTCAAAAACTTGTATAATGAGATAAAAATGACCTTAAGAAGGTTCCCCACTATCCAGATGCCTTTTGGAGTTTGTATGATTTGTGTACTACATTGGTGTCTGCTACTGAACAGAATTTTATTTGAAATAGGAAAATATAATGGACAAGGACAGTCACATTTAATTAAGAAAATAACACATAATCATGTCTCTAAACATCCTGGACCAGATAAATACATATCCAAAAGTCTCATGGATGACCAAGAAAATGAAGTAAAAAGTCGTACGTCAGTAAATTTCATTACGTAAGTGAAGATAATCCACAGGTCCATATAGGAAAACATGAAGAAATGATTGAGTTGTTATACAAAGAAAAATAAAGAAACTCCCAATAAAAGAGTTAGATATTTTTCAAGTAGCTATTTGGAGGCCATCTCTCATCTCTGACTGGTTGACTGATTTCAATAAATACTCAGTGAGTGCCTACGATATTATATGCCAGTCACAATTCTAAGTCCTGATGATTTATCAGACAAAATCCTTATCCTTCTGAAGCTACATTTTAGCACAAGAAATAGACATTAAACAATATAAATCAGGAAAAGAGACAATAGAAAGTGTTATGTGCTATGGAGAATATTAAGCAGGTAAAGACAAGGATGTGTATTTATATACTGAGAACAGCAAATTTAGATAGAATAAGCAGGGAAAGATTCACTGAAAACGTGATTTTTGGAAAAAAACAAAAATAAAACTGAAGGAAGTCAAGAAGCCATGCCAATATTTAAGGAAGATAGATCACTGGGCAGGTGGAACAAGTTTGAAGGCCCCAAAGCAGGGGTATACCTAGTGTGCCTGAGGAATACCAGAAGGCCAGGGTACACAGAGCAGAACGTGGGAGGGGGAAGGGGGGGGGGGGGAGGAAAAGGTAATGAGATCAGAAGATACATGGGGAACAGCTCATGTCAGGCCTTAAGGATCAACATAAAAACTTTAACTTCTCTCTGAGTGATAGGAGACTTGATTGTTTTGAGAAGAGGCCTAACATTATCTTAGTTAGAACTGTAAAATGACCACTAGTTGTCATGTTAAGAATAGAATGTCAAAGCCATAGGTATGGAGACGCGTTAGGAGCCTATTAAAATATCCAAGAGATAATGGTTGCTGGGACCAAAGTGATTAGTGACGGAGAGGGAGGGGGGCGGGGGTCAGATTCTGGATATACTTTCAAGATAAAGGCATTAAGATTTGTTGAGAGACTGTATGAAAGAAACCGTGTCTACTGACAGATGAATGGATAAAGAAAATATGTATATATACAAGGGATATTACCCACAAAAAAGAAGGAAATTCTAACATCTGCCAACAACGTGGATGGGCCTTAAGGGCATTATGCAAAGTGAAATAAGCCAGACACAGAAAGACAAAACTGTAAGATCTCACAGAAGCAGAGTAGAACAGTGATTGCCAGGCTGGGGGTAGGAGAAATGGGGGTGATGTTGGTCAAATTTTTAGTTATAAGATGAGTTAAGTTTTACACTTGACTTTGCTAAGAGTAGGTCTTTGAGTGTCTCACCAGACATATCCACACACACAATGTGAGGTGATGTATGTGTTAATTAGTTTGATTGTGGTAATCATTTCACAATGTGTATCAAATTGCATGTATACCTTACATGTAAACAATTTTTATGTGTCAATTATACCTCAATAAAGCTGGGGTTAAGAAGAGATGTCAAGGTTTGCCTTAAACAACTGGAAAATGAGTTCCCTTTTTGCTGAGAGTAAAGTCTGTGACAGGACTGCAGTCAGAGGAAAGGGAGGCCATAAGCTCTCTTTTGGTACTTATTTTTCTAAAAGCATGCCATGATAAGTGTAATACATAAAGCCCAACCAAAGCAGTATGTGAATTCATAACAACTGGAGAGAAAAAAAAAAAAAGGTCTCGTCTACGATTGGAAAAGAAGAATGAGCAAGTTGTATCAAAAAACACTCTTTCTTTGTTATCTTGCAGTGACTCTCAATTCTCAAGGGTTAATCACAAGCAAATCACTTTCTGCTGAACTCAGAATTTTATGCTGCCTTATTATTTGGTTCAATTTCTACAAAGAAAGCTCTTTGAATTTAGACAACATAAGTGGAAAAGAAAAAAGAGAGGAAACAAGAAAGACTGCTGGCAAATCAGCAGAATTTGGGAAAGAAAAGTACTGCACATTCAGATCAAAAGAAAGAGAGGAAGAGAACTGACATTCAAGAAAAAATGTCAGACATGATAAAATGACATTAGGAAGATAATTTTTACAATTACCCTTCCCTAAAATCTTCAAGCTGGCATGAATTTCACAGACTATCATATCTAAATTGGACTAGTCCACATTAATCTACCTGCCTTTACCAGCCATTGTCAAAAACAAACACGCTTGAACCTCTCTCAAAATACCAATTCCCCTGAAAATCTTAAATTACGTAAAAAGCGAAGGCAAAACTAACTACATCTGTATTTCCTCCACTTTAAGGTCACTTGAGGGGCGCATGGGTGGCTCAGTCGGTTAAGCATCCAACTTCAGCTCAGGTCATGATCTCGCGGTTCATGGGTTCGAGACCCGCATCCCAGCTCTGTGCTGAGAGCTCAGAGCCTGGAGCCTGCTTCAGATTCTGTGTCTCCCTCTCTCTCTGACCCTCCTTTCCTCTCTCTCTCCCTCTCTCTCTCTCTCTCTCTCTCTCTCTCTCAAAAATAAAATAAAAACATATTTTGCGGCGCCTGGGTGGCTCAGTCAGTTGAGCGTCCGACTTCAGCTCAGGTCATGATCTCGCAGTCTGTAAGTTCGAGCCCTGCATAGGGCTCTGTGCTGACAGCTCAAAGCCTGAAGCCTGTTTCAGATTCTGTGTCTCACTCTCTCTCTGACCCTCCCCCGTTCATGCTCTGTCTCTCTCTGTCTCAAAAATAAATAAACGTTAAAAATAAATAAATAAAAATAAATTAAATAAAACATTAAAAAAAATTTTTTTAAGTCACTTGATTTATTTTTAACTATAGACAAGCATTAATTTATACAAGACTACATAGTAAATCAAAGGGCAAAACAAAAACAAAGCAAAACAATAAAACAAAACAAAGCCAAAAGTCAAACATAGTTAAGAAACAAAACTCAGGCATGGTCCAATTGAGTATTTCTCCACTTTCTCATATAATTAAAATCCCCAAACTGAAATCCTTGCTGTAAATAGTGATTTCTTAAGAATAGTCTTCAAGTACTATTTTGCATTTCTTCAGTGACCCACTGATGTAAACCTTATCTCCCCTTTTCCTAATAAGATAAGCAGCTTTCTTTTTCACATTCAATATAGCTTGTCAAAATCCTGCCCCAGTATCAACCTAGCCCTGGATGCCTCAGAGAGCACAAAGAGCTCCCGGGCTCATCACAGGTTTGCCAAACCAGGCTGTACATTTGGTTTCATGTCCTTAAACCTAAAGACACTGTGATGGTTCATTTCATATGTCCATTTGGCTACGTCAGTCATTTAAACACTATTGTGTAGGTATTTCATACCTGTGGCTAGTGCGTATTATCTTTAAAGAAATTTATCTTTGATAATATTGGTGGGCCTCACACAATCAGCTGAAAGGTTCCCTAAGGAAGCAGAAATTCTGCCTCAAGAATAAGCTGCTGTCTGAAAGCTTCCAGCCTGCAGGCCCGCCCTACAAATTTTAGACTTGCCAGTCCATGTAACTATTTAAGCCAAATCATCAAAATAAATAAATAGATAAATAATACATACTACTTGGTTCTGTTTTCTGGAAAATCCTGACTGATACAGATTTCTGCTTTAGGACCAGAAAATAAAGCTTTTAGGCATATGCCCTTGATTCATATATTATTCACTAATTAAATCAACATTTAAACATTTAATCTGGGTGCCTACTACAGACCAGACACTGCAGTAGGGATAGAGAAACAGATCAGTAAGTTTCAGTTAGAGAAACTAACCTCACAAAGGTTACAAACTGATTCACAATCTTAAACCATGCATGCCTTCAAATTTTACTAGTTTGCTTTCATTATTTTATTTATCCATAAGTATATTTAATTCCTTTTAAAACTTACTAGATTTTTAGCTAGAAATACTTCTTGGATAATAAAGGTATGCTAATACTAGTTGTCAATGATTCTCAAAAGTTGATGCATAGGACACTTCCATTCTTAGGCTCAGACTTTAAGTCAGATTATGGACCACATATAAAGCATGCTCTAGGCTACTTGCAAAAGCACATGGTTGTAAACCCCATCCATTTTCTCGTGTTGCTATATTAATATGTGGGAACATCGAAGTTAAGATCCACCGCTTTATACAATTATACTGAGATAACCAGAGCGCTAAGAATAATCTAGTACACATACTTTGCTAGTGTTAACACAGTTCATCAGTAAATTTTGGAACAAGGATGCACTAAGTAAAAACTATTCTATGCGTATAAAATTATAATCATATAGTAATTGGAATTAGAAATTTTGTGAAAACTTTCACTTTAACACTAGATATAACTTGAGAGGGGAAGACTTCATTTTAATATCTTTATTTCATTTTCGTTGATGTAGTAGGGAGCAATGGAATTGAGAGGCTGAAAGAGGGCTTTTGCAGATATTTGACAGAGGCTGCCAATAAGAAACCTGTACCTACTCTTACACATTTTCCGTAGGAGCTGGTCCCAACCCTGTATCCAGAACACGGCACTTTTTATTAAAATAAGTTCTCTCTCCTCTGAAGCTGCTGGCTGTGAGCAAGGGAGCAGAGGTACCTGAGTCATATCCCCACTACCCTCACTGACTCCACTAGTCCCTGCCCTTCTATGTCACCACCCTTCACGAAAAGGTGATATGATCAATCCTTATCCCTAACAGAGAAGAGTGTTGCGAACATGGCTTTTCAGCTACTAAACAGGAAAGAAGAAAAATGGAACTACTCTAGACAAGGCAGCAAGATCAAGTAAACTCTCAAATATGAAAGAAATCAATGTCATTGGAATCTCCCCTATTCCAACATCAATACCACCTCTCTATCTCCCAGTTTATTTTTCCATTGTGATCCCAGAATTGTCTCCCTTACTAAATCATGAGCCTCTAGAGAGCAAAAAGTAGGCTTTATTCATCTTTATATTCCCCAAATATAGTATGGGCTAAATAAGCTAGTAGTTAGTTGACAGGATGGATGTATATGGGGACAGATGGTTAGACAGACAGATGGCCAGCTGATTGAGTACTCTGCTTCTAGGCAATAGATGGCTTCTGAGAAGAGTCCAGATAAAGCTGAAGGACACAGTCAAGGTTAGGCCAAAGAGGAAAAAGGGAAGGTATAGAGACAAAATAAAGGTTAGAAGCTGGGAAACCTGACTTCTGACTAGGGTTCTGCCCTTAACTCATTGTGACCTTTGGTCATCCCAAGTGAATGTGTATGTGTGATAGAGGGCAGGGATCATCTATAGAATATATTAAATATCTATAAAATGTTAAATACAGATTAGACTAGTTACCTATGGAATATTTTAAACAGATTAGATCAGACAACTCATAAAACATAAAGTCAACCTTCCATCTATTTAACAATATGGAATCATTTCAAGATTAAGCAGACAGACCAAAAACAGACAAGATTTTTGAAGCAAAATTCTGATCAGAAAGCTAACTCAGAATGATACTGAAAAATAACCACAGCATTTGGAAAATACCTATTAAAAAGTAATAACTATCATAGGCTCTGTATTCTTCCTTTGTAGCTCTTGATGTTAAACACATCAAATCTATAAATACAACTTCTGAAATGTGTTCTTTGATCTGAAGCTTCAGATATACCTCTTCTCAAAAGCTGGGTCTTCTGGGCACTTCAAGGTTCATTTAGGTCTAAGAGTTACTTTAACTTGTTCATCACTGCTATTTAATTTGCTGGTCTTAAATTGATCTCTTTTATGTTTAAGGAGTATCCTCAGTTCTGTTTTCTAAAATTTGGAGGACAGAGACTTTTTTATCCAACAGATATCCTTTACCATTTTATTCCTGTACTTTTATTAAATTATTTCCATGTCCAGTGATGTCCTGAATTAAGAGTTCTAAACTATCCTTGAATTACAGTTCTAAACAAATTTTGCCTTTCTTCAAATGAGCTTTCCCCTCCCCACACCTCCACACTCAATACATACTTCTTCCCTCAATACATCTCTTTCTGGCAAGTTTCCATTTCTCTTTAAAAATGTTTTTTTCAACTGAGAACAAACTGAGGGTTGATGGGGGGTGGGAGGGAGGGGAGGGTGGGTAATGGGTATTGAGGGCACCTTTTGGGATGAGCACTGGGTGTTGTATGGAAACCAATTTGACAATAAATTTCATATATTGAAAATAAATAAATAAATAAATAAATATTTAAAAAGGAAAAAAATCAAAATGTTTTTTTCATGTTTATTATTTATTTTTGAGAGCAAGAGAGACAGAGCACGAGTAGGGGACTAGCAGAGAGAGAGAGAAGACACAGAATCTGAAGTAGCTTCCAGGCTCTGAGCTGTCAGCCCAGAACCTGACGTGGGGCTCGAACCCACAAACTGTAAGATCATGACCTGAGCCGAAGTCAGACACTTTACTCACTGAGCCACCCAGGCACCCCTGGAAAATTTCCATTTCTATTTGACTGTTTTAAAAGGTACAAGCAGAAATACACAAATTATTCTAGATATAGAGACACCATACTTTTATACAAAAAGATATGTTTCTGTTTTGCTTTATTTCCAACAGCTTCCATAGGGTGTCCAATGTTTTGTTGTCGTTTCTGACTAATACAGTAAGTCAATGTCACAATCATAGAGCTGAAAGGAATTACAGAAAACATCTAGCATAGAAAAACCCACATTTTATAGAGGAAGACACTGATGTCCTAAAAAGTGACATTCCTTGTCCAAGGTTTAGCATTGGTCATTAGTGTCTGCACCTGGACTAAAATACAAGTATCCTAATTCCAGACCAGACCCTATGTCTTCAAGCAACAACTTAAAATTATTGCCATGCCCTCTCCTGCTTGCACTCTATCTCCCTCAAAAATAAATAATAAACATTAAAAATTTTTTTTAAAAAAATGGGGCACCTGCGTGGCTCAGTCGGTTAAGCATCCGACTTCGGCTCGTGTTTCATGGGTTCGAGCCCCACCTTGGGCTCTGTGCTGATAACTCAGAGCCTGAAGCCTGCTTCGGATTCTGTGTCTCCCTTTCTCTCTGCCCCTCTCCTGTTGGCACTCTGTCTCTCTATTTCTCCCAAAAATAAATAATAAACATTAAAAAAAATTTAAGTTATTGCCATGCTCTTTTAAAAGATTATAAAAATTCGTCAATCCTTCCAGTGTGAGCTGATAGGCAATGAAACATCCCTATCTGACTTCAACACCCATTCACAAACACCTTATAATGTCTTATCCTATTTATTAGTTTTTTAATGACCTAGAGAACATAATGTCATTTAATTATTTCATGCCAAACTAGATTCTAGCACCGGTCCTTGATGCCCTTACTCCTCATAATTCCCTATTTTTTCACAAAATTTTATATTCCCTCACCCACTCCCAAAAAGTTGTATTTTCAATACTCTCACATTTAATATAAAATCATTCAGTTTTGGGGCGCCTGGGTGGCGCAGTCGGTTAAGTGTCCGACTTCAGCCAGGTCACGATCTCGCGGTCCCTGAGTTCGAGCCCCGCGTCAGGCTCTGGGCTGATGGCTCAGAGCCTGGAGCCTGTTTCTGATTCTGTGTCTCCCTCTCTGCCCCTCCCCCATTCATGCTCTGTCTCTCTCTGTCCCAAAAATAAATAAACGTTGAAAAAAAAATTTTTAAAATCATTCAGTTTTTAAGTATGGAAGTGGACAAAACTGACCACTTCAATAAGCAAATAAGTGGAATTACTCATTTTCCTTCAACTTTTCTTCTGGATGGGAACATGTGGCACTCTGTCATTCTTTCAGTATAAAGACCAGTACTAATGAAAGGCACACAATTTAGCCAACAACTGAAAGTCTTACAAGTTGTTGAGGGAGTAACTCAATGAACAATCTCATGAACTGATGCTGGGAATGCAAATTGGGACAATCTGTCTTGAAAGTAATTTCAGCATAGGAATCAACAGCCTTAAATATATGCAAGACACTAGGCTCAGTAACTACAATTAGAAAAAACTACACTAAGAAAATAATCAGAGAGGTGCATAAAAACTTATATATGAGAATATTTATAACTGCGCTATTCATAATATAAAAAGTTGGAAACAATTAGAATACCCAACAACAGGGGATAATTAAATAAATTAGTGCATATGTGAAACATGCACTGACCTATCTACTTACAAATAAACTTTAAAAACAAATTCTCCCTGGCACTCCCCAATAAAAACAAATGCACTGATCTCTGGCATCTCCCTTTTTATCCTTGCACTTAAGTTTGCACCCTGAGCATAAAAATGATCTTGCTGAATCTCTAGCTGGCCTCTTCTCTATCATGTACTCCTACAAGCTTTTATTACACTGACTTTAGAGGCCCTGGGCAAGTACTCCCTAAACTCTCTTAGATTACATCTGATGTACACCTTACCTGCAACACTCTGTAGCTTTGCTTATTCTTCTTGCTTGGCAAATCATGCCACTTTCTAAAAGCTACTTTTACTCCCTTACAAGAACCTATTTTACTTTAGGCAACAATTTCTTGGAGTGGTAATACTCACAGCTTAAATTTCATTACACAGTATTCTTTTCTTCCTTTCTGAGTTAAGGTGAGATAAAATTAACTCTGCTTCAAGGTTTAAGAATTTTAAACTATCTTGAAGCATCTGAAGACTCTGAAAATTACCACAAATATCAGGGCTATAAATCATTTCTTGGAGTTGGATTTCATCAATTTCCGATATCTAAATGATGAAGCAGCAATATAATTTAGTGAAAAAGTCAAGGACTTCCAAAGTCAAAATTGGTTTCATATTCTAGTCCTGCCACTTACTAGCTATATGACCTTGAGAACTCTTTGGTCCTTGGTTTTCTTATATGTAAGAAAAGTAGCATCTAACTTCACAGGGTTATGATGAGAAATGGGACAATGTAATCACAGTGTTTGGTACTTAGCAGACATTAACTGTTAGTTTACTTCCTCCTTAACCATTTGCATGCACATCATGCACTCAGTACATTCATGCATATCATACAGTTTTATCTTCTTTTCATACATGCAATGAATAAAAATAGAAAATATTACTAATATTATGGAAGCAGGAGGAGACAGGTATGAAATTTTTCATTTTATAAAAGAACTTACATTTGAAAAGATTAAGAGGCAGTGTTTTGGGGCAAACAAATCTGGAAAAAACTTGTACTGGCCGAAAGTGAATTAAAAAAAAAAAAAACTCCTTTATTTATTTTTAATGTTTATTTTTGAGAGAGAGAGAGACAGAGTGTGAGTGGGGGTGGGACAGAGAGAGAGGGAGACACAGAATCCGAAGCAGGCTCCAGGCTCTGAGCTGTTAGCACAGAGCCCAACACAGGGCTCAAACTCACGAAATATGAGATCACGACCTGAGCTGAAGTCGGATGCTTAACAAGTGAACCACCCAGGCGCCCCCAAAAGTGAAAAAGTAATCCTCTACAAAATCTCGGAGTCAAAAACTCTATGATACCAATATAGACAACTTTAGTATCAGAAATAGATGTGTTAGGGGCACCTGGGTGGCTCAGTTGGTTAAGCATCCAACTTTAGCTCAGGTCACGAGCTCACGGTTTTTGAGTTCAAGCCCTGCATTGGGCTCTGTGCTGACAGCTCAGAGCCTGGAGCCTGCTTCAGATTCTGTGTCTCCCTCTCTCTCTGCCCCTACCCTTCTCTCTCTCTCTCTCTCTCTCTGTCTCTCTCTCTCAAAAATAAATATTTTTTAAAAATTAAAAAAAAAAGAAATAGATGTGTTGACACTTAGAAATGAGAATGAATGAGTCAACAGTTCTAAACTACATGATATTCCATGTAGTTTAAATAGAATAGTACAAGTTTTCCAGAATGGAGGGAAAGGCTGAAACGGGCTACCCTGAATCAGTTAAAGGAATATACAAACTGGGTATCAATTCAGAGCCTTTTTTAAAACTTCTATTTAAAATTCTTCACAGGGGTGCCTGGGTGGCTCAGTCGCTTAAGCGTCCGACTCTTGATCTCAGCTCAGGTCTTGATCTCAGGGTCATGAGTTCAAGCCACACATTGGAAAAGGGGTGTCAGTTGAGTGTCTGACTCTTGATTTCAGCTCAGGTCATGATTGCAGGGTTGTAGGATCGAGCCCTGCATCAGACTCCATGCTGAGTGTGGAGCCTGCTTAAGATTCTCTCTCTCCATCTGCCCCTCTCCCCTACTTGCATGCTCTCTCTTTAAAATAAAAAAATAAATAAAAATAAAAGATTCTCTCTCTCTCTCTCTCTCTCTCTCTCTCTCTCCCTCCCTCTGTCCCTCTCCCCTGCTCATGTTCTCTCTCTCTCTAAAAAAAAAAAAATAATAAATCTACTCTTTAAAAATCTACTAATTTTACAAAAACCATATATTTAGAAATATTATTAAATACTATATAGTAATAAAGTTTTTGGTGAATAAAACTGTAACATCATTGTATGTAGGCAGTATTTGAGGGGAAAAGTGCTGTTTGTAGTACCATCTGTAACTGATTTCATGGCTGGCTTAGTTCTTATCTCCTCAGTTCTATATGCCTGCTATACAAAACTAATTTTTTAATGTTTATTTATTTTTGAGGGAGAGAGACAGCACGACGGGGGAAGGGGTAGAGAGAAGAGGACAGAAGATCCAAAGTGGGCCGTGCGCTGACAGCAGAAGTCGGATGTGGGCTCGAACTAACAAACCAGGAGAGTATGACCTGAGCAGAAGTCGGACGTTTTAACCGACTGAGCCACCCAGGCACCCCCAAAACTATTTTTTCAGTTGTGATGGTGATGATAGTTACTGTGAAATTCCAGAGATACCAAAAGGAAGTGGAATTATTCTCTGGAAGACCATAATAAATTACTTAGAGGAATATGTGATATTTTACCTTATCCCTGGACATAGGCACTTCTGTTCACTGACCTGGTAAAACTATAACAAACTTGAAAAATAATGATAAATACAGAACAATTGATGAATCTCTCTCTCTCTCTCTCTCTCTCTCTCTCTCTCTCTCTCTCTCTGATTTCACAATCCCCTGACACTCTCTGTCGGCAGATATTGAAAAACAAAAATAAAGCCAAACCAACAAAGCAAAAAAGTGCATTGCTGAAGCTGTAGGAGAAATGCCACATTCTCTAGTGGACTAAAAGCAAAGCCACTTACTCCAAGACAAGGAAGTCTTTTACTATCATACTTCATCAGCTACACAAGAGGAAGATAAGGAAAATGGGGACAAGTTGGGTAAGAGGATAAAAATGAAACTATTAGGATCCAGAGTTGTGACCCAGAATGAAGTTTCCCATGAGATAAAATGTTATACACACAAGGCTTCTTGGAGAAATGGCTGATTCTAGGACAGGAGCAAGAAATATACAAAATAAGCCTAGAACGCCTTATAGTGCCAGAAGTAAGGAAGCGCTCAAAAAAACTCCACAATAATGGGGTATGTCAAAGGTATATGGGAACCAACTGAAAGAGATACCAAGGCCGAAGGAAGAATAATTTAAACAACAAAATAAACAATACTGTTATAACCCAAAGTATAAATATCCATGAATCCAGGCCAATATAAATACATGATGGAATAAATAAATAAATGGGGGAGAAGAGACAAATCTCCTGTGCAGAAAAATTCCAAATACTTTCATAAAGAACTCCACCCTCAAGGAGGGGAAGCATAACTCCCTACTCCTTAAATGTAGGCCATACATAGTGACTTCCTTTCAAAAAGTCCAGTAGGGGAAGGGAAAGGGGAAAAAACAGCTAACTTTACAGTGGAGAAACCAGACAAATGCTACGTCATCAGATTAGTTCAAGGAGAACCCAAATAGTGAGAAATCATGTTTCTAGTACGTGCCTTCCATATGGACAAATTCCAGTGGAGGGGCACTACAAAATATCGGAATAAGCATTCCTCACATCTGTCAGGCGCATCAAAAACAAGGCAAGTCTGAGAAACTGTCGGCCAAGAGGAGCCAAAAGAGACATGAAAACTACATGTAATGTGATCTCCTGGATGAGATCGTGGAATACATTAGAAGGGCTGTAGGTAAAAACCAAGAGATTCTGAATAAAGTAGGGACTCTGGTTAATAATGTATGAAGCAACAATCGTTTGTTAATGATAAGAAATGTACCATACTAACACAAGATGTTAAAAGGAGAAACTGAGTGTGGGTACATGGAGATTCTGTGTGCTCTCTTCTCACTTTTCTGTAAATCTAAAACTGTAGTTGAAAAAACATCTAATTTTAAAAGAAAAAAAATGTTATATGTGATTAGATTTTTCACGAGAGCTAATAATGTTTATTGAATCCCTAACAGCATTTAGATAACATTCAGAGCACATAAGACAGTGAAAATGGAGTTCCTGAAATACTGTCTTACGCTGTGAGTTACATAGACCTGTGGGCTAAGGGAATACACACCATTTATAAACTAGTGTTTGGTAACACTGCTTGTAGGAGACTATGCTTTCAAATTTCTCACATCTGTGAAATTCAAATCACCTTACAGCTGAAAACAGATAAGAGTGTGTTGGTCCCAGACCTGTTTGCATTCACTGATCCATTTCCCGGCTTTTCCCTACTCTGTTCTTTTGGGAGGAGAGCTGAGTCCTGCAGGCTCCTGTGTCACCGGGCTCCAGGTGAGTCTGATGAATGGGGCTCAATGGTGGGAGACAAGAGGGTGGGGAAAAAGGAAAGTCCACAGTATTTCTCCCCTTTCCTCTGCCTTGTAGCAGCTCTCACAGCAGCAGCGTCTCCGAGGCTCCAGCTCCCTCCTGCACAGACCCCCACGGTCTAGTTACAGAACAGTGGTTATGAAAACACCTCTTCCTTTTGACCCTGCAGCCAGAGAGCGCTAGTGGCTTTTTCCTGTTCTCAGCCTCTGCACTGCCTCACAATGCCATCTTCTCAACAACTCCTTCACCTGTAAAACCAACTCTCTACATTCCATTTCCTTTGTTTTACATAATTTAAATGTGTCTGTTTTCCTGGTTAGACCTTGAGGACACAGACAGGTTGAAGGGCAATGGAGATGGAATATATTTTGAGTAAAAGCAGAGTAAAGAAAGCAGAATTCCGGGGTGCCTGGGTGGCTCAGTTGGTTAAGCGACTGACTTCGGCTCAGGTCATGATCTCGCAGTTTGTGAGTTCGAGCCCCACGTCAGGCTCTGTGCTGACAGCTCAGAGCCTGGAGACTGCTTCGGATTCTGTGTCTCCCTCGCTCTCTGCCCCCCTCCTGCTCATGCTCTGGCTCTCTCAAAATTAAATAAACATTAAAATAAAAAAAAAACTAAAAAAAAAAAAGAAAGAAAAGAAAGCAGAACACCTTTGGAGCTCATCCACACATCAACTGTGTGGCACTGGACAAATTATTTCACTGCTTTAAGCTTTGATTCGTTCATCCATCAGTGGGGGATTATAACAGTATCTACATTTCACCCGGTTATTACATGGACTAAATTGGTTCATGCATTTAAAGAACTAGCCTAATGCCTGGTACAAAACATTTAGCTACCACCACTATTACAGCTGCCATTACGGCTTCTAGACTCCAGAGGACTGTCCACTGTAATACAATCTTAACTGGTCTTGCCCTCTTCTGCTTCTCTATCCTCTACCCTTCTTGAACAATGCCCTAGGCTTTATCTTCCTGAAGCCCACTACTGATCACACAGCTCCTACAAAACTGCAACAGCCTATAGATAAGGTATTCGTTCCTTAACCTGCCACTCAGGTATATCCACAATCTTATCCCAACATATTTTCCCTTATTTTTTCCCCCTTAATATAAGCTACAGTTGGTTTTCTCTCTTTCTAGCTTCTCTTGAAAAATGAGATATTTTTCAAGGCTCTTGAGGAGAAACCCATGTTTGATTCATCTTTGTACTTACTACAGCACTTAGCCTCAGTACTTTACCTAATAAAATGGGACTCCGTATCTCACATTTAGGTAGTTTTGCTTTTGTCTCTCTTGCCCGAAGAGACATATCTAAAACATGTTGCTAAGGCCAATATCAAAGAAATTGCTGCCCATGTTTTCTCTTCTAGGAGTTTTAAAATAGGACAGCACTTAATAGAATCGGTCTTGCATTAGGTATTTAAATTTGATCCAATTTACCTTCTTGAGCAGTGACGGGCAAACTTAAAGCCCACAGGCCAAATGCGGCCCTCCAACTATTTTGTTGGATAAATAAAATTTTATTGGAATAAATATTTTTTGGAATACAGCCATATTTATGGATTATCTATGGCTACTTTTGGCTTTACAATGGCAGAGTTCGGTAGTATAGTAGCGACCCTATGGCCTGCAAAGCCTAAAATACTATTTAGCCCTCTACAAAATAAATTTGCTGACATCCGTCATTGAGAGTGGCAATCCTGGTTTATCCATATCCTCCCCACAGACATCTAGTATATAGCTTCCATATATTTGGTGTTCAAAAAAAAAAATTTTTTTTAACGTTTATTTATTTTTGAGACAGAGAGAGACAGAGCATGAACGGGGGAGGGGCAGAGAGAGAGGGAGACACAGAATCGGAAGCAGGCTCCAGCCTGTGAGCTGTCAGCACAGAGCCCGACGCGGGGCTTGAACTCACGGACCACAAGATCGTGACCTGAGCTGAAGTCGGACGCTTAACCGACTGAGCCACCCAGGTGCCCCCCAAATTTTTTTAATTAAACTGAATTGACAAACTTTAAAAACAGAGTTGGAGACTGTGTTATTGGAGGTTAATAAGCAATAAAATTACCAAAACCTAGAAAAGCACATCAGAAGTCAGAGTATTACGTATACTCTGACTACACAGACTATTACTTATATTTTAGCCCTCTCTTTACCATTAAAAAGTGAAACAAGAGAGTCTCATTTATCTTATTCTTTTTTATTCCTTAGGGCTATCAGTTCATAATTCTATAAAACATTTCTCTCATCTTCTATTTTTTTCCTATCCAGTTGTTTTCATTCAATTGCTAATTTAAACATTCAATAAAAATTTATGGAGCAGTAACCAGGTTACTGGTACTATGTTGAGAGCTGAGAGAACGAGGATCCTTAAAACTTGGTCCCTGCCTATGAAGGCTATCTAATCTTAGTTTAAAAGACATATTTCAAAAAAGAGAAGCACTATTTAAATACCAGCAAATCAACAAGTGGGTCAAGTCTGGTATCTGTTACTGTCACCTAATTTCAAATCTTCACCAGAAAAAAAACAAACAAAAAAAACCAAACAAACTAAAAAATTTAAATGTTCCACTACTATGAATCCAAGTATTTCTGAAAATTGGGAAAACAGCTCACTCCATCACAACTGCCACTGCTGGGGGAGGGGAAAAAGAGCATCAAATTTGTTTACTAATTCCCTAAGGCATTTTATTCTTCCAAAACAGCATAAGCAGTAAATAACCCTCTCAATAAATATAAGTTGCCTGAAAGTGTTATAAAATGCTGAAACTTCTATGGAGACTATAACACTTAAGTTCAAGATAGACAATAGCTGTACCAGTGGGAAATTAAGAAGGAAAAAAATCATTCTGCCTCAGGAAGAGGCAGAACTGGCGATGCAGAGAGTAAAGATGGAGACTATTCACTCATACCACAAATATTTATTTAGCATTTACCATATACATATACAAACATTTACTCAGCATGCACCAGGCCCGGTGCTAAGTAACACAAAGACTCCTGTTCTTCCTCAGAGGCTAACATAAAGGAGAAATCCTACAGAAAAAACACATTCATCAATGTCAGAATCAAACATTCATGTTTAAGTCACTCAACAGTAATAAAGTTAATAGCTGTTCATTTAATAAACAATTAAGTGACTACCCTGGGTCAATTACAGTGCAATCACAGAAGCATAAAAAAGTTCTTGCTCAGAAGACTTCACAGCCTGGGTGCTTATACAAAGATGAGTAACTTTTTAAAGTCTATTTATGTATTTTGAGAGAGAGTGTGCACATGCAGAGAGAAGGGGCATAGAAAGAGAGGGAGAGAGAGAATCCCAAGCAGGCTCTGCACTGTCAGCATAGAGTCCGACACAGGGCTTGAACTCAAACTGTGAGGTCATGACCTGAGCCGAAATCAAGAGTCGATGCTTAACTGACTGAGCCACCCTAGCACCCCAACAATGAATAATTTTGATATATGAAATATTTCAAAAAACTGTACAACTTTCTGAGGAAGTACACGAGGAAACATTACTAGGGAGAGGGAACTTGAGTCAGGCAAGGCTTCACATCAGTAACCTGAGTCTCACAAAATGAACAGGAGTTTGCCAGGCAAAGAATTTCAGACAGAGGAGAAAACCACACCAAGTGAAGTCAGAGCACAGGGTACAGTGCAGTGTGGGGAATGGAAAATAGGGTTGGGGTAAGTTGTTTGGGAGTCAGTTGATAGAAAGCCCTGTATACCACCCTGAGGAAAGTTTGGACCATGGTACACTTATAAAAAGGTTATAAAAATAACTGATGGCAGTGTGAAGTTTAAAAAGGATAAAGTACCAGAAGCCAAGAGGACTGCTTTTTAAAGGCTATTACAATAGGCCAGGGGAGAGATGATAAAGACTAACAGAATAGCAGTGGCAAGGTCAGAGAAAGAAATCAGAGATCAGGATAACGGACTAACAGAAGAAACCTGGAGATAGAGAAGAAACCAGAAGTGATAATGGCATTGTTCACGATAGGGGAAAGAAGAGAATCAGCTCGTATGGGGAGAGAACATAATAAGCTACATTTTAGGCAGCTGAAGTTTGTATTTTTGTTTGTAGGACTCAGTGGTGAGACAAGTGGAAATTCTTATTAACTCCATTCACTGAGAGAATAGTTCTCATTCCTTCCCATTCCAGAATAACATTTATTCATTCAGCAATTTCTTTTTGGAAAGCTTATCACATATCAGGCACCATTATAAATGCTGGAAAAACACAGACAGCAAGCAAAGTCCCTGCCCATGGAGCTTAGATTTCAGCCTCCTCTTATCATACAAAGTTAACCTCCGCTTATGATAACAGTGAGGGAAAAAATCAGATAAAATTAAAAATATGGGTATACAATATGTAAGTCATGTGATTTCTTCAAAGGGAAGCTTCAAGGTAAACATTTTAAATCAAATTGCAATGAAAAATACTAGAAGTGATTTGTTTTGGTAGTAAGTAGTTAATGACTTACATGTTTGATAGGTTTTCGTTTCCTAGCTGGCCTATACTGAAATGTGTATGTGGCTAATTACATGTTACACTATGCTACTGACACTAGGAGTTACGCTTTTTGGGAAAGTACTGAAAACTGAAGGCTATCATTTCATACAAACCGGGTTTTTTTCAAAATGCTTTAAAAACTGGTAATATTCTCTTCCTAACATTCAAGTTTCTTCTCTACTTTTTCATAAGAATCAGTTTTGCTACAAAGCAAAATCTGACCATGACCTCTATTAAAAAATTAATTTTAAGCCACTATTTTATTCAAGGTATGACACGGGTATTTTTGCCTGTATTTTTATCTTTTTAATCTCCTAAACTGGTTATTGCACATTAATTCCTAGTCTCTAAAGGGAAGTTTACCTGAGAAAGAGTTATTTAACATCTACAGCTGCTTTAGTATATTTCAACAACTTTAAAATAAATTGGATCTTTTTAAGAAACAATGTAAAAAATTTCTTCTTCAACTCCTTGATATTTTATTTTTTACTATTTTATTTCCTAAGATTACCCATATGTCTCACTCCTGGGTTGTTTCTTTTTTCCTAACACTTACTCTTTGTCAGCTTCCCATCACTTTCAGTACTTCCAAGCTCTCCCAAAATTATTACTATCAGTTCTCTTATCTTCGAACACATCATTGGTCATTACCTGGGCCAATGATTCCAACAGAAGCAGAACAGATCCTTAGGGACATTTTGAAAATCTGTGAGGACCTTTTGGTTGTCACAATCATTTGGATAGGACAGAGGGTATTTGATGGATGGGGAACCATTCATCCTAGAAGTCCTAAAATGTGTAAGACAACCCTGTATAACAGAGAACTGTCTGCATCCCTCAGGATTTTAAAAGATCTGCTGGGCATTAAGTAGGTGGAAAGTTTACTTATGATCATCTTAGTCTAAACTTTTATAATATAGTATATATAAAACATATCATTTTTGTGCTATTTAAAAAAAATTTTTTTTAATGTTTATTTATTTTTTGGGACAGAGAGAGACAGAGCATGAACGGGGGAGGGGCAGAGAGAGAGGGAGACACAGAATCAGAAGCAGGCTCCAGGCTCTGAGCCATCAGCCCAGAGCCCGACGCGGGGCTCGAACTCACGGACCGCGAGATCGTGACCTGAGCCGAAGTCGGAGGCTCAACCGACTGAGCGACCCAGGCGCCCCATTTTTGTGCTATTTTAAAGTAGACCAAATTTTTCAGAAGTGCAACTATTATTTATGTAAATTGAGGGAAGTATCCACTTTGTTGTGTTCAAAATTTTACCAAACATTGTTAACAATTTGGGAAAAATCAGTTTGTCAATGATGATGGCCCTTACGGTATCTGAAATGCCAGAATGCATGTGAAATCAGTCTGCATTTATAGTTGTCACATTCATAGTGATTCTTTGCAATATGCCAGCAATTGATTACTTCATTTTATCTTCTAATATAATCATGTCTGAGCATTTACATACCTAAATAGCAAACCTGTTATTTTCTAATAAAATATTTCACCTTTATGTTTCAGTTAAAGCACTACATTGGTTGTTTGTTTTTTTTTTTTTAATTGATTTATTTTGAGAGAGGGGGAGGGAGGGAAGGAGGGAGAGAGAGCGAAGACCGAATCCCAAGCAGGCTCTGTGATGTCAGTGCAGAGTCCCACGCGGGGCTTGATCTCACGAACCCGTGCAATCATGACCCAATCTGAAAACAAGAGTCAGACGCCACTTAACCAACTGAGCTACCCAGGTGCCCTGCACTGCGTTGACTTTTAAAAGTTATATTTATGAGTATATTTCATTGTCTATGATGATCATTTTAGGATATTACAGAAGACTTTACAAAATATTTATTATAAAAAAGGGGGCACTAGGTAGGACAGGAATCACTTTAGAATCACTGGCCCACACTTTAGCCTTCATGTGCCTGGACTACTGAAGACATCTAACTGATATCTTAAATTCTACACATACCCTCTTCCAAATGAAGTACCTACAGATGTGAAAGATCACCAATATTACTTCTATCTTCAAAATACCAGAGCTGCCAACTGCCTTGCAAGTCGGTCCAGTACTGAGATTTCTACAATTCTCCATAAAGAGATTCCTCTACCTAAGAACTTACCCGGTCTACATCACAGACTGAATATTACCCTCAAAAAGCCTTATTTCTAAGAAGTCAGCAAGTCACGGTGGAAGGGTAGAGGGAATCCTAGGTCTGCCCCTTATTATGACAATGATCCTGGGTAAGTTACCACTTTTTTTTTTTAATGTTTTTATTTATTTTTGAGACAGAGAGAGACAGAGCATGAGCAGGGAAGGGGCAGACACAGAATCTGAAGCGGGCTCCAGGCTCTGGGCTGTCAGCACAGAGCCCAACACGGGACTCAATCTCACAGACTGCAAGATCATGACCTGAGCTGAAGACGGACGCTTAACCAACTGAGACACTCAGGCGCCCCTACTTACCACTTTCTGAATCTCCTCATTTCTTAAATGAGAAAAAACCTTCCTCCCAAGGTTGTGGTATGAAATGACTCAAACAAGTAAGAGCTCAGAGCTTACTACTTCAAACCTTCACCTGTTTTGTTTACTCACCTATCCCAAGGCCTTAGAATAATAACTGGCACAGTATTCAAGAAGTGTCTGTTGAATGAAAACACATTGCTTCCGGAAACCTTCCCAGGCAAGCCCAATCTGACCACTCCAGAAATGTATCAGTTAATCAAGCAAGGATAACTGAGTGCCCACAAAGTGAGTGGTTACTAGAAGAAAATCCCCAGTCCCTGCTCTTAGGAAACTTAGAAAAATACCGGAAAACGACAGGTCAACATAAAAAATGTCATAGTACAGTAGTCAACAAAGGGTATGGGACAGTTAAATGCTGTGCATCTAAAGGCAAGGTCTACATCACGGCAGGCTGGCACAGCATGGAATGCCACGTGAAAAAGAAACAAAACAGCCATGTTTCTAGACTTCTTCCACTCTTCTTACACAAAGCCTGAGAGAACTCTACAACAGCCAAACCTGTCACTTCTCTGCTTAAAGCTCATCAAAATGGTATCACTGCCCTCAGGATATCCTAACTTGTTCACGTGTTTTATCAGATACTTTGCATGTTCTAGCCCCCACTTCTATCTGGCAACTGCACGGATTAATAATGTAGCCACTAGCTACATGTGGCTGAGCGCTTGAAATGTGGCTAGTCTCAGGTAAGATATGCCATTAGTGTAAAACACACCCTGGATTTCAACGACTTGGCACAATAAAAAAAGGATACAAATAAAAAATACCTCAACAGTTTTATATTGATTACATGTCAAAATATCAACGTGGATACACGGGGCTAAATAAAATACATTGTTAAAACTAAATTCACCTGGGGCACCTGGGTAGCTCAGTCGGTTAAACATCCGACTTCCGCTCAGGTCTTGATCTCCCGGTTTGTGAGTTCGAGCCCCATATCAGGCTCTGTGTTGACAGCTCAGAGCCTTGAGCCTACTTCCGATTCTGTGTCTCCCTCTCTCTCTGCCCCTCCCCCGCTCTCTCTCTCTCTCTCAAAAATAAACATTAAAAAGATAATTAAATTAACTTCACCTGTTTTTCACGTTTTAAAAATGGCTACAGAAAACTTAAAGATCTGTATGTGGCTTGCATTACGCTTCTACTGGACACTTACTTTTCCCAGCTCTGCATTTTAGCCTGAAGAAACCACTTGCAATTTCCAACTGGGCCCTGTTTCTCTGGCTTACGACACTGTAGACACTACTACCGGTGCCTGAAACACTTTTTCCTCTTCCTTTCGCTGAGTTATCTGCCACTCATTCTTCAGATCTTAGTTTTTAACCGTCTTTCTCCAAGAAGCCTCCTCTGACTTCACGCCTTACCCCGCAAGGCTGGAGTGCGGTCCACTCTAGGCGATAGGTGAATCCATCCTACCTAGGGATGATAGGTGATCGGCGAATCCATCCTACCGTACTTATCACGCGGTATCCGCAACTGCCTGTCTCCTGGTCTATCTCCCCGCAAGACTGTAAGCTCCTTGAGGGAACAGAGGCTACACACGCCTACTCGTCCACGCCCGGCACCGAGCACAGCTCGGCGCACGAAAGAGGGGGTGGGACAAGGACGTGAACGCCGGGACTACCACCGTCGGAAGGGAGAGAGGGGTGAGGAGTGACGCACGGCCTACAGGAGTACGCGGGGTGCCAGCAGGCAGGCCCGGAGACGGGCGGGAACGGCCGGCGGGACTCACCAGTCCGTGGTCGACGTCCGCATCGGCCCTTTTGGTCGCCGGCGGCGAATACTCGGCGTAACGCAGACCTTCGCCAGCAGGAGCGACGCCGCCACCGGCAGCCATGGCAATGGGAGGCGGGGAGGACTCCGGGCGCCGGGGCGTCGCCTACGAGACGGCCGCAGGGACAAACTAGTTAGGGCGGTTCACTCGCGGGTTTAGTTGGCACCGCCCCCCGCTGCCCCAAAGGAGGGCGTGGCCCCAGAAGATCTCCTTCTCACCCAGGCGGGGACCGTTTTGTCCCAGCGAAACCTGGGGTCAGACTCCGAGCTGAGACCCCCTAGGACGTGTAGGGTTTTTTGTTTGACGGAGATTCGGAGGCCCAAAGTCAAGGTTGGGCCTCTTGGGCATTGTGTGGTGGAGCTGGCTCTTCCCCAACCCTCCTTCCTACCGGGGGCCAGGATTTAAACCCTATGGTCTGATGTTATTCTCATCAAATTGCTATTCAAGGGAGACCCGGAGGCTCCAACCGCAATGCCTATAGGTCTCTGACCCACACCAGACCTTTCTTCCCACCCCCAACTACTGATCATACTTCTGTTTAATGCCGCAATTCTCCAACCCATGAAAGCAATAGAAGTGGTAATTTGCGTATTCTACCCTTCGCTCCGCATGGACGGTTATATTTAAGATGAAATTACAAAGAAGAAACATAAGGAAATAAACCTCACTCCCCACAAATGGTTTTGTGCTGACTTGGATGTAGAAAGATCCATTTTATTATTAATGTTTAAGTGAAGCCTTTTGGTGCAAAAATTCACCAACAGATGAAGCCAGTGAAGGGTTTTCCAACTCCTGAACCCTCTTAGCCCTTCTTTTGCCGTTTGTAACCATTGGAAGAGGTGTGAGTTCTAGTGTATGGTCTATCATTTTTCTGGGCTTGTGTCCCTGCAATACCCATTTACCTCTCCAAATCTCTCCTTATCTGTGGAAGGGGAATGACATTGCCCAACATTCAGACTCAGGGAAGTTGCAAGGATAAAATGAAAAAAGGCGGGGGGCGGGGGGGGGAGGAGAGAAGGATATGGAGGCAGTTTGTACGTGCAGTTACCGTATACTACACACAGTTACTACCACAATGCTGTTGGTATTTATGGGAGGGCATAGTCACTTTTAACAGGGATCTTCAGAGAAGGGTCTGATGACTCCAATTTTAAAGAAAAAGCTTCCACAGAGACTATCAGTTCTCAGCTTTTGGTTCGTTGCTAAGGTCACCCTCACCCCCAAGGAAAGGGTGGAAATGAACAATTAAGTCCCCTCTCGCCTCACACAGATGTCTTGAGCTAAATTCACTTCTCTGGTTTCCCTGAGAACGAAAAGGAATGCTTTTTGTGAAACCCGAAAAGGAAGGCACGTTACATTTTCATCAGCCCGTTTTTATTAGTTACACCATTTCAAAGACAGGTTACATTATGTTCAACAGACTTTGTAAAAGAAAGGCAGGTGCTGGTAGTATATCTTAGAAACATTTTGGTAAAAGATGTCTTAAACATTTGTTGCTTAAGAATACTTTTAGCAAAAAAAAAAAAAAAAAAAACAACCTCTGTGTGCCTCAGTCTCCTCATCAGGAAAATGGGAGATGATAATGGAACTTCCGTGGTGAGGATTATATGGGTTTTGTAAAGCTCTTATTTTTTTTTAAATGTTTTATTTGTTTTTGAGAGAGCACAAGTGGGGAAGGAGAAGAGAGAGGGAGACAGAGGATCTGAAGTGGGCTCTCTGCTGAGAGCAGTGAGCCCAACAAGGGGCTTGAACTCACTAACTGAGAGATCATGACCTGAGCTCAAGTCAGACGCTCATCCCTCTGAGGCACCCAGGTGCCCCGGCTTTTGTAAAGCTCTTAAAACAGTTCTGGATGCCTTGTAAATTCTATGAAAGTGTTAGTTACTATTTTCTGTTTATTACTTCTTTCACTTATTTGTTTCCTACGTATTTTCTCATTGCTGCCCCCTGCCCCCGCCAGCGATTGTGTTTGATCTCCAAGTGATTGTCCTGTCTTTGAAATGATAAAATGTGATTAAACATTATATATAATGAGAAAGTGTAAGTGTGGGGAGAGAAAAATTTATTTTTATGAAAATGAAATTAAATGCATTAGAAATACTTCATAAAAAGCAACTTATGCATATATATTTAAAAAAAAAAAAACTCAGGGGTGCCTGGGTGGCTCTGTCAGTTAAGCCTCCAACTCTTTTTTTTTTTTAACGTTTTATTTATTTTTGAGACAGAGAGAGACAGAGCATGAACGGGGGAGGGGCAGAGAGAGAGGGGAGGGGCAGAGAGAGAGGGAGACACAGAATCAGAAGCAGGCTCCAGGCTCTGAGCCATCAGCCCAGAGCCTGATGCGGGGCTCGAACTCATGGACCGCGAGATCGTGACCTGAGCTGAAGTCGGACACTTAACCGACTGAGCCACCCAGGCGCCCCAAGCCTCCAACTCTTAATTTCAGCTCAGGTCATGATATGGTTTGTGGGATCCAGCCAGATGTTGGGCTCTGTGCTGACAACGGGGAGTCTGCTTCGGATTCTCTCTCTGCCCCTCCCCCACCAAAATAAATAAATGAACATTAAAAAATAAAAATAAAATAATAGGGGTGCCTAGGTGGCTCAATCAGTTAAGTGTCTGACTTCTGCTTAAGTCATGATCTCACAGTTTGTGAGTTCAAGCCCTGTGTCTGGTTCTGTGCTGACAGCTCAGAGCCTGGAGCCTGTTTAGGATTCTGTGTCTCCCTCACTCTCTGCTCCTACCCTGCTAGTGCTCTCTCTCGCTCTCTCTCAAAAATAATAAACATTTAGGGGCGCCTGGGTGGCGCAGTCGGTTAAGCGTCCGACTTCAGCCAGGTCACGATCTCGCGGTCCGTGGGTTTGAGCCCCGCGTCGGGCTCTGGGCTGATGGCTCAGAGCCTGGAGCCTGTTTCCGATTCTGTGTCTCCCTCTCTCTCTGCCCCTCCCCCGTTCATGCTCTGTCTCTCTCTGTCCCAAAAATAAATAAAAAACGTTAAAAAAAAAAAAAAAAAAAAAAAAAAAAAAAAAAAAAAAAAAAATAATAAACATTTAAAAATAAAGTAAAATAAAATGCTGTTAAACGGTAGGCATGGAGTGAGAATCGTAACAATGGAGCATGATTCTACATTCAGTTTGTTTTTCAAATGTTTTGTTCCCCCTCTATTTTAAAGGAACCCAAATTGGGAATCATATCGGAAGATTATCTATGCGGAAGAAATCTGAGGCAGAGGACCCACATCCATATAAAAGGCCTTAACCCTGAAGATAGACACGGAGCACATGAATAGATACAGTGTGTGTTTGTTGTGTTATCAAAATTTCATAGGCAATGGGAGGAAGGATGCTTTTAGGATAAAAATAAAAGTCTGAAAAAGCTCTTTAGTGAGGGGTGCCTGGCTGGCTCAGTTGGTAGAGCATGAGACCCTTGATCTCAGGGTGGTGAGTTCAAGCTTCACGATGCGCATAGAGGTTACTTAGGAAAAAAGAAGAAGAAGAAGAAGAAGAAAGCTCCTTAGTGAGAAATAGTGATTTATAAGGGATCTTTAAAAAATAATGTTTAGGGGCACCTGGGTGGCTCAGTCAGTTAAGCAGCCAACTCTTGATTTAGGCTTAGGTCACGATCCCAGGGTCATAGGATCAAGCCCCGTGTTGGGCTCCACACTCAGCAGGGAGATTCCCTCTCTCTCTCTCTCTCTCTCTCTCTCTCTCTCTCTCTCTCTCTCTCTCTCTCTCTCTCTCTCTCTCCCTCTGCCCCTCACCGCAGCTTACACTCTCTCCTTGTCTCTCTAAAAATAAAATAAAATAAAATAAAATAAAATAAAATAAAATAAAATAAAATATTAATAATAATGTTTAAAGCATATGTCATTATCGTCATGATCCCTGATTTATTTAGTTTTTCAATTAACCCATCAACCACTATCCTGGTCTGGTCAGAAAAGAGGGCTCTCCTGTGTGGCAAGTGCAGCGAGCATAAAGGAGGATGGGTCTAAAAAAAGAGGAAAGGATTCACAGAAGACAGCGTTCAAGCTGACTATGGGAGAATGAATACAGATTTGCTGGATTGATAAGACTGAGACAGGCTTGGGGGAACAAGGTATGAGAAAGCAATGTGTATGAACGGCACTACAAGTAATTCAGTTCTGCTAAAGCTTAAAGTATAGACAAGAGACTATAGATAGATGAGAGTGGACAGATAACCAGAGGAGGGCCAGATATTAAGCAGCTTTACTTAATAATAAAAGGCATTTGGAATTGACCTTATAGGTAAAGCCAAGACATCAAAACATGTAGACTGTGGCAGTGACACGATCAGATCTACACGCTAAGAAGATCATTCTGGTAGTGGTGTGGGATTGATGGGTCAAAACAAAAGGAGGGAAATCTGCAAGAAAGTTATTTCAAAAGTCTCAGTAAGAAATGTCGGGTGCTGAACTAGGAACGTAGGCAGACATGGCAAGGAGGGATATGGTGACCTTTATTAGTTTCCTCCCCACTTCAATCCCTCTTGGCCCCACCCAAAGGGACCCAAGAATTGACTCTGTCCCCAACTGTCAGGGTCGGTCCTGAGTAACCTAAGCCAACCAAGGTATCACATCATTCTAAGCATATGTTTGTTCCATGGATGGCACATATCTCTTCTAGGACATTGGGGTTATAGAAAATATTTGCTGGGTGCTTCTGGGAGAGCAGCTTTTTCTCTCTTCTGCTAGACATGAACAGAGAAGCGTAAAGACCTAACTGTGGTTGGCAATCGTGGGACAACCATGAGCTACGGTGACCATTTTACTTCCCATCTCAAACTAGGTTACAGGTGAATGAAAGTCAATGCTATAAATAATTACGTTAGGACTTTAGGATGAAGCAAACACCGTTGAAAGCCACAAGGAGATTAAAAAGAAACTGAGGCCCTCATGATATTAACTACTCTTTCAAGTTTCAATTAAAGTCTACCTCATCTCTGAACTTCTTAAAGTAAAAATTCCCTTTCTTTTAATTTCTCTTTAAGTATTTAAAAAGCATAAAGGTAGTAGAATGAACCCTCATATTCCGCAAATCCAGATTCAACAATTGTCAAGATTCTGCTGCAATTCTTCATCTATTTTCCTTTTCTGATGAAGTATTTTAAAGAAAATCAAGGTATCATGTCATTTCTGATTATTTCTGATTATTTCAGTAGGCGTTTCAGTGTGGACATGTTCTAATGTCACGTCATTGTGAACCTAACAAAAATTGTTGATAGCCTTTTGTGTTGTCGGGGAGGAAGACTGTCCTCTGCCTTTCACAGTTCTTCTAGCTGGACTTGGCATCAAATTGACATGAGACGGATTAAGAGGAAAAAATCAAATTTAACAGGTGTACGTATGAGGAATCCATACAGACATCGAATTCCAAAGACAATGAGGCAACATGAAGTTTATATGAGCTAAGGAGAGGGGTAGGGTCTGAGGAGACAAAAAGTAGGAAGGCCACTAGCAGGAAGGTGAAAGGAGATGTTTTGGAAAAAGTTTGCTCTATTATACAGGTAAGTTTCTTAGGTAAATGGGAGTTTCTGTTAATAGCTCCCTTTCTGGTACGGGCTCTTCTTTCCAATGTATATCCAGGCAGTTGAGAATCAGGAAGAGGGCTTTTCCTCCATCTGCTGTGTTCAGATTATATTTAACTCAAAATAGTGTTCATGCCAAGGAAACCCACCTTGGGGCAGCCTGCCCTTGTACAGTACAGTGTCATCTAATATCCAGTACTTATCCAAATTTCCCTGATTGTTACAAACAAAAACTTTAAAATAGCTGGTTTGTTCATGTTGGGATCCGAACAAAATCCAAACAAACATGCAGCAGCTGATGTTTATGTCACATTAGTCGCATTTAATCACAAAAATCCCTTTCCCCACATTTTTCATACCATTGACTTGTTGAAGAAACCATCACCCTAGTTTTAAGCCAGGTTTTAGTGGGATTTTCCATATTTGTCACCGAAGTAGTCTTACTAATCCAAGGGGAGAAATCTAAGGAGTGAAGAGATAGTGTCAAGAAGACAGGGGATTGAGCAGATAGAAGGGAAAAGGAAAAGGGAAGAGTTCGAAGTGATTCTTAGATTTCTGCCAGTGGCAACTACTGGGGTAGGAAAACACATATAGAACAAAAAGAAAGAAAGAAAGAAAGAAAGAAAGAAAGAAAGAAAGAAAGAAAGAAAGAAAGAAAGAAAGAATTAGACTCTGTGCACACCAAGACTGAGAAAGCAGATGGGAGGAAGGGAGAGAGGAAGGAAACTACGAATAAAAAGCCAGAAAGGTAGAAGAGGTAGAAGTCAGGAGAGAGTGGGGTCATGGAAACCAACGAAATTTCAAAAAGGATGAAACAGTGGAAAATGCCAGATACCTGTAGGTAAACCAAGTAAGATGAGGGTCTAATGTGCCCATTGAATTTGACAAGTAGGTATGACATAGGCAGGCCAGACCCGAGGACCCAGAAGGGGTCCCATAGGACCAGCCAAGGGGGTCCTTGGCTTCACGTAGGATAGAAATCAAACATCAGCTGGAAGGAAGTGAGAGCAGGATTTATTGAAGATAGAGAAAGAATGCAGATACAGACAGAGCATCTGGGAAATTGGGAAAGGAAAGGAGAGTGAGTCTCTCCTTTGCTTGGGGTCTGCGGGGTTTTTTGAGGATTGTGGTCTCATGTACGTGTCCTCTCAGGCAACCAGGAACAAAGACAAAGACAAGCATCTAGGCATCCTCCATAAGTCATTTATGTCCTGCAGCCGGTGGTGGTTGTGTCAGGTATCTGGAGTCAGGGGTCTGGAAAACACACATGACAGTCTTAAAGTGACCTGGTCACTCCTCAGATGTTATCTACTGTGCTGGAAGCTTCCAAAGAAGTCATGAACTCTTTGACCCTTGCAAAGAGGACATACCTATTATAAGGCATGTGGGGGGGGAGCGTGCAGGTCCCAAAAAAAAAAAAAAAAAAAAAAAAAAAGGCTGGAAAATGAACAAAAAAGCAATTCTTCATGGAGTCCCCTTAGTTTCCCTATCTCAGGTGCTCACTTGTGACCAGAGCAAAAATAGTTTCATCCATCACCTCCCATCACACACTCTAGAATATTCTAAAAAATATTCTTCTAAAAAAAAAGTATGAGTTGAGCAATGTGGAATCCTATTCCCCTGTGCACTGATATCAGATAGTTTACGTAGCACAAAGAGAAGGCAAAAAACGAGTTAATTTGGATTTTATCAACCATCAGATGATTAGTTTTTTAAAATGACTATTGCTCACTCCATGATGGCTTGGATAATTGCTACAAAGTTCATCCCTTGGAACTTAAGTAGGAAGACAGTGAAATACTCTGCCTTCTTCCCCGTAATAAAATTCACTGAACTACCTAAGGCAAAGAAATACAGCTGAGGCGTGGTTTCAGGACTGTATTTCTAATCTGATAGGAGATTTTAAAAACAAAGAAATAAGCCTCCAGGAAGTCACTAGGGGATAAGCCAAACAAAAATGCATTTTCAGTTTTTCGCTTCAACACGTATTTTCAGTTGACTGACTGCCAGTAGCTGGAAAGCTGGTTCTGGCCTATGTCAAAGGCAGTGAAGTAAGTGCCCTTCATGGAGGTGTCCACTCATGGAAAATGGGAGTCTACATCATGTAGGCTCGTCTAATGGTCACCCAGAGCAGCTTCTGCTGTTCAGGTGCCAGCTAGAGATAATCCCATGAAAGAAAAGCTGGCGCCCGTACGCACATGTTATTTTCTGGAGCCAATTTACATTTTGTGCTTTTGTCTATCTGAGCCAGAACAGCATAAACAATGCCAAACCCGGTTTTCTGATTATTTTCAGGCTGATTGAATCTGGCACATGACATGGTTTTATCTAATTAACCCACATGTGGTACAAAACAAAACAAATTTGAAATGGAAAGCTCTTTCTGCTTTTATTGAAAGACGGAGGTGAATATATAATTATTTTGTCCTTGTCTCTCAGCCAGATTTATAGTTGAGAGAGGAGGTCTTTTTCTACCAGATAGCAAAACAAGTTCTTTGTATTACCTGACTATTATAATTAGAATTTATTATGTTTGACATGTTCCCGAATCTGGCCCTTCCTTTTTCTCTCTCTGTTCCAAAAGGAGAAGAAATGTGTGGAAGACGTGTTCCTAATTGTGGTATAATAAGAAATATAGTTGATCTTTGCCCCTGGTTCCTGTCACAGGTCTCCTAAAACCCTCGGAATTGCTTCAGCAATACAGAGGAGCATCTCTTGCTATCCAAACTAAATTGCTTTGGAGCAGTCTGAGTGTATGCTAATGAGTGGCTTAGGGTGGGGTCCCTGGATAGCCTCAGGATAAGGGGGTCACAAAAACCAAGTAATTAGAAGGTTGCAAATTTCAGCCCCACCCACCAACCTCTGCGAAGGAGAAAGGGGCTGGAGGCTGCACCTTAGGCTGTTAAAAAGTGCTGAACTAGGAGATTTGATGAGCTTCCAGGTCGGTGAACTCAGGAGCACCCTGCACCCCAGTTCTAAGGGGATAGAAACTCCTGTGCTTGGCACTCTTCTGGACTTTATCCTATGCACCTCTTTATCTGGCTGCTCATCTGTAACCTCTATAACGTCCTTTAGAGGAAACTGGTTAACAAAAGTAAATGTTTCTCTGAGTTCTGTGACTTACTCTAGTAAATTAATCAAACCCAAGGAGGCAGTCTTAGGAACCTCCAAATTCTAGCCAGTCTATCAGAAGCACAGGTAACAACCTGGACTTGTATTTGGCATCTGAAGTGAGACTGAGGTTGCAATTTTGTGGGTCTGAGCCCTTGGCCTATGAGAGGTACAGATACGAAAAAGGGAAGATCAGAAAAACCCTGTGGTATTCAATCAGAATCAGTGTAAATTCCGTTTTATATTTATCTCATAGTCTATCTGTATAAGTTTCTATTGCTACTATAAAATTACCACAAATTCAGTGACTTAAAACAACACTCATTTATTAATTGGCTCTTAGTTCTGTAGGTCAGAAATCCAAGGGAGTTCAGTTGGGTTCTATGTTCAAGGTCTCACAAGACTAACATCAAGGTGTCCGTCAGGCTAGGCTTTTATCTGGAGGCTCTGGGAAAGAATCTGTTTTGGTCAGGTTGTTGACAGAATTTAGTTCCTTGTGGTTGTAGGACTGAGGTCCCTGTTTCTTTCTGGCTGTCAGACAGGGCCATTTTCAGCCATTGGAGGCCACCTGCATTCTTCAACATATTGTCCCTTCATCTTTATCTTTAAGCCAGCAACATTATGTCAAACCTTCTTGTGCTTCACATCTTTGACTTCTCTTCTGCTTCCAGCTGAAGAAAACTCTCTACTTTTAAAGAACTCACCTGAATAGGCAAGACTTACCTACCTGAAGCATCTGATTTGGGGCCTGAATGATATCTGCAAAACCACTTAAGAGCAGTACCTACATTAATGTTTGATTGAATAAATGAGAGACAAGAATCTCAGGGAAGCTATCTTTAGAATTCTTTTTTTCCCCATATTGTTATGGGAATCATGGGACTTAATCCCAATGGATTAAAATATCTGTATGGATGGATATGGAAGAGTGTGTGTGTGTGTGTGTGTGTGTGTGTGTGTGTGTGTGTATTTCCTATACATGTCTTTGGAAAGAGCTTAGAAACAATGATACCCCAATAAAAATATATACACCTTGCACTCAAATGGTTTCTAAATATCATTCCTTACTAAATGGAGAGAGGGTTTCTTGGATAATTGTATGGTTGAAGCAGGAAAAGTACAAGATAAGCCTGGAACATCTTGTAACAGAAAGTAAGGAAGTACTCAAAAAATGATGGGGACAGGTCAAAAGTATCAGGAGCCAGTATGAAGGGATTTCTCATTGGCCAAATGTGACAATCTAAATAAATAATGATAATAATGGATTATAACCCATTGAATAAAATAGATACCCATGAGTCCTTATTTGTATAAATGGATATATAAGGGAAAAGAGAAAACTCTTCCTTAAAGCAGAATGTCACCTAATAAGTGTTGAAGAGATGGTGGAGCCAAAATTAATTTTGCAATCACAAATGATTCAGGAAAAAAATATCAGTGGATGTTAAAACCAGCGTGTAAAAGTCTGATGAGGAAAGGGATATTTACATAGTCTCAGAGTATCTTCCCACAGATGACAGACCAGTTGCTTATTAATTATTCATTAAGTATACAATGGAGAAATTGAACATGTACTATTTTCAGCAAATGATAATAGCATGACCAATATTGGAATAAACTGCCATAATACATTTCCCAATCTGGTGTACTGAGGAAAAAAGACAACCTCTGTTGTATTTCTGCCAAAATGCATAGCTTTATTGGAATCTTGAGGAACCATCAGACAAACCTTTGCAAAGAACACTGCAGAATTACTGGCCTTTACTCTTCAAAAAATGTCAGGGTCACTAGCAACAAGGAAAAATTGGGAACAGGTCTAGCTTGAAAGAGATAAGAGGCACGACAGCTAGATTGTTCTAGACTGGATCTTTGATCACGAAGAAAGGGGTCATGGGGGAAAACGTTTGCTCTTTGTTTGCTTAGTTATGAAGGATTTTTTGAGGCAAGTGGTAAAATTTAAGTGGCATATGTGGCCTAGATGGTAGTATGGTATCGATGTTAATTTCATGATTTTTATGTTTATACTATGGTTATGTCGAAGAGTGTCTCCATTTTTAGGAAATGCATGCTCAAGTATTTACGTGTAATGGGGCTGTGTGTTGCTGAAGGTTGAATTGCGATCCCCCAAAGAGATAATGTTGAAGATCTAACCCTATCCCTGTGAATGTGTCCTCATTTGGAAATGGGATCTTTGCAGATATAATCAAGGTAAACTTGAAGGCATACTGGTTAGGGTGGGCCTAAATACAATGACTGGTGTCCTTATAAGGAGAGAGAGATTTAGAGGCACATGGACACACAAGGAAGGCCATGTGATGGCAGAGGCAGAGATAGGAGTGATACAGCTATAAGTCAAGGATTTCCAACAAATACCAGAAGCTAGAAGGCAAACACAGAACACATTGTCCCTTAGAGTATCCAGAAGGAACCAACCCTGTCAACACCTTGATTCCAAGCTTCCAGCCTCCAGAAATGTAAGAGAATACATTTCTGTTGCTTCAAGCCACCCAGTTTATGGTACTTTTGTTACAACAGCCCTAGGAAACTAAGACAAATCAAATCACTTGCTTGCTATTAACACCAGCATCGTATGTATATGATTTTCTGAACTTGAATATTTAAGAGGAACTGAAAGAGCTATACAATAATGTATTTCCATGTACATGTAAAAATATTTGTTCTTTCTCTATGCACATATCTTTTATCCACATACCAATGGAAGTCTTGCAAGTGATGTCACTGTGTCTGCTGTGGTCAGAATATGTGTGTTAGAGTTGAAATCCTAACCCCCAAAGGTGATGGCATTAGTGGGTAGGCCTTTAGAAAGGCAGTTAGGTCATGTAGGTGGAACCCTCATGAAGGGGCTTAGTGCTTTTATAACAGAGATTGACAGAGCTTTCTCCGCTCCTTTTGCTATGTGAAGATACAAAACAAGAAGTCTTGCCCAGAAGACCCTCACCTGACCATGCTGGCACTTTGATCTCGGACTTCCAGGCTCTGGAACTGTAAGCAGTACATTTCTGTCTATAAGCCACCCAGTCTGTGGTATTTTGTTCTAGTAGGCCCAAACGGACTATGACAGTATCTTTTAATTTTTATTTTCTTGCTGGATAGTATCTCCTTTAAAATGCCCAATACGATGAAGCAGAGTAAGATAGTGCAGAGGGTAGTAGAGAATTAGAGGAATTCGATTTGAAGCCTACTTTGGGAACTGACATAACACAGGTAAAAATGCCTGACCATGTCTGACACACAGCAGTATGTACCCAGTAAATGTATATGTAAATATGTGCGTGCACACACACACACGTGTGTGTGTGTGTGTGTGTGTGTGTGTAAGAACTCTTATGCAATAGTTCTGAATTGCTTGCTTGAAATTAAAGATCAAGAAACTAACATTCTTCACAGGTTGTGTCAGGGTAAATAATGAGATAATAAATGGAAAATTTCTTTTTAACCTTGAACCTCTCCTGCAGAGAACATTTCCATTATCTGTAAAAATGCTACCATCACACTACTGCATGCTTACGATACTATTTATAGATCCAGATTATTGGGTATGCCATTGTTAACTTGTTAAGTAATAACTATAAAAAACAAAAACCTTTATGATTTCCAGTGTGGAAGGATCGCGTTTGGCCCTGAAGTCATGTAAAAGCAAATGGGGAAGAGTGGTTTTACACAGAGGGAAACAGTTTCAGAGAGTCGCATAATTCACTCAAGGTCATGCCACTTTTAAGAAGAGACAACATGGGGAACTTTTCTTGTTTAAAATTCCTAAAGTGCCCGTGTCAGTCATCTCTTTGGAACACATCCTAGCCAGAAGTAAACACCTGGTTTGAAGCACAGATTGTTGATGGTACCAGAGAACGAATCCACCTATTACTATCATAACAGAATACTTTTGTTTGCTTCATTTATTTTCCCAGCGGGTTGAACATTCCTCTTGGCATATTCCGTAACTCAGGAGCATGTTTTTTTTTTTAATTTTTTTAATGTTTTTTAATTTATTTTTGAGACAGAGAGAGACAGAGCATGAGCAGGGGAGGGGCAGAGAGAGAGGGAGACACAGAATCGGAAGCAGGCTCCAGGCTCTGAGCTGTCAGCACAGAGCCCAACGCGGGGCTAGAACTCATGAACTGCGAGATCATGATCTGAGCTGAAGTTGGTCGCTTAACCGACTGAGCCACCCAGGCTCCCCTTTTTAATTTTGTTTTAATGTTTTTTTTTTTTTTTTTTTTTTTGAGACCGAGAGAGACAGAGCATGAGCAGGGGAGGGGCAGAGAGAGAGAGGAGCATGTTTTTTTTCTTGGATTAAATACACCCCCTAAAAGGGAATAACAGCATGATGATGCAAGGCCATTTGCGTCTGAAAAGCATTGCTGACAAACACAACTAGGAAATACAAAACATTGGTTTTTTGTTAGGGTCCCGACTTCGTGTTTTGTGGCAGCCTCTGTGTGAGTATGTGAGGTTTTGAGACCAAATCTACTGGGTTGTTTTAATCTACCTTGAGCAGTAAAGAACCCCTATCTAGTACTGACAGAGTACGAACTGTGCCACTTCCCGCACATTTTTCTTGTTCTTCCTACTTTACAGCCGTGATAAGTTATTGAATGCACAAGGGAGCATGGCTGTTGTGGGCTTGCTCTTCAAAATACTTTTATTTCTATAACACTGTGCCACAAAACTCATGTCATCAAGCTGACGTCCCCATATTCCAGCCACAAGAACAGTGTGAGCTTCTCAGGGTCAGCTGCACGGGGGCCAAGCAGAACCCACAGAATCTCTGACGAACAGATTTCCCAGATGTGTGTTCAGAAGGAGTTTTGAAAGCACTGTCGAACCAGAAATTTCTTACATCGGTAAACAATGTTTTATATCCTTACCTTTTCCACATTCTCCTAAAAAGTGTCAGGTATTCCATTCACGGAACAGCCTGTGTTTTAGAACACTCTGTGTGCATATTTTGTTGTCCTTTGTTCACAGGCCGGCCGATGAGTCTGCTCTATGTGGTACAACACCTACTCTATCACAAACCTCAAAAAAAAAAAAAAAAAAACCCGAATTGTTGTTCTGCGAGCAGCCAGTACTTAGTCTAGGCCTAATGTTCTGAGAAATGACCTACGGGAAGCAATACAAAATATAAGTTCAAGACTTCTCCCTATATATATATTTTTTTTTCAGTCTTCTAAGCTGTTGTTTTGTTACAGTTTAGTAACTTCTCTGTAATGTCCTTCTGGACAAAAAGCAAGCCAAGAGCTGCTCCTAAAGGAGCTGATAAGGATGCCTTATGAACTGTAGTGTTGTTTTTCATCTACAGTGCTGATTCTCAACTGTGGCTGTACATGGGAATCCCTGGCAAGTATGCAAAACCCCCAGTGTCCATGCCGTACCCCAGACCAATGAAATTGGAAATCTGGGGTGGGACCCAAGCCTCAGTGATTCTAAAGCTCTCCAAGTGATTCCAAAGTATAGCCAACATTGAGAACCACTGAGCTAGAATATAAAGAGTTGGTTCACCAACTGCAGTGTTGGTCAACAGGTTTTCCACCTTGTCTGTGATTGTGTTCCTGATTGGACTTGAGTTTCAGAGGTTCGGGTATGTCTGTTTGTTCTTACACTCTCAGTGTTCACCTCACACCACCAAAACATTGGCCTGACTTGCTAATGCCCACTCCTGGATACCTATACATTCTTACTAACTCATGGGCCTAGATCTGGAGTAAGCAGGGAGAGAACTCTAGTTCTCCTTCGATATTGATGTTTCTCTTCCATAGTGATAAAATTCCTTCTATAATTTAAAACTAGGGAAAAGGACACCCAAATTCTCTTTTCTGTTTAAACTCACTTTCTAGGTAGTCTCATCCAACCACTTGACTTTAAAAACAGTTCATAAGCTAATGAGTTCCAAACTTGTATCTTCAGTCTGGATATCTTCCTTGACCCCACACTTGAACTTCAACAGCTTACTCTACTTGGATGTCTAATAGGCTCTTAAAACTTGACATGTCCAAACGTGAGCTCATGACAATACCCTTCCTCACCACCAATACCAGAAACACCCGTCTCACAGCCTTCCCTAACTTCACTGATGGTAACTCTATCTTCTAAGGCTGAAAACCTACATATCATCCTTGACTCTTTTTCTACAAGTCAAATCCAATCTGTTTCTGTTCATCCTACACTTAAAATCCTGTTCATTATACTTTTAAAATATATCAAGAATCTAGGCATTTCTCACCACCTCTACTGTGTGTGTGTGTGTGTGCGTGTGTGTGTGTGTGTGCGCACGTGTGCACATGTGCATGGTACAAGCCAACATCATTTCTCATCTGGATTATTGCAGCTGCCTCTCAACTTGCCTCCCTGCTTCTACTCTTGCTTTCCTTCCTATCTGTTCTCAAAATATCGGTGAGAGTGACCTTGTTAAAACATGCTATATCATGTTACTCCCCTGCACCAAATCCTCCAAATGCTTCCCATTTCACGCAGAGTAAAAGCCAAAAGCTTTACTATGACTTAAAGGACCCTACATGGTCTGGCCCCATATTAGGCTTTTATCCTCATTTCCTAGTACTCTCTCCTTCTGCTCACATCAAACTTTTTGTTGTTTATCAAAGACAGACATTCTCTTACTTCAGGATATTTGATTATATTCCATTTGCTCAAGGCTGAAATTCAGCTGGGTTTCAACATGGGGCCCTAGGGAATGTTTTTGAACTGTATTAGCTTTTATTGGGTGGGACACATGCTGTGATTGGTCAGTACCTGTGTCATATTGGTTGTTTAATGTTTTGAGTATCAACATGCTCTTCCTGTACCCTTGCATCCCTGAGATCCCTATTGAGAGGTCACAAGAAGATATTCCCTGGCCACCCTATCTAAAATTTCATACAAATTTTACTTCCCATTCAATTTCCACTTTAATTTTTCTCCTTGTACTTGTATTAGTTATCCATTGCTGCATCATGTATTACCCCCAACATATAGTGGCTTAAAAAAAAACATTCAGTATGTGTTTCCCCCAACAGTTTCTGGAAGGCAGAAATTCAGGAGCAGCTTGGCTGTGTGGTTCTTGTTCACGTTGCACCAAGATGTCAGCTAGAGTTAGGGTCATCGTGATAGGGGCTGGAGGTTACACCAGATGGTCGTCTTCAAAGTTGGAGGAAACTACTTAAGGGCAAGAATAGCAGAACATAAGAATCATTGGAGGCCACCTTGGAGACCAGCTACCACAATACGACCACTGGTCCCCACAGGTTCACATGCAAGTTATCCTCATCTCCTCCCAAGACCCCCTCCCCCCAAGTCTCATGCCATTACAGCATCAGCTCAAAATCTAGACTCTTGTTATCTAAAGCAAGTCTGGTGCAGGTGAGACTCCACACATGTAGTTCTCGCATATAGCTCATCCAGTATGGTTTCTCTTGACCTGAGACCTGTGAAGTAAAGGGTCAAGTTATCTGCTTCCAACGTATCCAACATAAAATGGTAGGATGTGCATAGGATAACCAGTATAGGTGTTTATTCAAAGGGGGAAAATGGGAGGAAGTTGGTGTCATTGGGCTATAGCGATTCTAAAATCCAGCAAGATAGGGGTTGGTACTTCCTTGATTAGGACTCAAGGCATGAGAATAATTGTTTGTGGCATTTGGCTACACACTGTGGGCTTTAAGTTCTGCCCTTTGAGTTATGTTTCCTTTTCCATGAAAAACAACCCATGTATGTGGTTGCTGGTGTTCCCCGCCTGATCTCTGTCATAATGAGACTTTTCATTTCATCATGAATCTGTCCCTTTCAGTCCAAACTGGTGGTATTTCTGAAAATACAATTGTCTTAAAAAGTCTGAGGGGTTTTTTATAAATCTTACTTGGGCTTATCCCATTGGACAAAAACCGTATCTTGTCTTCTGTCTTCTTTGGTCTTCTGCCAGACTGTTAAAGGACAACATTTTTAAGCTTCTGAAAGTTTTATTCTTTGACTGAATGGTTCCTTGAGATATGCTTACCTTGGATCGTTCTGATGTCTTAACAAAGGAATTAATAGCCACTCTCGCATTTTCCACTTTAAATCAGGCTTTCATGATGGTTCTCTGATTTGATCTCTTCCTGGAGCCAATTCTTAACCTTAGCATAGTTTGCCATTTACAGAGGTTGAGAACTACCAAAATCAGCAATTCCTAGCTCCTTTTTGGGCAATAACCTTTCATTTAGGCTATCTCTATCTTCCCACATCTTACTATAAGCAGCAAGAATGAATCAGGCAGGACCTTCCACATTCTGCCTGGCTATCTCCTTACCCAGCTCACTTAGGTCATTAGGTACCTTTGCTTCCCACATCACCACAGGTAACGGTGCTGCTATCTAACACCAAATAACAGGGACCCCTTCTATAATGTTCCTAAACTTGTGCCAGCATTGTCCTCAAAGACTTTCCAGCTTCTGCCCTCAGACCAGTTCTGAAGCCAAGCCCATGTTTTCATTTTAGACTGCACCACACTTCCAGGTGCTATAATCTATAAGTTGTTTCCTGCTGCATTACAATTTATCCCAAATTTGGGGTAGGAAGCGAGAATCACTGGAGGCTGGCTTGAAATCTGATTACCTCAGTATTTAACAGTATCTAACACATTATATATTTTACTTACTTGCTTTGTGAGTTGCCCATCTAGAATGAAAGAATGTGGCAGAGGGATTTTTTTTTAATGTTTATCTATTTTAGAGACAGAGAGAGACAGAGCATGAGCAGGGGAGGGGCAGAGAGAGAGAGGGAGACACAGAATCGGAAGCAGGCTCCAGGCTCTGAGCTGTCAGCACAGAGCCCGATGCGGGGCCAGAACTCACAAACTGCGAGATCATGACATGAACCAAAGTTGGACACCTAACCAACTGAGCCACGCAGGTGCCCTGAGGGATTTTTGTTGGGTTTATCCACTACTGTAGCCTCAGTGTCTGGTTTATACTAGATACTCAAGAAATGTGTGTTAGGTGACTAAAGTAAGACTACACTTCCTGGCCTTTCTTGTAACTAGGTGTAGCTGTGCAACTAAATTTGACCAGTGAAGTGTGAGCAAAAGTGATGAGTACAATCTCTGGGTTGTACACCTAGAGGTAAACTCGCCCTGCAGTTTCCCTTTCTCCCTCCTCACTGGCTGGATTATTTATGCATTTGATGTAGATAAGGGAAGCACCCTAGAGAAGACAGAGCAACACAATAGAAGCCTGGACCCTTGACACCATAGTAAGTAACACCATCACTGTGCCAGCCGTGGCCTGCGTGTGCTGAGACTAGCACCTAAGAGACAATTTCTAAGCTGCTAAATCACAGTTATTTTGAGTCTCGACTATTGCGGCTGAACCTGTAGTTTAATCTAGGTGACGTGAGTGAGAGGGGCTGGATAGAAACACCATCATGCCTGAAAAGAGCTTGAGGAAGTTAGAGAAATGGCGAACTAGCCCTTTAGGACGACGACTATAGAACTTCTCATATGTAGTATTACACTGTAGGAATATACCACCGTTTATTCGTCGGTTATCTTGTCTTTGCCTTATTTCGCGTAGTTTTCTGGTTTTGTTAAGATATAATTGATATCCGTCGCTGTATAAGTTCAAAGTATACAGCAGGATGGTTTGATTTACAATCCATCTACTATTGATAGGTATGTAAATAGTTTCTGTTTTAAACTCTGATGAATCATGCTTGTACTGGACTTGGTGAGCACGTGAACAGTGGAATGTCTAGGTATGAAAATACTCGGCCTTAGAAGGTTCTGCCAATTTTCTAAAAAGGCACTAATTTACCAGTCCTCTAGTGGAGCACCAGAATTTCAGTTTCCCATCCTGACGCATGGTAGCTTTTTTTTTTCATTTTAGTAATTCTGTTGAGTGTACAGAGGTATCTCATTGTAATTTCAGTTTGCATATCCATATATTTACTAGCCATTTGGCTGTCTTCTTTTTTTTTGAAGTTTATTTACTTATTTTGAGGAGGGGGGAGGGGCAGAGAGAGAGAGAGAGAGAGAAAGAAAGAGAGAAAGAGAGCCTACTTCCAAGTAGGCTCTGTGCTGTCAGCACGGCCCAACGTGGGGCTTGAACCCACGAACCCAGAGATCATGACCTGAACCAAAACCAAGAATTGGAGGCTTAACTGACTGAACCACCCAGGTGCTCCTGAGAATTTAAATAGTATTGATCACTATATTTATTGAGGATACCATGTTGGATACATGGTACTGAGCAATTTATGCTTACCTAACATGTATGACAACTATCATCAGTAGGTTTAGAACTCATTCCATTCTATAGTTGAAAAAAACTGAAGCCCTGAGATGTTCAGTGGTTCACCCAAAGTCTCTCGTGTTACAAGTAGTGGAGACAAGATCTAAACACAGGTCGATCTGACAAAGCCTGAAGCGCGCATGCTGAACCCTTGTTGAATAACACGGGATTCACTCCCTTTCTTCAGACTGCATGAAACTTCATTATTGTAACCATTTTCATCACCCTCCCTTTGTTTTACTGGAGCCCCAAAAGAGAAGCCATAGAGTTGGGTGGCCGCTGAGGACTACTCAGGAGAGTCTTGAACTCTAGCCGCTGTGGTGTGCCTGCAGGGAATTCCTACCCCACATCGCACTCTTGGAAGCCTGCAAAGCCAAGGGAATTTCTAACATGACTCCTTTCTACAAGTAAAGCAAAATAGGAGGATCCTAAGTTTTATCCATAGAAATGGAACTCTAGTTGGCTGCCAGAAGATATTTGGGATGGAATACTGCCCCAGAATGTCTACAGAGTGCTCAGGGCCTTCCAGTTATGCCAACGGAATTCCAGCTTCACTGGGGACTGTACTCTGTGACAGGCGTTTATATAGTGGTAGGTAAAACTATATACTGCTTTATTTCTATTCTGAAAGGGATTTCAAGATAAAACACACTGAGGATATAGCCCTATGAGGTTTTAGCAATTGAAAGCTGGGAGCTGGTAGAACCAAAGTTAAGAACTCTTTGAGGACAAATTTAAGTATTATTGGAAAACATATATAAAGTGCTTGCATGGACAGCTCAAAAAAAGCCACAACACGATCTTCCATTTATATGGCGTCAAGGTGCAATTTACGAACCACTTCCACAAATGTTATTTCATTTGGCCTTCACCAAGCCCCGAAGGTAGATTGGACAGCTGGTCTTATTATGATTAATATTTCATCTTACAAATGAAGCAACCAAAGCTCAGAGAGTTTCAGTGTTTGCCCGAGGTCACAGAATTCTTAAATGGCTCTGCCGGGTCTCAAGTTCAGGTCTTTCTGCCCTTTGCCCCTATGCCATACTCTCTGTTACATACCTGGCTATACTTACAAAGGATGTGAATACCCACAGGAGTTGGCTTGGAGTTAAGACGTCAGGACAGTCAGAAGTTCCCTAAGAGAGGGCATTTTTGGAAAAGGCATAGTGGTGGGGTTTAAAATGGGCAGTGCTATGGAAAGTTTCTGTTTGGTTCATTTATCATGGCTAAAGAAACTCTTCAGGGGAATTTCTCTCCCATGCCACTGACAGAGTCTTCAGAACTTTCCCCAGTGAAGGGAAATTTCTTTCATCCCTGTAGCCAGCAGAGGTCTGGTGACAGCTACCATACAGTGTGACAACTCAGAGATGGAAGCCATTACGCTTTCCTCAGATATGAATTTATAAACAAAGAAATGCAGCCACCTTCCGGAAGATCGCAAATATTATTAAAAGCACATTTCTCCTCATTTCCCCAAGTGACAGTATTCATTGTCACCAGAAAAACAGAGCGAACAAATGTACATCTTTCCGTTTCTACACTATGAAGCTCACTATTTTAACACAGTTAAAGAAGAGGAATTCTAACCCAAATTTAGCATGTTTTCTATTCACAAAAATTTGACATGTTGTACAAAGCACTGTCTATTGTAAAGATTATTTGACCACATAATTATAGGGATGAATGTTGGAGTGCAACGGTTTTTATTAATGTTGATTCTAATAGGTTTACAGACTTTGCCATAACCGTTCTGGGAAATAATACAAAGCTGCTCGTGGGGAAATTATAACAAATGAAAAGCATTCCAAATTCTGGATTTTGTCAAAAGATATATATTGTCACAATCATCTTCCAAAATGTAGAAAGCTCTATGTGGACTCAGAAGACCTAAATTCAGTTCTGCCACAAAGTTGTCACACAATACTGGAAGTCACTTGACTTCTCTAAGTCTCTGTTTCCTTCTGTCTAAAATGAGGTGATCTTAATCAAGGGGTTAGCATAAGAAGGTTCTGTCTGTTCCCCACTGTAGCTGCTGGGTCTGATGGAGTGAATGGTCTGTGCTTATTATTTTTTTTTAAATTTTTTTTTTAAAGTTTATTTATTTTTGGGACAGAGAGAGACAGAGCATGAACGGGGGAGGGGCAGAGAGAGAGGGAGACACAGAATCGGAAACAGGCTCCAGGCTCTGAGCCATCAGCCCAGAGCCCGACGCGGGGCTCGAACTCACGGACCGCGAGATCGTGACCTGGCTGAAGTCGGACGCTTAACCGACTGCGCCACCCAGGCGCCCCTGGTCTGTGCTTATTATTAATAAATATTTACTACCTGAACTTAAGGTGACTTATAATTGTAGCATTCCATGATTTATGGCATAAATTTAAAGAATTTCTAAAGAATGTGATATTGCCACAAATATGCTCTTATGCAAACACACACACACACACACACACACAAAATGAGGAGTGCCTAGTAAAGTAGTCACTGATTCACGTAGATCCTTTGTTGGAAGAGAGAAATCAAATCTTTAACTGCTGTCCTCACCCTACTGGATTAATCTAACTTTTCACTGCAGAATCAAATTTAAGGAAGTATGACTTTTTGGAATTTTCAGAAATTAAGATTTTTCTCTTTCTTTCTTTCTTTCTTTCTTTCTTTCTTTCTTTCTTTCTTTCTTTCTTTCTTTCTTTCTTTCTTTCTTTCTCTTTCTTTTCTTTCTTTCTTTCTTTCTTTCTTTCTTTCTTTCTTTCTTTCTTTCTTTCTTTCTTTCTTTCTTTCTTTCAGTAGGCTTCATGCCCAACACAGAGCCCAGTGTAGAGCTTGAACTCAGGACCTTGAAATCAAGACCTGAGCTGAGATCAAGAGTCCAATGCTTAACCAACTGAACCACCCAGGTACCCCTAGAAACTAAGATTTTCACTGAGACATTTTATGACAAGAAACAGCTGAGAATCTATGTCTGTATTTATTCACACTAATGAGAGAGTAATCGAAGGCAACTAATTTAAAAACCAGATATGTATCTTCATTTAGATCCTTGGAAGATAAAAGACATACTTGGATATGTTAGCATAAGCCCAAATTGGTGAAGTTTCTTTTTGATTTCATCTTATCTTTAATCTTATCCCAGCACGCTGGGCTAAAACTGCTCATTGTAGCCCTGAATTGCCATTTCCTATCAATGTCTCATTTTACAACGTTTTCCTTTGTGTATCCTTTTGAATCCTCTTTTTCTTTCCACTTTAGCTTCCCTCTTCCCCAACCAAAATATCTTTTGCTTAGATTAAACTCCTTTACCTAAGGAATGAATAAATGATTATTTCCCGGATGCAGTTACATTTTAAAAGAAAGCCATTTCCTAAGGGAATCTTTAATTGGCCAAATTTCAGGCCATTTAACAATCTCCCTAGATTCCAGGTAATCCCCCTTGTCCCTTAAAATATACATGTAATTGTCTAGTACAATGATTCCTTGAACTTTCAAAGCCATGGAGCTCTTACTCAAACAAAACCAGGTAGCAATTCAGTAAATAGAAGAGATAAGGGCTGAGGCAGGGGTGGGGGTCCAGAATCTTCTCCACTCTCCCTATTTCTCTCCACTAGCCATTGCTGCAGAGGCACACATCTCTGAGCAACCCTAGTAAAAGGCCAGCCCATATCTTCACACAAATACACAGACACATAAGGTGAAAGGATATGTGATATGCAAATAGATAACCCACTCTCAAGTATCCTAAAGGAGCCTGTAATGTCTACTGCAATAATAAAGCACATTCACATTTTTTAACACTTTAGGAATGTAGCAAAATGACAAATGAACAGAATAAGCAATCTAGATTTTGCCTATTATCCTCTATTTCTATTTCATGTTTGCAACTTGGGTGTGCTACGCGGTTGGGTTTTAAAATAAATACGGTCAACCGAGTGTATTCCTTGAAGTCAGCGTTACTCGTACTAGTTCCTTTAGAAGAACTGATTTTCCTTTATTCAAACTTTGAATTGAATCCAATCACCAAAACAACTTCTTTCTTATCCTCTGAAATAAAAGTTCCAGTGGTATTTTCCCAGCAGTTGACAATTTGAAGAAAATTGCCTCCAGGAAGATCACCCAGATCCACTTTTGGGGGGACTCTGGAACTGCTTTTCTCGCCCTGCAGGCACCTACAACCCGGAAGTTCCCCAATCAAAGTCTTTCACCCTTGCCAGAAACCTGTCCCTCCTCTTGGTTCCGCTTTCCTCCTATACACAAAGCTAAAACCTTACAGTTACCATCAAACAGCAACCATTAAGTTACTGGGACTCTAAGCTAGGCATATTACCTAGATCAGCATTTTCCAACCTCAGCACTATTGACTTTTTGGGCAGGATGATTCTGTGTTCTGGAAGGCTGCCCAGTCCATTACAGTATATTTAGCAGCATCCCTGGCCTCTACCCACTAGATGCCAGTAGACATACCCCTCTCCCCCTTCTAGGCTTCACAAAAAATGTCTCCAGGCGTCGTCAAATGTCTGCTGGAGGCAAAATCAACTGCGTTTGAGAAACGTTGATGTGGATTGTCTCTTTATTCCTCACAGTATCCCACAAGGTACATACTGTAACTTCATTCCACATAATGCAGATCAGGAAACTGGGCCTCTAGGGAATTGAGTGACTTGTCCTTGGTCATGGGGCCGGTATGTGGCAGAGCTGGGTTTCAGAGTACTGTACAAACTGTCTCCCCATCTGTCCCATTTGCTACCTCTGGAGCTCAGGTCCCTTCTGCATCTAGTTTTTTGTTTTTTTTTTAATCCGACTATGTTAACCTTTCATTTGGAACGTCACGGTTTTGTCCCCTCCTTCCTATTTCCCATGCTGTTGCCTTAGCTCAGATTTCCCACCTAGATTATAATAACTAGGCTTTTAGTTTCTCTCTCAGATTTCAGCCTCTTCGTTTTTCAATCTGTCTTTCACATTGCTGATAGAACTTTCTCAAACATATTATTACATAACTGCCCTAGGGAAAAACCTTCTGTGCCTCCCAAGTTGCCCACAGCAGGGTTCTCGAAAGGTGGTCCCAAACCAGCCCCATGGGTATCTCTAGGAAACTTGTTAGAAATGCAAATTCTTGGGCAAGCTGAGGGCTAGGCAGCAATGATTCTCCAGGCAGCCTTGCTCAGTAATTGATCAAACATTCAAGAAGTATTAGTTTCATACCCGGTGTGTGCAAGACATTGGGCAATGATTCGACTATGGAATGGAGATTTTTTTCCTTCCAAATTTGGACTTGCAAGACTCTGTATCTGTAGGTCTGAGGGGTGAGTCTCAGCATCCATATTTTTAGAAAGCTCCCAGACGATTCTGATGTGTAGTGGGGTTGATCATGGCTGTCCTAATGCTGGCTATACAAAAATGAGAGAAATCTCTTCCCTCCCATAACCTATGTGGTAGGAGACACGTAAACAAACGCTAATGCCGCCATCATAAATAAAAAGAGCTTGCTTCCCCTCTTTTGGGCTTTCTTTGGCTTTTGATTTCACTTTTGGCTTTTGATTCCACTTCACATTTCCTTTAACTTGAAAGTATGTGCACAACCAACGTAAGGCAAAATTTTGTTCAGATGATTTTATTTATTCACCTAATCTCTGGCGTTCCAAGGTTAATCTATTGTTCAGGGTCTTAAATTTCCAGCAGTAACCTCAAATTAGGGCTTACCTATTACACAGCCCTAAAGTACCTTTGAGGGTTCTAGTCCCCTTGCGGCTACCTCCTCATCAGGCGTCCGTGGTTGATCACAGGTCTCTTCATTATCCTCTAAGGGGGCTGCGAGACCTTGAACCACCACGGGTAGGGGCGGAGCAGGCTCACTTCTCCCCGCCAGGGCGGCGCAGCGAGAGCCTTCACCCGCGCTGAGGTCAGAGGGCGCCCGAGTGGAGCCCGAATGGGGAAGTCCTCCGGGGGCGGGCGCACCTGCCGCTGCTGGCGGGAAATCGAAACTCAAGCTTTTGAAACCGCTGCCCCTGCCCTTTCGAATCTCATCTCGAGACTCCCGAGGCGTCCCAGCCCGCGTCCCCGCCGCAGCGGCGGCCGGGCACCCGCGGACTCAGAGCTATGTTCACCCGCACTCCGGTGGTGGGCTCCGGGCTCGGCGCCCCCCCCGCCCCCCGCTCGGCCCGGGACCCCTCCGGGCGGCCTCGGGGGCCGGGCCAGCTGCAAGGTCCCAGACCGGGTTCGCAGGCGACCCCCCAGAGCCCTTCGCAGGAGAGCCCACGGCTCGCCGGCCAGCGGTGGTAAGTACTTAACAACCCGGCTTGGGGGCGGGAGCCCAGACCTCAGACAGACTCGCGAGCACTTTCTTGATCATCGGAGTTTGAAACCACGGGGGCCCAGTAACGGGGTTTCTGAGAGAGTGCAGGCTCGTTTGCCTACCCAAAAGCTTTCAGGAATTATTACCTTATAAATTGAGTGTGCCAGTCTGCGGTTCTTTGCTAAATAACAGCTCTCGTTCCTTTCAAGAACATTGCTTCCCCGATTCTCGTGGCTGGCTACAGGATTGAAAAGACGTGTGGAGAACTCGCCTGAGCTTCCTACGAACTTTACAGGTGTCTCCAGAACTCCTACTCTTTAGCATGAATTATTGTTTTCCTTCCTGGTTTAAACCATCGATGCCCTTAAGTGGTGTCTCCGCGTCAGCTGCCGGGACAAGGGCGGAGAGGGAATGTGTTATGGGGTAGATGCTCCAAATGCTGGCTCTGGGAGCACGCTTGCATCTCAACCAAGTTCCCAGATAAATGACCTCTTAGGACCAGAGGAGTGGGACCGGGTGAGGTCGAGAGTGGCCGCAGGGTTTCCTGTCATATAGGTAACCTTGATCTTGGTCTTTGGTTCAGAGTCTACAGTTGGTACCCTGAAAACGTTTGTTACGCCGCGTCAGTGATCCTCGCTTTCCTCCCAATGGAAGGAGCTTCTTTAACAGGATAGTATGGCTACACAGGGCTCCGGAAGTGCTGCTTCTGTGCATTGGAATCCTCTGAATAGTTTCATTTTCAGTTCCCCCCTTTCCATCAACTTGTAGTCGCACAAAAGACCTGCTGGTTGCCAAGGAACAGTGTATCACCATATGACCCGTAAACAGTAACTTTTCTTTCATCCCTTAACTTTGAAAGAAGTCATGAGTACTGGGCTTTTGATATTATTCCACTTAGGGTTGCCCTTAGATGGGGTGGGTGACCCGGGTGGTTGCAGTTAGAGATTGCAGCATTTGTCACCTTTGCGGAATGAGAGGTGTCTTGCTATGGTAGAGGTTCATTAAATTCAAGTAATCTCAGTAAGCTGTAGCATTTAATGTAGCAGAGGTCATGGGCATACAGTCTCAGGTTGATGATGAACGCCCTTTACATGCCTTTTTGTTGTTAAAGAGCATCTAGTTAGATACAATCATTTATTTGCAAGCTCATATCATCTCATAAATATTAGCATTTGCGTCTATCTGTTTTTTCTTTTCCTTTTTTTCTTTTCTTTTCTTTTCTTTTTTTTTTTTTTTTTTGGCTGTCAACATCCCCAGAATCTTGCTGGACCAAATTGCTCGGAAAGGGGCGGTTTTCTAATTCATTGTCCAGGCCTCAATACCTGAAGACCTCACTGCATACTATTTTGTGATTTTTAAGATTTGCCGATAGACCATTAGAGAGTACATGGGAGAGTTGGCTTTCACAGAGCTCTTTTATTTTTAAAAAATGCGAACCGGTTGCAATAAGTAGAGTGTTATTTATTTATTTTTTTTAACGTTTATTTATTTTTGGGACAGAGAGAGACAGAGCATGAACGGGGGAGGGGCAGAGAGAGAGGGAGACACAGAATCGGAAGCAGGCTCCAGGCTCTGAGCCATCAGCCCAGATCCTGACGCGGGGCTCAAACTCACGGACTGTGAGATCGTGACGTGAGCTGAAGTCGGACGCTTAACCGACTGAGCCACCCAGGCGCCCCAGCAATAAGTAGAGTGTTGTAAGAGTCATTCCCTTTTAGGTGTTCAGTAGAGGAGATCCTGTTTGGACCACTCCGAATTCTTTTTTAAATTTTTTTTTTTTTTCAACGTTTATTTATTTTTGGGACAGAGAGAGACAGAGCATGAACGGGGGAGGGGCAGAGAGAGAGGGAGACACAGAATCGGAAACAGGCTCCAGGCTCTGAGCCATCAGCCCAGAGCCTGACGCGGGGCTCGAACTCAGGGACCGCGAGATCGTGACCTGGCTGAAGTCGGACGCTTAACCGACTGCGCCACCCAGGCGCCCCTCCCAATTATTTTTAGTTGGTGATTTTTATCTTGTCCCTAGGTATCATAAGCAATTTACACAGATTTAAAGAGAAAAAAGGCTTATATATACTTCGAATCCAAAGTAACAATTTACCTTCACTGTCCCTTTCAATATTTTGCTTTTGTAAAAAAATTTTTTTAAATGTTTGTTTATTTTTGAGAGAGAGTGAGAGAGCACTAGCAGGGGAGGGTCAGAGAGAGAGAGAGAGAGAGAGAGAGAGAGGGAGAGGGAGAGGGAGACACAGAATCCAAAGCAGTCTCCAGGCTCTGAGTGTCAGCCCAGAGCCTGACATGGGGCTCGAACCCACAGACTACAAGATCATGACTGGGGCTAAAGTTGGATGCTCAACCAACTGGGCCACCCAGGCGCCCCAATATTTTGCTTTTTTGTAAATATCTCCCACTCACTTATATAATTTCTAGATAAGTATATGATTAAAGCATGGGTTTAATCTTATATATGAAGAAGGAGATTTATCACCTGACTTTACCCAATTCTGGGCAATAGACTCTTGCTTGTGATAGCAACACAGGGTTCCCTCAATTCAGGTACTTGTCTATAGTCATACCCAGAAATAGTCCTTTAGCTTGATGCCATTTAAAGTAAATAAAAAGATATTCTCAAAATGAACCTATAATGTGGAATTTTGCTATACAATTTACTTTAACATCAGGTGAACTGAATTTGTATATAAATTAACATATTTGTGGCCTACTTTATGCTGAGAACTGAAGAGAGTTAAAGATAAGCAATAAAATAACATATGTAACAGTTAACATGTGAAAGTGTGTTATGTATATGAACTCAGTCCTCACAACAATCCTGTAAGAAGAGAGGATCTCTAGCTCTGGATATTTAATTATGAATTCAGGGACAAATAACTACTCAACAAGAGATAAGCCCTTATATGGCTTATAGTCTAATTGATGGGGTACACAGTTATCAGATAATTATAGGAATAACAGTATATGCAGTATAAAGGAAAGCCAGGGTCTGAGTTCGTCTTGGGAGCAGGAGAAGCGTTACCAAGAAGTGATGTTTGCGCCGCAGTCTACAGGCTGGTTAGGAGGCGTGTGGTTTTTTTTCTGACATCAAACACATTATTCCAGCACCAACCAGCTTCAGTTCAATTCAGTTCTGACACTACCCAGAGTTAGTGCAGACCCCACAGGTTAGAGCTCAGTTTCACAAAACTACTCCTGTTTCAGACACCAGCCACAAATGGGGTCCCCAAACTACCCACACTTCTGCCTGGCTGACTACAGATGTGGGGGTTTCCGTGACCTCTCTTCCCCTAGTTTTCTAGAACGAATCAGAGAAATCATGGAAACTGTTGTGCTTACGATTACAGTTTTATTATTAAGGATACAATTCAGGAACAACCAAATGGGACAGATGCAAGGGTAAGGTAGGAGGGTGGGGCATTGCACAGAACTTCCATGCCCTGTTTAGGTGGGCCACCCTCTCCGCACTTGGATGTGTTCACCATTCTGGGAGCTCCTCAGTCCTTATTCAAGAATTTTTATTCAGCTCCATTACACAGGCATAGTCGATTAAATCATCCTCTAATCTCATGGTTGGTTTTCCTGGCAAATCACTCCTATCCTGAAGCATTCTGGGGTCCTCTCGTTAGCATATAATCAACACTCTTATCACGTGGAATCCCAAGGATTTTTGGAGATCTGTGCCGGGAACCAGGGTTAAGGTCTAAGTATTTATCTGTTATTATACCACAGGAGTTTATGTGGCCCCTATGACAGCCAGGGAAACTTTGTGTTCAGATGTCCTTCAAAAGAACTTACTGTGGGGAGCATAGTCAACTGGTAGCCCCAGCTGCCACCGTCCATTATGCCCTTTGTTCTGAGAGCACTCTTATTCTGCACCCTTCCAGCCAGTGTCCGAACTTTCCAGGGTACTCATGGAAGCGTGTTCCTGGCCTATGTGGGACTTCTCTATTGGGCAGCTTTTGCCAGAAGAGTCCCCACTGAACTCTCCGAGATTTTCTCAGAACTATACAGCAGTCTGAGGTTCTTCCCGCTCAGTCCCCGCCTCACCTCTCTCCTTTCGTAGGTATCAGACCTGCTCATGTTCTTGAGGCTTTCACTGCCTACCCGCGCGCATTCCACTTTGGTCCTTCCTAAGCGTTTTCCCCCAAAACATCTTGCATGTCTAATCCTGTCCTGATGTCTTTGAATTGGAGGACCCAAGCTGACACAGCCTCTCAGATACACCACAGCCCTGATTACTAACTGCTTAGACTCGATGCTGTTGAAGTGCCATATAAGTATACTAGGGAAACCCACTCCTTTTTCTTATTTCCTCCCTTTGCAGTTCTAGTTCCCTCATTTCCTTACTCAAAACTTCAGTACTTTTCCCAGTTTGCTGTGCTCCAGGGAAGGAAATAAACCTGGTAACTCATACCCTTTGTCCTTTTCCCTTTGTCCTCAAAGTCTCAAGGAACAGTGAAGGGAAATAAAGGATGGCTTGATAAGACCACTTATTAATGGCCACTTCCCAATTTTTCTCTCTTTTCTCCTTAAAGAGCACTGTCAAACGTTAGTATTAAGCATTTTATAGATATAGGATGGGGTATAAAGTGGAACATATAGTCATTAAGTTATAGCGTTCAATTTTTATGAGCATCACTATTGGAATAATTGTTGAGTATATTCTGAATCCTGAAATATAATGTCTTAGGTCTAAGACAGATCATCAAAAACTTATGTTCTTGACTCACCTCACTTGATTCTGAACTGGCTACATAAAATAGTCTTAAATTAAGTACAAGTTTTTACAAACTTATAAGAACTGCTTTCACTATTTCTTCTTCACCGCCATGCCCCAAATTTCTCTTCTGAATCCTCATATGACTCTGAGAAAGTAAGCTTTTGTTTATAGATGTTAAATGGCATGAAAGCATCAGGTTATTATTCCTCCCTGGGGATGGAGAGCTCCAGGCCCTTTTAGTGCTATGAAATAATAGTACATGGGAAGAGAAAAATCTATGATTGATTCCGATGAGTAATCTTCTTGACAGCTCAATATAGATGGCTATTCATTAGAGGACTATAACTCAATCTTCAGGCAAGGCTCATAAGCATTCAGAAAGTTTGTAAAACAACAGTGTTTAACTCTTAATGATAATTATATGGCTCAATGAGCTTGTTAGGTGTCTCAATGATTACTATATTCTACTAGCAAACTAATCAGTAGAACTCTGCCTATCTGACTTATTTTAGAAATGAGCTGTATGGCAAAGCATTCCAATACTGTGGTAGCTTAAAGTAAATTACTTGTGACCTAGAATAGTCAAAGTGGGCACCCCGAGAGAATAAAACTGAAATAACAATCAATAGCTTGAACTCTTATGTCTTGAACTCTTAACCATGTGCTAGACCTCGTACTATGCATGTCCTATAATTGCTTTTTCTTGATACAGTAAACACTTTGCCACTTTACAGTTGAGGAAACTGAGTCTTTGGAGATTAAATGATGTCCCGGAGTCTCGTGGCTTTTTTTTTTTTTTTTAGTAAAAGAAGCAGCACTCAAACCTGAGTCTATCTACCTAAGTCTAGATCCCGAACATGATACGGAGCTGGAGGAAGGAGTGGGAGTGCAGCTAGCTAAGCTTCCATCAATTGTCATATTTTCACATCAAGAAAATAGAAACTCTGTAGGCTAAAGGGAGTGGCATTGTACAAACGGTAATGTGACCTTTATGTACAGCTTTAAAATTATTTGGACAAAGAAGTCGTTTGCAAGAATGAAGTTTCTGTGGGGGTTCTCTTGTCTCTGCTGCTTTTCTTAAATGACAGCTTGGTGGGCTTGCATTAAAATAATTCTCTTACTGTTTCTGTTTATGAGCAACCTAAACAGCATCCTGCCTTCCAGTGATCTTTCAGACTTCTGACCAAAGGCTAGTGTATGCAATGCATCTGACGTTCATGATCTGGTACAGGTGTGGGTAGGTAGGAGTTCATATATAACTGAAAAAGTCTTCACAAAACAACTCTCACCTTTCTTCTATGTGATGAACACTGACCTTTTCTACACTCATTTGTTAAAAATAAGCCCGTTAAATTGGTTTCATGACCCATTAGTGGGTTACCTGTATAGTGTGAAAAGCATGGTTCTGTGCGTGGCAGAAGAGATTGCTGGAGTGGATGGAAAGGAGAGACAGTCTGGTTTGCTTAGGTCCACTTTCTCTTCCTGTTTAGACAGGAGGATCGAAATTATGGTTGTGTTTAGAAGGAATTTCCAACTTTTCTGCACTGGATTTCACCCCTCGGTATGGAATACATTTGGCAGTCCGCCAAGTCTTGGGGCGCAATCACTTTTGCTCAAATACAATATCAAAAATGAGTGGGCATTTCTCAAAAAGTCTTTGACAGCTAAAACAGTGAAGCAATAAATCAACAGGATGATGAAAGCCTGAAAATACATAATACCTGCAATAATCAGTAGACGCATAGCAGAAATGAGAAAAAAGAAACTTAGTTCAATTACACAGTAAGGTTACTTAACTCAAAGTCAGTAGAATGCTGTAAGGTTATACATATTGTTAAGGTTAATTGCGTCTATTCAGAATCTATTTGAATCTGAAACAAAAGCTTAACAGGAAAAAAAAAATCATCAAAGATGAAGACTGCTTTTGAAGGGTCTGTTCTGTATCAGAGAATCAGCTAATGACGATCTTCCTTTGTTCTGTAATGTTCATAATTTTCCCCCCAAATATGAAACTTAAAAGGCAGTCTGTTAAAATCCGATAGAAAACCTAACGACGTTTATCATCATTAACACTCAAGGGCTAGTATTGCCCAGTGTATATTTTACTGGTGCTCCAGAGAGTGGAAATCCTATGCGACCTAATCTTGTAAGCAAATCTGAGCCCCTGCTTGAAGTCTTAATTTTAAATATTTCCTCATTGAAAAATTCTTTTTTTTTTTTGGAGTGTTTCCCCTGATTGTAAAAGTAAAGTTATATCTGCTTATTATAAGAACTCAAACATTACAAAAATAATATACAAAGTGAAAGTTCCCTGCAATTCTAATCCTTAGAAATAAACACTTCAAATGGTTTGATATGATGACATTTTAATTAATTAATTAATTTTAATGTTTATTTTTGAGAGAGAGAGAGCGCATGAGTGGGGGAGGAACAGAGAGAGGAGACACAGAATCTGAAGCAGGCTCCAGGCTCTGAGCTGTCAGCACAGAGCCTGGTGCGGGGCTTGAACCCATGGACCGTGAGATCATGACCTGAGCCGAAGTCAGATGCTTAACCAATTGAGCCACCCAGGTGCCCCAAGACATATTTATTTTTAAAGTGTAGGCTGTGCTTTTTGACTCTTTAGGCCAAGTAGAAAGTCTTAGAGCCATTATGCCTTCTGATTTCTATTGCCAATAGAAGGTGACAGGCAGGAGAAGATATGTTCTCTTTCTAATCTTTATTTTAAAATGTGATTGCCTGCTAACTTACAGGCAGATTCTATTCTCACATTGATTTATTATTTAGTTGTGCAAGGAAACAGCCCTTGTTCTAACAATGGAATCTTGGATAATATCTTTTATGTAGTACTCTTCCCCCACGTTTCACCTGACTATGTAATCATGAGGAAGTCATCAATGTTTCACATTCAGATTGTGAGGCATTCTATAAATTCTATTAGACAGTTTACCTGGTGTATTAGGGTTCTCTAGAGAAACAGAACTAATAGATTACATATATGTACTATATATTATATAGATTATCATTATAAATATATAATATTTATTACATATATAATATGTATTATATATGTAATATGCTTATATATTGTATATGTTTGTATTAAGAGATTATTATTTCATATATATAAAGAAATTTATTATAAGGTTATAAGGTATTGGCTCACATAATTATGAAGGCTGAGAGGTCCCACGATCTGTCATCTGCAAGTTGGAGACCCAGGAAAGCCACTGTGTAGTTGGAAGTTCTAAAACCGAGAGAGCCATGGTGTACATTCCCCTCTAAGTGTGAAGGCCTGGGAACCAGGAGTACCAAGGGCAGGAGATCAATGTCTCAGCTCAGCAGTCAGGTTGAGATTGGTTTCCACCTTCCTCTGCCTTCCTTGTTCTGTTGAGGCCCTCCAGGGACTGGATGATGCCCCCCCCCCCCAAAGAGGAAGGGCCATCTGCTTTACTCAGACCATGGATTCAGATGCTTACATTTTTCAGAAACACCCTCATGGACAACCCAGAAATAACGTTTAGCCAGACACGGGGGTATCCTGTTGCCAGGTCAAGTTGACACACAACGTTAACCATCACACCTGGACTCTTCAGAATTGTTAGTCACGAAAGGAAGAAAAAAAGTCAAGGAAACAGTCCAGGATTATAGGAGTCTATAGAGACTTGTCAAAAAACAGGCGTGTGTAATCCATGATTGGATCCAAGGTGTGGTGGGGGTAGGGAAGAATACTTAAAAAATTGGAACAGTTTAGAAATTTGTACAGAGACTACATAGTAATATTAATTTCCTTGGGTGTGATAGTTTTTAATGTGTAAGTAGGGGAATGTCTTTGTTCTTGAGAGACACAGGTTAAAGTATTCAGGGTTATGCATTAATGACTCTGCAGCTTGCTTTTATATCGTTCAGAAAAAATAAACATGAAGGGAGTGAAAGAAATATGGCCAAACGTGAGCAATCGGTAAATATAGGTAAATAGTATATGGGTTCTCATTTTACTAATATTTTAATTTTGCTTATAGGCTTAAAATTTAAGGTACAAAAATAATTTCAGGTGATATTCTAAAGTTTTTTATGCCTCTCTCTTTTTTCCTTTATTCTTTTGGAATCTGGATAAATTAAAAGGAAGTTTGTCATGGAGCTGTATACTTAAGATTTGTGCAGTTTGCCTAAAAATATTATATCTCAATAAATAAATTAGCAAAAAACCTGGGCTCAGAACCATGCTGTCTTCTACAGAAGACTATATACTAATCTTTAACGAGAGATTTATCAACACTACTTTGTTTCATGTAGTGGTTCTTATGACTCCTAAGACATGGATGAAAGGAAAGAATCAGGAACTAGGATATAGATGTGAGTGGCAAATGCCAGAACCAGGAAGTAAAAAGACAGAAAAACTAACTCACATACATTGTTGAAGAAGATGGGGCAAAGAAATGGAATCGCAGCATATGATTCAGGACTAGGTTTTATTACATATGGTAAAGGAGGTGTCATATTACACATAGGTTATATGTAATTATTATATTACAATTACGTATAATACAATATCTCCAATTAGGTGTCTTGAGCAGAGATGGCTTTGTCTATTTGTTTCTCGCCTATGAGAGAGGTCTGAAGGTAGCTAGCCTATGGGTGATGTAGTACAAATAACAGGAAGCCATAATAGAACATATATTTTCTAGCATTGTCCCAAGTACTTTATGTCTGTACTCTAAGAAGTAGGTAGTGGATAGCCCCATTTCACAGGTGAAAAAAATAGAAAAACTTAGTAATTTGCCCAAAGTTGTAGTTAGAACGTAACGGAATTAGGGTTTCAAGCCAGGTAGTTTGGCAATAGATTACCACTAATGTGGAGGTTTTATAGTCCCAGAGCACCAGATTGCTTTTGTCTTTCTGTTCTGCAATTTTTAAAAATGTTTATCTATTTTGAGAGAGAGAGAGAGAGAGAGAGAGAGCGCGAGCACGTGCATGCACACGTGGGGGAAGGGCAGAAAGAGAGGGAGAGAATCTCAAACAGGTCTGCACTGTCCGTGCAGAGCCCGACACTGGGCTGGAACTCCCAAACCGTGAGATCATGACCTGAGCCAAAATCAAGAGTTGGATGCTTCATTGACTGAGCCACTCAGGTGCCCCTCAGTTCTACCATTTCTTTTCTTTTTTTTTCTTTTTTTTTTTTTTTAATTTTTTTTTTTCAACATTTATTTTTTTTTTGGGACAGAGAGAGACAGAGCATGAACGGGGGACGGGCAGAGAGAGAGGGAGACACAGAATCGGAAACAGGCTCCAGGCTCTGAGCCGTCAGCCCAGAGCCTGACGCGGGGCTCGAACTCCCGGACCGCGAGATCGTGACCTGGCTGAAGTCGGACGCTTAACCGACTGCGCCACCCAGGCGCCCCTCTTTTCTTTTTTTTTCATTTATTTTTATTTATTTTGATAGAGATAATAGAGAGCGAGTGGGGGAGGGGCAGAGAGCGAGGGAGACAGAATCCCAAACAGGCTCTGTGCTGATGTGGGGCTCAAACTCAGGAACTGTGAGATCATGACCGGAGCTGAAGTCAAGAGTCAGATGCTTAACTAGTTGAGCCACCCAGGCGCCCCATTTCTGCCATTTCTGATGCATATCTTCCATATTCAAGTTGCCTTGTTGACCAAGATACCTGTCTGAGCACCAGCTACCACTTCAGCCTTCCAGGTAGGAGAAAGCAACAAAAAAAGCTTTTCCTGCCTGTTTCCATTTAAAGGAGCTTTCCTAGAAACCTTTCTCAATAGCTTCCCCTTACATTTCAGGTTTCCCAAACTTAATAGCGTGGTCACACCTAGCTATAAAAAAGGTTGTGGACTGTAGTCTTTTAATTGGGTACTTTGTGAAGCTGAATAATACAAAGGTGCCATTTAATAAGAAGGAGGTGAAAAATCAATGGTTGGGTAGGGCCAGCATCTTTCCTAGTTTAAGAATTGAGGAGAGTCAGGCACCAGAACAGAAATTAATCATTTGATCATACTGTTTCTGGGATTTTGGAAATGCAAATGAGATAGCTAAGGAAGAAAAATTTAAATGTCCACATTCCTGTTCAAAGTATTGATTTTTGAGGACTATTGTTTATTTATTGTTTTAGAGTTTTGTTCTGGTTAATATTCTGTGCAAAGCTGTATTTTTATGCTTTGTACATGGTGCAGTATTGTTTAAAACTGTGAACAATTGAAACACCTGACATAGTTGAGTGGCTACATTATGATGCATCCATGTTATGAATACTATGTAGCCATCTAATATTAAGCTTGTTACATGAATAGTTGGGAAAGCACCTACAAGTGAAAGTAAGACATAAAATTGGACTTAAGATATGTTTGCAATGGTGTAATAATATGTACAGAATATAGATTGGACTGAAATTCACTCAAATGAAACTAATTGTGATCTCTGAGGCGTGGGATTATGAGTGCCTTTTAAATACTTAAAAATATATTTTGTGGGGCGCCTGGGTGGCGCAGTCGGTTAAGCGTCCGACTTCAGCCAGGTCACGATCTCGCGGTCTGTGAGTTCGAGCCCCGCGTCGGGCTCTGGGCTAATGGCTCAGAGCCTGGAGCCTGTTTCCGATTCTGTGTCTCCCTCTCTCTCTGCCCCTCCCCCGTTCATGCTCTGTCTCTCTCTGTCCCAAAAATAAATGTTGAAAAAAAAAAAAAAAAAAAAAAAAAAATATATTTTGTGATTTTCTTCTATAAGCATATGTCTTTCAAAATCAGAAATAAAAGATGAATTTTGTTTTTAAATGTTTTATGCAGAGATTTAGATAAAAATCCCTCACGCCTTGCATTTATCTCTGACCCAGGAGTCTCGTGGCTTTTGCCAGTATCTATGAAACAGTAACATGGCTAAGGTTAGCTTGTTAGGTTAAGCAAGTAGTTTGCAAGTAGGCTCAAATCAAGTCCCAGATCCAACATCTCTATGTTCTGAAAATATGAATTCAATTTCATACATTTTGCAAGTATACCTAACAGTTGGTCCCCATCTCCACTCCCATCATTAGTTTTTGGCCTCTTAAAGATGGTGAGTCTCAATAATACTATGTTTCATATATATTCTTTGTATCTTTAGAGTGAATCCTTCTTGCTTTTCTCAAAGCCCTTATCATTTATGTCTGTGTATGTGTTTTAAGTGATGAAATGTGACATCTTTCGGGTCTACCCTGTATGGTTGTGCAGGTTGGTAACTACACAAACTTGTCTGGCGAAGGTAGTAATTTGGAGCTGAAATACATACCAAACCATGCACCCTAGTGTAGGGTTACCTCTACCTGAAAGAAGGAGCACTTTTTTCTCATTTGCATAAATTTACCATATCCCACTAAACCACGAGCCTACATAGGAATGCTGGGATGGAGGGTGTGGGTGTGTGTGTGTGTGTGTGTGTGTGTGTGTGTGTATACCTTTTCGACTTTCCATAAAGTTATTCTATGCACAAAGGTGCTGATGACCTGTGATCTCTTGCGTATCTTTTCCCTCTGGGTGTCTGTTCTGCCCTCTGGGTATCTATTCAATTGTCCACCAGAAGCTGTGAGTTCAAGAACTAATTTGCTTCACATCAGCTTCTTGGATGTGTAGACAATGTTTTGGGCTCTGCAGATTTTGAGGTCAAAGAATTCATGAGCCCTTCCTCACTGGAGTTGTGGAGTGCTGGATCAGGGTTGGTGTAACAGGTGTAGTGGTTAAATATGATTTACTCAGCCGGATCTTGTTATTTTTTGTTTTTCTTGGGAATATGGTCTGTTTATTAAACTTTTGGAAACCTGAATGCTTCAAGTTTTGACACATGTTGGCTAAAAACAGTAAGCTTCAGATGCCTATATTGAAGGTCATATAACAAAAACCAATATGGAAAGCCATAGCAAGAAAAATCCAGTGCCTTTGATTAACCAAAAATCTTTTTTTTTTTCAAGTTCATGCAAGGTTAAGGTTTTCTTGAACTAAGAAAACCTCAAACTAGTTTTTTGAAGAATGGTAGACTTTACATGTCTCCTGTACTGCTTGAAAAGATCTGTTTGTTACTTAATCTTCTGTTTCTGAATTTTTGCTCCTATGTTTCTTTTTCAGTCAAACCAGTGTTGTTCCTAATTAGAAATTTAAATTACATCTGCTGCAGTTTGTACACACCAGGGGATATATTTATGTAATACTTTTAGCCAGCCAAGATATTTTTCATAACTTCAGCATAACATTTTCATAGGGCGCTTATTGATGAGATGTTATAAAAATTGTGCAAGAATGGACACGAGAGAAGCAATTGTGTAGCTCAGGAGAGACCTTGCAAGAAAAACGTTTCTTAAATATAGTTTTCTTCTCTCTATTTTTTTTTGTATGGTGCAGGAACACATTTTCTCTTTGTCTTCTGCTCTTCTTTCTATGTTCTCCCTCAGTATGTCTCCTGGATGTGTGCTGTTGGAAAGTGAAAATAATCTTACAAATTGCGAGATTTCATTAAGTTTCAATGAGGTAATTAAGGAAACTCATTTTCAAAGATATACATTTACTTCGGTGGCTTGAATGTTGCTTAATCGGGAGATGCCCAGAATACTAAACATAGGCAGGTTGGGCTGTCTGGATCAGTATCTTTGAGAGTCAGGCTGTTGAAAGGGAAGACGTGCAGGTTAAAACAGCAGAGGCCCTTGCTGTGGGTGGAAATTAATTGGCTGAAAACATGAATAAGTTATACTTGTTATTCATGTCAAGAAAAAGGGAGGAGAGAAGGGACGGATATTTGTATCTATCAAGGCATTACTCTCTGCCACATGATAACAAAAAACCTAAAAAGCAGATCCTTAGAAGTAGGCTCCTCTTTCCATAGCAAGTCAGAGGACTCGAAGCCCAAATACTTGCCATGCTTTCTTCTGAATATTATGTGTCAGATTTGGCAATTTCAGCCGAGAAAATGTTACTAAGAAGGTTACTAAGGAATTCTCTAACATGAAACATTTATTACTGGGACCTCTCCTTGAGCCTGGGGTTATGTTAAAAGGCTTTCAAGTTAAAAGGCTTTGAATTTAGGGTTGGAGAATTCTTTCCCTCTTTTCATGGCCCCACACTATGTCTGGGTACGTGTAGGCTACACAAATTGCAATAGATTGACCGCAGTTCTATTCCTAAAACTAAAGATGCTACTGTGATGTTATCAGACTTGAACATATTCAGATTAGATATTGTGGAATAAGATCTTTTACCTATAGAATGATTTTTCTTTCCAGATCTTTAACGAAATTTAAATTTTGGGCATAAGGGAGGCCCATGGGACTTGGAAAATTCTCTGTGAAGCTGCTCTTGGTAAAGCCCTAGCAAAGGAACCCTTCTTTGGCCATTTCAGACCCTGTCTTTTAAACCTCAGCTGGCTATGCTTCTCATTTCTATCCCTCTGTGACCGTCCCCCACCTTGAATTTCTACTTAATGTCCTCTTACTTCGACATTTGTTTGGATATTCTTGTGGTATGCTCCAGAGGCTTCAGAAATTGTTCCTAACTAAAATATAAGTTCCATTAAAGTGATTGGTCTGCTTTTTCATATCTCCCTTCATTCTTCATCAACCCCTTAATGTGAGTCCATAAATAGGTGCTCAGTAAAGTAGGTTACTTTGGAAGTCTATCAAGAGGCTGGGAATGAGTGACGATCATATCTTCTACTCTCTGTGTCAAGCTGAAGGGTTAGCTGCAAACACCCAACAAAACAAAACAAAAGTCCTGCATTTGAGTCTGAGTACCATTGCTTAATGAACCTTGTGACCTTTGGTGTGTATCTGTATCTATATATTTATCAAGATATTCCCATAAGTCTAAATGTTCAAATATAACTTGATTGATCTACAGCAGTGGTTCTCATAGTGTGGTCCCTAGATCAAGAACATCAACATTGGGGCGCCTGGGTGGCTCAGTCGGTTAAGCATCCGACTTCGGCCCAGGTCATGATCTCGTGGTCCGTGAGTTCGAACCCTGCGTCGGGCTCTGTGCTGACAGCTCAGAGCCTGGAGCCTGCTTCAGATTCTGTGTCTCCCTCTCTCTATGACCGTCCCCCGTTCGTGCTCTGTCTCTCTCTGTCTCAAAAATAAATGGATGTTAAAAAAAAAAAAAAAGAACATCAACATTACCTGGGAACTGTTAAAAATGCCAGTTCTCACCCCTCGCCCCACCCCCAGACCTACTGAATCAGGAACTCTGCGCTTTAACTGACCCTCCAGGTGATTCCGATGCGTGCTAAAGTTTGAGAACTGCTGATCAGTGTAGAGTCAAATCCCTGGGATGGCGAGAATCTCTGTGCCACGATGTTGCTAGACTTGAAGGATTGTGCAATCGTGTCACGGCGAGCATTTAAATCCAGTACCTTGCGTTTCATCTTTAAGGCTCTGTACAATGGCTCACCATTGCATCATATTCAAGTGTGTAGCCATTACCCACAGAATTGCAGCTCCCAAGCTCCTGTGAATTGAGGAGTGAAAAATCTTTCTTAGGGTGAACAAAGAATGTGCAATGGACAAGGGATTAATTTTCAGTAGCAGCCTCCTCATTTTGTATTCATAACGTTGTATGCATGTGAGGCTACAAATGCAATGTCTGCTGATATATGTTAGGTAATTGGGCATCTTGCAGCCCCATTTGCATGCAAAGGTGATTGTACACTTCCCATTTACAAGTCTAAAATTAAAGCCCAGTTTGAAGCAGGCTGAAGTCTCACTGCTAGGAAAATAACAAGATAAGGAAGAAATGACTTCTGTTAATCAGCACTTTTGGCCTCTACTGTTCAATCTTTGCTAATTTGTCCTTTGAAATTGTACATTCTGTGTTGAAGAGAGAGAATTCTAAGAGTATCTGGGGTTTTTTAAAAAAACAACCTTCACTTACAAGCTGATTGTGTGTATTCATAGCATTCCCCCTAAAATTGTGCCCACACATATGCTGCAGTCTGTTGCTCTGTGAGGTATTGGTGCTCTTGTGGGGCCACATCCATCATCTCAAGAAGAGCCTCTCTCCCCTGCCAAACAGATTTACAGACTGGGTCTGTGGCATCATTTCATTTCAGTTCAGCCCACAGTCCTCCAGCAGGTACCCTGTGCCAGGCATTGTGCCAGAGGCTGGGTGGGTACAGATCAGTCAAGTTCCAGCCCTCAAAAGCTCACAGTATTTTAACAGCCTCCTGGAATCTCAGTGCTGTGTATATTTGGTTAAATGCCATCTTCCCAGATCCGCACCCCATGAATTAAAATGCTTCAAGGATGCTTCTTTGAGCTCCTGATTATGTTCTGTCTGTGTCCCCAGGAGAAGAGGAGACCTAGTAGATCCATGCCTAGGAGAGTCAGAGCCTGGAAGCACAAGATGTGGCCACATGGCCACTCAGATGGGTCATGAAGAGAAGGTGGCTGTGTTGCAAGTGGCATGGATTTCCAGTTTGTAGGACCCAAGAATGCATGAATGTTTTCTGTACTCCCAACGTGGGTCATGATGGAAGAGAATGCCCGGCTAACGCCATCTCAAAGGGACTTGCCCCTGAGTGCCACCTGGAGGAACGGTGGATCCCTACAAAGACAGTTTACTAGAGCGAACTGTGAAGCAGTCCCTTGTCGGTCTTGATCGGTTGCTTTATGTTTCCATATTTGGCCACGTGTACTCGTTTTACTTGACAACTGGATTGTAACCTCCCAGAGAACAGAGCTGGGTCTTAAGAAGATTATCTTCCACAGTACCTATTTGATGGTGATGATCATAAATACAGTATATTAGCAGCAAGAGTGTCTGGAAGTTATATGTATTAGTTTCTCATGATAACCAATTTTTTTCCTCTTTATTCCAGCACAGGCGCATATACCTTGATAACACCAAATGAAAACCGAAGAAATCAGATACAGAGGAGTATGTATATTTATTCATTTAACATTCAGAATGCTTCTCATCTTATAGAGTAGGATTGATTTACTTTGGTTTATAGTTTTATTTTCTGGTACGAATAGACTCACCACATCTTACAGAGTTTTTTCTTTTTTTCACTTTAGCAGCTTTAATTATAGCTTTTAAAATTATTCTATTGTTAATCCTTCTAAATTAGTTTCTCTATGTTAATAGCAGAACTCATAGCACAATGGCAAATCTCAGATTTCTGTTGGACTTAAACAATTTCACATCTATTGCCAATAAATTATCTAGTTCCCATGAAATTGGGTTGACTGCAGATATTTTTACAGGACTATGAATACTTGCAGAGCAGATGAGTTATATATGAAACAGATCATGACATAATCTGTCCCCTTCTTGATCTGTCCTGTCCATCCCTTCTTAATGGAATTTTTCTTTAACCTCTGTGCTCCCATAATTTTGTAAGTATCAGAGTCTGCCCTCAGCTGTTTTTATCTGAGAGCGTCCATTTCCTTGTTCTAGATTACAACCTCTTTGAGGGCAGGGACTACACTTTACTCATTTTTGCCCTCCTTGTACCTAGTGGGTGCATAGCCTATTTGAAGTTGTACCGTAAAATAAATGCTGCCATTTAAATTACAGCATTATAACTTAGAGGTAGATGGAGAACTCAAGTTCAACCAGTTTACAAAGAAGTTATGAGGCCTGTTCAATTCAAGCTGTGGGGCTAGCCCTGACATTCTGTGCTCTCGTGTATTAGATCTTTTTTTTTTAATTAAAAAAAATTTTTTTAAATGTTTATTTTTGAGAGAGAGAGAGAGAGAGAGAGAGAGAGAGTAGGGTAGGGACAGAAAGAGAAGGAGACACAGAATCTAAAGCAGGATCCAGGCTCTGAGCAGTCAGCACAAGAGGCCAACACGGGGCGCAAACCCACAGGCCGTGAGATCGTGACCTGAGCCGAAGTCAGACGCGTAACTGACTGAGCCATCCAGGTGTCCCTCTCCTTTATTAGATCTTGATAGGAAATTTAGTATTGTGACTAAGAATGGACATACAGGCACAACAGGGAAGCAGTTGTCTAAATTAGAGACTTGAGTCTCCACCAGACATGTTGCACCCAGGATGGTACACCTGCATCAATGCAGAGTATGACGGTCACAGCTATGCAGAGACTGTGGGTATTGCCAGCAACTGAACCAGCGACCCAACTGAGTCCCAAAGGTTCTGGCATTTTACGAGCTTGTGATTTAAATACTTTCCAGGAATTTATGCCTTAGTGTGGTCTGGATTTGGGGTATGTTTCAGAAGTTTTTTTTCCCCCCCTCTAATTAAAAATACTACATATGGACGTTTGAAACAATGGGGTCTAAGGTGGGGGAGATCTGGATGCGCACTGAAGAACAGAGTTAGTATCTCGGGCGCCCCCTGCTGTCATGCAGAGCGTGTATTTGGGCAGTGAGCACTGCTCCACCTAGAGGAGGCTTTCCTGCCTGGTGGTATGGAGTGCAAGGGGCTGGAGCCCTCACCCCTAGTTGCGGTAAGCTTGGGGGACGTTTGAAACACAGTGCTGTGGGCATCAGAATTCTCTGGGGCTTTGTTTACTGTGTGCAAAGAGTTCTTACTGACATACGAATATTCTAGTTTTATACACGCTCTCTATAGAAAATTAAAAAAGCTAATTGGATCTAGGGTTTTAAAAATGCCAGAATGAGAGGAAAAACAAAACTCCTTATTTTAGTAAGAGGTCAGGATTTTCCAAATTTGGACTTTCAGTTCACACTCTTGGAGAGAGAGAGCCTCAGGGGTGGGCGCAGCGTTGCCCCAAAGGGTGCCTTCCTTTCCTGGCTATTTTGTGCACTCATGCTTGCATGGAGTTAATTGCCCTCTGATGCTTGTTTCTTGTGCTATCAACGGAACTGTTTTCTTTTCACATTCCAATAATTGATGATTTGACATTTCTCACCTGGCTTAGTTGCTGAGAAAGAGCTGGAAAATCTTGAGAAGTGGAAAGAACAACAGCGAGCGAAGCCTGTTACCCTGGTCCCAAGGCGCTTAGGTAAGCCAGTAAACCAGGTCCTGGATTGGGGGAGACAGGGCCACCCAGGGATCCTGTTAGCGCCTTGCCTGCATCTGTCTTTGAACGTGTGTTATTGGTTTGGGGGTCATTGTGCTGCTTGGAATACAGTGCATTTAAACTTGAAACTCTCAGGTATGCAGGTATGTTGTTTTGGATCTTCTGCGAGAAGCAAATGCATGATGCCCCAGTTATGTGGGAATAAAGTGATGGCTTAATTGCTGAATAATTTAGAGTCTCTTAGAGGATCACTTCTGAAGAAAGTACCTGGGATGCTGCATATGCCTTGTCATAGCACTCGACAGGATGGGAGTAAAAGCTATCACAAGCATATTAATCCTGGCAGTATTGAATGCTAATGGGAAAAAAAAAAAAACGGAGATTCAATTCTAAAACGAAGATGAGAGTGAGCTGGGGACACGGTGGTGGGTATAAAGAGAACTTCACCTGTGTTTTCATTCTACAGATAGAGACCTTTGGGCCCCCAGAGCACATGCCAGTGTGATGAATTGTGTGGGCTGCCTGTGCCTGGTGTTTGAATCATTCAACAGGGATGCCACCTAATGGGAATCATTCACATCCTTTCTTCGGTTTTCCTTTCTCCAGCAGCAGCTGGGAACTGAAAAGACTGGATACACGGTTCCCACAGATTTCGTTAACAACAAATGCATTAGAGTCAGGGGTTACTTACTGTCACAATAGTTTTAGGAAAGTATTTTTTCCAGGACAAAGGTAAAAATAAGCTAATTCGGAAATGATTTAATGGGTGAACGTAATGGTATTGTCACTATCATTCCACTGTATTTCACGAGCGTCTAGGAGGTAAAGAAGAAAATCCTAGAATATATGAAACTTTGAGATGAGTTTGGAACAAAGCCTTCACATTCTTAGACATCTGACTTTCATTATTTCTTTTTTTAAATGTTTTATTTATTTTGAGAGAGACACAGAGCGAGCACATGCATGAGAGCATGAGTGGGGGAGGGGCAGAGAGGTGGGGGGCAGAGGATCTGAAGCAGGCTTTGTGCTAACAGCAGCAAGCCCCACGTGGGGCTTGAACTCGCAAAACTGTGAGATCATGACCTGAGCTGAAGTCTGGATCTCAACTGAGCCACCTAAGAGCCCCTTTCTTTATTTGTTTTAACTCTCCCCTCCTCCCCCTGTTCATCTACCCTTTAAAATATTGGAATAGTTCCAGGAGATACTGACAGTGGCTGTAACATTAGATAATAGCTTCCATATTCCTCACTGTTTCTTTCCCTTTCCCCAGTTCCCCACAACAGAGACCGAAGGGCCACAACCAACTAGGCCTTATATATCTTTTGGGGACTCAGAATAATGTCTCTGTGGTGTGTTTATCAGTTCAATTACAAAAACTACAGTGAATGCAAATTGTTTTAATGCATCTTCTGTGCGAATGAATCTTTCAGAGAACTGACACTTTTAGTGACCAAAGCACCAGAGAATCATTTCAAAGGAATCTTTATAATACACATACCAAGCTTGCATAAACACCAAGAAATCCCTAAACAGCAATTCTTAGATGATTGGCAAGCTGCAAGGATTTCTGTCCCCGAATTATTTTAGGTTTAAGAGAGAATAGGCAAATAATCTCACTTCCATATTTTTCTCTTGAATACCTCAAGAAAGAAAACTAAGGGGTATGGATTGACAGTCACTAACTAAAATATTAGTAGTTTTAAAAACCTGGTTATAAAGACTATGTAATTTTCTGGTGGCAAGACCCCTGAGGATTTCCTACACTATGCTACTAAAGAATGAGGCAGTAGGGTCAGGAGAAGACAAGACAAGCAAAGCAAAGCATCATCAGCCTGAGTAGGCTAAGGAATGGCCATCCTCAAGTAGGAGGAGTGTTCTAGAGTATTTAAGACCGGCACTATTTAGCATGTACCTTCAGGTGTAAATTCAGTCTAAGTGAAGACGTGACTACCCACATGACTGAAAACCTTTGTAGGATTCTCCTCTCCTTTTAGGCATATGGTACCATGCTCTGTCCAGAGCATGTTTCTCTTTTAAGAAATTCCCATTCTCTAATGTCTTGTTAAGAAAACTGTTTATATCCTCATTTCCAGGGGCATGAAAATGTTAAAGAAACTCCTGGCGTAGACTTATCATGTATTAATTAGTCTCTGATGGCTGACATTTCAGCTTAATATTCATGTTTCACCTTTGTGACTTTTTTCCCCGTAGGTGGAAGCCAATCGGAAGCTGAAGTCAGGCAGAAACAACAACTCCAACTGATGCAATCGAAATACCAACAAAAGGTCAGAATCCGTCTCTTTTAGTTCAGTTTTGGCAAGGAATTTGAGTACTGGCACTTTCAGTCGCCATGAAATAATACATTTACCAAAAGCATAAAACCTTGAAACCAATTACAAAAGGAAACTCTCAAATCAAAGAAGTCAGGAAGTAAGAAATGAAGGAGACGACTCTCTAGACTTCTTATCCAAGCCGTACATCAGTCAGCAGGACCCTTCACAAAGGGATTTATTTTTATAGTTCAACCCCTGCCACGTTTTGAAGGTTTTTGCACCAAGAACATGGGTGTGCACAAAAGTAGTACAGAAAAGATTGAAGATGCCAGTGACTTTTTAAAAATAATGAGGCATGTGAGTTTTATAATAAGGAATATCATCTGCTGTCTCTCCTCCCCAACCTGGGTGGGTGGGGTGGGAGGACAGAGAGACAGAGACCAAGGAAGACCATGAGAGAAATGTCATGGACAGGAGATGCAGCCACAATTCTCTGTGATCTTAGTAGTGGGAAATGCAGCCTATCATCATGGCGAGGTAGAACACAAACAATACTGTAATTTGTCTCTCATCATAATTTCGTGTTCCAGAGGTTCAGACTGAAAGATAGTAACTGTTTTTTGTCCTCTGTAATTTCAATACAATTTAGCTAAAAAGAGAAGAATCTGTAAGAATCAAGAAGCAAGTGGAAGAGGCCAGAATACAACAGATGAAGGCAGTTCAGAGACAGAAGGTAAGATAGTGGCAAGGATGCTGAGCTACCACTGACCGAAGGCTCCCTGTGTATGCCAGGCTGTCTTCTGCACACCGCCCATATGCAAATTCGTTCAATTCTCGAAACAGCCTTACGAGTATAGATTATTCTTATTACTTGCATTTACAAATGAGGAAACCGACACAGAGAGGGTAGGTAACTTGCCCAAGGGCTCACGGCCAGTAGATAGGAGAAGTAGGATTCAAATACAGGCAGACTGGCCTCAGCGCTAGGTTTTTGTTTTTTTTTTTTTTTTTTTTTTGTTTTTCCTGTGTTTGTTTAGTTCTTTTGAGAGAGAAGGAGAGAGGGAGACAGAGGGAGAGGGAGATGGTGAATCCCAAGCAGGCTCTGTGCTCTGGGTGCAGAGCCCGACGCACAGGCACAGCTCAAACGCAGGGAACTGTGACATCGTGACTTGAGCCGAAATCACGAGTTGGATACTTAACCGACTGAGCCGCCCAGGTGCCCCTCAGAGCTGGAGTTCTTAGTGACCACACAATCTCACCTCCCAGGCAAGTGATCAAGTAGTGGCTGTGTATTTGACCAGAAGGCAAAGCGGTTAGTAACACCAGCAATTCACGGTGCACTGCCTTTTCCAGGGTGAGTGTTAGATAGGTGAACATGCCTCTCTTACCGGTGCAAGAAAAAGTGTGCATTTGCATTTCAGTATTAGTGACGTGATGAAGCTCACAGTGATGTGTTTAGTTTTGATAACTCTTTCTGGAGCTTGGCAAAAAATCTCTCTTAAAACATGCTTTTCTGCTACAGAAGAAGGAAGAATGTAGTGTTGTTCTACCCCCACTCTTCTTCCTCCTCCCATTCCCACAAGGTCCTAAGCTGTAGTACGTTTTAAGTATTGGAGGTATGGGGGCGAGGGGTTGGCTCATGATACTGACCACCAAGTATGGCACCTGCTCAAGTATAAGTCATGGAAACACACTTCCTATTCTTGCTGTCCTCCTGCCTGTCTGTCTGTGCAGCTCTTTCTCCCTCCCTCCTTCTCTCTCGTTTTTTCTTTTCAAGATTGAGGGTTGGTCAAAATTTAAGCCTGGTTACCAAGCAATGGATATTTTTACCAGTCACAGTTAATGAAGCCGAAAGGTGATGGCCTGTAAAACACATGAGAGTATATGAGCCTTACCTGCTGTTTACCTGGCTGGTGAGCAGACAGTCTTTCTTTATAAGGTGTCTTGTTGTATGATCTCGGGCAGCTCTTCTGCCATGCCTCTACACTAAGCCCCACCTCCTCTTCTTCCCTCATGGCTCCGGGAACATCTGTCAAGTGCAGAGATGTGGGCTCTAGGGTAGAGATAAGACTGGACTTCTGCATGCGGAACTGTAATGAAATGCTGGAGGTGTAAGACAAAAGAATATAGGAACTTTGCTCGCAAAATTTGATTTGGCAGTCTGTTTCCAATTGATCAGCTATTACACCTTCACTGAAAAGATTTTTGTGACACTAATTTGTTTTTAATCTTCAAAAACATGATTTCGTCTTTCTACCTCTCTGTTCCCCATTCTTTTTCATCCAACCGCCCCCTCCCAATTTTTCTTCAAAGGGAAGTTCACACTTTGGTCTTGTGATTGTAGAGGAGATGGCCCCTTTACATAGTCCTTCTGCATTTCAGTTGGAACTAAGAAAATCGTCAGATCATCACCAGGAATTGAATTAAGAGTCTTGTAGATCCTGAAGAACTACTGTGTTGCAACTTCTTATTCTAAAAGCCATTTATTAGTTGTCATTTAATACCCATAATTAGCTGACTTGTGGGTTATTTATAGCTCATTTCTTCATGGGATCAAATAATGTATACTATTCAGAAATGTTAGTGGCCAAAATGGTCTTCATTTTTTTTAAGCTTGTTTATTTATTTATTTTGAGGGGGGGGTGGGGGAGAGAAAGGGGGCAGAGAGAGGGAGAGACAGAATCCTAAGCAGGCTCCACACTGTCAGCACACAGCCCAATGAGGGGCCTGAACTCAGGAGCCGGGAATTCATGACCTGAGCTGAGATCAAGAGTTAGATAGATGCTTGGGTGGCTCAGTTGGTTAAGCGTCAGACTTTGGCTCAGGTCATGATGAGTTCAAGCCCAGCATCAGGCTCTCTGCTGTCAGACTTATGTCCCCACCTCTCGCTCTGCCCCTCCCCTGCTGGTTCTCTCTCTCTCTCTCTCTCTCTCTCTCTCTCTCTCAATACATAAATAAACTTAAAAAAAGAATCAGAGTCTTACCCAACTGAGCCACCCAAGTGCCCCTGAAATGGTCTATTTAACACTGAGTAAAGCAGCATTTCCTCTTCCAAGTTGTACTATAACACTAGGTGTATAACAATCATTAACTACAGAAATCTTAATTGGATTTGCTTTTCTAATGTGATAATTGTAATGATTATTGGTATAATTTTGTCCAAAAAATGAGAGATGGGGAGAGAAAGTTGATATGTTGATCCTTCCCATTCAAAAGATGTTCCTTGAACCAGCCCCATGGGCATCACTTGTTAGAAATGCAGAATCTTGAGATCCCCAAACCTTTGAACCAGAACCTGCATTTTAATAAGCTTCCCAGTTTATTCTTGTGCATATAAAATCGAGGAGCATTAATGTAATTACATAACAAGATAAGGAGCAGCCTCCCTGGTCCTTCTACGGACCTGATTTCTTTGGTTAATTGCCCTGCACTGCCACCGTGACCTAGCTGTTCTTATTGTACATAAATCTGTGCTTTTCGTAGTAAATGTGAGCCTATTTTGTAGCATGTGTCAGATAAAAGAAAAATGGACATTAGCCATCTAGAAATGGCATACTTCACATTGCCAGTGTGAAATGGCCAAGGGAAGCAATAATGGCTGTGCTTATGGAGCATTTATTCTTTAAAATGCACGGCAAACACACATATGGACACCAGCCTGCAAAATACCGCCCTCCTCCCCAGGCGAATGGCTACTGTCCAGGAACACCGAGTCAAATAGAAGCTGAGCAGCCTGTTGCCACCCGAGAACCCCTAGCTTGGTCTCTTGTCTTAACCCTGTTGCCCTTCAGTTTTCCCCTCTCCCAAGAGGGGTCACCTCCCCCCCAACCCTGGGCCTCTAATTGCTTACCACCTGTGTGTGAGTGAGGGTCAAGTAGACTATTCTCTGCTAGCACATGGGGGTGTTCTTTGATCTTTAGTAAGCAGAAGGTTGTGAAAGGCAGCCAACCCTTTAGTATCCGGTCTTGTCAATGGGTTCAGGAAGAGTTAGCCCTATACGTGAGGGGGAAATTTGGAAAGGGCACTAGGATACGTTAGTCAAACTTTTATTCCCGGTCCTAGACTAGGTTGATGTTATGTATTCTTCCCCTGGTGTACGAGAGCCTGCTCAAATCCACCTGTGAGAGTGGATTGTTACGTTTTCAGGATTTTTGTAAACTAGTTGACCTCACTGTGGTAGCTTGAAACCCTCCCTGTTGGGAGTCTTTTCACCACGGAAATCAGTAAACGCTGCAAATCAACCTCCCCCTCCTCCTCTTTGCTAGAGGAGGTTGCTGAGTTTATCAGTATACCCCTGCTTGGCCCTAAGCGAGAGAGGGCCTCGCTCACCTCCCCCCACCACACACATTCCAAAGCCAAGTGCCTGGGGGCTAAGGAGGGCAACAGTTTTGTGAAGTATCTGGCATATTATATGTCTGGTACTTATTGACTTAAAACTAGATTATAGCCCATATGGTAGGCAGAGTAATGACCCCTCCCCTGCCCCTCCGTTCTAATCCCTGGAACCTAGGACTATGTTACGTTACGTGGCAAAGTGGAGGGATTACATTTGCAGGTGGAATTAAGGTTGCTAATCAACTTACCTTCAGTTGGAGCTCTGCACTCTCCAGGTGGGTCCAGGGTAATCACAAGGGTCCTTAACTTGGAAGAGGGGGGCAGGAGATTGAGAGCGTGAAGAGATGTTAGCAGGGGGAGATTTGGCCTGCCGCTGCTGGCTTTGAGATAGAGGGAAGGGACCACGAGCCAAGGAATGTAGATGGCCCCAAGAAGCTAGAAGAGGCAAGGACAGAGATTCTCCCCTGGAGCCTCCAGAAGGAAAGCAGTCCCGCTGACGCCTTGATTTTAACCCAGTGAGACCACCTTGGACTTCTGATCTCCAGAGCTGTAAGATTATTAGTAAACTCGTGTTTTTTGTTAAATTTTTTTTTTTCAACGTTTATTTATTTTTGGGACAGAGAGAGACAGAGCATGAATGGGGGAGGGGCAGAGAGAGAGGGAGACACAGAATCGGAAACAGGCTCCAGGCTCTGAGCAGTCAGCCCAGAGCCTGATGCGGGGCTCGAACTCACGGACCGCGAGATCGTGACCTGGCTGAAGTCGGACGCTTAACCGACTGCGCCACCCAGGCGCCCCTAAACTCGTGTTTTTTGAAGCCACTAAGTTTTGGCAAATGCGGCTTCATAATGATGTATTCATTTCTCTTCCTGGAATTCCATGAAACAGAGAATACTTCGAAAGTTAGAACGTCAGAGTGAAAGGAAGTCGTTACATAAAAGCAGTGTACGAGTACTTTGTACATACGACTGCACATACAGGGGTACAAGTATTTTCTTTGCCACTGGATCCTGCAGCATAAGTAGACAGATTTTCATAATCCTCCCAGAAAGCCTTTTACCTGCAATTCTGCACTGTGGGAGCAGACCTCCACTGCGGTTTCCCCCCATAATCCTATTGATGAATTAGGTAATACTTTCATTCCTCCTCCAACCCCCCCCCCCCCCCCCCCCCCGCTTTCATAATACCCACAAACTTGCAAAATGAAAACCTTCCGGTTCCGTGTTAAAGAGCCTCCCTACCTCCCGGATTACTCTGATTCTGCCTTTGTTCTACTTCTGTTTGAAATAATATTACACAGTGGCATCTAGTTTGTAAATACTTTCACTTAATACACAGACCCTCCTGGGGTCTCATCACGTCAGAAAGGGCAGAAGCCAGCCCGAGATCTGAGTGGCACCTGATGACTCTCCTTGTTTTTTTTCCGCTAAACCAAAGTCATAAAGCTGATAGTTATTGGAGCACCGGGAGTCACTGGGTTTTATGCAGGCCCCGAGAAGCCTTGTTAGTTAATTTTCATGCTGTAAACTGAAGTGGGAACCAACGAGTAGAAAATAAGTAGATCCAGAGATGCATACTTATACATATTTTTAAGGAATCGTGTGTCACTATTTCTAGCAAGCGTGTAATAGCAAGGGCTAACAGTTTAAGACAGATTGCAGGGTAAAGCCACACTGAGGAACCACTTTCAATATTGTCTTTATAAATTAGGAAAAATGTCCATTTCTGACATCTCAAGGAACACTAGTATTTCCCAGAAATATGGTCCCTATGTTTTGCATTTCATGGTGGATGAATTAGTGTGGGCAGTTAGCGCCTATTGTTAAAATCTAGTAGGATCCCGTTAATCCCCTAACGTTGGGATGTCTGTCTTTGAAATATAGAGGTAGTACTAAGAAGGTAAGCTGTTAGCTTCTCTATGCCTCACTTCCCTTATCTGCAAAATGGGTACAGTAATAATACAATGGACCGGAAGGCTTAGAGGATACAGTATGTGCAAAGCCCTTAGTACAATGCCTAGTACGTAGTGATCACCGACTAGGGGTTCCTTAACCTAACTCATTGTAAAGGAAAAGAAGTGCTTTAACACTATCTCATTTGAGTCTGTTGTATCAAGCTGTTTTGTGGAAGGCAAAGAATTATTCTTGTGTTACATATGAATTGGTTCCATTTTTTCATTTTTACTAAACCTACATGAACGAGGTTGCTGGCGAGAAACAAACACACATGGCGCGCGCGCGCGCATGTGTGTGTGTGTGTGTGTGTGTGTGTGTGTGTGTGTGTGTTGTAATTTTGCCCCACCAGATTTGTGGGCTTCCCGCTCAGCTGGGTCTCTAACAATACCTACTCTGCATTCCTGGCCCACCCCTAAGTACCAAGATCTTCCTCTCCTCATGTTCTTCTTACTGTCTTCTTCATTTTCAGCTCACGATCTCCTCTCTCACTTGCTAGGCAAAAAGTCCATCAAGCATAAGCACCTTTATCTCTCTGTTTCCTTTACTCTTCCTTCGCTGTTTTTACTCCTATCCCATCTCAGGAGAAATAAGAAAGGGTTTTCTTCATTGCTACGATAGATGCTTCCACCTGTGTTTGTTTTCTCCTCTTTCATCTCCTCAGGAACCTTGCTGCCCCATCGGTTAAGCCTCCTTTTGTCCTGTTTTGTCCCTGTCCCACCCCCACTCCCTCAGTTTCTTGGTGTAAAATCCTGCTCAAATCTCTTCTTTTAAAAACAAAGGATCTCTCCCTGTTCTGGTTTCCTTTCAACTCCTCTGTGCCACGCATCGTGGTTCAGCTGCTTGAAGGCCTTTCTACCACATTTGGTTCCCAAGTGCCAGTCTGTGAACTGACTTCTAGCAATCACCTGAACCAAAGAATCTCTTGTTTTAAAAAAAAATGTCCCTTAGGTGATGCTGAGCGCAGCTGGCCTAGGAACCTGCTGTCTTTGTGTTCTCCCCTCTAATTGTTCCTTGGTGGACTGAGTTTGACTTCTGTCTCTAGTACTCCACAGTACTGATCTAGCTAAGAACACCAGAGGTGCTCTTAATTGAAAAAAACCACCACCACCAACAACAATGGAGACTCTTTAATTCCTACCTTACTTAAACTCTTCGTAATATCATAACTGTTAAGTACTCTGTCCTTCGAATTCTACCCCTCTGGATTTCCAGATCCGTTTCCCTCATGTTTTTCTGCTACTGATGTTCTATCCAGGTGCCACCTGTGGGGTCGTCTCTCATCCCTGTGCCTGTGCCACCATAGTCTTAGGTGAAAGTCCTCACTTTTCCACATTTAAGGATTAGTTATTGCTTGTGCTGGCGATTTTTGGAACCCGTATCTCTAGCCCATATTCCTGAGTCCCAGAACCATGTATTATACCGTATGCTCGATAGTTCTTTCCAGATGTTCCCCAAGTAGAGCTCAATCCAGTAAGTTCAAAATGAAACTTCTGTTCATTCTGATGCTCTTAATGGCCACCCTGTACCATTCCCCCTTGCCTCACCCATCTCTATGGATGTAGTCCTCCTCCTCTTATTTTTCCCCCTGTCCTATTATATCTGGCCCTGAATGTTTCTGAATTTGCCCGTCCTTCTCTGTCCCTGTTGCCGTAATTTGGGACTCCTAATTTATGGGCCGATTACCGTGAGAACCGCTCCATTGGTTTTTATGTTTGTGGTGCTTTCTGCAGCTCACTGTCTACACTGCTTCCAGAGTGAGCTGCTTACTGTCCTGCTTAAAATAACATAATGGCTCATCATTGCCTTTACTGAAGCCCAAACTCCTTCACTTGGCATATAAATTCTTTTGTAACTACCCCTTCCCTTTTCCTCAACCTTCTCATCCACCGTGTCACTACAAACACCTTTTAATTTATCCATGAGCTGCTCCAGGCTTCCTTAAATTGGCTAATTCTCTCATGCCTTTGTGTATTGAAAAAATTGTAAGTTATGGGAATATCCCTTCCCTCTCCAGGGCCACCACTAGCCCATCATTGCCTTTGTGCAAATTACAAGCAGATTCTTCATCCAGGTGGTCAGTTCTGTGGGTGCTTCAGGTTGGTGATTGATAGTACTTTTGTGGAACATAGAAAAAGATACTTGTGCTGCGTGAAGCACCCTGTGCTGGGATCTAGGGTTTGGTGAGCTGAATGCCAGCCCTCCTTTAGCCTCCCCAATCCCTTTGCCGGCCCCATGGGTAGTGAGCAACCTGTACAATGGAGTTAAGTTAAGCCCTGTTCCCATCACCTCTTCCTCCTCCTGGAAAACTTGCTTAGATTTGTCTAGAATTTCTACCTCTCGTTAGACCATGGTTCGTATCCTTTAATTTGGTCATTAACCCCTTGGTGAATCTGAACAAAGCTATGGATGAGCCCACTCTCTGTAGAAATGAGCATACTCTTAACAGAGTTCGTCATGAACCCAGGGGTTAGAAACTACATTCTGAATGTCACTCAGCTTGGCTCCTGTGCCCAGGGTGGGGTCTGCCACTTAGTAGACGCTGAATGAATGTTCATGGAACTGTTGAAAGAGTACCTACTTCCGTGCTTTTTCTCTGTTCATATTACTTGCAAACCTCTAATCCCCCAACGTATTTTACAGACTGTCATCATTGGTTCCTTGTCTGTGTTCCCAGCTAGCCTCTGAAATTTTCCAGAGGAGGCACTACTCTGCTCATATGTATTCTCAACATCTAACATAGGACCAAGCATATAATAGGCATTTGAAATGTTGAGCAAATGAGATTTGGTAATATTAAATGATTGTTTCAGGTCACTCGGTGAGGATGGATCTAGAGCTGGTTACAAAATTTTTTCTTTTAGACCCCATGCTTCTAGACATTTTATACTTGTGTATATATGTATAAGTATGGTTGGATGACTTCTTAACTCTGTGCAAATGAAGAGACCTAAACAGTATGACTAAACTTAAGTATTTGGCTATTATACTAAAACAGCTCCTACGTTGTTAGGTATTGAATATAATTTTTTTTTGCAGATACTCTGGTATTTTGCAGTACTTCTCCATCAACCTCTGAGAGATAAACAGACCTTTGTTGGACAGAATTTAGCTACTGAATAACTCATGAGTTAAAAGTTATCAGTTATTCATGAGTTGAATTCAATGCTAATCTATTAGTGACAAGATTAAAACTGGGTTTCCATTTTGTGACCTTGCTAAAGGAGCCCCGGTCTCCAGATCCTTGTGTGGTTTTCTTGCCATTTTTGAAGTAGCATTTCTAACAGTAGTCTAATGAATACCTACTGCGTGCTTACTGTCTTTACCGCCCCCCACTTTTTCCAGAGATGTAGGGGCTCCTCACAGTCCACCATTTTGGTCTCATGAGTCAGGATTTTTTTCTAGGTTGAGATCCTGTTCATTTATTTTCACAATTCTCTATTTGTTTGCTTCCTAGAACTTGTTTAATTAATAATCCAATTGCTTTGTATTCTAATTGGTTCCTTTGGCAGTAAATTTCCTTTATGTTTTTTTTTTTTTCCTGAAAGTGAAATCCTCTGTTTCACCTTTCAAAATGGAACCAGTAAATGGTTCTGTGTGAATGAAGACTTTCATGGAAATGAACAATATGAACTGTTTCCCCCCCCTCTTTGAAAGATGGGAGCCAAACTAATGTCAGGGTTTAGAAATGATGAGTTCCATTATTCCCTTTTCACAGGTCTTTCTGCCAGGAAAATCCAATTCCTTTTATTAAAGTAAACCCAGCTGCTTGCTGTCTCCCTTGGATTCATTTAAAACTTCAAGTCTCTCCTGTGTTGTAGAATTTGTTTCAACTCCCCATTAAGCTTGTTTTCTAAGAACTTTACTTGTTTTTCATAGGCAAGTTTTAAAAAACAAAAACACAACAGTTTATGTCATAGTGAACAAAAAGCTCCAGGATTATTTAAATTGGATTAAAATATGCCAGAGCCTTGGTGACTGTAATCTCAAATATGAAGTCCTTTGTTTCTAGATTCTCCAAACAACTAATTAAAAAAAAGAACTCTTTTCCATTCCATTTTTTTATGACATTTGCTGTTCAGTCTCTCAACAGCTTTAAGTATATGATTCTGAGTCAGAAGGGACTTGAGTTGGCTTACTGAAAATCTTTTTCCGAATGCTTTAGTGGGATGTGGGTTTATATGTATAAATTTTTTATGAACTACTTAACCATTGCTTATAATTTTCATTTAACATACTTGGTGTGGAAATTTCATGTTTCCCTTAAAACATCTTGAAAACACTTCTTAAAATATAAATGTTGCTATCATTTGAAGTAAAGAATAAAAATGTGAATACTGATTCTGCGATTATACCAATCAAGTTGGGAGAGGGGAACCATGGAAGGAACTTGGGACTCCTCACTTTCAGTAAATAGTGACCGTGGGTTGAAAGAGCACATCTGGGAGCAAACCATAAGAGACTCTTAAAAACTGAGAATAAACTGAGGGTTGATGGGGGAAGAGGGGGGGGGGGGGGGGGAAAGTGGGTGATAGGTGTGGAGGAGGGCACCTGTGGGGATGAGCACTGGGTGCTGTATGGAAACCAATTTGACAATAAATTTCACATTAAAAAAAAGAAAAAGAAAAAGAAAGGGCACACCTTGGAAGCCCTGGTAGGTACCAAATTGAATAACTGAGGCCACTTGAACCTAAGGATTTGGGACCTTGGATAACTTTAATACCACGATTCTGCCTCAAGTTCCCTAATAGATTGCATTTTGATACTTGCAATTTCAGAGCAATAAAACTAGAGGAGAAAAAAAGACTTCAAGAAAACCTCAGAAGAGAAGCATTTAGAGAGCACCAGCAGTAGTAAGTTTGTATCTTCAGAACTTTGTACCTTTAAGACATTGTTTACTCTGCTTTTGAATTCTAGGTAACTTTCCAAGACCTCTGGTATTGGATTATGGGCTGTTATATTAATTATGTCATTGAACTCTGTCATTATGTAAGGTTTGAGGTTGGATACCTCTGTACTCACCAGAGTATTCGTCATCGATTTGAAATAATACTGCTAAATTTGAGAAATCCTTGATTCTAAATAACTTGGAGGGCTGATTCTTTGGCAATCCAAGGTACATCTGATTATGTTGACTTTCAAAACACTGATATAAGGAAGATAATATTTGAAAAGAAGCACTCTCAACAGTAGCCAAATTGTGGGAAAAGTCTAAATGTCCATCAACTGATGAATGGATAAAGAAATTGTGATTTATATACACAATGGAGTACTACGTGGCAATGAGAAAGAATGAAATATGGCCCTTTGTAGCAACGTGGATGGAACTGGAGAGTGTTATGCTAAGTGAAATAAGCCATACAGAGAAGGACAGATACCATATGTTTTCACTCTTATGTGGATCCTGAGAAACTTAACAGAAACCCATGGGGGAGGGGAAGGAAAAAAAAAAGAGGTTAGAGTGGGAGAGAGCCAAAGCATAAGAGACTCTTAAAAACTGAGAACAAACTAAGGGTTGATGGGGGGTATGAAGGAGGGGAGGGTAGGTGATGGGCATTGAAGAGGGTGTCTTTTGGGATGAGCACTGGGTGTTGTATGGAAACCAATTTGACAATAAATTTCATATATTAAAATAAAAAAAAATAAAAAAAAAATAAAAAAAATAGGGATGCCAGTATCTCTCCCATAAGCCATTTGTAAGGATGAAATAAAATAGTTTACATAAATGGCTTAAAAGTGCCTGAATTCTATGGAGACAGAAATGAAACTTACAGGAGTCCTTGTTGAATGGATCAGCCAACTTATATTTTGTAGAAACTGGATAGTGATTCTGGTCCCACCCAGAATTAGCAATTGGCTTCCACTTTCAGATGGATTATCATCTGACTCCCTCCTGTTCTCTCTTCCCGTTATTGTACCTCATTTTCAGAATTTCAGATCATTCTAATGTGGAGGTGAGCATATGTGACGCCCTAATGCGTGTTGCTCTTCTAAGTACAGGGTCCTCTGTTTTTCTCCTTCCGCCACAATTATCCTGCCTCTATCCTAAGCAGCTCCTCCTTGCTTTGAGTCTCAGAGAGAGGGGTGGGAAGAAGTTTCTCAGCGCTTTACTTTGCTTCTTGGCAAATTAGGTTACTTGGCGTCTGCTACCCAGGCCACAAAATGGGAGATGGGGTGGGTTGGGTACAAGTGCCAATGAGTAACGTCATCTTTTTAAAGTTAAAATAGGCATTGCCCTCATCTGAGTCATTGATTCCATAGCGTGTCTTTCCCCGCTGTTCTTCTAAGATAGGCATGGGGGTGAGGGAGCTGGTGGGAAGCTAAACACCAGGAAAGATGAACTGTCTTAGAGCTGGCAGGAGGGAGGCAATAGATTAAGGGTATATTATTGCCTTTCCCTTCATTGCTTAGAGGATGGATGAGTGTATTTCTAGGCCAACCAGAGGAGTTGAAGGAAATAAGGGTACAGTTGTAGCCTAGAGACACAATAAGAACAAATGTATTTATCCCCGTGTCATTCTAGTTTTAGGTTGGAGAAGGGAAGGCCTGCTTGTCAACGAGGGGTCTTAAGTACAGGACAAGGAAGTTGAACAAACCCATTCTCTGGAGAGTTTTAAACATGGTAAAGTGGAGAATAAGAGGTTCTCAGAGTCTGAAAGGACATGGGAGGTTGTGATACTCAGTCACCTTTCTTTCATAGTCCAGCTTTTTTTATTTTTTATTTTTGAGAGACAGAGAGGTGGAAAGAGGGAGAGGGCAAGGGGGGGAGAGAGAGAGAACCCCCCTCCCCCCCACCTCATGTGTGCACAGGGGAGGGGCAGAGAGAGGGAGACAAAGGATCCAAAGCAGGTTCTGCCCTGGCAGCAGAGATACCCGTGCGGGGCTCAAACTCACGAACTGTGAGATCATGACCCGAGCTGAAGTCGGACGCTTAACTGATTGAGCCACCCAGACGCCCTGTCTTCCAGCTTCTTGAGGTGTGTTTTACTAAACACTGGAGATCAATCACCCTTTTTCTCTGAAGAAAAAAGTTTTACCCTTAGCCGCCTCCTATACCATCAGTGGAGCTGAATTCAATTACACGCACATTTCACTCTTGCTCTTTCTTCTGCTTATCATGAAAGTCCCAGTTAACCAGGCAAAAGGAGTTGAGTAAAAATGAGAAGTATCTCAAATTGATTTTTAAAGCGTATTGAGAAACATAAAAAATATATGTGAGGGGTTTTTTTTTTGAAGAGTATTTTGTTTTGAACTACTTTTGAAATTAAAAGACTAATAGCTCATGAAATGAATGATCATTATATAGCTAGAAATATGAAAGGGACTCCTTGGAAAACATGGACCCTCTGTATAACAAGCCTTTATCATACCTTCTTATAATCGATTTTTTATGGTACAAAAATTGCCTAGGAGAACTGTTAGGATTGTTTTTTAAATTTTTTTTTACATTTATTATTTATTTTTGAGAAACAGAGTGAGACAGAGCGTGAGCGGGAGAGGGGCAGAAAGAGGGAGACACAGAATCTGAAGCAGGCTCCAGGCTCTGAGCTGTCAGCACAGAGCCTGAGGTGGGGCTCAAACCCACGAACTGTGAGGTCATGACTTGAGCCGAAGTTGAACGCTCAGCCGTCTGAGCCACCCAGGTGCCCCAAACTGTTAGAATTTTAATAGCACAAAGATTTCACCAGACCAACCAGGCTACTCTCCGTTCCCCAATGCGCCCTTCCCCCACCAAAAATTTTACATTATCCTGAAGCTGTCAAACCAAGGAACACAGGGCGCCTGGGTGGCGCAGTCGGTTAAGCGTCCGACTTCAGCCAGGTCACGATCTCGCGGTCGGTGAGTTCGAGCCCCGCGTCGGGCTCTGGGCTGATGGCTCAGAGCCTGGAGCCTGTTTCCGATTCTGTGTCTCCCTCTCTCTCTGCCCCTCCCCCGTTCATGCTCTGTCTCTCTCTGTCCCAAAAATAAATAATAAACGTTGAAAAAAAATTAAAAAAAAAAAAAAACCAAGGAACACAAAATAGAACACAGCTAAAATTCTTTGAAACCCGTCAATACCTCATGTCCTTGCTAGTTTCAGCATGCTGTGATATGTGGTTCAAATAGCAGACCAGGAACGGTGGTATGTGTGTGTGTATGTGTGTGTGTGTGTGTTGTAGAGGAGTGCATCCATGGACTTGAGCAGACTATAAATCTAAGCTGCTGGAGAAAAAGCTCACGATAGTATCCTGGGGCACCACCATGAGAATCTTAATGTGCTCTTTCTTAACACCTTATTCCTGACTTCGTTCATTTGCTTCTGATTATTTTTAGTGTTGTCAATTATTTAGCTAACAGGCAGAAAACTAGGCTTTTATTGACATCCAAAGGGACTCTCCTGAGTGTAATAATGAAGGCAGTTTATTGAATGCCTGTGAGGTTGCTTTCTAATTGTACGCATTAATCTGCCCATGCAAGCTGGCTGGAAATACACAAGCAGATTGCGTGTGCAGATGGAGCACACAGGATGGCTTTTGTGAAAAGACCTCTGGAATGTACTTCTGCAGTACTGTCTTTTCCTTAAAAATCGAAGGACTGTGACTATTTCAATTGGCAGCTGAGAGCAGACCAGATTAATGGTGCATTAGGTCTGCTACTCTGGCTGGGGACAGATTCATTTCACAATTTAGAATTAGTTCTAGGATTCTTGAGCATGAAAAGCAAAGGGCAAAATAGGCATCTAACCTTGGTGTAGTTTCCCCCATTATTTTTACTGTCTGTAACTACCTATAAAAAGTCAAATGTGGCACTTTTCAGGAAGGCCTTTTCTATTAATCATTATTACTGGTGGATTTGAGGGTTTGAGGTGATAGTTAATAAACTTTTGATTGTGCTTTTTAAAAAATATCAAAGGGAGGACGTTGGGATATAGGTGATTTAAAACACAGAGTAAATACATCTCCACATTTAAAAATTTGAAGAGTAGCTGATTTGGGGGGTTCTAGTCGTTTTTCTAATTGTGTTTTTTACATAGATATAGAGACAAGTTTGAATTTTGAGCCTATTTAACCAGTGGTGGGGGCTCACATAGGGTGGGAGCAATGGGATACATTTTGTGTGTGGGTCTTAGGAAAAAACAAGGATCTCTTAAGGATATGCTGGAGAGCTAACAATTGGGTATCTTCCAAACATTTGAAATGTTAATTCATATCTAATAACCATTTAATGTAATCGATTATACATTTGCACAGTTTTTTTTTTTTAAATACAAAATGCTTGGCTCTTTGAAATAAGCAAAATAATAATAAAAGCTGCTGTATTGCTGAGAGCCTCTGGAGTATCCGGAGTATTAGGTATATTATATGCATTTTTTATTTTTTATTTATTTATTTTTTAATTTTTTTTAACGTTTATTATTTTTTTTTTAATTTTTTTTAAATATTTTTTTTTCAACGTTTTTTATTTTATTTTTGGGACAGAGAGAGACAGAGCATGAACGGGGGAGGGGCAGAGAGAGAGGGAGACACAGAATCGGAAACAGGCTCCAGGCTCCGAGCCATCAGCCCAGAGCCTGACGCGGGGCTCGAACTCACGGACCGCGAGATCGTGACCTGGCTGAAGTCGGACGCTTAACCGACTGCGCCACCCAGGCGCCCCCGTTTATTTATTTTTGAGACAGAGAGAGACAGAGCATGAACGGGGGAGGGGCAGAGAGAGAGGGAGACACAGAATCGGAAGCAGGCTCCAGGCTCTGAGCAGTCAGCACAGAGCCCGACGCGGGGCTCGAACTCACGGACCACGAGATCGTGACCTGAGCCGAAGTCGGACGCTTAACCGACTGAGCCACCCAGGCGCCCCTATTATATGCATTTTTTTTTAATTTTTTTTTTCAACGTTTATTTATTTTTGGGACAGAGAGAGACAGAGCATGAATGGGGGAGGGGCAGAGAGAGAGGGAGACACAGAATCGGAAACAGGCTCCAGGCTCTGAGCCATCAGCCCAGAGCCCGACGCGGGGCTCGAACTCACGGACCGCGAGATCGTGACCTGGTTGAAGTCGGACGCTTAACCGACTGCGCCACCCAGGCGCCCCTATATGCATTTTTTAATCTAACTTTCAGATCAGCCCTATGAAGGGTATATCCTCCTCATTTTACAGATGGAGGGTTGAGTAAATTTCCTGAAGTCCCTAAGACCATAAGTGATGCAGCCAAATCTTGGTCTTGAGATTTGGGAGTCCAGGGGGGCTGGGGAAAATAGGTCATTGAGAGGCATGATCTAGTTGGAAGGTCAGGAATATCTGGCTAGGGTGGGGGGTGATAAGCCCTGGAGTTAAGGGGGGGGGTAAAGTTCAGTTCAGAGAGCAAGATTTGGCCAGTGTTGACTTCTGTTTCCTTCTACCAAGATGTACATTTTGCCTAGGGTAGGTGAAAGAAAAACTGAGGAAATAAGTTGACTTTCTCTGATTTTCATTGTAGATGAATGCTATCCTTTTCCAGTCCCAACACTGGGTTAGTACCACACTTAAACCTACTGTAGGGTATGTGGGTTTTTGTGATCTTTCCAGGCAGTGCTCTGCTCCTACGTACTGTTTCCGATATTTCTAGGGGATGGGGCGGGGGTGGGGGGATGCTTAGTTCTTTAAAAAACTAGTTGAAAAAACTCTTGGAACCAAGCTTATTCCAAAACAGGACCTTCCTATTCCTCAACTGCCAAGCACTACCTTGAGCTCAGCCTGTCGATTGAAATGTTGGGAAGTTTACTTCACTTCCACCATCGGAACCGTGCATCTCTTTTATTTCCATTTGAATAATAGTGTGATTAGGTCCTAAGAGGCACATCTTCATCTATTTTAGTTTTCTAAGAATGGAGGATCTAGGCAGGTCTGCTGAATATGCACACTTAGGCCCCAAGTTTGCCTTCTAATGTGCTCACAAAACTTCTAATGCCCTTCATGGGAGCTTGCAAAAGACACTTAAGGGCTAAATCGATCCCTTATCCATATGGTAGGCTTAAATCCAACTTCACATTTTATAATCCAAGTAAGGTGAATTGAAAGTCATCCTATTCATAACTTTCTATCTTATGCTAATGAAGCGAACTTATGGATACAAAAATCCCCTATCTATTTTGTTCAGAATAAGACCGAATATTTTATGGGAAATCTGATCTGAGAGAATCCTTGCCTACTGAATGTTAAATCATGCTGATGGTATCAATATTTCTATCACTGTCCGTTCTTCCTGTGGATGTCCCAGCACACATTAACTTTTTCATTCCCACTGCCACCACCTTCCGATAGGTATTCCTCACATTCCACTTGCCTTATGGCTTCTGTCTCCTTGTCATCCCCTGGCATACTTGAATGGCTTCATTTCTGTCTTCACCAACTGTCTTTTCTGTCAGTTATCTTACATGTTTTGTTGGATTTCATTTTCTAAAGCACGGCTTTCATCATGTCACTACCCTATTCTAAAAGGGTATTATTTCCCATTGCTTATAAAATGAATTCTAAACTTCTTAGCTGCATCTTGGGGGAACTGTGGGCCACCTTGGTAAGAAGATGTCAGAACATGCTAAGATTTGGGCCTGTGTCAGGTGACTGCAGGAGACTTTGCGGAAACGGGGCTTCATTCTGGGTTGAACGTTATCAGGAGGCAGGGGTGATTGTGATTAGGTATCTTTATTTTATTTAAAAGGAGGGAAGACCTGAGTGGTTAATTGCAATTGTAATGTAATTGATAAAGAAGCACTGTCACACAAATCAGGTAGAAATTTGGGGGTGTTTGGTCACTTCGGTGGTTTAGACAGGTTCGTGTATCTTTTTTTGCTCAGACATGTTAATGAGGGGGTCTTATTTTTGTCAATATCCATCACAGCCCCAGGGTGACTCTTTTGATGTTGATACTGTGTGAATTGCTTTCACCAGGAGAACACCAAGGCCTAGCTCTGAGTGCTAGACTAGCTCCTGCATGTCAGGGACAGCTTCTAGCTTTCGCAATATGTAATTAATAATTAGTAAAAGGTGAGAGTTGACTAATGTCTTTTTTATAAACTAGTTTCCCTTAGTTATCTCATCACTGTGACCTGGTATACCTGGGGGGATATGTGTGCACCTTCCCTCCACCCTTCAGAAAAGCTGGCTGCAGAGCCAACTTTATCACTTCTGTGTGAGTTCTAAGATCCTTACTGGAAAAAAAAATTAACACCAAATGAACTCCGACCAAACAAAGAATGAATCCAAGAAAAAGGAAGGGAGTAGGTATTAGAACAGTTGTGAACAAAGAATATAGTGACATGTATAGTCAGGTATGTGATAGACTTTTCTCTTTTCTAAAAATTAAGAATAAGCATGATCAAATTAATATAGAGGATTTTAGTGCTAGAAGAGGCACAAGGAAGAGGAGATAGGAAGTAACGTTGAGTGTTTTTTTCTTTGTACGAGTGAAGTCTTGTGAATTCCGCATGTTGATAGAAGACTAATTTGTGTTTTATGTGTTTCATTATATGGGATATAGGAAATATAACATAAAAACAGGTGAAAAATACAGTGAAATACAATGAATACAACGAAAATTTGATCATTGTAACATAAGGCAGAAAAGAGGAAGAACTATGAACAAGTCAGCAATCACAGAAAAGGTATACATGCCAAATCTCCTTATTAAAAGAAACACTCTCGGGTGGCATAAAAAGATGAAATTCTAGCTATCTGCTACTATAAGAGATGCCATAAAACAAAAGAGATGAAAATAAAGGAATGGAAAGTATAACCATAAATGCTAACAATAGAAGGCAGATTAATTAATATCACTGTTAATAGGAGACAAAATTAAATTCAAGGTGAAAAGCATTCAACAGGATGAAGAGTATTTTATAGAGATAAAATATGTCAGCCAAAAGATAATGTGAATAATGGGTCTTTATCAATTTGAAACCTATAAAACAAACTGCTAAAGTCTGTAATATAGATAATGGATTTGTCACCTTCTCTCTTTTTTTTTAAGTTTATTTTTGAGAGTGAGCAAACATAAGCGGGGGAGGGGCAGAGAGCGAGGAGACAGAGAATCCCAAGCAGGCTCTGTGCTGAGCCCACAGAGCCCGATGCAGGGCCTGAACTCATGAACCGCAAAATCATGACCTGAGCCGAAATCAAGAGTTGGACGCTTAACTGGCTGAGCCACCGAAGCGCCTCAAATTTTCCTTTTTAACTAATTCTCCATTGAAATTAGCAGATCATGTGAACCAAAAAATGATATAAGGAATAGAAGATTTGAATAATAATCAGTATGATTATATAGACAGTTATAAAGTGTTGTACCTAGTTTATGAAAATACAAAATCTTTACAAATATTGACGTAACTACAATTGGCCTTCACTAAGGTTTCAGAGTTTCTCAGAAAATCCCCCCAGTACTCCCAAATCCTAGAGAACCACCATTCCTAAGGAAAATGTAATAAAATCATAAATTAAGCAATAAGAAATGTTAATGTCAGGGGCGTCTGGCTGGCTCAGCTGGAGGAACATGTGACTCTTGATCTCGGGGTCAGGAGTTTGAGACCCATATTGGGTATAGGGATTACTCAAATAAGCAAAAAAAAGAAATTTCATGTCTATTCACATAAATGTTTTTCTAATCACTTTTCTGAATGACTGTTAGGGTACAAGTTGAAACCAAAACTGAAATTACAAATTACTTGGGGATAAAAGAATACAAGTTTTAAAGTATCCCATATTATATAAATCTATAGAATGTGGCTATAAAATTATTTAGAAAATAGTTTTAAAAGCATTTAGTAAAAATAGAAACAAACTAAACATCGTATTAACATAGTAATAGAACAATAAAATAAGTACAAATAGGTAGAAGGAAGGATAATACAGGAAAAAAAGTTTTAAAATGTTTATTTATTTTGAGAGAGAGCACATGTGCAAGTAGGGAAGGGGCAGAAAGAGAGGGAAAGGGAATCCCAAGCAGGTTCCGTGCTGTCAGCACAGAACCCTACGCGGGGCTCAGTCTCAGGAACTATGAGATCATGACCCGAGCTGAAATCAAGAGTCAGATGCTTAACTGACTGAGCCACCGAGGCACCCCCACCCCCCAAATTTGTTTAAATGATGTAGAAAACAAATTTATCATCTGTAAATTAACCCCAAAACTAGTTTTTTGCTTTTTTAAAAAAATTCTTATAAAATTTCAGGCCGATTTTGAACTTGTCTGATTTAAAAATAAAGAAGAGCCCCAAGGATAAGAAAGGAAGTACAACCAGAATTCTGGAAGAGCAAAAGACTCCTAATTATCCTACTTCTAATTGTTAATTTTTTGTCACCCAGATTTCCTCATTTATTTCCTGGGGAAAATATACATGACTAGACTTGAAGCCTGAATAGAGTAATAACTAGAAGTGGAAGAGAAAATACAGTTTGGTTTTTACCTAGAAAAAAAAGCCCAATTGGGTTTTTGTTTTGTTCTGGTTTTGTTTTTTCAGTGAGTTCTACTAAACCTTCAAGGAAGATGTTAGATTTCATTTGAAATCTTAAGAAAGAAGCCAGCTTTTCCAGTGAAGTCTGGAACAGGGTGATGAGAATGCTTGTTATTACTGCCCTGTAACTAGAGACTGTTTCTATTTTTAACAAAGAAATAATCTAAATATTGCAAAGAAAGAGATCAGTGTCTCTGATTATCCGTCTAAACCATCCCGAAGGGATCAACCAAAAAATTACTGGACCTAATACTAACAGTTCAACTAACATGAATGAATCTAAAGCCAATATGCAAATATTTGTCTATCTTCTATACCATCAAAAGCTCATTAAAAAATATAATTAAAGAAAAAGCCCACTTAAAATAATCATCCACTGTAAAACAGGTGAGTCGAATAGATAGATCCTACATAAGATACCTAAAAGAAGATGAAAATAAATGTAGACCATTAACTCTAGAAGGAAAAAAAAAGTCAGTATTATAAAGATAGTTCTCCTGAACAGGACCTTTTGTGGAATTTGATAAATCAAGTTTAAAGAGAAAATACTAAAAAAACAGATACACTTGAAAGAGAGAAATTGAATGGAGTTGGGAGAGGCTTGTTGTACCATGTATCACGTGTATTAATATAAAAGTATGGTAGTAATAAAGTGTTATTGGCATTATAATAAATCTATTCAGTGAAAGAATCTAGAAGCAGGCCCATGAATATAAGGGCATTTGGTATTTAGGACTTCAGCTATTGATAAAAGTATCCTTTCAAATCAGTGTCAAAAAGACAATTTGACAAATTGTACTGAGCCAACACAATTAGAATATGATGAAGAATGTTTTTGGAAAGGAGATTCTACCCCCTAAATCATAAGTCACACACATAACTCAGAAGCCATAAGGAAAAATACAGATTTGACTGCAGGAAGAAATTGTGGTAGGTGACAACAGTCAACAGTATTACAAGTGAGTCTAGGAGAAAATATTTGCCTCAAGAGTAATGGACAAAGGCTTAATTTCACAAAGAACTCTTATAAATTAGTAAGAAAAAGACAACTCTAGAAAAATTGACAAATGGCTTGAACTAGCAGTTCAAAGACAAGAGATATAAAATCGATAAAAATATTTGGCCTCACTGATGATCGGAGAAACATAAAACATTTTATTTTGAAACTGGCCAAAATGTAAATGTATTGATAGTATCTAGCATTAGGCAATGGGCTTTCATGTATTCAACTGTGAGCACCTGGTATAGATCAAGCACTATACTAGGTTACTAGGTTCTAGACACGTATGATGAATAAAGCAAATCTAGCCCCATGACCAAGTGTGGAAATTCAGATAATAAACCAGATGACCAAGGAGTATACAGGATAATAGACTATAATTCCTATGAGAGAACATAGGGGAAGATAATGATCTCTACCAGTGATCAAGAATACTGAAACTGGGAGGGGAGAATGTAGGGAAGACCTGCATCTCTGAGAAAATGACAGTTGAGTGGAGGGATGAGAAAGGAACGAGTCCTGCTGAGAACCAGGGAAGTGGGTCCTAGGCTGCGGGAGCAGCACCCAGTATATTCGGAAAGGAAGCTGATATATTTGGGTTGAAGTGGGGGAAGAGAGATCATGAAGTTGACAAGATTGATAGGAGCCAGAGAGATCATGCAAGCCATGGCACATAGTTTGGGTTCTATTTAAGCTACAGGAGCAAACCTTCAGAAGCTGTTTTATTGTTTTTAAAGAAGTGATTACTGCTTGCTGTGTCAAGAATAGATTTGAGGAGGCAAGAATGGAAATGGAGAAGCTAGAGACAACGTTACGGCGGTAGTCCAGGCAGGAGTTGGTGTTGGCTCTGATCAGAGTGATGTCCGTGTTCATGAATTTCATGTGAAGCCTGTCTACACCCCTGCCCCCATCCTCCTCCATGTCTACCATCCCCAAACACCTGATAGGTTATTTTTCCCCAAGTTTGATTCACTTGCTCTGGTGCCCATGCAGAGAAAGCAGATGGTCGACTTTATCTTAGAGAGTCAAAGACATTTGTAAAGGAAAGATTGTAAAAATGCACTGTGGGCTCTAAGCTGCACAATAAATAGAGATGGGTAGGAACTGATGGTGAGAAAAAGGGAGGAATGATGGCTTGGAAATCCCAAACCGGGGAGAAAATTGTTGTAGTGACGATGTTTGTGCCAAGAACACGGAATGATGGAAAGTTCTGTCCAAGAGTGGTGTTTGTCAGTTCTTCTGTTGGAGGGAGGATACTTGTTCATGACGGTAGAGTTTAGGGTAGGACTCTAGGAGTGTGGCTGAGGCAGACTGAAGAGGTGTTGGAGATGAGAAAATAAAAAGTGAAGCCTGGGAACTGGAAGGCAAGGAGGAGATCCGGGACATCCATGTCTCCAACAGTAGTTGAGATAGGGAGGAAGCCTGGTCGTGATGAATGAGAGATGCTTCGGACCAGAAGGTTTGGAGTGTGTAATAGCAAAGAGGGGAGAAGAACGTAGGGTATACTGATGTCAAGGGCACTAACCGGAACAGACTTTTTTTTTTTTTTTTTTTTTGCAAGTGATGGAGGGAGAAGTAATTGTCTGAAGTAACGTGAGGAGCAAAGAAGAGGCCTGTGTTCCCCCCCACCCCTGCCCTCCAGGCACTGAGGAAAATGTATGAGAAATAAGATGCCTCCATTTAGGGAACTCGGAGGCAAATGCTGTCTTTAGGTTTTGTCTTCTCTTGGTTTCAGGTAAGGAAGAGAGCTGAGGGAGATTCCTTTTTTTTTTCTTTTGAAATAATTTTCAGCTTAGAGAAAGGTTACAAAAATAGTACAGAGTTTTGCACTGAGACTTTTTAGCTTCCCTTAATGTTAAGATCTTGTATAAACCATAGTGCATTTATCAAACTAGGCAATTAAGATTGACACAATAAACTACAGGCTTTATTAGAATTTCACCAGTTTCTCCTCAATGTTCTTTTTTCTATTTTAGGATCTGATTCAGGATCACATAATATAATTAGTGGTCATGACTATTTAGTTTCCTCTAGTCTGTGACAGTGCCTCATTTTTGCCTTATGTTTCATGACCTTGACACTTTCAGTCAGTACTGGTTAGTTACTTTGTAGAATGTACCTCTAATTTGGGTTTATCTGATATTTTATTATGATAAGATTGAGGTTTTAATTTTCAGAATACTAAGAGGTGATCCTGTGTCCTTGGAGCATCCTATCAAGAGGGTATATGATGTTGATGTCCTCATTACTGGTGATACTAACTTTCATTATTTGGTCAGGGTGGTCTCCACTGTAAAGTTAATTGTTTTCTTCCCTTTGTAATTGATATTTTGTAGTTGGGGGAAATACTTTAAGACTATTCTAATATCCTGTTATCCTCAAACTTTTCCCCACTGATTTTAGCTTTGAGTGCTTATAAGTATATGAATGTTTTTTGTTCACACCCACTTATATGAAACTGACTCAGTCAAAACCATCTCTGTTTAGTTTATTCGATAACCCATATTACTAAGCACAAAGCAGAGACTGAGGAAGAATTTGTTGCTGGCGCAAATGCGTATGTGAACGTAAGAATGATTACTTGCTCACCTAAACCTCACAGTGGCCAAGTTCAGGTTTGTGAAGCTATTGTGAAAGACAGGAAGAATGTATTGTTAGTCCTCCTAGAGAAGGATTTCTAAGACACGCTAAGATTGTGTTTCCAAATGTATGTGATAGCATGATTTAATCATTAAGTCAGAATCATTTGGACCTCAGAGAATTACGCATGTTAAATATCCATCGGTACCTCTATAGTAGATCCCAAGATCACCAGGGGTGCTTTTGAGAAACACGGGTTCCCGGATCCAATACCAGACATGCTGAATTGGAAAGTTTAAGTCTTGAGTCCAGGGCTTAACAAGAAGCAGCATAGATGATTCTTATGGTGTCAGCCACACGTGGGTCTTCCTGGTGGCATTTTGGAAATTATTGCTCTAAGGAATCCAGAATGGCATCTGCAAAACTTTTCCCCATAAGCACCACAATAGTGTGTATGCTTTTTCTCTCCTTGAGAAGCATTGCAAAATCACAGAAAATATGTATCAATCACTAAGGTCACACTTACGATTTTGCCTACATTTGTTTCATTTTAAAAAAAGAAATTAAATGGCATAGTGATGGCTAAAGTGTTAGTTACCCTTTCACTCTCATCCCTTCCCTCCATTTTTTCTCTAACAGCAACAGTGTTCTGGTGTGTAACATTTGTCAGTGCCCTTCAGCAGAAGACCACCAGGGACATACCTGTAGTTGAACATTATGGGTTTATTACAAAAAAGGAAAACATGGGACACCTGGGTGGCTCAGTCGGTTAAGTGTCAGACTTCGGCTCAAGTCATGATCTCATGTCTCATGGGTTCAAGCCCCACGTCTGGCTCTGTGCTGACAGCTCAGAGCCTGGAGCCTGCTTTGGATTCTGTGTCTTCCTCTCTCTCTCTCTCTCTCTCTGCCCCTCTTCTACCTGTGTTCTCTCTCTCTCAAAAACAAACAACTAAAAAAGAAAATAGGGAAAACACACACTGTAAGAAATGGAGGGATATCTCAGAGTGTTAGAAATAACTGATGAGGATTTAGGTTTCAGTTAGGTAATTTGGGGAAGGGTCTAAAGAAGCAGGAGATTGCTCTAGATTGTGTGTTGTCAGCATGTGGGGACAGTTCTGTGATTGGATGTCTCACTAAATGTTACCTTTAGGGAGGACAGCCTAGATGAGTATGACACTGTAATTGGTAAGGAATCTGCATTCATTTAGCAAGATGGGAGATATTTGGTAATTTGTGAGGTCTACTTGGGTAAAGTGGATATTCTGTGGGACCATTTATGTCCATCAGTAGAACAACATGGCTTAGCTGTAAACGTCGGATTAGTTTGTAATAACATTGAGATTAAGATGTGTCAGAACAGTTCCTAAATATCTTGGGCTGCTTTTCTTTTTCTCATCATGTACATTGTTTCAATTTTATTACATATATGTGAATCCACACAAGGTACAGACTGTTGTTTTATGTCCTTCAGATACTTTGATCACTGTATCATACCTTTACAACTCCTCCCCTCACCCCCCCGCGCCCCGACTGGATACTGTTTTTTGAGATTTCACCATATCGATTCTTGATGTAGATCTAGTTCATTCTCTTCTTCCTTTACATTCTCATCTTCCCCTCACCCCCACTCCACATCTTCTTTTTATCTCTGGGACTCTCTCTCTCTCTCTTTTTTTTAATGTTTTATTTATCTTTGAGAATGAGGGACAGAGCACTAGCGGGGAAGGGGGCAGAAAGGGAGGGAGACACAGAATCCTAAGCAGACTCCAGGCTCTGAGTTGTTAGCACAGAGCCTGATACGGGGCTGTGAGATCAGGACCTGAGCCCAAGTCAGACGCTTAACTGACTGAGCCACCGAGGCGCTGCCCCCCACCCCCCTTTTTTAAATTCTATCTCTGGGACTCTTATAGCAGTGCTGGATTAAATTACCTTGTTCCGGTGTCTTTAAATACCTATGCAAGAGTTTCTCTAGAGTTGGTACCTAGGCATTATGCACATATTCATCTCTACTAAGCATTGTCAAATTACTCCCTGAAGTGGTAACACCAATTTTCCCTTCCATTAGCAATTTATAAGAGGACCAGTTTTGTAAGACACCCTCCCCAGTATTTGGAAGGTTCATGCTTTTTTATGCTCTGAGCCTAGGTAGCTCCTAGGCCTAACAGGAAGACAGCTCCAGAATGAAGCCCCTTTCCCACCTTCCCCTCCCCTGACTAAGGTTCTGAAATATCTGCTTAGCTGAATCCTTGAGAATCCTTGTTTCTCATCTTCCTCAACTCTTCTTGGCTGCCTCTTACACTTTTGGAATTGATCACTTAATTGAGAAATGATTCTCTTGTACATATTTCTTTTCTTTCTTTTTGTTTTTAATTTACATCCAAATTAGCATATAGTGTAACAATGATTTCAGGAGTAGATTCCTTAGTGCCCCTTACCCATTTAGCCCAGCCCCCCCTCCCACAACCCCTCCAAACCCCTCAGTGTGTTCTCCATATTTATGAGTCTCTTCTGTTTTGTCCCCCTCCCTGTTTTTATATTATTTTTGTTTCCCTTCCCTTATGTTCATCTGTTTTGTCTCTTAAAGTCCTCATATGAGTGAAATCATATGATATTTGTCTTTCTCTGACTGACTAATTTCACTTAGCAAAATACCCTCCAGTTCCATCCACGTAGTTGAAAATGGCAGGATTTCATTTATTTTGATTGCTGGGTAATACTCCATTGTGTATATGTGTGTATATATGTGTGTACACACACACACATACACACACACACACATATACACACATATACACAATGGAGTATTACTATATATATATATATATATATATATATATATATATACACATACACACACACACACACACACACACACACACACACACCACATCTTCCTTATCCATTCATCCATCAATGGACATTTGGGCTCTTTCCATACTTTGACCATTGTTGATAGTGCTGCTATAAACATTGGGATGCATGTGTCCTTCAAAACAGCACACTTGTATCCCTTGGATAAATACCTAGTAGTGCAATTGCTGGGTCATAGGGTAGTTCTATTTTAGTTTTTTAAGGAACCTCCATACTGTTTTCCATAGTGGCTGCACCAGCTTGCATTCCCACCAACAATGCAAAAGAGATCCTTTTCCTCCGCATCCTCCCCAACATCTGTTGTTGCCTGACTTGTTAATGTTAGCTATTCTGACAGGAGTGAGTTGGTATCTCATTGTGGTTTTGACTTGTATTTCCCCGATGATGAGTGATGTGGAGCATTTTTTTTCATGTGTCGGTTGGCCATCTGGATGTCTTTGGAGAAGTGTCTATTCATGTCTTTTGCCCATTTCTTCACTGGATTATTTGTCTTTGGGGTGTTGAGTTTGATAAGTTCTTTATAGATTTTGGATACTAACCCTTTATCTGATATGTCCTTTGCAAATATCTTCTCCCGTTCTGTCGGTTGCCTTTTAGTTTTGCTGATTGTTTCCTTCGCTGTGTTGTACATATTTCTTATGTTGTGTTATTAGGGTAGTCTAGGGGTTGTGACAGACTTTAAAGTATAGAATAGTTTGAATACTATGTTGTTTTTTTCTTGCTCATTTAAGGAATGGGTGAACAAGTTTGGGTGGAGGCCCTCTCCACTCAGATATTCAGGCACCAAGCCATATGGGCTCTCCTACCTTCAATATACAACTTTTGGGTTTGTGCTGGGGATTGTCTTTACTCCAGCCAGCCAGAAAGAGAAAAACATATGGATGTGTAAGAAGTTTGTAATTAGTCCTGGAAGGGGTGTGCATCACTTCCTTTCACAGTCTATTGGTCAAGACTCAACCCCATGGCCAACCTTCACTGCAAGGGAGGCCAGGGTATGTAGTCAAGTTGTGTCACTAGAATAAGAGAACATGAATTTGATGGACATGTAGCAGTCCCTGCTGCATCTGAATTGTATTGAAGTGAGGTTAGGATAAGCTATGGGAATCACCCTAACAACAAACACAAAGTACCCTTGAAGATCTTAAGTTGGATGTGAGCGAACTAAATCTTCTAAACCAAGTCTGACTTAATTGGTTCATCCACTCTGTGGAGAGTAAAGGAAGGAGTCCTGTATTTATGCTTATGTCAAAATGATGAACGAAAGAGGGTCATCCCTTCTACAGGTGGCAGAGTCACAGGGATGACAAAGAGCAAGAAACTCCCAAGGGAAAGGTGACCTAGTGCTGCAGTCAGGGTTCTCAGTCTTGTTGGACTTCCCACCAGGAGATTCTCCTGGGGGGAGGGGAAGAGAGAGAGAGGGAGACACAGAATCTGAAGCAAGCTCTAGGCTCTGAGCGGTCAGCACAGAGCCCGACGCGGGGCTCGAACTCACCGACCATGAGATCATGACCTGAGCTGAAGTAGGATGCTTCACCGACTGAGCCACCCAGGCACTCTGAGATTCTCCCACTTTTGCCCTCAAGAAGGTTCTTCTGTATTTTATTTTTATTAAATGTGACCATAATTGCCTACAAGTATCCCAGGTCAGTTTAGTCAATACATGGAAATTACATTCTATACCTAGGCCTATACTAACAGTTGAGAAATACCAGTCAGTTAGTTTAGTAACTTGGAACGTGGCTTGTCAATATGGTTCATCTTTGGGAATAATCCACATTCTCCACAGACCCGTACTTGAATTCCTGTGGCAGTCCTGTGGCCCTGTCATTATGATTTAATCCTGTGGCATAAGTGGGGCAGTGATAATTGGTAGAAGGGCCATGGCTAGTGGTTGGCAACGCAGGCAGTTTTGTCCTTGGCACCAGCAGGTAAGAAGCCACTGTCAGAACACAACGTGGGGCTGCCCGTCAACTTGGTCTGAGGTTCTTTCCTTGTTTATCGCAGTGTTTCTTTTTCGCCACTTTTCCTAGGTCTGAACTCAGGATATTCAGCAATCTCATCCAAACTTCTGGCAACTCTCTTCTTTTCACACTTTTGACTGATGACTTCATAAAGCCCCAGACAGTGGGGCAGCTTCCAGGCTCTGAGACTTCATTAGTCTCCTTGTCTATTCTGGGCAAGATAAGCAATCCTAGACAAATGGAGAGGCTGTTTGTCTCCAGTGCCGAAGCCTTATGTTTCTCAGGGTGATGTACGTCGCTTACCTTTTTGCTCTTCCTTTCCCAGCTCAAGCTTCTGACCTTGTTCAAATGCCATGTTCTATCTAAGTAATTATTTGAAGTGATGTTGGCATCCCTGTTTAGTTTTGAATTCCTTGTTTTGATTTTCCTCCACTGGATACCATTTATTTTTACCAGACCATTGATGCGTTTTTGGGTGTCCGTATCTTAAGTGCTTGACAAGTTGAGGACTAAAATATCAGGGGGGAAGAAGGGGCATAACTGAGGGAAGGAGGCAGGCAGTGAGAGGGCTGCAAGAGGCTGGTGCAATATGCATTAGGCCTCCATGAATGAAGTATTTGGTTGTGCATCGGAAATAAGGGGGGAAAAATCCCACAAATTACATGGGGAAAGGACAAAGAAACGGAGATCAGTGGTAGGCCAAATGGGGAAGTCACTGAAATGAGGTCTAGGGAACAATGCTAGTGTTCTCTGCTTGACATAGGTGAGAGGAGAAATTGGGGTGATGGTTTGGGGTTTTTAAGGGAAAAACAAAGACCTTCTTAAAACTGAGGCTATTTCTCGGCCAATCTTTGTGAGCTAACAAGAGATGTCGGAAATGCAGGCCAGAACCAGCAGCATTTCTTACCTTCCATGGAAGGTACAAATCAAATGCGAAGGTGTGTCTGTGTGCATGTGTCTGTGTAAGGGGCCATAACTGCTTTCAGAATCCCATAGGGGCTCCACGATCCATATGTGGTTAAGAGTTACAGGATTGGAGGGCCTGTATCCCAAGAGCAGCCAAAGCCATGAGGGCAGCGAGAGGAGGAAGCGGGCGAAGGGCCACAGGAAACCAGCGTGGAATGCGGTCTCACAGGGGACCCAACGTGCCACGGCTCTATCGTGCGGTCTGAATGTCAGGCTTTAAATACTGAGACGGGAAGTTAGGACCCCACACTGTAGAATCTGAGGGAGCATTTCTCTCCATGTCAAGGAGATAAAAATGAAATCCCAGTTTCACATGCCACAAACCTAATTTTATACTTTTCAGATGAATGTTCTTCAACAAGGCGGTCTTACGGTAGCGTTTTATTTTGGTTTTCTACGCGACCTTGTTCTCACACTAACCTTTTGTTCTACCCAGGACACTTTAAGTCATCACCCAATGAATGTCTTGGCTAGTATCCAGAGGCACGATGAGTAATGATATTTCTGTTTTTATGAAGGCCCTAACACCCGTTTGTGTCCCTGCTAGCAAAACTGCGGAGTTCCTGAGCAGACTGGACACAGAGTCGCCAGATAGAAGTACCTGTCAAAAGGCTCTTCATGACTCACAGTCTTCAACTTGGGTAAGTGGGAGGCCATGCAGGGTTGCTGTCTGGTACTTTATAAAGAGGCATTTGGTGAATGAAGGCTAAGGGCACAGAGTGAGCTGTGTATAATAGATGGCTGGAACTAAAGGCAGATGGACCTGATCTGAAACTTAACTTCAGCTGTTGCTTCCTTGAGCTATAAAACAATGCTTGCACTTGGTTATCTACATTACGGGCACCTGGACTAAACACCACCCTTTGAAAAGCCTTTGATCTCATCCAGTCATCCATCCATTTATCCTCCAAATTTTATGTTTACGTAAGGTTACGTAAGGTCTACCAAGTGCATACAGTTTCTGCCTGGAAGGACTGTAATTTGGGTGGGATAGTTCATTGTATGGGCTGCCGTGGGTACTGTAGGATGTGGGCACAACATGCTAGAGGTGTCCCCCAGACATCAAGACATCCAGAAATACCTCACATGGGAGGCCAGCAGAATACCACTGCAGAAATTTGTATGCTGCAGTGGAGATCTTGGACCTCATTCTGTGAGTGCTGAAGGCACTAAAAATTTTCAAACAGGGAAGGTTCAAGGTCAGGTTTGTGTTTTAGTGGGATCACACTGGTAACCATGTGAAGGATGGCTCTAAGGGAATGGAGAGGCAGAGAGGCCTCTGAGAGGCTCTGCGTTAATCCAGGTAAGGAATGATAAAGACATGAAATAGGGCAGTGGATGGGAGGATGGAGATGAGAGCACAGGTCAGAGAACCGTTTAAAAGGTGAGTGGAAAGAGCCTACATGTCCATCAACTGACGGATGGATAAAGTAGATGTGGTTTATGTATACAATGGAATACTACTTGGCAATGAGAAAGAATGAAATCTGGCCATTTGCAGCAATGTGGATGGAACTGGAGGGTATTATGCTAAGTGAAATAAGTCAGTCAGGGAAAGACAGATACCATATGTTTTCACTCATATGTGGATCTTGAGAAACTTAACAGAAGACCATGGGGGAGGGGAAGGGGGGAAAAAAGTTGGAGGGAGGCAAACCATAAGAGACTCTTAAGGACTGAGAACCAACTAAGGGGAGATGGGGGCTGGGGGAGAGGGGAAAGTGGGTGATGGGCATTGAGGAGGGCACCTGTTGGGTGAGCGCTGGGTATTGAATGGAAACCAATTTGACAATAAATTATATTAAAAAAAATAAAAGGTGAAGTTGGCAGGGCCTTGGTTATTGACTGGTTAACTGGGTACAACAAAGTAAGTATAATTCAGGATGCCTCTGGAAATGGTTGTAGTTGAAAGAAAGGATGGGTTTAAGTTTTTAAAAGTGTGCGCTTCAGTGACCATGATTTAAAATGTTGAGAAGCTATTATGACACTCCTTAGGATAAGTTCATTGTACTCTTACTTACAAATGTTTAAATGTTCCTCCCCCCACCCTCATCCCCCGCTTCTAAGGTGGTGCTCCAAAGTCTAAGATTTGCCACGGGTCCTGTCACATCTGTCCTCTCTCCTCTCACTGCAGGGCATGAAAGGACAGACTTGAAAACTGTAGGTAGAGAGCTAAATCCTGTGTAGGGACAGTCCTTGACGTCTGTCCAGATACCCTGTGGCCGTGAGGGAGGGAGAGAAGACAGGAATTGGATAACTTTATCAACTGGGTGCTTGGCTGCCAGGATGGTCTTGACCCTGTTTGAAGGCTTCCCGAATCCTATGAAACACCCGGCAGAATTGTGTGTGCCTGGCCTATTGATTTTGGTTTGTTTCTTCAAGTTAACAAGATCATCCTGAATTTTAATACTGTTGTCCATGACATGAGTGATGTCTCCCAGGACTGCGTTTTCTGTGGATTGATTAGTGCATTAGTCACAAGATCCTCAGAGCTATTAATAGAAAATATGGAGCAGCATTGGACCCAGGATGATTCTTTATGAACTGCATTCAATAGCTGCTCCCATTTCGACAGCAAACTATTAATAATTTGTTGGTGTTCAATATATTTAAGTGGCTTTTTTTTTTTTTTTACCAATATTGTACTCTTCTTCTGTCTAATCCATCTGCGTAGAATTCCTCTGAGAATGCTTTGCAGAACCATTTCTAATGCTTTAGGAATGACACGCCTTTACAGTGCACTTTTGTAACATGGGAGGAAGACACCTGTAGTTTGCCTTAACTGTGGTCGATGTATAGAATGTCAGCGCTGTGTGACCCCCATTTCTATGGGGGTGTGATAAGCTACAAGCTTTCAAGTTTTTTTAAAAAAATTTAATTCTCACATAATGTACCTTTTCAGAGAAAGTTGTTCTCATTACATTTATTTACGTGTGGATCTTCCATGGGCAGCTGGGAATTTAATACATACTCTATAATTACATCAGTGGAAAAGACGACAAGAATGTTCCTTTAAGCGATACGTAAGAGAACTTCAGACCAAAGATACTTACAGTGTTTACTTACACATGGGTTGATACAGTTCTCTGTACCGTTGTGAGAAGTGCCAGAAAATATGCCGCCTTCCTCAATCATAATCATTGAATATTTCTGGTTGTACACTAAATGGTTTCCAGTCTGCTTTGTTGCCTCTCGCCGCCTCCTCTACAGCGAATAGTCGTTTAAAAACATCTCATCCGGTTGTTCCACTGCCCGTGGCTCCCTGTGTCTTCAAGGATAAAGTCAGAATGCCTTAGCTTGAGCACAGAGCCCTCTGCCTTCCTCCCTTCCCTCACGACTCCTTTCTGTACGTAGAATCTAGGTCTTGGCTACTCTAAGTAGGGTCCATGGACCAGTAGCGTGGGCGTCACCCGGGAGCCTCGAAGGGTGTAGATGAAGCTCAGGCGCCACTCCAGTCCTGAATATGAAGCTGAATTTTAACACGGTCTGTGGCGACTTGTGCACACATTAATGTCTGCGGAGCGCTGCTCTGTAGCTTGTGCCTTTCCAGCCATTTCCTCTCACTTCTGCTTGGAACTCCTCGTGCGGATGGTTTAATTTTTATCCACGTGCCACATGTGTTTTCAAAAAAAGCCAACACTTGAAGGCCTGTGTCCCTTGCACTCCTTTAATCTCACTCCCGCTCCCAGTATTTTAAACTCTGTGTATTGGGGCGCCTGGGTGGCACAGTCAGTTAAGCGTCCGACTTCAGCCAGGTCACGATCTCGCGGTCCCTGAGTTCGAGCCCCACGTCAGGCTCTGGGCTGATGGCTCGGAGCCTGGAGCCTGTTTCCGATTCTGTGTCTCCCTCTCTCTCTGCCCCTCCCCCGTTCATGCTCTGTCTCTCTCTGTCCCAAAAATAAATAAACGTTGAAAAAAAAATTAAAAAAAAAAACCTCTGTGTATTAATTTCCTATTGCTTATAAAATAAGGCCTGGCGATGTAATGCACAGCCTGTGGCCACAGTTAACAATACCGTACTGCGTATTTGGAAGTTGCTAAGAGAGATCTTAAAAGGTCCGTCACAAGAAAAACACTTTTGTAACTACGTGTGGTGACGGATACTAACTAGACTTATTGCCGTGATCATTTTGCAGCACACACAAACGTTGAATCATTACGTTGTACACCTGAAACTAATATAATGTCATGTCAGTTATGGCTCAATAAAAAAATTTTCCATCGCTGGTGTAACAAATTGCTAAGGACTTAGTGGCTCAACACAGCACAGATGTATTGTCTTACAGATCTGGAGGTCAGAAGTCAGGAATGAGTATGAAGGGGGTAAAATCAAGGTGTCAGCAAGGCTGGCTTCTTCTGGAGACTCTAGAGAGGAACCTGTCCCTTGCCTCTCCTAGCTCTCCTTGGCTGCGGGCACTCTCGCCCCCCTGGCATGTGGCTGCGTCCAACCTCTGCCCTCCTCCTCATGCCGCCTTCTTCCTGCTCTTTGGCTTTCTTGCCTTCCTCTTACAAGGACCCTTGTGATTCCACCCGGATCATCCAGGGTCCTTTTCCATCTCAGAATCCTCAATTTCTGCAAAGTCACCTTTGCTAGATAAGGTGACGTTCACAGCTTCCAGGGATTGGGAAGTGGGCATCTTTGGGGGGGCCATTATTCCTCCCACCACACTCGCCTAAGCGGTTTCTTTGTTATGTGGATCCACGTACCTTTCAACGTAGGTATTGCTGTTGCTTGGCTAACCAAGTTCAGATCTTGTTAATTTATCCCCTCCCCTCCATTCCCCTAATTATTCAGTATTTCAGGCTTTCTCTTACTGTAATGACTACATGAATTTTTTTCTCACTGCCAAGCCAGTTAGTATACTTCACAGTTTCTTTCTGTTTGGACTTCTTAAAATTTTTGCTTTAACATTTGCTTGGTTTCCTCTGAACGTTTGACTGGCTTCCTTCAGATTTTGCGACCGTTCCACAAAGTGTCTCTGATGCAGATTTCCATACAGTTTTCCGTTTTGTGTCTGTCAGGTAACTTGTCAGTTTCGGATTTCTTTCCCTTCTGGAAACATCCCTCTTCTGCCTTAACGTGGCTGGTGGTTCATTTGGCCTCCTACACAGCGGTTGTTCTGGGACTTTGCTTTCACAGAATGGTTTTCAACCTCCTCTACACATCGGAATCATCTGGGGGACTTTAAAATTCACTGACGCCTGGGTCGTACCCCCAGAGATCCTGCTGTATTGTGGCCTGGGCTTCAGGGCTTTTAAAGCTCCCCCGGTAATTCTAATGTGCAGCTTAGGATGAGAATCATTGTTTTAAAGTCATCTGGGGAATTGTTCTTACTGCTTTCCTGTGTTGGGTCCCCTGATTTCTAGGCCTCCTGTCTTCTATTTTCTTGTTTTATTTCCTTGTTTTGATGGAGCATATTATTTACTAGCTTCCCAGGAGAAGATGTATGGTCAGGTCATTGCATATCTGAAGGTATCTTTATTCAGCCCACACACTTAGCTTGTAATTTGCTGGTAAGTAATCCAAATTGGGAATCCTTTTCCTTCAGAATTTTGAAGGCCTTTCTATTCTACTTTTGAGTATTTGTTCTTGAGAAATCCAAGGCCCTCTGAATTTCAGTCCTTATATATAAGGGCTTTTCCTTGCTTCCCCTGGAAATATTTTAGTTATCTTCTTCTTTTTTCTGGTATTCTGTAATTTCATAATGATATGCCTTGGTATGAGGGTCATTAATATTCATTTTCAGTCTGGAAACTCATTTCTAGTTCTAGGTGATTTTCTTGTGTTATTTCTTTGATTTATTTCTCTTCATTTTCTCTAAGGAATTCTTACTGAAATCCTAGGCCTCCTGGATTTATCTTCATTTTTGTGAAAAAAAATTTTTTTTCTCCTTTAATTTATCTCTGACATTTTTTTTCTACTTCTTGGCATATTGGGTTAGAAAAAAAAACCCAGTCCTTTCCCCACTGAGTGTCTCCTTTCTTCTCACATGACTACCACACGCACACTTCTGACAGCAGATGTGGGGGGACTTGCTTTACCCCGAGTAATTCTGTGACACCAGCTGGGGATCCTACAATTTAATTCAGTTCTGACACTGTCTATCTGGAGGTTCCCAAGGTAAAGGGACCCACAACCCTGCCTTCCCCTTAAGATGCCAAATTGCAAGTAGTAGGTCCCCAGGTTACCCACAACTTCTGTCTAATATGGCTACAAGTTGGGGGTTCCCATGACCCCCTCCTGGGTTCCATTAATTTGCTAGAGTGACTCACAGAACTTGGGGAAACTTTTACATTTACCAGTTTACTAGAGGATATGATAAAGGATACAAATGAACAGCAAGATGAAGAGATACCTAGAGCAAGGTCTGGGAGTGTCCTGAATGCAGGCGCTTCTGTCCCTGTGAGTTGGGATATGGTGACCCTCGCAGTGTGAATGTATTCACTTACCTGGAAATTCCCCACCCTCAAGTACTTTTGGGATTTTGTGAAGGCTTCTTCACACAGGCAAGATCAATTATTAACTCCATATCCATCCCCTTTCCCCTCTCTGGAGGATTGGAGGGGATGGTTGGGTCTGGAAATTCCAAGCTTCTAATTGTGGCTTAGTCTTTCTGGTGACCAGTTCCCATTCAGGAGCCCACCCAGTGAGCCTCATTCGAACAAAAGATGCTCCTACTGCCCTGATGGCTTAGGAAATCACAAAAGTTTGAGGAGCTATGTTCCAGGAACTGGGGTGGAGACGTGTGTGTGTGTGTGTGTGTGTGTGTGTGTGTGTGTGTACATACATGTATATTTTTTTCTGTTTTCTCACACATTTTCTTGAGTATCTCCTAAATATTTTACTGGTCACATTTTTGTGAGGGGAGGGAAGATCTTTTTATTTTCCAAGAACTTCTTTTTTCTCTGTTGCTTTGTAAAAAATAGCAACCTGTTTTTGTTTCATGGATGCAATATCCCCTTCTAGCTCTCGGAAGGAACCGTGCAGGGAACAGAAGACGACTTCAGAGAAGGGGGCCCAGAGGCTCACCACTTAGTATACAGCATTTTATACAGGCCTTTCATTCTCAACCTGGGTTTAACCACTGTGACCTTCTGTGCTAGGTGTGTCCGATTTAGTTTATCCAGAGAATACACTTCTGATTTACTGTCTGGGTTGGGAGAATTAGCACCTGAATTCTCAGGGTGGGAGCTGGCTTAGGTACTTTCCTATCATCCATCTGTCATCCTTGATAGCTGTTACATGCATGTCTTGGACCCTCATGTTGCTCTGTGGAGAATATTGGCTTCTTGTGGGTATCCTACATCCCTACCAGAACACCTTCTGTTTTGCTCTTTTCCTCTTAGTCACTTACCATTTCTTCATCTACTTTGTCTTCATAGATTTTTGTCTGAGAATACAGATGTCTCTTGGTTTCTGAATGTAGAGCTTGTTTCATTTTCTCTTCTGTTTAGCATAATTAAAAAAATTTTTTAATGTTTATTTTTGAGAAGGGGGGCAGAGAGAGAGGGAGAAACAGAATCTGAAGTAGGTTCCAGGCTCTAAGCTGTCAGCACAGAGCCCGACGCAGGGCTTGAACTCACGAACCGTGAGATCATGATGACCTGAGCTGAAGTCAGACGCTTAACCTACTGAGCCACCCAGGTGCCCTAAATTTAGCATAATTTTTGAGAGAAGGATGGTGCAGAAACATTTTTACTCCACCGTCTTGAAGTGGGGACTTAATGTTTGTCAGGGATTGATCTGTGATCTCCCAGGCCATCTCAGAATTCATATGTTGAAGTCCTAACCCTCACTACCTCAGAATGTGATCTTTCTAGGAGATTGGGTCTTTATAGAGGTAATCAACCTCTAATGAGGTCATTAGAAGGGGGCTGTAATCCAACAGGAAAGATGTCTTTATAAAAAGGGGAAATTTGGGACAGGACATGCATAGAGGGAAGATGATGTGAAGACACAGGGAGAAGGTGGCCATCTACACGCCAAGGAGAGAGGCCTAGACCCTTTCCTCACAGCCCTCAGCAGGAACCAACAGCACAGATACCTTGATTTTGGACTCCAAGCCTCTAGAACTGCGAGACGATAAATTTTTGTTTTTTAAGCCTCCTGGACTGTGGTACTTCACGGCAACCCTTAACAAACTACTGCAATGCTATTTTTCCTTTGTTCACACACTGCCCCTCCCCCTGCTCAGTCTGTTTCCTATTCACTCTTTAAAACACAACTCAGTGTCACCCACTTTGAGGAGGTGTTCTTGATCCCGTTTAATTAAATGTCCTTTTTAGCATCTTCTGGCATAATACCCATCACGCTGTGTTTCAATCCTCAGTCCTCGCATCAGCCTTCCACACTAGGCTATTAGTGACTTGCTGTCTGAGAGATCATGTCTTATGACAGTGCCTGCACATAGAGGCTTAAATGTTACTTGTTGACTGGACATATTATAAGCATAGCTTTTGGGGTAAAGCAAGTAAAAACGTGTATTTTAATTGAATAACAAAAATTTAGTATTAGTATTATACTAATACTTAGTGGTAGTGAATACAATGTTTTCAGCACAGTAATACTTAGTGTACGTGAACACAATGACAGAAATTTCTGGGATTTAGAACTGAGAAAAATAGTGATCAAAGGTTTTTTTTCCTCCCTGTTATTTTTGAACAGAAACTTCCTGTCCTGCCTGGGAATCCTACCTCGGTAAGCCTTAAGATAGCAAGTAACTTTGAACTCTTCATAGTTGATGTGCCATGTGACTGCCCTTTTAAATGACATTTTGTGTCTAATCCCTCCTTTTTTCTTCTGAGTCAAAAACTAGCACCCATATTCTGATAAAAGACCAATTAAGTGGTTAAATTTTTTGTTTTTAATTTTTTCATTCATTTCGTTTATTCATTGTTGAGAGACAGAGTGCGAGCAGGGGAGGGTCAGAGAAAGAGGGAGACACAGAATCCGAAGCAGGCTCCAGGCTCCGAGCTGTCAGCACAGAGCCTGACACAGGGCTCGAACCCATGAACTGTGAGATCATGACCTGAGCGGAAATCAGATGCTCAACTGACTGAGCCACCCAGGGGTCCCTAAGTGGTTAAGTTTAAAAGGAAGGTATGCAAATAGAATTTAGGTTCTCACCTCTTGAGCAGAAGTTGTGTCCCCTGGTCCATTTTCCTCTTTGAGGTCGTATATGGAGTATTTGTGGCAAAGACTAGCTCTCTCTAGTGTAAAGCGAAGAGGTCACCGGAGAACCACTCTCCGCTTTCAGTGTCTTATCACAGTCCTCCTGTGTTTAGGACTTAGATAAGAGAAAATCCGAGGATATGTTTGTCTGTCCCATGAAGCAGGGTTTGAATGTGTGAGGACTTTCTGAACACAGCTGGAGTTCCAACATTCCAGTTGGTAGTGCTGTAGATGATCCCATTCCAAAAGCCTCCCCTCTTTCTGGCAAGTGCCTATTATTTGATGGAATATGGGTTTTTACAGTGACATAAATGGGGGAATGAATTAAGAAGTGCTTGAGAAAAATTATAGTAAGGAAAAAGGCGGGAACCAGCCTTCATAAGCTTTATGGATTATTAGTGTGAAGAACTAGGCCTGAAATATGTGGTCTGCTGCCATGATGCCTGCTGGTAGTTTTATGACAACAGTGGAATTTCCTACGTATTAGCTTATCAGGCTGCCCGCAGAGGGTGGGCTACAAATCACTGTGAGCAGAGAAAGCATATGACAAATGAACAGACAAACTACTTGGAATCTCATAAATTCCAGAATGCATGGTCACTTTGCCAGTGTGTGAAACCCCGCCATGGTGGGTCAGTGGGGCTGAAGGACACCTTACTGCATGTACTGGTCTTCCTAAGACCGCCCCTTGAGACTCTAATTCAGCCAGAAGTAATGACTCCTGTGTTCCTGAACAGCCTTTGTTTTTCTTCTCAGAAATAAAAATAAGCTTCAGGTACTGCTTAGGGAGGCACAGACTTGGAAAGAAATGCGTCTCTGGAATTCTATGGTATCAGTCACCAGTTGACAAGCTATTTAGTAGGGTACCATTAATGAGCAGTAGGCATGTCAGTGATTCTAAAGTCACTGTCTCTATTGCTTATCTCTGATATTAACTGATCAGCTACTTGGAATATATATATATATATATATATATATATATATATATATATATATTACACACACACACACATACACACACATACACACACACACACATACAGAAGAATATACCTTTGCTGGGCAAGGCCCACCTTCCAGAATCTACACGTGTGAGGCATTGTTTGAGTTCTCTGTATGTTGGATGCAGCAGCATTTTAGCTGAGCAGCAAAGCAGTACGAAGGGCTGAAGGAAGGACATTCCAGGCAAGGATGAGAACAGTGGATTTGGGGCTTCAGCGTCAGATAAACAGGAGTTTTAGATCCATCTTCGCCTCATGATCTTGTCAAGTTATTTCACGTATCCAAGTCCATTTCCTTATTCACAACATGAGGATAATATCTACTTCATAGAATTTAAAGGTTAAATAAAATAATAGAAATAAAATGCCTGGCAGTTTAATGCATTGACACTGCCGTAAGCGATGTAAAGTCTCCTCTTTCTTGGTTAGCTTATTCTGAGTCCAGTTGGATCTCTGTGCTCTCTCCTTACCAGAGTCTAGTTAGAATTGTTGCCAGTTAGTTGGAATATCCTTGAAAAACATATTTAACTTTCCTCTGTTTCAATCCTTATCACTAGAAGAATAAACCATGTTGATTATCTCTGAGGGGACATTTTTTTTAAGCTTAATTAAACAAACATTTAGATCATCCTTTAAAATGTGCTGGATGATTATGCTTATACTAGCCTTCTTTTTATATATCCCCAGGGACATCTTCAGATGATATGCATAAATCACTCAGTAAGCAAGTGTGTATGGAGAGCTTAGTGTATGCTTAGTACAGAGGTTGAGTTATTAGAACCAGTCCCATGGTAGGGAGACTAGTAAATTGTGGTGGTGATGTTTTTTCCTATGGGTTTTTTTTTCCTGTACATTCACAGGCCAGAAGCTGGGCTTATAAGGATTCTCTAAAGGAAGGAGAAAATAAGAAATTGCAAAAGATGAAGGAGGAACAACGTCAGAAGGTAGTCACAAGACCTTATTGGTCACTGCTAATTGTTTGCTTGTAATACTAGATAATTTTTAAAGTTTTCTGAACAGAAATACTTACATATATGAAAATTGTGAAAAAAAACCCATGAAATATAAAAGGTGAGATTTTGGTGTGTTTTAAGAGTATGGTGGGGTGTGGTCAAAACTTTGGGTCAAAACTCTCATGACACTTAGCCTCATGGGGTTTGCCATCTAGTATGTGTGCTGGAGGGAGGCCAGCAGTTTGCAGAGAAGTTCTGATTTGCAAAATGCAATCACTGTCACTGCCGTTTTTTCAAACCAAAGATGTATGAAATTACAAATCATGTCCATAGAATAATGAATAATAGATATCCATACAAAGTTATGAAACTGGCTTAAATGTTCACCTAAAAATACACCTGTTATACAACGAAAGATACTCCACACATATATATGAATTTGTGAGGTATTCCAAATTATTCTGAGCAACAGAAATCAGGGAAATGAAGGCAGAGCTTCGTAAGAAGAGCGCTTAAAGGGTAATTCTCGTTAGAATCTAAAACTTCTGGTATGTTGACTGAAAACATTCAATGTCGTGACTTGATGGTCATACCTGCCTTTCCTACATCTGCTCAGATGGGGCCAGCGGCTCCTCAGCAAGGGATCAGATGATGATCAGTGGTTAGCTCCAAGGCACCACCTCATTCCAGATCCTTTAAAGAAGCAAAATAGACTATTCAGCTAGTTGGACACCATTACCTTCCCCACCATTATTTTCCAACTTGCCATATTGGTGGCTGATAAATCCTGTCCTTTTGTCCAGAATCTCTCTCAAAGCCATTTCTTCATTTGTACAATTAACTTGACTTCTAACTCCCATTTGATTTCCTTGATTCAGTTCAAATTATTTTCCTTATGCCTTTGCTGCACAACATAATTTATTATAGCAACTGTGTGTAAAATCGTTTTATGAAATAGGCTGTATGTATCGTCACTGCTATAATTTGACCCTTCTAAGTGCTACCCTCCTTCCAACAGTGGTCCCCCCCTTCCTTGTTTGTTGTTTCTGCCAGCATGCAGTCTAAATGACTGTGTCACTCAACTGCTTTGTGCATAGGAGGTAATAATTAAATCATTGAAGGAAATAATGTAAGTTGTGTATTTAGTTATTAAGTTACTATGTAAAAAAGGAAGAAACCAGAAAACATTTTTATTCCTTGGTGTTTTTTTAATATCTTTGTTTTGACAAAGACCTCATAATGAAAGCACAATTAAATAATATTATAGTAACAGTCAGCAGTAATTAGCACATAGAAGCTAAGTCTGGTATATACTCGTGGTGTATTTTCAATAATGTCTGTCAAGGGATATGTAAATGTTAGTCTGTTTCTGTGACCTTTGAAGTCAGTATCAAATCCTGAGGTGTTTAGATACTGAGGAGAATGTTGTGAAGTCAGCGTAGGATATGATTTATATAAAAATAACTTCTAGTGAATTTTAAATAGTACTTTATAAAGTTTGGGAGCATATTTGGAACGTGAAAACCATTAAAAGTAGAACATTTCACAAAGAGAATGCTCAACAGATTAGAAAATCAGATCTGGGATTTAATTTTCAGGTTGAGCAGTTATTTTAAACAGTGAGAATTAAGCTTTTTATTTCTTAATCTTGTTTTTCTTCTAGAGTTAGACAAATATTGATACATACATATTTTCTGGTTATTGACTGAGCGTATGTTTCTTTTGCATAAATTATTTCCCTTTACTTACTGTAGCTTTCAGTAAAATGAATAACTTTGACATACACATAATTCCATCATTAGAGTTTTCAGTATCAGTAGAATATATGAGGGTATTTACCTTATTTTTATTTCTCTACTTTTTTCCACTCTATTATTTACATGTCCACAGAAGGGCATTTCTTGATTGGTAGAGTCTCATTCCGTATCACTTCAATGATTTAGCTTAAAAAAATAAGGATCATGTTTATGGTAAGAAGATACAGGAAAAAAAAAACATGTATAACATCACATCTATTCATGTGTTTGTTCTTTTCATTCATTCAACAAATATTTAGTGAATTCCCGCCATGAAGTGAGTCATCAGCAAATAATCTAGGTTAGGTTGAGATGATAGCACATTTATTTTGTTCTGTGTCTCTTTCATATTCTTTCATTACTCTGGGAACAGTAGGTTCTTCCTTAAGGTTTCAGTTTCTTCTAGAAATTTTTTTATAATTTCCCTTTCCCCCTATACACTCAATATGTTCTTCTCTTTTCACTACTTTGTGTGTGTGTGTGTGTGTGTGTGTGTGTGTGTGAACAGTTACACTTACTCCTGCCTTTCTAAAATAACCCCTTCCTTAATTCTGCTATCCTCAGAGATACTATCTTTTCTGTTTCTACCAGAAAAAAAAAGACAAAGACAAAGGTAATCTTCCTGTAATCACATATTTATTAGCCATTTTGCCCTTTGTTCCTTATGTTCTGGTTTACATTTAGTAATGATCATACTGAAACTGCTCTCCAAAGGTAAATCCCTTCTGACCATTCAATTCAGTGGTCTTTTGCAATCCCTGTCTCCCTCTCTAACTCTGTAACAGTATTTAATACCACTTTATTTATTTATTATTTTTTTCCAACGTTTATTTATTTTTGGGACAGAGAGAGACAGAGCATGAACGGGGGAGGGGCAGAGAGAGAGGGAGACACAGAATCGGAAACAGGCTCCAGGCTCTGAGCCATCAGCCCAGAGCCCGACGCGGGGCTCGAACTCACGGACCGCGAGATCGTGACCTGGCTGAAGTCGGACGCTTAACCGACTGCGCCACCCAGGCGCCCCTAATACCACTTTAAAGCTTTCCTTTTCTGGCTTTTTTTTTTTCACTCTATTACTCTGGTGGATCTACCTCAGAGTAATCTATCCCAGTATTCAGCCAGCCAGCCAGCCAATCAACAAACATGTATTGAGCTCCTATTATATTTGGAGTCTTTTGTAGGATGCTAGAGCAGGATAGACCAGAACCCTAACCTCCCAAAGTTTACTTTTTAATGGAGGAGATAGACAATTAAAAGGAGACAGAGAAATAAAACACTATATTTTTAAATTTATAGTGATCAATCACTTTGTAGTAATTAATGCTGTGAAGGGATAAATTGTGTGTTGTGATAACTTCAGGGTGATGTATTGAATGCTATCTATTGCCTGCCTTTCTCTTAAAACACTGATTTTTTTTCCTCAGTATACATTTTACTTGGCATGGGCCATGTTTCAGAGAAGGTAGGCACTTCCCGGTTCCAGGGATCCAATCCCAAAGGGTCTAACTGCTCCTGGGAGTTCCATTCTCCTCAACGTGACTGGTTCAGCTATGGACATAGGAAATAGTTCCAAACAATGAGACTTACAGGGAACCTGTCATTTAGTTCAGATTTTTATCAATATGAAATGGACTAGTCTTCCTATTCGGTGGTTTTCAGCTTTATTTCTTTTTTTGTCTTTTTATTTTGTCTGATTCTAATATTTTCTCTGCTAGCTTTTTTGTCAGAATTTGGCGATATCTTTTTCTATCACTTAATTTGAACCTCTCTGTGTCATTTGGTTTAAATTATATTTCTAGTGATAAAAAGTGGCTGGTTTTCTTCTTACCCAGTATCATAGTCTCTTTTAATTTAGTATATTCTCATTTATTGTGATTACTAGTGCTTTTGCACATATTCTTGGTACATAATTTACTTTGTAGCTATATTTTCTTGTTTTCTGTTATTTTTTTTTTTTGACTCTTTGAATTTTCTCTGTTCCATTTATTTACCTTTCCTCTTTTCTTTCCTCTCCTCCTTCCTTTCCCCTGGCTCCCTTCCCCAGTAGTAAGAAATTTCAGTGTTTTATTATTTTATTTTTTACTTTCTATAACTTATTTATTTTTTATAATTTACATCCAAGTTAGTTAGCACATGGTGCAACAATGATTTCAGGAGTAGATTCCTTAAGCCCATTACCCATTTAGCCCACTCCCCCCCCCCACACACAACCCCTCCAGCAACCCTCTGTTTGTTCTCTATATTTAAGAGTCTCTTATCTTTTGTCTTCCTCCCTGTTTTTATATTATTTTTGCTTCCCTTCCCTTATGTTCATCTGTTTTGTATCTTAAAGTTCTCATATGAGTGAAGTCATATGATATTTGTCCTTTTCTGACTAATTTCTCTTAGCATAATACCTTCTAGTTCCATCCACGTAGTTGCAAATGGCAAGATTTCATTCTTTTTGATTGCCAAGTAATACTCCACACATACACACACACACATATACATACCACATCTTCTTTATCCATTCATACATTGATGGATATTTGGGCTCTTTCCATACCTTGGCTATTGTTGATATTTCTGCTATAAACATGGGGGTGTATGTGCCCCTTCGAAACAGCATACCTGTATCCCTTGGATAAATACCTTGTAGTGCAATTGCTGGGTTGTAGGGTGGTTCTATTTTTAATTTTTTGAGGAAACTCCATACTGTTTTCCAGAGTGTCTGCACCAGCTTGCATTCCCACCAGCAGTGCAAAAGAGATCCTCTTTCTCCGCATCCTCCCCAACATCTGTTGTTGCCTAACTTGTTAATGTTAGCCATTCTGACAGGTGTGAGGTGGCATCTCATTGTGGTTTTGATTTGTATTTCCCTGATGATGAGTGATGTTGAGCATTTTTTCATGTGTCGGTTGGCCATCTGGACGTCTTCTGTGGAGAAGTGTCTATTTGTGTCTTTTGCCTATTTCTTCCCTGGATTGTTTGTTTTTTGGGTGTTGAGTTTAATGACTTCTCTATAGATTTTGGATACTAACCCTTTATCTGATATGTCCTTTGCAAATATCTTCTCCCATTCTGTAAGTTGCCTTTTAGTTTTGCTGATTGCTTCCTTGGCTTTGTGGAAGCTTTTTATTTTGATGAAGTCCTAGTAGTTCATTTTTGCTTTGGTTCCCCTTGCCTCTGGAGACATATTGAATAAGAAGTTGCTACAGCCGGGGTCAAAGAGGTTTTTGCCTGGTTTCTCCTCGAGGATTTTGATGGATTCCTATCTTACATTTAGGTCTTTCATCCATTTTGAGTTTATTTTTGTGTATGGTGTAAGAAAGTGGTCCAGGTTCATTATTCTGCATGTCTCTGTCTAGTTTTCCCAGCACCACTTGCTAAAGGGACTGTCTTTACTCCATTGGATATTCTTTCCTGCTTTGTCAAAGATGAGTTGGCCATACGTTTGTGGGTCCATTTCTGGGTTCTCTATTCTGTTCCATTGATCTGAGCGTCTGTTTTTGTGCCAGTACAATACTGTCTTGATGATTACAGCTTTGTAATACAGTTTGAAGTCTGGGATTGTGACACCTCCAGCTTTGGTTTTCTTTTTCAAGATCTCTTTGGCTATTCAGGGTCTTTTCTGGTTCCATACAAATTTTAGGATTGTTTGTACTAGCTCTGTGAAGAATGCTGCTGTTATTTTGATAGGGATTGCATTGAATATGTAGATTGCTTTGGGTAGTATTGACATTTTAACAATATTTGTTCTTCCTATCCAGGAGCATGGATATTTTTCCTTGTGTGTGTGTGTGTGTGTGTGTGTGTGTGTGTCTTCTTCAATTTCTTTCATAAGCTTTCTATAGTTTTTAGTGTGTAGATTTTTCACCTCTTTGGTTAGATTTATTCCTAGATATTTTGTGGGTTTTGGTGCAATTGTAAATGGGATCAATTCCTTGGTTTCTCTTTCTGTTGCTGCATTAATGGTGTATAGGAATGCAACAGATTTGTGCATTGATTTTATATCCTGAAACTTTGCTGGATTAATGGATCAGTTCTAGCAGTTTTTTTGTGACATCTTTTGGGTTTTTCATATTGAGTATCATGTCATCTGCGAAGAGTGAAAGTTTGACCTCCTCCTGGCCGATTTGGATGCCTTTTATTTCTTTGTGTTGTCTGATTGCTGAGGCTAAGGCTTCCAATACTATGTTGAATAACAGTGGTGAGAGTGGGCATCCCTGTCTTGTTCCTGACCTTATGGAACTGAGACCTTAAGCTCTTAGTTTTTCCCCATTGAGGATGGTATTAGCAGTGGGTCTTCCATATTTGGCTTTTATGATCTCGAGGTATGATCCTTCTATCCCTACTTTCTTGAGGATTTGTATCAAGAAAGGATGCTGTATTTTGTCAAATGCTTTTTCTGCATCTATTGAGAGGATAATGTGGTTCTTGTCCTTTCTTTTATTTTAGTATATGTGCTGCCGAAGTAAGCACTGTCCTTTCTTTTATTGATGTGATGAATCACAGTAATTGTTTTGCAGATATTGAACCAGCCCTGCATCCCAGGTATAAATTCCACTTGGTCGTGGTGAATAATTTTTTTAATGTATTGTTGAATGCAGTTGGCTAGTATCTTGTTGAGGGTTTTTGCATCCATGTTCATCAGGAAAATTAGTCTATAGTTCTCCTTTTTAGTGAGGTCTTTGTCTGGTTTTGGAATCAAGGTAATGCTGGCTTCATAGAAAGAGTTTTGAAGTTTTCCTTTCATTTCTATTTTTTGGAACAGCTTCAAGGGAATAGGTGTTAACTCTTCTTTAAATGTTTGGTAGAATTCCCCTGGAAAGCCATCTGGCCCTGGACTCTTGTTTTTTGGCAGATTTTTGATTACTAATTTGATTTCCTTACTGGTTATGGGTCTGTTCAAATTTTCTATTTCTTCCTGTTTCAGTTTTGGTAGTGTATATGTTTCTAGGAATTTGTCCATTTCTTCCAGATTGTCCATTTTATTGGCGTATAATTGCTCATAATATTCTCTTGTTATTGTTTGTATTTCTGCTGTGTTGGCTGTGATCTCTCCTCTTTAAATCTTGCTTTTTATTTATTAGGGTCCTTTCCTTTTTCTTTCTGATCATACTGGCTAGGGGTTTATCAATTTTGTTAATTCTTTGAAAGAACCAGCTCCTGGTTTCATTGATATGTTCTATCATTTTTTTTTTTTTTTTGGTTTTGGTAGCATTGATTTCTGCTCTAATCTTTATTATTTCCTGTCTTCTGCTGGTTTGGGGTTTTATTTGCTATTCTTTTTCCAGCTTTTTAAGGTGTAAGGTTAGTTGTGTATCTATGACCTTTCTTCCTTCTGTAGGAAGGCCTGGATTGCTGTAAACTTCCCTCTTATTTTTTTTAAATTTTTTTTTTCAACGTTTTTTATTTTTATTTTTGGGACAGAGAGAGACAGAGCATGAACGCGGGGAAGGGGCAGAGAGAGAGGGAGACACAGCATCGGAAACAGGCTCCAGGCTCCGAGCCATCAGCCCAGAGCCTGACGCGGGGCTCGAACTCACGGACCGCGAGATCGTGACCTGGCTGAAGTCAGACGCTCAACCGACTGCGCCACCCAGGCGCCCCAAAACTTCCCTCTTATAACTGCCTTTGCTGTGTCCCAGAGGTTTTGGGCTGTGGTGTTATCATTTTAATTGGGTCTATGTACTTTTTCATTTCTTCTTTAACTTCTTGGTTAGACCATTCATTTCTTAGTAGGTTGGTCTTTAGTTGCCAAGTATTTGTTACCTTTCCACACTTTTTCTTGTGGTTGATTTTGAGTTTCATAGCATTGTGGTCTGAAAATATGCATGGTATGATCTCAATCTTTTTGTACTTGTTGAGGGCTGCTTTGTGTCCCAGTATGTGATCTATTCTGGAGAATGTTCCAAGGGCACTGGAGAAGAATGTGTATTCCACTGCTTTAGGAAGAAGAGTTCTGAACATATCTGTTAAGTCCATCTGGCCCAGTGTGTCATTCAAAGCCATTGTTTCCTTGTTGATTTTCTGTTTAGATGATTTGTCCATTGTTGTAAGGGGGGTGTTGAAGTCCCCTACTATGATGGTATTATTATCAATGAGTTTCTTTACGTTTGTGATTAATTATATATTTGGGTGCTTTCACACATTTGGAGCATAAATGTTTACAATTGTTAGGTCTTCTTGGAGGATAGACCCCTTAATTATGATATAATGCCCTTCTTCATCTCTTTTTACAGTCTTTATTTTAAAGTCTAGATTGTCTGATATAAGTACGGCTAGTCTGGCTTTCTTTTGGTGACCATTAGCATGATAGATGGTTCTTCATCCCCTTACTTTCAATCTGAAAGTGTCTTTAGGTCTAAAGTGGGTCTCTTGTAAACAGCACATAAATGGATCTTGTTTCCTTATCCATTCTGTTACCCTGTGTCTTTTGATTGGAACATTTAGTCCATTGACATTTAGAGTGAGTACTGAAAGATATGAATTTATTGCCATTATGTTGCCTGTAGAGTTGGAGTTTCTGGTGGTGGTCTCTGGTCCTTTCTAGTCTTTGTTGCTTCCCACCGTCCCCCCACCCCCAGTCTTTTCTCCCTTCAGAGAGTCCCCCTTAACATCTCTTGCAGGGCTGGTTTAGTGGCTACGAACTCCTTTAATTTTTGTTTGTCTGGGAACCATTTAATCTCCCCCTCTATTTTGAATGACAGCCTTGCTGGGTAAAGAATTCTTGGCTGCATATTTTTCTGATTCAGCACATTTGAGTATATCCTGCCACTCCTTTCTGGCCTGCCAGGTTTCTGTGGATAGGCCTGCTCTGAACCTCATCTGTCTTCCCTTGTAGGTTAAGGACTGTTTTTCCCTTGCTGCTTTCATGATTCTTTCCTTGACTGAGTATTTTGTGAATTTGCCAGTGATATGCCTTGTTGATGTTTGGTTTTTGTTGGATCTAATGGGAGTCCTCTGTGCTTCCTGGATTTTGATGTCTGTGTCTTTACCCAGGTTAGGAAAATTTTCCTCTATGATTTTCCCTTCTACCCCTTTTTCTCTCTCTTCATTTTCTGGGGCTCCTATGATTCTGATGTTGTTCCTTTTTAATGTCACTGATTTCTCTAATTCTTTTTTTTTTTTTTTTTTAATTTTTTTTTTCAACGTTTTATCTATTTTTGGGACAGAGAGAGACAGAGCATGAACAGGGGAGGGGCAGAGAGAGAGGGAGACACAGAATCGGAAACAGGCTCCAGGCTCTGAGCCATCAGCCCAGAGCCCGACGCGGGGCTCGAACTCACGGACCGCGAGATCGTGACCTGGCTGAAGTCGTACGCTTAACCGACTGCGCCACCCAGGCGCCCCTGATTTCTCTAATTCTTAAACCATGCTGTTTTGCCTTAGTCTCCCTCTTTTTTTCTGCTTTATTGTTCTCCATGAGTTTGTCCTCTATATCACTGATTCGCTGCTCTGCCTTATCCATCCTTGCCGCTGCAGCATCCATGGAGATTGCAGCTCAGTTATAGCATGTTTTATTTCATCTTGATTAGCTTTTACTTCTTTTATCTCCACAGAAAGGGATTCTAATCTGTTTTCAACCCCAGCTAGTATTCTTATTATTGTGATTCTAAATTCTGTTTCAGACATCTTTCTTGTATCTGTGTTGATTAAGTCCTTGGCTGTCATTGCTTCTTCCTATTCTTTTTTTTGGAGTGAATTCCTTCATTTTGTCATTTTGAAGGAAGAAAAGGAATTAATAAGGTAAAAAAAATTTAAAATTAAAAAATTAAAAACAACACAAAATAAATCAAATAAAGGATGCTTGATCTTAGGTGTGTTATGGTCTGGTTGTTGAAAGGAGCTTGATAGATTAGAGAATAAAGGGAAAGATAAGAAAAGAAAAAAAAAGGAAAATGTTTGAAAATTTGAAAAAATGAATACAATGTAATAGAATAAAATGAAATTGTGGCAGTATAAAAATAGAATTTGAAATATTTACAAAAAAGGAAAACATTTAGTGGAAAAAAAATTAAAGAAAAATATTTTTAGTAGAAATGGAAATAAAAAATAAATTTTTTCTCTTTCTGTATTCAAGTATAAGAAAAGAAAAGAAAAAAAAATTGAATAGATGGACCAGCAAACAAACTGAAGTACAATTGAAATTACATCAATTTCCCGTAGAAGTCGAACTATGAAGCACTTTGTAGTCCATAAACTAAGCAGGGTGGAGAGACTTGTGTTGTTCCTGAAGAGCAAGATTGTCCAAGTTGGGCAGGGCTTAGTGTAATGGCTCCATTCTCCACTAGATGGTGCTGCTCAGCTTACTGGGGTGGATTGTTGTGGCACCTGTAAGATGTGTATGCGCATGTGTGGGAGGGGGAAAATGGCATCACCCAGCTACCCAGTCTCTAGTATTAGAACTCTTTGCTCTCCCCAACCAGCAATCATGCTCTTTTGTCTCTGGCTTCCATCCACTCCCCGCTTCTACACTGTCTGTGACCAATCTGTTAGGCTGCCAGGCGGCACTTCCCTCCTAAGTTTTATTTCAGCTGCGGCTGAGTTTCCCAACCCCTCACCTCTGAGGGACTGTGGCTTTGACGTGCTCAGTCCCTCTATGGGAGGGTCTCACTAAGCAATAGCCGAGTACCAGCCAACCCCCAGGAACATTTGGGAGACCGCGCTGCTGATGTCCAGAGACTGCGGCTGGGTGCTAGCCCACTCAAGAAAAAGTTCCAAGATCATGTAGCAGCGGCGTTTCGGGGGTTATGGAAAATCTCAACACACATCTGGTGCCAGGTTTCCCCCTTAATGTCCTTGTTCCATCTCCAGGTAATGTGGCTGTTCTCTGGGGTTCACTGGGACCTTTGCCTGTGAGGATGCTGAATAGCCTCTACCAGATACCCTCCCAGCAGGGCAACTGCCTCTGCCCGTGTGGCCTGAGGACCCCTCGGACCTGGCTCTCTGCTCCTGGAGATTTGCCCTTCCCACCAGAGCACCACCAGTATCGAGCTGCAGAGTTTCAGACTCTGCACTCCCTGTTTATAGAGTCTTAATGGGATTTAAACTCCTTTCTCCTTTCTCCCTTTTTTTTTTCCAGTCCCTTGTGTATTCTTTCTTTTCTCTCTAGCTGCTTTCGGGTGAGGGGCGGGGGGTGGCGAGGGGGGTGCTTTCCATGCTCTCCCCTCTCTCTGTCCTCTCTCTGCAAGCAAAAACAGGTCCCTGCCCTCTGCAGCTGTCTCCCCTGGTTCACCTCTCCATGCTGCTGGTACCTGCAGAGTTCTGTGGTTCAGGTTGTGCGGATTGTTGTGTTTATCCTCAAATCAGTTTTCTAGGTGTGCAGGATGGTTTAGTGTTGATCTGGCTGTATTTCAGGGATGAGAGGCGCAAAAAAAAAACCTTCCATGATGTTCTGCTATCTTGGCCCCTCCACCTCAGTGTTTTTATTTTTAATCTTGTATGACTTTTGACCCATTTAATTTCAAAATATATATCTCACTTTAGGGAAATTTCTCTTATGTTTATTCTACTATATCGTCTCTGTTCTTTATTATTGGGATGTGTATCAAATGGATTTTGGAAATCTGTTCTTTATATCTCTTAATTGTTTTCCTGATACTTTCTGTCCGTTTGGCCTTTTTCATTGTGTTCTGGGAGAAATCTTTGATTAGATCATCCAGCTCACTAATTTATTTCATAAGTTTCCATTCTGCTTATTTGGCACATGTATTGAATTTGTTTCTTTACCAAGATTGCTGATTTGTTCATGACCACGTTATGTTTTAACAGTGCCATATTCTTTCTAGTCTCTTCATTGAGGGTAATTACACCAACATTGAAGTTTTCAATTTACTATTTTAGCTGTACTCTTTTCCTTTCCATTTTAAGTTTTATCTCCTGTGGTTTTCTTTCTTAAATGTATGATTCTTGGTTATCTTCTTTCTTTGGGCGTGCTGTCAAGTGGGGTATGTGGGAGCTCAGCTTCTGGGAGGAGTAGCCTCTTTTCCTCCTACAGTCAGTAGGCGTCAGGGACATCATCCCATTTCTCTGAGCCCGGACACCCCTCCTCTATTCACTGGTTAGCCAGTGGGCCATGTCCATGCTGTCTCCTGTGTAGTGCAAGTGTGGGAGGAGAAAGGGCCCAGTTCCCAGCTGCTCTCACTGCACTTCTCCAACTCATCCTCTTAATGACCACCTCAGTATTCCCTCCTGGAGCTCTTTCAGAAGCACAGCTAACTCAGTCCAGTTTATCCTACACACTTGTTTCCCTGTGTAAGTTATCCTGCCTCCTTCCTACCATTCAGGAACTTAAACTTCTGATAGGCCAGTTGCACGTACCTATTTTGCATGTTTATTGACTTCTATGTAGCCATTTGGAAAGTAAAAACAAGCCGAAAAGTAAGAAAACACTGAAATAATTGGGTGGCAGAGAAAATTATTGTAGAATATATCAAAAAATTATGAGAGCATTTTATGGGGCGTGCTTGCAAAGTTGTATTTTGAGATGTTGTACTCAGAAAGGAAAAATCGTAACTTTTAAATCCAATCAGTACTAAAAAAGAAATGAATTAAGCACCCAATCTAAGAATTTAGAACAAGAACAATAAACGACACTGAAGGAAGTAATTAAGATAAGAAACATAAATTAATAACAACTTCAAGAAACAGCTGTTATAAAAATCCAACAGTTTGTTTTTTGATAAGGTCACAAAATGAACAAATCTATGGCAAGTCCAATCAAGAAGAGATGAGTAAAAATGCAAATACGCAACATTAGAAATGAGGAGCCAGGACCGTACATTTGGAAAAGATTAAGCTTATATTACTAGAGATAATGCTATGCTAATAATTTGAATATGTGGATTAAGTGAAAGATTTTATAGGAAAATATAAAACTCTAAAATGACTCAGAGTTAAAATACATAAAGACAATTGCAAATGCATGTGATTTGTAAAGTTTTATGAGAATTACTCTCCCTCAACAAGCTAAACTTGGAAAATTTTACAGGCAAGTTCATTGGAATTTTCAAGGAACAGGGTTTTTTTCCTATGCTTTACAAATGGTTTTTGAGCAAGGAAAGAGATTAATGTAGAATTAATATTGAACTCGAATCTCTATATGTCACAGCCTGATAAAGGGAGCACAAACATGGAAACTTGTAGAAATTAACATTTGAAAGAAAACTTTAATGATATTTTTTTCTCTTAGATCGTTTACCAAGGCAAAGTAAGGTTTATTCTAAGAACATAAAGATGACTAGCTATATGTTATAACTTTTTATATCTTTTTCCTCCGGTAGGGTAGGTTATGAAAGAAAATCCATTGGATTTTAGCAACAACAACAAAAAAATGCATTGATAAATTTTAATCTTTACTACTAATTAACAACAAAAAAACAATTATCATGAACTAGATATTTAAAAGATTGTGTTAACATACATATAGTTTTCCAAACCAATAACCAACATTAATTCAATGGTGAAATATTAGAGCACTACACAGTATCAGGATATCTGCAACACCTACTACCAACCAGTATTGTTCTGGAAATTCTAACCTAGTGCTTCATGGGTTAAAGTTATTTGATGGAAAAAAAATTTTTTTTAAAGCTGAAAACTCTTTTTTAAAAAATTTTTTTTTCAACGTTTATTTATTTTTGGGACAGAGAGAGACAGAGCATGAACAGGGGAGGGGCAGAGAGAGAGGGAGACACAGAATCGGAAACAGGCTCCAGGCTCTGAGCCATCAGCCCAGAGCCTGACGCGGGGCTCGAACTCCCGGACCACGAGATCGTGACCTGGCTGAAGTCGGACGCTTAACCGACTGCGCCACCCAGGCGCCCCTAAAGCTGAAAACTCTTAACATAGCATGGAACAAAGTTTGGGAATTGTTTTAGCTAACTTGATAAGGCAAAAATACAAAACGGACCTTTTCTCATTATTGGAAATAAGTTCTTATTTTTGGGTGAGAGCAATTTGCCTGTACAGCCTAAGAGAGTCTACTGAAAAATGATTAGAGCAAATGAAATAAAAGAATTGGTTATAAAATAGAGGAATCAACAACTTTCTCAAATAGCAGCAAACATTAATTAGAAAATAGAATAAAAAGTCCTTATCAAAAAGCAACTATGTAAAGAAATTACTCCATTCCCTCCCTTCCAAAAAAAAAAAAAGTGAGTAAGCCAAGAAAAAACCCCAGAACTTTCCTATGATCATGTCAGTTTGAATAATATAGAGATGGGTGATGGTTCCAAGTGGTAAAATTCAATATTGTCATAACTATAGTTCTGTTCAAGTTAATTTGTGAGGTTAGTGCAACTCCAATAAAATTTTCAGGGGAATGAGGTGGTTTGAAAAGACTGTTTCTACATTTCAACCATGAGAATAATCACAAGACTAAACAAGAAGCTTTACAGAATATGGATAATAATTTGTGTGTGTGCTGGGGCAAGGAGAGCTTAAGGTATTAGCTGTTTAAAAATATCTGAAACTCCCTTGTACTGCTGTGCATAAGAGGTGAACTGAAGGGCTCTTTGACAATATCAAATTATAGTTTCCTAAATGTGAAAGTATTAGGTATAAAAGGTGTAAGTTTGTTGTGTGGAAACAATCAGAGGTCAGAGATGAACGCAAGGTGTACATACAGTGTTGTTTATTTTCAAAATGATATTACTGGAAAGTTTGAAACCATTTGCTCAAGAGGTAAGAGAGGATTTGAGGACTTTGACGTTCGGAATACCACGGCGCAACTGCTGTGGTTTTTTTTTTAAATTTTTTTAAATTAAAAAAATTTTTTTTTCAATATATGAAGTTTATTGTCAAATTGGTTTCCATACAACACCCAGTGCTCATCCCACAAGGTGCCCTCTTCAATGCCCATCACCTACCCTCCCCTCCCTCTCACCCCCCATCAACCCTCAGTTTGTTCTCAGTTAAGAGTCTCTTATGCTTTGGCTCTCTTCCACTCTAACCTCTTTTTTTTTTTTCCTTCCCCTCCCGCAACTGCTGTGTTTAAATGACATGGGAATGTGATCACCCATATAAAAATGAAACAAATAAGTTTTATTAAAAATAGACTCTGGGTGAATTTTGAAGACTGCCTCTTCTTGTATTTTGTGCAGATTATTTCATCCCCCTAAGCTTTATTATGTACGAGAGTTATTTGCCCCGTGATACTGTTTCTAGGGTCAGCGGAGAGAAAGCTTGTAGAAAGTTTATCTTAATGCCTGGCACGTGATAAGCACGTGATAATGCGACCTGGGGTGCTGATAGGAAGTTATAATCTGTGTATATAAATCAAGAGATGAAGGAAATACACTGACATGTTATCAGTAGAGAGATTTTATGAGTGATTATTATGTCTGGCTTTATCGCTTCTGTACTTTCTACGCTTTCTACAATGAATAAGTAACTTTTATGAGAAATATTTTTTTAAAAGAAGAAAGTTGACAGGCAATATTTCTGGGCTGAGAGAGAGCTGTGTGATTCAATGATTACTAGTAGCTGGAAGTCCATATGTCTTTAGATTAAAATGCTAGAACTAACAATAATAGGTAAAAGGGGAATGCACATTATTGCTATTTTTTGACTCCCCTACTTTACCCATTAATATTTACTTCCTCTGATTTGGTTATCTCCTCTTAATTTCTTGAAGTAGTTTCCACTTTGTTCCCCAGTGAAGGCCATCTTTGCCCTTCTGGGCAAAGGTATTCCCGTGGGGGACCCCAAAAGCAGGAGTTCTCTGAACTGCCCCCTCCCCCTGGAACTCTGTCTCTTCTATTAAAAAACATTCAAAGGAAGGGGCTCTTTAACATTCATGACATCACCTCTCCTGCTTCCACTGTCCTCTTCCTCTTGAGTTGAGAGAACATCCTCTTCTGGGAAAAGTTTGTCCTGGCCAGGCGATGGCACTTCAATGTTTACATAAAGCGGTCAAGCTGAACCATGTCGGAACGCGCCTCACTGGGATTCAGACATGATTTCAAAATGACCCTATCTTCGTCTTAAGTTACTGCACAAGAGCCTTCCTCTGGAGTATCCCTGTCCTTCTGGCCTCATCAGGTTTCTCCAGCGTCCAACTTGCACACACCTAGCTGTTGTGTGGTTGACCCTTTGGTTCAATGGACCACAGAGAAGTGATTTCTACAACCTCTGGCAGGAAGTGGTGAGCCCTCTACTTATTGCTGTTAGCTTGGGCCCCGGCACTGATCCTTAGAGCTCCCCAGCCCTGTAGCCCATCCTCTGGCGAGAGCAACACCCCCCCCCCCCCCCCCCCGCCCAACACACACCCTGGAAGCGTGAGCAAAGGGAGAGGCATGGATGGCTGTGTTGTCTGAATTTCCTCCCACCACTTTGGCCAATGTTCACAGCAGATTCTGCTGTTAGCATCTCCAAAATGGTATTTTATTTATCCTATTTCTTTAGTGCCCTCTTAACATGGAGCTCTGTTAACGTAGGGAGACGTGGGAAGCGTGGGGAGACATGGTCTCTTTCCTCTGGGAGTCTTCACGACATGCTTGCATTGTTGAGCCACATCCAGCACCATTTACTCCTTGTTTCTCGGCATCCCTTCCTGTGTAGCCCCAGGCCCTATTGCTTGAACTGGTGTTCAGCAATACATTTCTTTGGGCTCTGTCTCATCGTTGCTTCTGGGTCTGTCTCCCTCACTGCACTTTGGTGTCCTTCAGGGTGGAGCTGTGTCTGTTTGCATCTGTACCTTCAGCATGAATCCGGGTGTCTGGAAAATGCTCGCTGCTTAGCAAATCGGTGTGGAGCGGGACAGGACTTGACAGCGTCTCAGATGCCGTGTGTCACATTCCTCCTGCTTAAAGCATTTTGATTTCCTTAACGTCCAAAGCTCAGCCCTTGGAACAAGAACCACTTATTTGTATCTGTCCAACTAGATATTGCACTTCTGTATGAGAAGCCAGTAAATGAACCAAGGATGTGTTTATAAGGCATGCAGATGCATCTGCAGTGGCTATCAATTCAGCAGAACAAATGAATTAGTCGAAATTATCCTTCGTGGTACCAAAGGAGAACCAGCCTCTTCCTAGTAAATACGCTTTGCTAGATATAGAATAATAACCCTGAGTGTGGTGACGCCAGAGCCTCCCCGCTGCCATCTGGAGCAATGTTCTTGCATGGTGATGCCTCATCAGCTCTGCCCTGGTTTCCCGCCTGCTCTGGGTTTTCTCCTCTCCCTGGCCTTGCTCTGTCATAGGATGATGCATGTCACTCTCTTCCCATCCTCTTTTCTTCCTGCCTGGCAGTTCTTGGCTTCGTAATGTAGTGTTTTTCCTTTTTTGCACCTTCATGTATTAAAAACTGTATGAATTGATGAGGATTCTTTTTAAAATTCGTTTATTTATTTTTAGGGAGAGAGCTGCAGGAAGGGCAGAGAGAGAGAGAGAGAGAAGAGAGAGAATGCCAAGGAGTGCACAGCCCGATGTGGGGCTCGAACCCACAAACCACGAGATCATGACCTGAGCCAAAGTTGGACTCAACTGACTGAACTGCTCAGGTGGCCCTCATTAGGATTTTTAAATAGAGGAAAACCTACAGAACCGGAAATGGTCTCCCACACAGATAAACCTCTGTGGTTGGTATGAGAAAGTAATATATGCACATGGATTAAAAGTCAGAAAGCAAAAATTATATACGATGTTAAAGCTTCCTACCCTGCCCATGCACTCCACGCTTCTCTCCCCAGCAATAATCACAGTTAACATTTTGGTGTATGTTTTTTTTATAAAATTGTTTTAAATATGATACACATCTATAGATAAAAGTTGAAATGATATATGTATATCTTCTCTATTTACGCGGAACAGTCCCAAGAAAAGTGCTCTGAACCTACCTTTTTTTCTATTTATTTTATTTATTTGTCCCATAAAAAATTTTGAGTACTTGACACACAATGTTACATTAGTTTTAGGTGCACAACTTAGTAAATTGATAAGTTTATAATGTTGTACGTTATACATTACAAGTGTGGCTACCCTCTGTCCCAGTACATCACTATTAAAATATCATTGACTGGGGGCGCCTGGGTGTCTCAGTTGGTTAAGCGTCTGACTTCGGCTCAGGTCATGATCTCGCGGCGTGTGAGTTCAAGCCCCACGTAGGGCTCTGTGCTGACAACTCAGAGCCCGGAGCCTGCTTTGGATTCTGTGTCTCCCTCTCTCTCTCTGCCCCTCCCCTGCTCACGCTCTGTCTCTCTCTGTCTCTCAATAATAAATAAACATTAAAAAATTTAAAAAAAATATCATTGACTGTATTTTTATGTTGTACTTTTTATTCCCATGACTTGTTCATTCCATAACCGGGAGCCTTCACCCATTTTCCCCAACCCCAAACCCCTCCGCTCTGGCAACCATCAGTTTGTTCTCTAAACCTTTTATTACTTAATGTATCTTAGAGATCCCTCCATAGGTACCTCTCCTTCTCTCCCATCTACCTTATTCTTTGTATCTCCTGCATAGTATTACATTATGTAGATGGTTTAACTTTCTGGTCCAGTTCCTTATTAATGGGCAGAGACTTCTCTTGAACTTTTACTGTTTCAGTAATACAACTGTGACTATCCCTGTACGTATATCTTTGAACAGTTCTGCAAAGGATGTGCATGTTTTCCATGTTGATTGTTGTTGCTAAATTGTCCTTCAAAAACTAAATTGGTTTTCACTAATTTAGATGTACCAGCAAAGTGCTTGAGTGTACTTGATTCCCTGTCAATCTTTTCTAGTTTTTGCCAGTATGATAGAAAAGTTTTCTCTCCTTGTTCCAATATTTCTTGGATTGTGTGTGAAGATGAGGACCATTTTGAATTTATAAGCAATCTGTACTTTATTTGTGAATATTCTCTTCCCATCCTTTGGTTCTTTTTCTGTTTGGTTGTTTTTTGTTTTTGTTTTTGTTTTTTCTCATTAGTTTAGATGAAGTCTTATCAACCTCCTCAGACCTTTCTTGAGCCTTGATCTAAAATTGTAACTGAGTCTCACCTCAGTGTGTTTAATCCTCTGCATAGGATTACAACTGGATATCTTTCCCACTTGTTTGTGGGTTTCTCTTTTTCTAGAGTAGAGACTCTTAATCATGGATCTCATCTGTCTTGTTCATTATTGTATCCCCATCACATAGATGCACACCTGGCTCATGATAAGCATTCAGGTGTTGTTGAGTGAATGAAAGAAGAATTGAATTAGCCTACATGGGTTATAAAAATTTTTTGTTTGTTTCCTAATTTTGTTTGTGGAATTTTTCCCAGTGGCAGCTTTGAAGTGTTTATGCAACCACATTTATCAATAATTTTCCTTGATGATTTCAGAAACTTCCTTGTTCCACATTTATAAATAAATTTACCTCTGCCTCCTTTAAAGACTCTGTGGCTCCATCTTCTAAGTTCAAGTGTTAGACGTCTATACAATTTATTTTGATATTTTAAAAATCTAGTTTTAATTTTTCTCACAACAGTTGGCTAGTTCCTTGTCACTCGTTGAATTGGCTCTCCTGCATGCATTTAGCATACAACTTTATGGTAAACTACATTTCCATGGGTTTCTGGCCTCAGTCAGATTGTTTTAATTGCCGCAGTTTCATGATATGTTTTCATGTTTGGCGAAGCTGATCTCTCTCCTTTCTTTTCTGTTTTTCTTGGTATGATTGCCTATTAGCTTTTTTCCAGATGAATTTCAGAATCATTTTGCCAAGGCTGAAAAAATATTTTAAAGCAATGCATAATAGTATTCACATATACTCAGAATATATGCCTTGTATAGTTTTTGTCTCATGTTTTGAGCTGATGAGAATTTAATTTGTTCAGAATTCATGTTATTAAACTTAGGATGGGCTGGATATCAGAAGTTGCTTGCTGGAGAAATGCATGTGAGAAGAGTTAGCATCCTTTGGCAAGAGGGATTTTGATTTAGGCTGGATATGCTCTGTTAGAACTTTTGAGTGTCAGTGGGTGCTATATTTCTGGATGTGGCGTTTATACTTGAGTGTGATGAACTACTGACGAGTTATCCTTAATCTTAACTTCCTGTTTTGGATGCATCTTGCAAGAGACACTAGATACAAAAAAAAGCCTAAACTTTAGTCTTTCTTTTGCTACTAATGAGCCATTTAGCTCTTGATAAGTTAAACTGAGTTTCTGATCTTGTTCCCTCATCTGTAAAACGAGCATAATCTGCACTCAATTCATTCACTCATCAGATAATACCTTATTTTTCTGCCTACCTTTGGGAGTTACTGTAAGGAACAAATAACAGAATTCTGGTAACATTTTTGTCTGAAAATGTTAAGTCCTGGTTAAGCATTGTTCCTTGAAAAACTTTTCATTTGCTTACCTCCGGTCCCCCTCTCCCCAAATCCCATCGAAAAGATGATAAAGGAAAAAAAAAATTAAAGCCATAAGCCAGGAAGAGAAAAAAAAAAAAAAAAACAAAAACAAAAAACAGGCCCGCAATTGCAGCAAAGAAAAGAAATCGGCAGAATTTCGGGAGCTGAAAAGTAGAGCAGAAAAAGCCAAAACTCATTTGCAAGATGTAGTGAGGTGCCAGTTGAAGCAGTCCCAGTGACATTCTGGAATTGGAGGCATGGTGCGTCCAGAGCTGGGGTTGAAAAGATGATGATGAATTGAAAGTCTAAATGAGGACCTGTAGGACCCCAGGAGCCCCTCCCTTGCCACAGTGAATGTTGGAAAACATGGTAAAGATGAGGGCTGAGGAAGGTGATGTACTTGGGACGGGAAGTTGGGACTGGGATGGGGGTAGTAATAGAGACATAAATCTTCTCCTATAGCAGGAAGTCAAAAGATAATATGTTTTTTAAAAGTTAAGACACAGAAGACTTTGCATGCTATTAAGAAGGAGGCAATTGAGAGGTGAAACGACACACAGGAATTGAAAGTGATTCTGTGGGAGGGGCGCCGGGGAGGCTCAGTTGGTTTAGCGTCTGACTCCGGCTCAGATCACAGTCTCGTGGTCTGTGGGTTTGAGCCCCACATCGGACTCTGTGCTGACAGCTCAGAGCCTGGAGCCTGCTTCGGATTCTGTGCGCCACCCCCCTCTGCCCCTCCTGCACTCGCACTCTGCCTCACTCTGTCTCTCAAAAATAAATAAATGTTAAAAAAAAAAAAGAGAAAGAAAGAAAGTGATTCTGTGGTTGATGGGGAGGACAGGAGCTTCTTTTTTTTTTTTTTTTAAGTTTATTCATTTATTTTAAGAGAGACAGAGACAGGGTGTGTGGGGGAGTGGCAGAGACAGCAGGGGGAGAGAGAGAATCCTAAGCAGGCTCTGGGTTGCCAGTGCAGCGCCCAATGCGGGGCTTGAACTCAAGAACTGTGAGATCATGACCTGAGTCAAAATTAGTGGGTCGCTTATCTGACTGAGCCACCCATGTGCCCCCTTTTATTTTTGTATAAGCCTTGGTAGTATTAATAACTAGCACGTTGCTTGGTAGACTTTTAAAACTAGGTACATGTATTATAGTGACAAAAAATAAAATGAAATAAATGACTTCATGCCATTGTAGAAAAGTGAGTCTCTAGCACAAGGCTTGCATAAATGCCTATAGAATAGTTAAGTGAATATTATTCAGAAAACTCTTTTTCCCTTGTTGATGGTGCTAGATAGGAATTAGAATTAAATAGTGTGCTTTATGGATTGACAAGTAATATATGTGGAATATCACAGTATATAAAACCAGTCTCTTTATTTTGAGGACTATAGCATGTCAGAAGGCCTTTGAATAAAGTTAAAAAAAACACAAAATGTCAGTCTGGACTTTGGATTTACTTTATACTTTTAATTAAGGAAGTTTTAGGGTTAAAAATACATGTGTTGGTATGTTTTTATCAAGACATGTCAGTATTTTCTCTACCAGAAAATTCTCTGACTCAGGCATTAATTTATGACACAGTCCTGATCACGCTCTTCCCTTTGCCTTTTTCTGTTTTTGAGAAGAGGTTAAAAATCAGTCTGCCTCAAGGAAGGCAGTTGAGTACTGGAGAAATCCTGGCACCTAGTTCTTTGGTTTAATATCAGAAACAGAGTAACAAAGTTTGGAAGTTGCCTCTTCTAAGAGAATAATTGGAATGTCAGAAGCAGAGATCTAGTTGTAGTAACATGATCTCCTACCTGAAGCAAAGTACCCCTCCAGGGAGTCCTGAGTTCTGCTGGTATTAGAAGTAACGAGTCAATAATCGGTAAGTTGGTTATTTTCCAGGATGAAGGATGTTTTACCAATGGAATTGTACTACAAAATTGAGTCCAACATTTATTTGCAAGTTACTATAAATTTGGGGGGAAAGAAATGCTAGAGAAATACCCGGAAATAGTACTGTGTGGCATTTCTTCAAGAACCAATTTGATTTTTCTTTGTAAGACACAGGTGAGTTTGACTCACATTGCATTTTCCTCTGTGTATGTTGCACCTATTAGTCTAATATCTTGAGCATGCACACTGGCTTTTTAATCTTACGATTTTACACTCACAGAGCTATTGTTTGACTGAGGCACAATCATTTTTGCTACCTACTTATGTAAGAAAATTCACATGGAAATGGTACTTAAGTAAAAGTTTCAAAATGAAATATTATACCAGCTAAGGTTAAATATGTAATTGATTTGGGTATCTTCTGTACAACCATGTTACTCGAAAGCCATATTTTAAAACTTTTATTGTTCTTAGAGTGAATTACTGGAATTTAACCGGCAGCAACAGGAGGAAGAGAGAACCAGAACCCACCAGGCTGAACACAAGAGGTATAAATGGCTAATAAAATTAGCATCTTTGGTTAAAACAATTGCTTATAAAGTTTCTGCAGTTGTTTTAAGACATCACTATAGTTATATTGAATGTGTTTTAGAACCTGTATTACCTTTTTAATCTTTATATTATTGGGTATTATATGTATATGAGGATGCCCACTGTTACACGCGTGGGCGCGCGCGCGCACACACACACACACACACACACACAATCCAGTTTTTCTGGATAGGTGGCATAAATTCACACTAGAAAACAGAATCATGCTCTCAAGCTATTTATTTGGGTTATACTTAATTTGCCTCCCAGGGAACAAAGCATTTTAATACTTTGAGATGATCCTTTACTGTTTGTAGACCATTTTAGAATAATTGAACTCATCCAGATGATGAGATACTCATACGAAAGCTCAGACAAGAACTATCTTATATTGACTAATATTGGGGAAAATAGCTTAAAATAGAACCACTAAGCAAATTTCAAGTACTCTCTGTCTTATTCCTAACACCCAGTAAAATATCATACTGATATTGGCCTGGTATACTGACTCACATTGGTATACTGATATGATAGATACCTGCCATATCTGTCCTTATTCTAGGATTCTCCTGGGAGCACTTGGGTTATCCTAGTTTATTGCAGTGTGGTTGAAGATCTCAGAAGTATTTAATGTAGAGGCTCTCGTGATCTAAAGGAGCAAATTCTTTTTCTAAAACCGAGTGCTTTCACTTACAGGTTTAACCTTCCCACTGTTGCTAATGTGTGGTTTTAAATTGTGGTGCTTTCATTTTGTAATTGAGACTTTAAAAAGTGTTCACGGAAGCTCCCAATTCTGCTGGAGCTGTGAACTATGGATGGTACTCATATTCTTTTGACTGGATTATTATTGTGCTTCCATAATCCAGTCAAAATAGTTTTAAAATGTCAAATGTGAATTTATATGTTTTTTTTCCAATTAAAAGAAAACATCAAAACTCTGAGACACTGGTTAGGCTATTTTGTTAGGTAAGGGGTAACGGTTACTGCTACCTTTGTTTTTGTTTTTATTTTAATAAAATAGGTTATAAACTAGCTTAGTCTCTTATTGGTTTTTCTCATTTTCTGTTTAAAATTCTTTCTATTAAAAAAAACTAAATAGGGGCGCCTGGGTGGCTCAGTCGGTTAAGCATCCGACTTCGGCTCAGGTCATGATCTCACGGTTTGTGAGCTTGAGCCCTGTGTCGGGCTCTGTGCTGACAGCTCAGAGCCTGGAGCCTGCTTCGGATTCTGGGTCTCCTCCTTTCTGTGCCCCTCCCATGCTCATGCTCTGTTTCTCTCTGTGTCTCGATAATAAATAAATAAATGTTAAAAAAATTTAAAAAAGCTAAATAGTGTATTTCTTTAACACCGGTTGTTAGTGGTAGCCAGTTATTTTTCTTTATTTCTCCCCCCCCCCCATTTCTCTTTATTTCTGAGGACTGATTGGATTGTAAAGCTTTAAACATCTTAAAGATAGTGTGATATGTCACATTAATAGGCCCTGTTGCTAAGAAATTCATCTTCAATGGGCCTCCAATAAAAATGCAAGTTATTTGATCAGAGGTGGAAAGGATTACTTTCTTGTTATAGGAAACTTGGTCCTCATTCTTTAAGTGTATTTCCATACTGCTGCATACCTAAATATTGGGGGGGGGGGACTATTTATTTTCTATACTTTATTTTCTCTTTTTATGGATTCTAGTTAAATATAGATACAAATTTAATAGGAAATCTCTCTGGGCAATAAACTCAGTAACCAGTTTTGAGATAACTGATCAAGGTTTTACACACATATTTTATGTTCTCAATCAGTTTTTGAAGGCAGTGTGTGTTTGTATTGGGCTTTAGAGTTTATAGTGAGCTTTCCCATATTATATGAAAATACTCATTTAGTAGTCTTATAATGAATAAAATGCTGTGACCATTTCTGCTGAGGGCAGCAACACCAACTGTGTGTGTGTGTGTGTGTGTGTGTGTGTGTGTGTGTGAGACGTAAGTTAGATTTTCTCCAGGGACATAATTTTATTGGAGTCAAAAAGACAATGTGCTTTCTACTGTTTAGAGGTGAGTTTTATAAGAGAAAGTTTATGGTATTCCTCACAAGTTTTTCAGTGTATCCAATACTGACTGAGCTTGGCTGCACCTGACCTGACCCATCATAACTTTTTGAGTAAGAGAAGAAAGTTGAAACCTCAGAAAGAAAAGACAGAGCATGAGGGTCAAGGACTTGAAAGGATCTGGGCCATGAGCTGCAAACTGGAGTGAATTGAATCAATTTATTGAAACTTGAACCATCCTTAAGTAGTTTTTATCCATATATATATATTTTTTAAATCTTTATTCACTTTTGAGAGAGAGAGTGTGAGCAGGGGAGGAGCAGAGAGAGAGGGAGAGACAGAATTCAAAGCAGGCTCCAGGCCCTGAGCTGGCAGCACAGAGCCTGACGCAGGGCTTGAACTCACGAACCGTGAGACCATGACCTAAGCCGAAGTCAGACGCTCAACCGACTGAGCCACCCAGGTGCCCCAGTTTTTGTCGACATTAACCCTTAGAAGAAAATCCAGAGTACTGCAGTAAAGGGCATGCACTTTCTAACGCTAGTAAACAAAACTATATAAACAGGTACTTTTTCTTTTGTTTGTTTTTCTTGATTCCTATTGAGAATTCAATCTTTTTAGTAAGTGATGTCCTCTTAGTAACTGGTGCTCAAAAGTGAATCATACCACTTGCGTACATGACAAGCCATCAGTCCTCCCAGTGTGTGAGCAAACTGAGAGCAGTGGATGACGGGCTGTTCTTCAGCCGGTACTCACCACCTTTGGGGGTTTCATGATGCAACTGCAGTCACAGAAGCAGACAGATGTGGGGACCACGCACCTGCATGATTCATTTATTCACCTTTTACGTATCAAGGCACACTGTGTGAAGGCTTTGTTCTAGGCACTGGGAACAGGCGTAAAATAGAGAACATCCCTGACTGCATGGAAATTACAATCTGGAGACAAGAAATAGAAGTCAACAAGTTGATAGCAGTGGTATTTCAGACAATGATATGTACTGTGAGGAACACATCCGGGGTGAGATTAAGGGAGAGATGGGAGGTCATAGTTCCTCCATGAAGAGGTAACATGAAAGGACAAGAGACCATCACATAGAGATTGGGGTCCAAAGTATACACTTAGATGTCCCCTGTCATCTGGTATGGGAGAAAATGCAAAGGCCCTAAAGTGGGAGTGACTTTGGAGTTTGAGTCTTTAGTGATTGGATTGTAGATGGTGAGGAAGAGAATACGGTGAAATGAGGTTGGTGGGAGCCAGGAAGTACAAGGTTTTGGAAGCCAGTGATTTTATTCTAAGACTAATGGGAAATCACAGGAGGGTTTTAAGCAAAAGGAAGGCATGATCTCTTTTATAATTTAGTCAGGTGGTTGTGTGGAGACCAAATCATAGAGGGTGGGAGTGGAAGCAAAAGCCAGGCCTGAGAGGATAATGATTTGGACTAGAATGATGGCCATGGAAAGAAATGGGTGAATTCAGGATGTGTTTAGCAGGTAGAGTCAACAAAACTTCTAGTGGTTTGGATGTGGGGTGGATGGGGGATATTGAAGGAAAGCCCATCTTTGCTGACAAAAATACTAGATGAAAACAGTCCCAGGTACATGGGCAATCCAGAATACCCTTGGTTGTGTGGTTAAGGAGGATGAGGATCAGTTTTCTCTCTTTTCTTTTTCATCATGATAAGTGTACTCTTTAATCTCTATCATCTATTTTATCCATACCCCACCCACCTCCCCTGTGGTAACCATGTTTATTCGTGATAGTTAAGAGCTTGTTCCTTGGTTTTCCTCTCTCTCTCTCTCTCTCTCTCTCTCTCGTTCTTTTTCCCTTTGCTTGTTTTGTTTCTTAAATTCCACATATGAGTGAAATCACATGATATTTGTCTTTCTCTGATTTATTTCTCTCGGCACTATAACTCTACCTCCATCCGTGTTGTTGCAAATGGCAAGATTTCATTCTTTTTGATGGCTGAATAATATTCCCTTGTGTGTGTATGTATGTCCATTCATCTATCAATGGACACTTGGGCTGCTTCCATAGTTTGGCTATTGTAGATAATACTTCAATAAACATAGGGGTTCATGTTTCCCTTTGAATTAGTGTTTTTGTATTCTTTGGGTGAATACCCAGTAGCACAATTACTGATCATAGGGGGTAGATCTACTTTTAACGGTCGTATTTCTCTTAATATTCAGGTCTCTAACTCAGTAACATACTGTTCAATCTGCATGCTGAGAAGTCTAGAAAAGGGGACATAAATATCATACTCTTCAGTGAACCAGGCTGACTAGAATATGGCACTTGGGTATACTTTATGGTGAGAGAGGAAAAAAGAAAAACCTTTCTAGCAGCTAAGATGTGACTACCACCTGATAGGTCTTGAAGTTGTTGAGAAAATAGCAGCCCAGTAAGCCAGAGAGAGCATTCTGGGTCAACGTGCAGTTGGCATTTTAGCTAGCACTGAACATTTCAGCTAGGCACAAAACAAACTCAGCCTCTGGCTTTGCCACCCAGCAGTCATTATCCTCAAGGTTCCCAAATTCCCCAGTCATTGACTTATAGCCACCTACCATGACTACTTTCTGTTAATCTTCATGACTGAAAAGGAGGCTGTGAATGGGGCCTGCCTACCCTTCCTTCCGTAAACATATACTGATCTGCTGCTATGCATCAGGCACTGTGTTTCTTTTCTTTTAAAATATTTTATTATTTTGGGGAGAGCACAAGTGGGGAAGGGGCAGAGAGAGGGGACAGAGGATCTGAAGCTGGGTCTGCACTGACAGGCTGACAGCAGTGAGCCAGATATGGGGCTTGAACTTACGAACTGCGAGGTCATGACTTGAGCTGAAGTCGGGTGCTCAACTGACTGAGCCGCCCAGGTGCGCCAGACCTGTTTCTGCCAAGAAGCTTACGGTCTTAATGATGCTATTCCTTAAGAATCAGTTGACATCATAGGGTACCTATTACAGCATTGTTTCTTCAGCTTCCACGTCCCTGACTCAACAATACATGGGCAACTGAGAGCATGGTGTTGCCTTTAATTTACTTTTTTTTTTTTTAATTTTTTTTTTCAACGTTTATTTATTTTTGGGACAGAGACAGAGCATGAACGGGGGAGGGGCAGAGAGAGAGGGAGACACAGAATCGGAAACAGGCTCCAGGCTCCGAGCCATGAGCCCAGAGCCCGACGCGGGGCTCAAACTCACGGACCGCGAGATCGTGACCTGGCTGAAGTCGGACGCTTAACCGACTGCGCCACCCAGGCGCCCCTAATTTACTTTTTTTTTAAGTTTGTTTGTTTATTTTGAGATAGACACAGTATGAGTGGGGGAGGGAAGAGAGAGGGAGGGAGAATCCCAAGCAGACTCCATGCGGCCAGCACAGAACCCAATGTGGGGTCCGAGCTCATGAATCATGAGATCATGACCTTAGCCAAAACCAAGAGCTGGATGCTTAACCGACTGAGCCACCCAGGCGCCCCTAATTTACATTTTTTAATTCAAAAGTTGTAATATGTAACACACAGGAAAGTCCATGGATTAATTATGGGGGGAGCCTCTAAGTAGCCAGCTCTAGAAGTAGAATACAACCATCGGTTGTATTCTGACCTTTATGATAATCATTTTCTTGCCTTTCCTTAAGGTGTCAACTCCTATGTGTTAAATTTAATTTTTGAAATCAGTTGCTGCAAGCATCACCAAACACGAGGGAAAGCTCTGCCCATTCTTTCTTTTGAAAGGTCGAGTTTCCCTTTTCTGATATTTCCCCTTTCTTATGCTCTCTTCCCATTTTCCTTCTACTCTTCACTTACAGGATTTACTTTAGCGAGACTGACAGTGGGGTACAGGGCATACGGGAGGGACATCTGTGTTGCAGCAGCAATGCCACAGAGCTACTTCGGGTTCCCCTTCACGTTTTAGGTCTTGCTGAAGCTTCTGTCTTCCTTCAGCCTCCGGAGCTCACACCTGGCATGGCCCGCAAGGAGACAGTTGCTCGGGAACAAAGCTCTTGTTGAACTGGTAGAAGATGAGGGAATGAAGCTCTGAAGTTCAAAACTGTTCCCCCTCTGCCCACATCTGGCACCAGCTCCAGCCGATGGCTCGTAACAGCCTGTCATATTGTCATATGGTTAATGTGAGAAGAAGTTTCTGTAGATTTCTTCTAAGCGGTGGGGGTAGGGGAAAGCAATCCCCACAGTCAGTTCTTACAGCACCTTAGGTTCTCAAAAATCTCTCAGCCCTGTAGCACGCTTTCCACTTACACACATTTTTCATTGTTTTAAAGGGTAAATAATGCTTTTCTGGACCGACTCCAAGGCAAAAGTCAACCAGGTGGCTTCGAGCACTTTGGAGGCCATTGGAATATGAATAGTGGTAACAGCTGGGTGAGTTTTTTCTTGTCTCTTAAAAAAAAATCTTTGAAAAGTAAAAACAATGAGAATTTTAAAAATATGTTGGGCCTTCTCCCAAGATATTATTTTTTTGGTGTGCTATTCAGCTGTGTGATGGGCATTCAGCCAGGGTGATTACTGTAAATTCCACAATAGTTTCTAGAGAGAAGGAGAAAGTCCAGGTTTCAGCTCTGGCCAATCACAATAAAAAATGACACCTGCCCTTTGCTCTCAGGGTAATTGCCTGGACTGTAAGGATTTTTTTTTATCACCCCTTTCCCAGACGCTACAACAAAAACAAATGAAAAAAAATGTTTTCAAGAAGACTTTAAGTGCAATATGGTTATAAAAATAGTAAGCATTCTCTAGTAATATAGTCTTTCGGTGAAACTACCACATCAAAGAAACCAGTATTTAATTTTTCACTACAAAATGATTTTTAAAAAACCCTACAGCAAAAGGCACTTTCTGAAAATGAAATGTCTTTCTGGATTTCTGTGAAGAAAACATTGCAACTGTGTTGTAATATGTGTTTAATGTGTTTTGCGTGCACAATATATCATCGAACCCACACCAGATCTTCTGAATGTATGATTGCAGGGTTTGCAACGCGTACAGAATCAAAACTAACTATAGTAGGTTTTATAATTTAATTTAAGCCAAGTACATATGTACCTACTAAAAGAAATGGAACAGGTAGAGATCTTTAAACTGGTAAAATACAACAAAACAAGTGCTTGCTGGCCCAGAAACTCTAGAGATCACCCTTTAATAAATATTTGATGGACAAAAGATAATTTTTGAGAAGACAATCTGTTGGAAATCTTATGGATGTTTTCTTGAAAGGCATTTAGTAGTTAAAATTGATGGATAGATCTAACAGTTTTCAGCGTATACACTGGGCATGTCTTTCCATAATGCGTGCCCATGTGTATCACTGTGGCATTGAGAATAGGGACAAGATGGAAGAACAAGAAAAGAATCAAAACACAGTATCTTTCCATCATGAATTACAATTTACAAATTATTGACTTCCTTGTAAGAATATATGAGTAGGAGTCATGTGGAAAATGGGGCATTGTGAGTGAGTTTGAGACGTTATCCAAATTCGTGGAATTTGTATGTTGTGAAACACGACTGGAAGTTTGATTTTGGACAGGACTTGGGAACTGTCTGCAGGTTCTCTCCTCTACCTACCAACTCTCAAAATTTAGAAACTACTTAGAAAAATACCTGGGATTGAGGGGAGGATAATGGGAGAGAGTAAATGAATACCACATGGACTGCTGTTAAGGGAATGAGAATTTAGGAATCTGGTTCACCACTGACCATTGGTAGGCCTTATGGAAGTGAGCTATGAATCTCTGCTTAGATTCTTCATGGGTAAAAAGAAAGGAACACCATTTTCTCATGATAGGAGTGAAGGCTATTAAAGTTTCCTTAGTAGGACAATCAGAACCAAGTCCAAAGTGGTTATCGGCTCTTCCCTTACTTGAAGGAAGCTGTGACAAAGATGAGAGTTTCTTCAGGCTCCCGACTCCACCTCCCTATAGACATCCTTACCTATATGCCTATTTTTCCTTGGAGACCAGATTCTTACTCCTCCACCTACTGAGGGACTTTGCTCTAATGACACTCCCCTCTCTTCTGAATCATCAAATATTCATCTCAACTAGAAAATTCCCATCAGCATAAAATAGAGATACAAATTATATTGATATCCCCCTCCCTCTTGCTACTGTTCTATTTCTTTGTTCCTCTTTCAAGCAGAACTCCAAGAGGTATCTGTCCTTCAGCTTTTCTAATTTCTTTGTTCCCATTTCTCTTACACTTATTGAAATCAGAATTTAGACCTTATCCATCCAACCATAATGCTCTTGTCACGGTCACTTACAATGTCCACATTACAAAGTCCGGTGGTTATTTTTCAATCTTCGTCTTTTGATGTACCAGCATCATTTGTCATGGCGAGTCATTCCCTCCTCTCTGAAACTGTTTACTTGGCTTCTGGGGCACTAGTCTGTCGTGAGTTTCCACCAACCTCAGTGGCTACTCCTTTTCATTCTCCTTTGCTGAATCCCCTGCATCTTGTCCTCTCACCATTGGAGCACTCAGAGATCCACCTTGGACCGCCTTCTGAATTTTATGTTCACTTAATACCTTGGTGGCCTTATTGGTTATCATTACGTTAAATACAATTTTTGTGCTTATTACTCCCGTGTTTCTTTTTTTTTTTTAATTTTTTAATGTTTATTTTTGAGAGAGAGAGCAAGCACATGAGCAGGGGAGGAGCAGAGAGAGCAGGAGACACAGAATCTGAAGCAGGCTCCAGGCTCTGAGCTGTCAGCACAGAGCCCGACGCGGGGCTCGAACTCGAGAACCACGAGATTATGACCTAGGCTGAAGTCAGACACTTAGCCGAATGAGCCACCCAGGCACCCCTTAATACTCTCACATTTCCAATTCCAGCCTCTACCTCTTCCTTGACTCCAGACTTGCATTATCGATTTGTCCACACAACATCTCTACTTGTATGTCTAATGGACATTTCAGCCTTCACATGTCTAAAACTTGGTAGGACATGATTGTCCTACTAAAGAAACCTTTGATCCGCTCTACCCAAAGGCTCCATCTGTACTCTTTGCTGTTTATATAATGGTACAACCCATCTCACATCTCATAACTGATCCATCAACAGATCTTTTTTTTTTCTTTTCCTTCAAAATATATACAATCCAGTAGCTTCTCACCACTTCCACCACTATTACCCTGCTTCTAACCTCCATTGTGTTTATCTAGATTCTCGAAAAAGTCTCCAAGATGGTTTCATTGCTTCCACACTTAGCCACTTAGAACCTATTCTCAATATAAGAGTGATCCCTTTGGAACAGAAGCCAGATCCTGTCACTTTCCTGCTTAAAATCCCCCAGTGGCTCCCATGACTCTCTAAATCCAATGGAGTGAAAGCCAAAGTCCATATAGTCACCTACGGGGTGCTACCTGATCTAGACCCCACTTTACCCCGCTGGTGCTCTCCTGCCACTGCCCTTCTTTCTCATTCCTCTCAGCCATGCTAGTTTTCTTGCTTCTCTTTGAAAACTTAAGGACCTGGATGCTTTCACCTTAAGGCCTTTGCACTGACTGCTCCTTCTGTACCTTTCTCCATATGATTTATTCTCCAAGCATTTTGTAGAATTCCACCCCATTGAGGTTTCCTTGGCCATTTATTTAATGCTGCCACCTGTGCCCTCATCCCTGGCTCTAGCCATACGTTTTCCAACCTCCACTTCCTTTTCTCTGGCACTCTGCAATTTCTTACATCTTTCTAATATTATTTGCTTATATATATTGTTGACTGTTTACTCTCAGTCTCTCCCTGTGATAATGCATGTTCCGTATTGTGTCAATCAGGGTCCTTTGATTGTTTTGCTCACTGATCTATCCCAAGCATAAAACAGTAATTGGAACTTAGCACAGACACAAGGAAACAGGTGGCTGTGATTGAAGGTTGGCCAAACAACAAAGATTTAGGACCAAATGATTTGATATACCAAAATGCTTAGATACCAAATTGAAAATAGCTATGTATAAAACATTCAATGGACCAAATTTTGGATTTGAGACAATAAGGGAAAACAAGAGACAAAGACAAACAAAAAGATTTGAAAAAAGGACAAAATAGAACTTCTAGGAATAAAGAAATTTAATCTTTGGAATTAAAGCACTCAATGAACTCATCACAATAAAAGGAATTCGAATTAGGAACTAAATCAAAATACCATTTCTCATCTATTATTTTGGCAAAAGAACAAAAGTTTGGCAATATACTCTGTTGGCAAGGCTGTGGGGATAAAGGTTCATTCACACACTGTTGGTGAGAATTCAAAATGATGTAAACACTATCTAAATTAATTTGTCACTGTCTTTTCATAAAATAAAAACCAGACCTAGACATATTGCAGAAAAGTTGTACGAAACGTTGAAGGAACAGATAATTTCAAATGTCTAGAAAGTTTTCCAGATAAATGAAAAAAGAGAAAATTTTCTCTCAAAGGATTAAGCAAGTGAATATAACTTGAATCAAAATTACACAAACACTATACAGAAAAAAATATATGTATGTAAGCTCACTCATAAACAGATTGAAAATATCACAAATTTTGACAGATTTATCACAAATTAAAAAACAAAAAAAACTGAGATGGTTTATCTCATAAATTATAGGAAAAATACCATATGATCATCTCAATAGATACAGGAAAAAGAAACAACTTGATAAATATCCATACTCATTTGTGGTAAAAATTGCTAACAAAGGAGGAAGAGAAATTACATTTCTTTAGCTAATAAACTGATCGAAATTGTATAATAAAAATACATCAAAAGCATTTCCTTTAAATCATATATAAAGGTTGAAAGGAAAAGAAACATTTATAATTAATAGATGATACAATCATTTACTCAGAAAATCTGAAGGAATTGATATTTAAGTTATTAGAATAAACGAGGAGCCAACAATGTTGGTAGATGCAGGATCAGTATGTAAAAACTCACTTCATTTTTATACATTGTGAATAAACAAAAAATTTAATAAAAAGATAAAACCAAAAATGCACATAACCTTTAAAAATATATATAAATTTTTTATAGAAAGACCCTAAGGAACAAATGAATGAAGAAGTTATACCTTGTTTAATGGGTAGAAATAGGAACGAGCTCTCAAATTATCTATAGATTTCATTAAATCCTAATCAAAGCAAAGAACCAAGAATAGCCAATTCACTCCTAAAGATAAAGAAATATGTACGGGGATTTAGTTAAATATTTAATATGGTCTGGAATTGGCCCAGGTGGACCCAGCCATTTCTGGAATTCTGATGTATGACAGAAGGCAGAGCACATCATTGGGGGAAGATGAACTCTTTAACAAATTGCTGGCGGGACAAATTGAGAACCCACATGGCATTGTAACCAGTTAATTCCAGGTGGATTAAGGCTTATAAGTAGAAATGAAGACTTTTTAGATTTTAGAATAGACTACAAAATTGAGGATTTTGTAAGACCCCAGGTATAAACCAAAAACTAATGATAAATATGCATTAAAATGAAACATCTGTTCATCAAAGGACACCGTACAAAAGAAAGAAGTCACATATGAAGATTTTTTAAATAAGTGGACAAAATGTTAGTATACAGAGGTGTTTAGACTCTGTCAGTTATTTAGAAGTTGGTTGCTGACACCTGAGCTACCCTGGGAATGATCGAGAGGAGCTCACAGATAGGGCTTGGAGGAAATACTGGAATCGGTAAAAGGTTCAAAAAGAAGAAAAGGAAGAAGGCAGAAAATATGACAAAACAATAATGAAAGCCAAAGAGAGAAAAACTTGATTTTTGAAACATCATATAAGCACTTAAGTAGCAGGCCTTTAATAAGTATATTTTGGGTAGACAAATGAGATTGATCTTTATCTTTAAATCTTTAACATTTAAGTCACATTCTTCTCATATTGCTTTATATATATGTATTTTTTTCTTTGATAATTTAAAATTGCTGTTACATTTAAAACAATTTTGGTTTTCTCGACCCCTCTACTTTTCATGATGTACGTAGGGTAGGATGTTGAAAGAATCACTTCAAATTCTCTTTGATGTCAGTAGGTGAGACCCTTTGAAATGCTGTGGAACCCTAAATCCTATGTCTTCAAGGGCATTTGAGCATTTGCCATGACCTATGAGGCAACCTGAGATTTTAGTTTCCCAGAATGTTAGAACAGCGATAGTCTGGATGCCAAGTGTAACTTGGCCCCAGCATTCTGGAGGCCTGATGGAGAATTCTTGATCGTTTGCACATGGTAGGGGGCAGAAGGAACTCATTTAGTCCATCTCCCTAACTCAAGGTCCCCTTAGAAGTCAGCTTTCTGCTGTATAATATGGCGCCATTCTACTCCATACATTTCCATTTAAATTGTTCTGCTTCACACTGTGCTTGTCCTGTCCTTGCTGTAACTATGGAGGTGGGTGACGATATTTGTGAACACTATTATTTGTGACCTATGTTAGCCTATCTCTAAGAACACAGCTGATGAGCTGTCATTCAACAAGCCATTACATTGTTGACAGAGACTATTTTGTGAATCCAATGCAATGGGACTTGAAAATTAAAACATGTCACTGGGACATTAAATCATTAAAAAAATAGGCATTAAACTCAATATAGTAAGAGTATTCTTTGAAGGAGCTTCAGATTGGACTTTAAAAGGTTTTGAATTTTGTTTTGCTGCTTGTACTAATTTTTGTTTTCTTTTGCTTCCAGGATGTATGAGAAATATTTACTTACATCTGTCCTTTGTCAACGGACCTTGAAGAACATCACTCAATGCTTTTCCTTCATGCTGCTTTGTTTATCCTTACTGTTTTCACCTTGACTTCAACTGCCCACTCACTCAGCTGAACACGTGGGAATGACCCGTTTTCCCCTGTCATTATTTACACATGCTTGCAGGAGCTGATTGCTGAGCTCATACTTAATTTCTACTTCCAGTGAAATGTTGCACTGTTTTTCTCATTGGTTTCACATCTTATTGGAAGTATAATTACAGCCATGTTAGTAAGATGAAAAAGGAGGGAATCATTTGCTGCTTTCAGGTGTATAAGAGCTATACGGGTGCTACAGGCTTATCTCTTTGAGTAGCTAACTCTTACGTAATTCTCAGATCAGGTTTGGGGAATCTTGGGCATTTTTTTGGATTTTAAGCTCTACTTAATCCAGGGTACAAACTTGAGAAAAAGATAAAAAATAAATCTTTTATATTCTTTTGAACACACTTTTAAATAAATTTTGAAATACTTCTGTGTAAATGGTTTGTTTTATTTTTAATGAAAGGCTCTTGAGTTTTTCTCTCTTGATGGGTCTCATTTTTATATTCTTCGTAGTTCATATAGATTAATTGTAAGACCTTAATCACTATCGGATATGCCTTTGGTCTTGATTTACTTACTAATACTGTTCCTCTGCTTTTTCATAGCGGTTCAGTTAATTCCCTGAAAGGATGTTGTTTATATGAAAATCAACTAGATACAAATGTAGATACAAAGTGTGCTTTATAGGTGTTTGGGAATCCTGTCTTTTCTCTATGCAACCTATTTATTATTTATGATAGCTAATTCAGTAGGCTTCTCTATTCTACTTTTATGACCTTTAACCAAGTTAAAAAACCTTAGAGTGTAAGAATATTGGTTTTCCATGCTTTATGCTCCACCCCACTCCATGGTATATAGGAAAGCATTGCATTTAGTCTTAGAATGAAAGTTGGAAGAGCAAATAATTTTTGCAGGTGGGCAATTAATACTGTTTTTTTTAATGACGGGTAGTTGACATACAATGTTACATTAGTTTCGTGTGTATAGTTTAGTGATTTGACATTTGTATACATTGCAAACTGATCACCACAATTAGTCTAGTTACCCTCTATCATCTCACAAAGTTAATACAATATAATTCAGTATATTCTCCATGTTGTACATTCTATCTCCATGACTTACTTATTTTATAATTGGCAGTTTGTGTTTCTTGATCCCTTTCATCCACTCCCCCATTTCTCCAAAACTCCTCTGACAACTTCTAATCTGTTCTCTGTATCTGTGTGTTTGGGTTTGTTTGTTTTGTTTATTTGTTTTGTTTTTAGGTTCCACATACAAGTGAAATAATGCAGTATTTGTCTTTCTCTGACTTATTTCACTTAGAATAATGCCTTCAAGGTCCATATGTTGTCACAAATGACAAGATTTCATTCTTTTTTATGGCTGAGTAGTATTCTGTTATATATATCTACCACATTGTCTTTATCCATTCATTCATTTTTTTTTTTTTTTTTTTTTTTATTTATTTTTGGGACAGAGAGAGACAGAGCATGAACGGGGGAGGGGCAGAGAGAGAGGGAGACACAGAATCGGAAACAGGCTCCAGGCTCTGAGCCATCAGCCCAGAGCCCGACGCGGGGCTCGAACTCACGGACCGCGAGATCGTGACCTGGCTGAAGTCGGACGCTTAACCGACTGCGCCACCCAGGCGCCCCCATTCATTCATTTTTTTAAAGAATTTTTTTAATGTTTATTTATTTTTGAAGGTGAGAGACACAGAGTGTGAGTGGGGGAGGAGTAGAGAGAGAGAGGGAGACACAGAATTGGAAGCAGGCTCCAGGTTCTGAGCTGTCAGCACAGAGCCCGACGCGGGGCTCGAGCTCACAAACCGCTAGATTGTGACCTGAGCCGAAGTCGGACACTCAACCAACTGAGCCACCCAGGTGCCCCTATCCATTCATTCATTGATGGGCATTTAAGCATTCTTTTCATACCTTAAAAAAATTTTTTTAATGTTTGTTTTTGAGAGAGGGAGAGAGAGAGAGAGACTGTGAGCAGGGGAGGGGCAGGGATGGAGACACAGAACTCGAAGCAGGCTTCCAATCTCCGTGCTGTCAGCACAGAACCTGACACAGGACTCAAACTCATGAACCATGAGATCATGACCTGAGCTGAAGTCAGACACTTAACCAAATAAGCCACCCAGGTGTCCCTGTTTTCATATCTTGGCAACTGTGAATAATGTGGCAATGAACATAGGGGTACATACATCTTCTCCAATTAGTGTTTTCATTTTCTTCAGATAGATATCCAGTAATGGAATTGCTGGATCATATGGTGGTTTTATTTATAAATTTTTGAGGAAACTCCATACTGTTTTGCATTGTGGCTGAGCTAATTTATATCACTACCAACAATGCACGAAGTTTCCCTTTTTCTCACATCCTTGCCAACACTGAATTCTTGTCTTTTGGTAGTAGCCATCTGACAGATGTAAAATGATATCTCCTGTTGTTTTGATTAGCCTTTCCCTGGTGATTAATGATGTTCAGCATCTTTTCATTTGCCTGTTGGCCATCTTTATGTCTTCATTGAAAAAATGTCTGTTCATGGGGCGCCTGGGTGGCGCAGTCGGTTAAGCGTCCGACTTCAGCCAGGTCACGATCTCGCGGTCCGTGAGTTCGAGCCCCGCGTCAGGCTCTGGGCTGATGGCTCAGAGCCTGGAGCCTGTTTCTGATTCTGTGTCTCCCTCTCTCTCTGCCCCTCCCCCGTTCATGCTCTGTCTCTCTCTGTCCCAAAAATAAATAAACGTTGAAAAAAAAAAAAAATGTCTGTTCAACTCTTTTGCCCATTTCTTATTTGAGCTTTTCGTTTTGTTTTGTTACTGAGTTGTAGGAATTCTTTATATATTTTGGATATTAAACCCTTACTAAATACATGATTTGCAAATACCTTCTTCTATTCAGTAGGTTGCCTTTTCATTCTGTTGGTTTCCTTCACTATTCAGAAGCTTGATGTAGTCTCATTTGTTTATTTTTGCTTTTGTTTCCCTTGCCTTTGGAGTCAGAAAAAATATCCCTAAGACTGATGTCAAGGAGCTTACTGTAAAGAAGTTTTCCTTTAGGAGTTTTGTGGTCTCACGTCTTATATTCAAGGCTTTAATTGATTTGGGATTAATTTTTGTTTATTGTATAAAATAATGGTCTAGTTTCATTATTATTATTTGCATGTAGCTCTCCAGTTTTCCTGGCGCCATTTGTTGAACAGTCATTTACCCATTGTGTATTTTTGCCTTTGTCATAAATTAATTGGTCATATATGCACGGGCTTATTTCTGGGCTCTCTGTTCTGTTCCATTGATCTATGTGTCTGGTTCTATGCTAATACCATACTGTTTTGATTACTACAGCTTTGTATTTTTTTATTATTATTTTTTATTTATTTATTTTTCAATATATGAAATTTATTGTCAAATTGGTTTCCATACAACACCCAGTGCTCATCCCAAAAGGTGCCCTCCTCAATACCCATCACCCACCCTCCCCTCCCTCCCACCCCCCATCAACCCTCAGTTTGTTCTCAGTTTTTAAGAGTCTCTTATGCTTTGGCTCTCTCCCACTCTAACCTCTTTTTTTTTTTTTTTCCTTCCCCTCCTCCATGGGTTTCTGTTAAGTTTCTCAGGATCCACATAAGAGTGAAAACATATGGTATCTGTCTTTCTCTACTACATCTTTGTATTATAGTTTGAAATCAGGGAGCCTGATACCTCTGGCTTGTTCTTTCTCAAGATTGTTTTGGATAGTTGGAGTCTTTTGTGGTTCCATATAAATTTTAGAATTATTTGTTTTAGTTCTGTGAAAAATGCCATGGGAATTTTTATAGGGATTGCATTGAATCTGTAGATTGCTTTGGGTAGTGTGGACATTTTAACAATGTTAATTCTTCCTTCTAACATATGAGCACAAAATACTTTCCATTATTTGTGTTGTCTTCAGTTTCTTTCATCAGTGTCCTACATCTTTCAGTGTATGGGTCTTTCACCTCCTTGGTTAAATTTATTCCTAGCTATTTTATTTTTTGGATGTGATTGTAAATAGAATCATTTTTAAAATTTCTTATTGTTCATTATTAGTGCATAGAAATGCCACAGATTTTTATATATTAATTTTGTATCCTGCAACTTTACTGAATTCATTTATTCTAATAGTTTTTTTTTTTTTGGTAGAGTCTTTAGGGTTTTCCATATATAGTATCAAATCATCTGCAAATAGTAACAGTTTTACTTGTTCCTTTACAATTTGGATGCATTTTATTTCTTTTTCTTGACTAATTGCTCTGGCTAGGATTTCTAATATTATGTTGAATAAAAGGCGGGGGGAGTGAGCATCCTTTTCTTGTTTTCGATCTTAGAAGAAAAGCTTTCAGCTTTTCACCATTGACTCTAATATTAGCTGTGGGTTATGAATGTTCCCTCTATACTCACTTTATTGAGGTTTTATCAAGAATGGATGTTGAATTGCATCAAATGCTTTTTCTGCACCTACTGTGATGATCATATTTTTATCTTACATTTTATTAATGTGGTATATTGCAATTGATTTGTGGGTGTTGAACCATCCTTGCATCGCTGCAATAAATCCCACTTAATTGTGGTATATGATCCTTTTAGTGTTGTTGGATTTGGTTTGCTAAAATTTGGTGAGCATTTTTACATTTGTGTTCACTAGGGATGTTGGCCTGTAATTTTGCTTTTTTTGTGATGGCCTTGTCTGGTTTTGGTGTCAGGGTAGTGCTTATAAAATGAGTTTGAAAGCATTGTCTTCAATTTTTTTTGGAAGCCTGTCCCTCAGGCTGAAGCTCCAAGCTAAGTAAATAAGCCTTTTCATAGGAAGACTGGGTTGTTTTTCAGTCTGCCATCTGTACAGTACCCTGGGGGTGATGGGCTTCCAAGAACTGTCTTTCTTATTGTTCTATTCCTGGGAAGCTCACAATGCTAGCCTCCTTGGCCACCAGGGCCAAGTGATTAAGGGGAATTCCTGTGTGTCCCTGTTGGCTTTAGCTAGGCAGTGGAAAGTGGGGTGGGGAATGCTCTCTGGCTTCAGAAAATGTCTTGACTGAATGTGCCCCAGGGGCTTCAGAAATGCAGCGACAGAGTGCCTTGTCTGTGTGCATGTACCAGCTTTAGGCTGGGAGCAGAATGCCATGACTGCTACACTTGTTAGCCCCAGCCAAGGATTGGGGGAGTATTGCAACCTTCCACACTTCATAGACTTTAGCTGGGGAACAGGAGAATGCTGCCACTGTTCAAATTTGCCGGTTCCAGCCAGGGACTAGGGGAATGCTATGGCCACCTGTGCTCTCTGGCGTCAGCAAGGCGGTAAGATAGTGCTGTGACCACTGGCTTCTGGCTGTCTTAGCAAAGTGCTGGGAGGGTTCTGTGTCCAGGCTCACCCATCTGTGCCAGCGGGCTAGACAGAGGGTCCAAAAATGACATCTGCCAATACCTCCATCTCTGGGGGGCGTTTCAGCTGTCTCCTACCCCTCCAGCAGCTATGTTTAGGTTAGTAAATGTATCTCTTTCACATATAGTCTAGGTGCTTTTCAAACTGCTGTTTATTCCTGCTGGGTCATGGGACAAATGACACCGTATTGAGCCCTTTACATGGAAAATCTCAGTCTCCTACAGTACTTTGAGTCCCTTGAATGTCAGCCCTGTTGATTTTCTAAGTCAGATGTTTGGTGGAGGCGGGTGTTCATCTCTCTGGTGCAGATCCCAGGGGTTTGGGTACCAACCCCTCACTCCAGCAGAAGTGCCAGACTGGTGAGATCCCTATTGTAGGTCCCAAGCTGGGGGTGGGGTCTTTTGGTGAGACTGTGCCTGTACTTTGCTACCCATCTCAATGTTGGTCTTTTTATCCTTTTTGTGGAGAACCAGTTCATCTAGTTTTCAGATCTTTATCAAAGAAAAAACATGATCCGTATGTAGCTGTAGATTTGGTGAGTCCTTGGGAGGAAGTGAGTTCAGGATCTTCCTATGCCACCATCTTGTGGAAATCTCCCCAAAACTAATACTTCGTAGCATTAAGAGATCTCCTGTGCTGCCAATCACTCTTCAAATTGACTTTCCAAATGTGTATCCAGGGAAGCGTGGGGACTTCAGGTTCTAAGGCCAAGACTGAGGGGGCTCATCGAAGCAGGACAAAGGTATAGTATATAAAGGGCTGCATTGGGGGTGGTGGGGGCTGAGAACAGATGGCGCTCAGCTAGCTTCTCTGGAGTAAATAAGGTAGATACGCTTGGTTTTCCTCTCTTCTGCCAGCTGAAGCTGCGTTAGTGCTGTTGACGCTAATATAAAATGTTTGGTCCATTTGAAGTCTTTGTCATTGCCTAATATGGGGAAAACGAAATCCCTCAGCCTGGGCTGGAAGCATCGCCAAAACGACTGTAAATGTGTGAATGTTGCAGGCATTTTACTGCTGTGGCATGCCGCCATTTAAGCCCTACACCTGCCAGCCTGGCTACCTCAGAGTCCATAGTCATGTTCTGGTGTTTGCGTCTAGGGCCAACATTCTTCACTTGCTGCTATTTTCCAGTATGTAATCAGGAGTTGATGTAGGGGAAAGCGATGCCTTCTCACGTTAGTGGACCTCAGGACAGTTGGCATGAATTTCTCTTCCCCTGCCTGCTGTATCCTGCCTCCCCAAGTGAAGATTTTGTTCAGGTCTTTGGTCTCACTAAAAAAAGAAAAAAACCATTGTGCCATTGTGCAGGTAGGGAAAATTGTGACTTCGTGGCCAAAATTATCTAGAATATGTATGGGGTTGTAAACATCTTCCTTGAACAATTCTCTCTGTAGGTGGAAGGAAGCAGAAAAGACACACGAGTTGCTGTGTAAGGGAGCCTCCCATCAGCTTTTCACATTTAATCTGCCCTGTTGAATCAATTTGAATAAAATTTTGACTTGTGGATAACTTTGGAAAGGAATCTCAAAGTTCTCATCACAATTTCTATGCTTTTGAAGTGCTTTCTTCTTCTGAAAAAGAGAATAAAAATGAGACAAATTGTTACAAAAGAGGTGTTTGTTACAGAAACTGTAGACATATGGAGGAGTAATAAAAAGCAAAAAACTAGTGATTTTTTCAGGTTATTTGTAAATAACCACAGTTATTATTTTGGCATGCACCCTTTCAGATACTTTTCTGTATGATTGTATATCAAAATCCCTGCAATAAAAATCCTTGCAGATACTTGTCTGAAGATTGGATAAGGACAAACACCTTAATTAGAATTGGTGGTTTAAAGTAATCCGCATTTATAGAGGTTTTAATGTAGGTAGTCAAATTACTTTCTCAAAAGGTGGCACAAATATTTATTACCACCAGAGGCATGCCCTATAGCTAATACTGTTAGTGGTTTGTAAGTCGTTGCTTATATCCTAGGCAAAAAAAAACAAAAAAAAAAAACAAAAAAACCCCACATCATTTGGAGAGCTTAACCGTTCTATTTTCCACAGGTTTACTGGTCATTCTTTATCTTCTGTGTGTGTGTGTGTGTGTGTGTGTGTGTGTGTGTACAGTTGATTTTTGTTTAATGTTTTTATTTTTAAGAAAGACGGTGTGAGTGGGGGAGGGGCAGAGAGAGAGAGGGAGACACAGAATCTGAAGCCGACACCAGGCTCCGAGATGTCAGCACAGAGCGCAATGCAGGGCTCTCCTTCCTGAACCATCAGATTGTGACCTGAGCTGAAGTTGGATGTTTAACTAACTGAGCCACCCAGGTGCCCCTGTGTATAGTTGATTTATCAAAGATCTATGTAATGATACTGTCTTGTAAATATTCTAATTTTTATGGATCTTTTAATACAGCATTATTTGACTTAGTATTGAGTTTTAAATATTTATGTCTTTGGATATATCAGTCTTTTTTCCTTTGTGGTTTCCTCTTGGTCTTATGTTGATAGATTTTTTTTTAATTTTAATTTTTTTATTTGATTATAGTTGACGCACAATGTTGCATTAGCTTCAGGTGTACAACTTAATGACTTGACAAGTTTATGTATTATGCTGTGTTCAACACAGGTATAGCTACCATCTGTCTCATTACACTATTACAATATAATTGACCCTGTTCCTTATGCTTTGCTTTTTTTTTTTAATTTTTTTTAACATTTATTTATTTTTGAGACAGAGAGAGACAGAGCATGAACGGGGGGAGGGCCAGAGAGAGAGGGAGACACAGAATCTGAAGCAGGCTCCAGGCTCTGAGCTGTCAGCACAGAGCCTGATGCGGGGCTCGAACTCACGGACCGTGAGATCGTGACCTGAGCGAAGTCGGACGCTCAACCGACTGAGCCACCCAGGCGCTCCTATGCTTTGCTTTTTATTCCTGTCACTTACTCATTCCATAACTGGAGGTCTGTGTCTCCCTCTCGCCTTCACCCTTGCCCTGCATCCATACCCTTACCCTTGGGCAACCATCCATTTTCTGTCTATATTTATAGTTCTGATTCTGCTTTTTGTTCATTTTTTTAGCTTCCATTTATGAATGGAATCCTATGGTATTTGACTTTCTCAGTCTGACTTCTTTCACTTAGCATTATACCCTCTAGGTCCATCCTTGTTGTCTCAACTGGCATGATCTCCTTCTTTTTTTGTAGTTGTGTAATATCACATAGTATGTGTATGTGTGTGTATACGTATATACATACATGTATGGATACACACACATATACAGACACACCGTTTTCCTTATCTATTTGTCTATTAGTGGACACTTAGTTTGCTTCTATGTCTTGGCTATGGTAAATAACAGAAGTGCATATATCTTTCCACGTTAGCATTTTTGTTTTCCCTGGGTATATTCCCAATAATGGAATTATTGGATCATATGATATTTCTATTTTTAATTTTTTTTTGAGGAAACTTGATACTGTATTCCACAGTAGCTGTACCAATTTACATTCCCACCAACAGTGCACAAGAGGTCCTTTTTCTCTATATCCCCCACCAACACTTGTTGTTTCCTGTATTTTTTATTCTAGCCATTCTAATAGGTGTGAGGTGATATCTCATTGGGGTTTTGATTTGCATTTCTCTGATACTGATGTTGAGCATCTTTTCATGTATCTATTGGCCATCTGTATATATCTACTTTGGAAAAATGTCTATTCAGGTCCTCTGCCCAATATTTAATCAGATTGCTCTGTGTGTGTGTGTGTGTGTGTGTGTGTGTGTGTGTGTGTGTGTGTATTGAGTTGTATAAGTTCTTTATATATTTTCTATACTAACCCCTTAGCAGAAATGTCATTTGCAAATGTCTTCTCTCATTCAGTAGGTTGTCTCTTTGTTTTGTTGAGGGTTTCCTTTACCGTGCAAAAACTTTTTATTTTGATGTGGTCCAGTAGTTTAGTTTTGCTTTCGTTTCCCTTGTCTCAGGAGACCTATCTAGAAAAATGTTGCTGTGGCTAATGTCAGGGAAATTACTACCTGTGTTTGCTTCTAGAATTTTTATGGTTTCAGATCTTTTACTATGCAAAAAAATTTATCTTGATGTGGTCCCAATAGTTTAGTTTTGCTTTTGTTTCTCTTGTCTTGGGAGACCTATCTAGAAAAATGTTGCTGTAGCTGAAGTCAGGGAAATTACTACCTGTGTTTGCTTCTAGAATTTTTATGGTTTCAGATGTTATGTTAAGGTCTTTAATCCATTTTGAGTTTATTTTTGTGTACAGTGTTAGAAAGTAGTCCGGTTTCATTTTTGTACATCCAGTTTTCACAGCACCGTTTAGTATATTCTTGCCTCTTTTGTCATAGATTAATTGACCATATGAATATGGATTTATTTCTGGGCCCTCTATTCTGTTCTGTTGATCTATGTGTCTATTTTTGTTCCATCTGTTTTGATTACTACAACTTTGTAGTATATCTTGAAATCTGGAATTTGTAGTATATCTTGAAATCTGCAATCTCCAGCTTGGCTCTTGTTTCTCAGAATTACTTTGGTCTATTCAGGGTCTACTGTGGTTGCATACACATTGTAGTATTATTCTAGTTTTGTGAAAAACTGTTGTTGGTATTTTGATAGGGATTGCACTGAATCTGTAGATTGATTTGGGTAATATGGACATTTTGACAATATTAATTTTTCTAATTTGTGAGCATGGAATATCTTTCCATTTGTGTCATCTTCAATTTCCTTCATCAGTGTCTTATATTTTTCAGAGTACAGGTCTTTCACCTCTTTGGTTAAGTTTATTCCTAGGTATTTTATTCTTTTTGGTGCAATTATAAATGTGTTTTTTAAAATTTCTTTTTCTGCAACTTTGTTGTTAAGATATAAAAATGCTGCAAATTTCTGGGTATTAATTTTGTATCCTGCCATTCTACTGAGTTTGTTTATTACTCTAGTAGTTTTTTGGTAGAATATTTAGAATTTTCTATGTATACTATCCTGTTTTCTGCAAATAGTAACAGTTTAACTTCTTTACCAATATGGGTGCTTCTTATTTCTTTTTCTTTTCGGATTGCTGTGGCTATCACTTCTTCTATGTTGAATAAAAATGGTGAGAGTGGGCATACTTGCCTTATTCCTTACCTTAGAGGGAAAGCTGTCAGTTTTTCACCATTAAGGATGATGTTAGTTGTGGTTTTTCATATATGGCCTTCATTATTTTCAGGTATATTCCCTCTAATTCCATTTCATTGACAGTTTTTATCCTGAATGGATATTGAATCTTCTAAAATGCTTCTTCTGCATCTATTGAGATATCATATAATGTTTATACTTTGTTTTGTGGTTGTGGTTTATCACCTGATTGATATATGAATAGGGAACCATCCTGGCATCCCAGGAGTAAATACCACCTGATGGTGGTGAATTATCTTTTTAAGGTATTGTTGTATGCAGTTTGCTAATATTTTGTTAAGGATTTTTGCATCTGTGTTCACCAGGGATATTGGCCTGTAGTTTTCTTTTTTTGTGGTGTCTTTGTCTGGTTCTGGTATCAGGATAATGCTGGCCTCATAGAATGTATTTGGAAATTTTCCTTCCACTTCTACTTTCTGGAATAGTTTGAAGATAATAGGTTTTAATTCTTCTTTAAATGTCTGATAGATTTCACTTGTGAACCCATCTGGTCCTGGACTTTTATTTTTTGGTAGGTCTTTGATTACCATTTAAATTTTGTTACTTGCAATCATTCTGTTCAGATTTTATATTTCTTTCTGATTCAGTTTTGGAATATTGTATGCTTCTAGGAATTAATCCAAACTTCTAGGTTGTCCAGTTTGTTGGCATACACTTTTTCATAGTATTATAATCCTTTGCATTTCTGTGGTATCAGTTTTTACTTCTCTGTCATTTCAGATTTTACTTATTTGTATCCTTTCTCTTTTTTTCTTGATTAGTCTGGCTAAAGGCTTGTCAATTTTATCTTATCAAAGAACCAGCTCTTGGTTTCACTGATTTTTTTTTTTCTATTGTGTTTTTAGTGTCTATGTCATTTATTTCTGCTTTGATCTTCATTATTTCATTTCTTCTACTCACCTTGGGCTTTGTTCTTCTTTTCCTAGTTCTTTTAGAAGATTAGATTGAATTTTTCTGATTTCTTGAGGTAGGCCTGCATTGCTACTGTGTCCCAGAGATCTTGAATCACTGAGTTTTCATTCTCATTTGTCCCTATGTGTTTTAAAAATTTCTTCTTTGATTGTTTCCTTGACCCATTGGTTGTTTAGTATCATGTTGTTTAGTCTCTGCATGTTTGTGTTTTTTCTAGTTATTTTTTTTCTCATGATTTGTTTCTAGTTTCATACCGTCATGGTCAGAAAAGATGCATGGTATGATCTCAATCTTCTAAATTTATTGGGGTATTTTTTATGGCATCATATGTGATCTATTCTGGAAAACATTTCATGTGCACTTGAAAAGAATGTGCATTCTGTTGGTTTTGGATAGAATGTTCTGTATATATCTGTTATGTCCATCTGGTCCATTGTATCAATCAAAGACATTGTTTCCTTCTTGATTTTCTGTCTGGATGATGTATCCATTGATGTAAGAGGAGTGGTAAAGTCCCCTACTGATATTGTATTACCATCAGTTTCTCTCTTCATGTCTGTTAATATTTGCTTTAAGTGCTTTGTATTTAGGTGCTTCAGTGTTGGGTGCATAGATATTTACAATTGTTTTATCCTATTGTTGGATTTACCCCTGTATCATGATGTAATGCCTTTCTTTGATTCTTATTACAGTGTTTTAAAGTCTATTTTGTTTAACATAAGTATTGCTACCCTGGATTTTTTCTCACATACCTTTGCATGATGAATGTTTTTCTGTTCATTCACTTTCAGTCTGTATATTCATCTTTAGGTCTGAGGTGAGTCTCTTGTAGGCAACATATATATGGGTCTTGTTTTCTTATCCATTCTGCTACTCTGTCTTTTGATTGGATCATTTAGGCAATTTAAATTTAAAGTAATTATTGATAGGTATATACTTATTGGCATTAAAAATTTTTTTTCTGATTGTTTTTATAATTCTTTGTTCCTTTCTTCTTGCTGTCTTTCTCTGTGATAGATGAGTATCTAGTGTTTTGTTTGGGTTTCTTTATTCTTTGTGCATCTATCATGGGTTTTGGGTTTGTGTTTACCATGAGGTTTATAAATGGCATCCTAAGTAAATAATAGTCCATATTAATTTGATGGTCATTTAAATTCAAACACATTCAAAAAAGAAAAAAAAAAGAATGGTTATTCTAGTTCTCTTCCCTTTCTACTCCCTTCACATTTTATGTGTATGTTATCATTTTACATCCTTTTTTCATATTTTTCTTCTGTGTCATGATCATTTTTTAATGTTTTTTTAATTTATTTTTGAGAGAGAGAGAGACAGGGTGTGAGTGGGGGAGGGGCAGAGAGAGAGGGAGACACAGAAGACCTCCTTGGGTTCATCTTACTTGGAACTCTGAGATTCTTGGGTTTGGAGGTCTATTTCCTTCCCTAGGTTAGGGAAGTTTTCAGTTATGGTTTCTTCAAATAAGTTTTCTACACCTTTCTCTCTCTCTTCTTTTTCTGGGACCCCTGTGATGTATTCACTTGATGTTGTCTAAGAGATCTCTTAATCTGCCTTCATTTTTTAACGTTCCTCTTTTTTTCTCTTCTTGTTGCCACTCAGCTTATGTGCTTTCCAATTCCCTGTCTTCCAGATCACTGATACATTCTTCTGCATCCTCTAATCTGTTGGTTCTTTCTAGTGTGTTTTTTAATTTCAGTTACTGCATTCAATTCTGATTCTTTTAAATATTTTCTATCTTTTTATTGAAGGTTTCACTGAGTTCTCCCATTCTTTTCTCTAGTGCAGTATCTTTACAGTTATTAAATTGTTTATCAGGCATTATTGGTTATCTCTGTTTCATTTAGTTCTTTTTCTGAGCTTTTTTTTTTCTTGTTCTTTCTGTTGAAATATATATCTCTTCCTCCCCATTTTGCTTGTCTTTCTGTGTTTGGTTCTATGGATTAGACAAAATGGCTTCTCCACCTAAAGTTGAAGGAGTGGTCTTGTGGATGATGTCCCTCCTGCAGACTGTGTGCTTTGTGACTGCTGGCTGGCTGGAGCTGTGACTGTGTGTACTAGTTACTCTTTTAAACTGTGACTTTTTACAGGGAGAATTAAAAAATAAAAGAAAAGAAAAACAGAACAAGAAAGAACAACCCCTCCCCCCCCAAAAAAAAACCCCAAAATAAAAAAAAAAAACTTTTTAAAAGTAAAATAAAGTAAAAATGTAAACCCCCCACAAGATCACCACTTGTTTTTGTGCCCTCGCACTACAGGGTGGCTGGTGTGGGCTTGTCTGAGGTTGCAAGCTCACAGCTCACCCTGTGCTGGACCCTGCTCTGGTCTGGCCCTTTAAGGCGCAAGAGGCGAGAACAGTCCCGGGGTTCTTCGCCCCTTTTAAACTGCGGCTTCCCACCTCTGCGGTTCTCCAGCGCTGGCGCACGCGCGACTGGGGCTGGTGTAGGCTTGAGGGCCCTGTTCTTGCCGAGGTGGCAAGCTCCCTGTGAGGGTTAAAAAGTGCAGGTTAGAAGGGTTAGAAAGCCCCATGGCAGCCAGACCCGGCTCCAGTTGGGGCTTTTAAGGGGGAGGGGGAGAGAGCGTTGTAGCAATTCCTTGGCCCTTTGAAACCTTGGCCTTTTCCGGTGTCCCAGTACAACCTGGGCTGGTGTGGGCCTGCAATGCCTGGGCTTGCGGAGGTTTGCAAGCTTTTTGTGAGATCTGACCCATCAGTTACGGTGTTGAGACCCCCTCCTTATTGCATCAGTTTGGGCTTTTAAAGCGACAGGGGAGAGGGTGTTCCTACAGCTCCCGAGCTCTTTTAACCCCACCACCTGCTTTTTCTGTGCCCTATTGTAGAGGTGGGCTGATGTGGGGTTATGGACCCTGGGCTTGCTACGGTTGCAAGCTCACCGAGAGGACCGGACGCACCCCTTGGGGGGTCCCCATCGTGCTCTGGTCTAGGCTTGTAAGGTAAGGGAGGACCATGAAGGGTGTACCTGGAGAGCTTTCCCATCACTCCCCTACCGCTTGGCCGAGTTCTAGCACTCTTTTCTGTACTAGTTCCTCTTTTAAACCCAACTTTTTTCCTGTGCCCAGAAGGACCTGTTTCTGATCCCTCCCTTGCTTTCCTTCCTTCCCCACTGCCCTTCGCAGTGTCAGGGGGCGGGGCTGAGGTGGGGCTTCCGGTAAGGTAAGTTACTTACCACGTCTCTGTGTCTCCTGATGTTCTTTCCCTGGTTGTTCGGCAGCTGTGCAGTCAGTGCTCGGTTTGCTTCCGGACCAGTCATTCTGTTAATAGGTGTGATTCGGTGTGTTCCGTGGAGGGGAGTTCAGAGTCTTCCCAGCCACCATCTTGAACTGGAACCTAGAAGTAGATTCCTGCTTACTAGATTTTTTTTTTTTAATATTTATTTATTTTTGAGAGACAGAGCCCACATGTGAGTCGGCAAGGGGAGGGGATGGAGATAGAGGGAGACAGAGGACCTGAAGGAAGGTCAGGGCAGAGCCTAGTGTGGGACTTGAACTCAGGAACTCAGAGATCATGACCTGAAGTCAGTTTCTTAAGGGCCCAGGCACCCCCCTGCACTGAGAGATTTTAAAAGGTTCAAAGCAGCAAGCCGTCCAGTGACTCATCACCAGAAAATGAAAACTGCTGGGGGTAGTTATGGACAATATGGGGCAGCTGGTCTTAATTCCATTGCTGGCATAGACCTGAGCACCCACGTTCGTTTTGTGAGTTGTTACACGGGAGAACTCCTGTGCTCTCCAAACACTTTAAGCTGAAAAAAAAAAAAAAAAAAATGAGATTCTTTCGTCAGATTGATTTTGTTAAATGTTTTAAAAATTTGGTAAGCTTATTTTTAACTTGACGATTTGGTTGGCTTTCGGAAAGTTAGGTATTTCTTTCAGGAAGAAGCCCTGCATTGGAATCGTTTTCTTTTTGAACAGTCCACTGTTTAACGGTGGAGCTTACAAAGGATCATAGATAATTTCTTTTTTCCCCTCACAGAAATACATGCTCAAAAGTGAGGGTTTTAAAGGCAAATGAAGGCAAATCGAGGAACCTTTTCAGTACATGTATTGCCATGTCATTGTGCCATCTTCTGGAGCAGAGGCTACAGGGAGACTGGTGCCGCTGCAACTCACATGTCCCAGCAAGCTGCTGCTTACGACTCCTTTGCTTCGCCTCCCAGAGCTGCGTGCATGCACTCAGGGCCTCTCTTGTGCCCAAAGAACTCTGTTGCAGCCAAGCTGTAGGAATTATCCAGTCATCAGAGGGAAGACGTCTCCGTTTCTACATAAATGCTATGTGAGTGATCCCCACTGTATTATGAACTGGTTAGACCTTTTAATTACTACGAGTTAGAAACCATAATGGTGCCGAAATGGAACGGAAATTGTGCCTCCGTATTGGGGCCGCAGAAACAGATGAGAGAGGAATATTTGAAAGGGAACGTTGTGAATTAGGAAAGATCAGAGATCAAAATTTAAATACAGTATTTATATTCCGGTCTGTTTTGAATATGGGATGTGGAGACACAAAGATAAGTGGTAATTTCTGTCGTCAGGATACAGTTTCTTCCTCATGGTATCGTGGAAGTGATGGGAATCTTGTGAGGAAGTAGTTGTGGCATTTTAGGATTTCTGCTAGCCAAACAGAAAGCTTGGAATGCTAACACAAGTACTCAACACTTAGAGAAGGCAGATTTCAATGAATTCAAGACAAGATGGTTATCATTCTATTACTGAAGGGGGAATTCAAAGGGATAAGTAAGCTTTCAAAATTATAGTCTGTCTTTGCAATTACACGTTATCCATGCTGAAGACCAAAAGTGAGGGCATCTAGAGCCAACATGGAAGCACTCTCTCTGAGAAACTCAGATTTAAAAAGGGCACGTGCCAAAAAGTGGAAAGACCTGTCACCAAAAATTATGTGAAAGAGAGGCAATGGCCAGTAACAGGGAACAGAAGGACCAAAGGCCAGAGTGTGCTGAGGCTTTTGAGAAAGCCAAAAAAAAAAGTTAACGGCAGGATAATGGAGGACTTACAACTTCAGAGCGAGAACAAAAAGGAAGAGGCAGGCCGTGTTGCTTGCGGCCAATGGTGTGATGTTGATGGATAACGTGAAGAAAGCAGAACTTGTTTCCTGCTGTTTTTCCTGTCTTCTCTGTCAAGGAGAGCTGTTTTTGGACTAAACAGGGTAGAATGAATGTTGTTAAGAGTTGGAAGCCCAAGATGGGTGAAGAGATTCTGTGCGAGCCATGCGTTGTTTGTAAATGAGCCCAAGGTGCTGGCTCTGAATGAATTTCAGTGCAGGGCTCTGAGAAAATGTGCCGGTGAGTTTACCCACCCACACAGGGAGAGCTTTGAGGGTGGAGGAAGGGAGAAAAGCAGGCTGGCTGAAGACAGGTAAATTCCACCACCTGGGAACTGTGGAATCCAGACTTGGAAAGGACCTTAGATACCCAGTTCGTTCCCTATCTGATACATTATTACATGTACGAGTAGGTGTTCTATGGATATTCAAGGGCGCATTTGATAGGCCCAGCTTATCTGTCTAGTATTTGATCCCTTTCCTTAGCACAAAAAGCCCTTAATGTGGACATTGTTTCCCAGTTGTCAAATAATCCATTCCTTTCTCCCTTTCTTTACGTTCTCTTTCCATAAACATTTGTCGACTGTATGTTGTATTGTCTAGGAAGATAAATAGGACATAGTTCTTGCCCTATAGTTCTTTAAAAATATATGAATTTACTTATTTGTTTATCCAACAAAGATTGACTGCCCCAATGTGTGCTGGGCACTCTTCCAGGTACTGGAAATAGGATTTTAAATAAAACCACAGCCCTGCCCTCATGAAGCTTATATTAGAGGACAGATAGAGGACTAGCAATAAACATAATATCTAAATTCTATAGTCTACTTGAAGGTGTATATGCCATAAGAGACGTGTCAACAGATGAGTCTGGTGACGGCTCTTTGGGGACAGCAGGTGCACAGAGGAAAGAATAGTAAATTCTTCTGAGATGCTTGAGGACCTGATCAGTGAACTGAATCTTGAAAGATGAATAGTTTTGAAAATAGCTGGTTGCTTTAGGGAAGGAGCGGAGCTGAGATTCCAGGAAGTAGGAGATATTTGATCAAAGAAGTGTGAATGGAAACAGTAGAATGTGTTAGAAGACGTCTGAGTAATCAGCATCATATCATTTGATATCGACAAATAGAGGTAGAGATGTTTTTTTCTCCTTTTCCTCTTTCTCCTCCCTCTTTCATCCTCCTGCTCTCTCTTCTTCTTCTTGTAATGATTAATACTGTTGACTCCTTTTGAGTTTACCATCAGCTAAAATCCTGAATGTTTCCACTCACATTATGCCTGAGCCATATCACCCTAGTCTTTCTGTGTGGGAATACTTTGTATTCTCAATAATCTTTTATGAGTTTATGTTGTGTGTATTTTACATTTTGAAAAAGAGTTGAAGTAACTAAAGTAACTAGACCAGAGAAGAGAAAACTCCAGAAATGGATAAAAGTCGTCTCCTCACAGTTGAAGATCCATCATGGGGAAGAGAGCTCTATTTTCTCTTTTTGTGGCTGATCTTACTAGTGGGTGGGACTTCAGGGATGTAGAGTTCAACTCCATGCCAAGAAAAGCCTCTGGAAGTTGATTTGAGAAAAGGCCAGCTGCATTTTTCAAAGCTGCATTTGGATCTCCAGGAATCTGTTGGAGAGATGGGGAAGTCTTGGGCAAAATACAGACTCCAGGGCCCCATCATGGACTTTGTGAGTAGGGGCAGGCATCTGTATTATAATAGGCTCCCAAAGAAATCCTATGCATACTGAGAATTTTAGGGAAAAGAGTTAATCATCTCTTCTTTGAGAGTCCTTTGCATCTTGGGAGCCTTTGTCCCTAGAAGGGGGAGTCAGAGAACATTCATTTTCTTTAAAGTGTGAGGAACCTGATGACTGTGGGTGTCATCATAGGGTGATCATAGTATTTACCACTCAAACCAGAACACTTTTGAGAAGGAAGAAAGTGCTGAAAGTAACCATGTGTTTTTTGAAATATTTATTTAATGACTGATAGTTTCATTATGTTGATGAACCCATAAAAGTTATATTCAAGAATTGTTTAAAAATAGTTTTTCCCAAAACGTGTAATAACATAACTGCGCACAGTAAACTTTAATACGACTTTATATTGAAAAGTAAACGTTAAAAATTATCAGAATCCTTATTCACCTCTTTAATCAGTTCCTTAAAACACATATATCTCGCATACCACGGTACTGTATTTGTTCTGAAGCAAGTGGGATTTTTTTTATTATATGATCTTGTTATGTTGAACCAAAAGTTACCTGAATTTTTCTTCAAAATTACATTTTATGGCTAATAAATTTGAGATGAACCTTCAATTAACCTTTCTGTAGACCATATTGTGTTGGAGACTGTACTTTCTCTAGCATACTAATAGGATCGGAACACATTCTAAGTGGATGATATTCTCAATTCTAATGCAGTTTCAAGGGTATTCTTGCTTCCATTCCTTTCCTCAAAAAGTATTTTTACAAGGCAAAGCTTGTCAAATTAGTTGTCTCTATTGTGCCATGTTTATATTTTGCAAAAACTTGTTCCTCAACTTTACCCTAGTCTGGTACAACGGAAGATAGGAAGGAACTCTATAAAAAAAATTCTCTCTGCAAACGGAGATATTCCAAAATGTAGTTCTAGAACTGCATATTTAAATCTTACACATCATTTGAGCTGCCATTATTTAATTTGTTCAGTTCTTCCCTTGCCCTTGTGGGTACAAATTTTAGCGTCTTGCTGTTTTTAAACCTCCTTACCAATAATCCCAATTTGCTGAAATTCTAGAAAACTGAAGTTTGATCATCTGCTCACTGAAAATGTTGATAACAACTTCTCCAAAACAGATTTAGAAGGATATGGCCCAAATCTAGAAGGCTTATTTATAAAGAGTTCAGCCCCATCATAGGACACTTAGATTGATTTACAAATTATTTTCTCAAAGGCTCATATTTTTCTAAAATCCTACTTATGGCAGCCAGGAAAAAAGAGAAACCACGCATTGCTTGGTATTCAAAATCAGACTTTTCACAAAAAGTGTGTGGTTCAGTTATTCCAAGTACTATATACGTTATGCTATTTATAAACTCCTCAGCCATTGCTTATTTTGACAACTTGAGTACCATGTTGCACCACACTTAATTCCAAGCACATTTCTACTCCGTCAGTGTTTTTCGCAAAAATGGGGTTTTACCATGGTACTGTGCTCCATCAAAATTTGTACTTATATCAGTATGCAAGGATAACTTTTATCTGTCGTTTGAACTCTCTAGGAACTGAATTTACAGCAGCAGTGACTCATTTAACGGAGTTTATCATGGCATCGCACCCTGGTAATGTCAGGTGTTTACCTTCAACAGAATGAAATCCCAAATGCTTTACTGGTACCATGAATTAAAAAAAAAAAAGAATTGGGGTGCCTGGGTCGGTTGAGCAAGTGACTTCGGCTCAGGTCATGATCTCACGGTTTGTGAGTTCGAGCCCCTGCGTCGGGCTCTGTGCTGACAGCTCAGGGCCTGGAGCCTGCTTCCGATTCTGTGTCTCCCTCTCTCTGCCCCTCCCCCACTCATGCTCTGTCTGTCTCTATGTCAGAAATAAATAAACTTTAAAAAAAAAGGAATCATTATGGAAAATGACTGTTTTCCAGTTTGTAGCTTCTGATTACATTTCTGTAAAAGTGACGTCATTTAATTAACTTGAAACGCTCTTCTGCCAGGGGAGCCAGCACATGAACAGCTGTCTTCACTTTTTCTATGTGCCCAAGAACAATAGAATGAAATTGATACAGTAAGTTGATTAATAAATAGAATACAGAGACATTAATAAATTAATAATAAATAATTACTAGAATAAAACTGTAGAGCAACGTTTAATTGATCTAGATGAAAGTCTTGCTTTCCTGCATATTTTCCACAGCTGCGCGTGTCAGGTCATTGTGTTCCGGCACAGTCTTTGGGAGCTGACACCGACACTTGAGCAGATGTGCGTCTTCTGGTTTTTGTGGGATCAGCGATAGCATGTGACTTCTCTAGTAGAGGGTAAGTGTCGATCAACCTTTTGGAATTTATAGGTTTGTCACGGACTTTCTCATGAATAGAGTATTTGGTTTTCCATCAAACAGTCCTTTTCCTCTTTTTAACCCATTAATGCCCAAACGTTCGTTGCCAGTTTTTAAAGTGCCACCGTGTAACCACACAATTTAATAGTTGTAGATTCATCCTGCATGCCGTTAATGTTAAAACCACTGTAGGAAGAGTATTTGGATTTGTTTCCATATGCTATGTGATGGGACTGCTCAGTGCCCATTACCCATGTTTCATATACATCTAGACTGAGATTTCCCTCGTTTTCCACTGCACCCAATGGTGACCTGCTGACTTCGGGTAGCTCTCACGTTAAGACGGCAGAGGCAGCTGCACCAAATCTCCTCTCATCATTATCCCAGATGGATGAGAGCTCTTCCCAGCTGCTGGTGTTCTGTCACTTTCTTTGGTAAGTGAGCACCCCACAAGCCGTCCCGGAAGGGGAGGTGTTACATTGGGTTGCGGGTTGAATTATTCTGAAGAAGATGCCGAGAGGAAGTTTGGGGTCTATTTTGGGGATCAAGAGGAAAGGGGAAGAGCAGGATTGGGTAGAGGAAGATGTCCAGATGTCATACAGGCTTGACAAAGCCTAGGCTAAACTAGCTGGGAACTCTGGAGTAAGGGTAACCCTTCGGAGGTGTTCGCGTTCGGCCAGAGAGCTGGACTTACACACACCCGCTTCTTGGTCACCAGGTGTGGGCTGTCCTGGAAGGTGTGTGAACTTCGATGGGGCCACTCTCTGAAGCTGAGGCTGACCCTGAAGAGGCTGACAGAGGCTGTCTGTTCACTGTGCTGCCCACACCTGGCCAGCAAGTTCCACCTTGAAGAAGCATCTCGACATCAGATAGCCTGCCATACGTCGTGTCTAGACAAGATTGGAAAAAATGAGATCGGTTACCTCCGGGCATCCTCTGATCTCACCAGAGTAAGAACTCCGTTCACTACATAAGTGTCTCATGTGCGACCAGACGTGTAGAAAGCCGAAAGCACCAAGTGGCACGGGTCATTGCCGTGAGCTGCTTGGAAAGTCAACTCTGAGATGGAGATGAGCATCGAGGAGTTTGTTGGGGCGTGTTCTTGGGACCACCCACTCTGGGAGGGGAGTGAGGGAGGTGGCCTGGGCAGAAGGAGAAGCTGGCCTGTGAGGAGGGCCTCAACACAAGCCAACCCAAGCTCCCGTGGGGAGCCTCGAAGCCGGGCCAGGTCTTTCTACCTCTCCGTAAACAAGTCATTGAACCTGGGCACCCTGGGAAGAGGACGTGGCCATGTTGAGATGCCACTTTTCATCTGAAGCAAGTCTGAGGAGGGCTGATGGCTGGGGCTTTCTCCGGAAGCCCTCCTGGAAGCTTCAGGAATAATCCTGATGGGTCTCTGAGGGGTACCTCACAGCATCCCCACTGGAAGTGGACTGAGCCTGTCCCGGCTAACTTAGGCCACTGGTACCGTTGCCGCTGCTGCTGCCACCCCTGCTGTTACTTAAAGAATCCTGAACAAATGCTGAAAAGAGGTCACGCCTGAGACAGCAGCTATACACGCGGCTGTCCCTGAGCAAATAAGGAGGCAGCCACCTTGTCTGTAGCAGAGTTCAAGGCATGATTTCCAGGAGAAAGGACGACTTACGTTTACCAGCCTTGAAAGGTAAGGTGCCGGTTCAGAAATCTTGAATTTGCACTTGTGTTTCACTTAAATGCAAAAGGATTTAAGTCGATTATTTCATGTTTGTCTAGAGCGTGACGGTGCTTTTTTTATTTTGCAGTATTTGCTTCCATTTTCAGCAGCCCCCTTTCTGATCCTTGTGTCTGCTGCCCTGTCCTGATCACTCAGTAGAACCCGCCCACTGGCCAGGGCTGCGTGGCTGCAGGTTCCAGCATGCCCAGTGCCTGCACTATTGGCCCCCGCTCTGCCCGTGGCCTTGCTCTCCCTTAGGCTGTGAGCAGAGCATTTTTTCACAGCGGCCATACGATGTAGACACTCATCCCCACCGATCCTTTCAAAGAGCCCAGGGACCCCAGGCCGCTCCAAGTGAGATGCTTCTGCCAAAAGAACGCAGGGAGAGTGGCTCTGGCTACCAGAGGGAGGCTGGAGCATTTCCTTTCGTGATGAGCGCAAAGCAGGGTCGAGAGGAGGTTAAAATACCTTTTGTTAGCTCTCAGTCATTGTCATGGCTGCCACACAGTGTTGTGGAATCATGAGGGAGGAAGACAGAGCAGAAGGAGTTTGGGACTCAGATGTCAGCAGGCGTGGGTCCCAGCCCCTCTCAGCCCCTGATACTCTGGTTCTCCCTGGACGGATAAGGTCTTATTCACCCTACACGCGTTGCCTAGGAAAGTGTCAGGTTCACGGTGGGCGCTCTTAAGCGTGTGCCTTTGTTTTCAGGGTTTTCCACCCCCGGACACAGCTTGTGTAAAGAAAGAGTAGGTGCGGGAAAAAAAGCTACCAGTTCTGGATTTCCATTCATGATGCACATTCTCTACCCCCACCCAAAGCACAATACCTTCCCTTGACATTGCATCTTGCAGCCCGCTGAAAAGATGTCTCCCAACCTCATACATCTGCCCGAGGGAAATGCTTATTTGGAATTGCTGGACACGCATGTGTTCCCCCTCAGAGCACACTTTATGTCCGGGAGAATAGAGTTCTGTGATTATTCAGACCGAAATACTGCTTCTTCACCGTTCTCTCTTCTTGTTATCCTACTAGATACATGCCTACTAGATACATGCCCAGCCTTTCTTTCTGTTCTACATGTATTTGTGCTGCATTTTGTGTAATTTCTTCAAATATATTTGGAGTTTACTAATTTTCTCTTGAGCTGGTTCTCATCTACTATAACCTATTCAATGAAGTTTTTTTTTTAATTTTTTTTTTAATGTTTATTTATTTTTGACACAGAGAGCATGAACGGGGGAGGGTCAGAGAGAGAGGGAGACACAGAATCGGAAGCAGGCTCCAGGCTCTGAGCTGTCAGCACAGAGCCCGACGTGTGGCTCGAATTCACGGACCGCGAGATCATGACCTGAGCCGAAGTCGGACGCTTAACCGACTAAGTCACCCAGGCGCCCCTTCATTGAGTTTTTAAATTGTAATGAACACTTTTCTGAAATACAACAGCTTATTAAAATAGACTTGTCCCTAATACCTTTTATTGTGGTTAAAAAACACATGCCATGAATTCTATACTCTTAGCAAATTTTTAAGTGCATAGCACTATGTTGTCAGCTGTATGCACAGTGTTGTACAGAAAATATCCAAGAACTTTTTCATCTTGCGTGATTGAGACTCTATAGCCATTGAACAGCAGTTCCTCATTTCTCCCTCTTCCAACCACTGGCAGCCATCATTCTACTCTGCTTGCATGAGTTTGACTACTCTTGATACTTCCGGTAAATGGAATCATGTGGTATTTGTCCTTCTTTGCCAGGCTTATCTCACATTATGAGATAATTATGTCCTCAAAGTTGATCCATGCTGTAGCATATGACAGGATTTCTTTCTTTTTAAAAGCTGAATAATACTCCATTGTTTGTATATACCACATTTTCTTTATCCATTCATCTGTTTATGGACACCAAGGTTGTTTCCATTTCTGGTGAGTAATGCTTTATGAACATGGAAGTGTGTGTATCTCTTTGAGATCCTCATTTCAATTCTTTTGGATAAATATCCTGAACTGGGATTGCTAGGTCATACAGTAGTTCTATATTTAATATTTTGCGGACCCTCCATACTGTTTTCTGTAGCAGCTGCACTATTTTATATTCCCTCTAACAGCACGTAGGGGTTCCAATTTCTCCACATCCTCACCAGTGCTTGTTATTTTTTGTTGTTTTGTTTTTTGAGAATCGCCATCTTAATAGGCGTGAGGTGCTCGCTCATTGTGGTTTTGACTTGTGCTTCCCTGATGAATCGTGATGTTGAGAATCTTTTCATATATATGTTGACCCTCTGTATGTCTTTTGTAGAAAAAAGCCTATTCAGATACTTTGCCCATTTTTATAATTGGGTTATTGTCTTTTTTGCTAGAGTTGTAGGAGTTCCTTATGTATTTTGGATATTAACCCCTTATCGTATATATGGTTTGTAAATATTTTCTTCCATTCCACGGGTTGCCTTTTTACTCTGTTGGCGGTTTCCTTTGCTTGTTTGTGTAGTTTCACTTGTCTGTTTTTCCCTTTGTTGCCTTATCTAAGAAATCATTGCGGATCCCATGTTACAAAGCTTTCCTCTATGTTTTCACCCAGGAGTTTTATAGTTTCAGGTCTTACAGTTCAGTCTAATCCATTTTGAGTTGATTTTTGTGTATGGTGTGGGGTAAGAATCCAACGTTGCTCTTTTGTATATGGATATCCAGTTTTCCCAGCACCATTGGTTGAAGAGACTCTCCTTCCCCATCATATAGTAGCGACACCCTGTCAAAGATCATTTGGCCATATATGTGTGGGTTTATTTCTGGGCTCTTCTGCCCCCTTGGTCTCTATGTCTGTCTGGATGCCAGTACCACTCTGTTTCGATTTCCATAGCTTTGTAATATGTTTTGAAGTCAGGAAGTATGAGGCCTCTAGCTCTGTTTTGTAGATTGTTCTGGAATAACTATTTTTTTTAAGGTTTAAAGATAATATGTGTTTTTGTCTTTAACTTGTCTCCTTTTTTCCTAGTTCTTGGCTCTTCCGTTTTAGTTTTAGTTCTTATTATATAATCTTTTTCACATTGTCTTGTCAACTACCCTAGAACATGTGGTGTTAAATCCAATGGTCGTGTCTGCTATTCTCTTTCCAGTAATTTCATTTCTTGTGTGTTTTGTAATTTTTTATTGCAAATTCCTTTTAAACTGGGGTTGTTTTTCCCATGTAAGGGACATACTCCCTTGTGGCTCAATTTTGCATTTACTTTTCTTGGACTTCAGGGGGTCCCTTGTACTAGAGTAGGTTTTGTAACATTCTCTTGGTTTGCATTTATTATATTCTTTGGGAATTATAATTTCTGATACCATGTCTGGTGTGGGGTTTTAATTTCATGGAAGATTTTATTTGTTTTCTACTTAGATTCCCAGCAATTTGTAAGGTTTTTTCTTTCCCTTTCCTGAGCTGATGGGTAGGGTTTTTCTAAGCCTCTTTCTGAAGAGAAGGAAGTCCTTTCCAGAACTTTACTCTGTGCAGGATTCTTATTTTTTCAGCTTCTTGCCTCACACTGCCCCCGGGGCATTATCTCCTTTTCTCAGTACAAGGTAAAGCCTCTGCCTTTAGCTTCCTGGTGGACTGTGGAGACCCGTGCTCCTGTGGGCTCTTCTTTCATCAGTTGTCAGAATTACCAGTCTGGTTTCGGGTTCTTTTTCCTGGGTTTCCCTCTCCTCCTTGCTCTCTCCTTTCCTGTTCTCCCCACTTCCCTTCTTCATCTGAGTTGATCATGTATTCTATACAATTGCTCAATGCTTTTACGTAGCATTGCTGTGTTTTCAACAGGATCAGTAGTATCTGTTTGTGGTGGTGATGGCGATGGAAGGATGCAAATGACTTCAGTTTATGTTGCCCAAGGATCTTGGGTGATGTTTTGAAAATGAAATAAATCTTGTCTCTCTCCAGATTAAAGTCTGCTGATGACTTGCTATTGCATTTAGATAAATAAACTCCAAACTCCTGATTTTGGCTGAAAATATCCCATAGGAGTCGATTCCTATTTTTCTTTTGCAACCAGAGCTCATGGTACATTCCTGCCTCCGCCCCCAAACCCCGACTCCCCTTAATCAAAGCAGCCTTCCTTCTTGCCTTAGTGTCATTGTTCCTTCTACCTGGAATGGCTGGTCCCTAGGTCTTTGCATGGACATCTCCATCTCGACATCCAGATGGAAGAATTGCCACCTTCCTAAAAAGGTTTTCCTTGTTGCCTGTCAAAAGTAGGCTCTCACTCCCTCCTCTCATGTCCACTTATTTCATAGTCTTAATGACAGTTATCACTTTGTTAATCCGTATCAGTTTATGTTTTTTGCTTAGTTACTGTTTATTTTGGAGGCCGGCTGTCAGGGATTGCTGATGGAGGAGGAAAGAAATAATCGAGGATGAATCCTGGATCTGGGGCTTGAGCAAGTGAGCAGACTTCTGTAAGAGAAATAGTGTGAAATGGAAATCAAGAGTTCTCTTTTCATGTTTGTGATTCCTTATATTTGTGATTCCTAGTCTTCATCCCTAATGGACAAATCATGTGGGAAGTTAGATATAAAAGTCTGGAACTCAAGCAGAAGTCAGAGATGAAGGTAAGCATTTGGGCATCATCAGGATATAGATAATATTTAAAGCCATATGGCTAAATGGTAGTACCCAGGGTAAGAGTGAAGTGTCCTCAGAAAAGAGAAGGTGGTCCCGTCAAAGCTTCAAGGTTATACCATTGAACCAATAAATGCAAACAAGGGAGGGTCTTTTGATAAAGAAAGTAAACAGCATGGTCAAAACTTTGTCTAATTAGCTTAACTCAGAAGTTTGATGCATGGAACCACCAATGATGGCCACTATAGATTTTCAGAGGAAGAGAAATAAACTTCATGGAGTCCCCGTCCAATGTGACTTAACCTCCTCAAACAAGTGTGCATAAGGATTTCACGAATATGTTCTTTCACCCTTTTTCATAAGGATTGGTGGGGGGGGGGGAGTCTGACAGAGATGACACGTGGATATTGTCCAAAACAAAGTCGTGTTAGAAATCTCTGGGCAGCTTCATCTTCGCAGTATCCCCAAAGGCTACTGAGAATGGACCAGAAGAGCATTTTCTTCCCTCATTTTGGGGAGACTAAGTTACGCATTTGAGCAACTTATTTGTACTTTAGAGGAACAGGATGATATTGCTGAATTCCTTCAGACAATTTGGTCCAAGGTGGGAATAATGCTCTGATGCTTTGAGATGTGTGATAAGGTTGAAGAATTGTCAACCATAGTCCTGGTAATAGAATGAACAGTCTCTCTGTCTGTTCCGACTTCCTTGAGCTACAGATCACCGTCTCGCTTTTAAATCTAAGTTACTTACTGCTCTCATTGTCTTCTGGACTTATTTAGGCTATAAAAGGTTTGCCTAGAGATATGGATGGTTTATGCAGATGGTGTGGTTACCGCTGTGCCATATATCCATGCCTTTGCTTTACGATTTCAGTCAAAACAAAATTAAAGGCTCATAATCACCCTTGTTCAGGAAGCACTGAGGAATATTTTAAAGTTCACATTTTCATTGATCTTTCATCAAGAATAGGAATAAAGTTCCAAATGAGATGCATTTTCTATAATGCATGTGGCGCCCTGTCCTGAAATAGCTATTGTTTTTGTCATTGTGATTTGCTGGCCAGACAGTTGGATATTAAACAATAAAAAATAAGTTTTTGTACGTGACATTTCACTTTTGGGTAACTAGCAACCTCAGCTCCCAGGCATTAAGATTAGTATATTCATCTCCACAGGTGTCCAGAAATGAAATGAAAGGTCACCTAAAGCAGTAGACACACTTCATTGCTATTACACCCCAAACTTCCTCCAGTAAAATATTTTATTAAAATTAAATGAAAAACCAAAACCTGCACAGTGGTTGTTCAGACAGCTTTAATGGGCTTCAGGAGGGAGTGCACTCCCAACCATTCTGTGGTGGATATTTTATTATGTGCAAGAATATTATACTGTTCTTTCCTCATCTTTTTGGCTGTGTGTTGAATCAATTAAATTGCAGCTTATAAATTTCGGCTTAAAATCTCTGAGAAAATAGCTTTTGTTTCTATTTATAGATGCAGTATGTACTTCCTGAAGATGGTTTCTCTCGCGCTGAATCATTCTGTCCTTTCTCCTCATTTGGTTGTTCATTTAGCAAATATTCACTTATGTGCTGAGTTACTGTGTGTGTTCTGAAGGTGACAGTTGTGAGCAAGGTAATCAAAGTCCCTAGGCCCTTAGGGAGTTTATAATTTAGCCAAGTAGACAGGTGTAACACCAAAAACAATGGTAACAGCTATAACTTGTTCTGCTTATTAAATGTTTACTATTTGCCAGATCCTGTTCTAGGTGAGTTCATGTATTACCTCACTTAGTTATGACAATACAATGTGGGAAGACCTATGAGCTAGGTTCCATTATTTTGCCCATTGTATGGAAGAGGAAGCAGAGACACGGGGAAGTGTTAAGTAACTTGCCCAAGGCCGCACAGCTCAAAGTGGCACTGACAATACAAGGTGACCAGTGTTGTGATGGGGGTACGTTCAGAATATTGTGAAAGCCTGGATTAGAGGCTCCTGACCTGATGTCTTAGACTTCTTCTTGGGCTGCCATAACTAAAGTACCATAGACTAGGTGGCTTAAACAACAGACCTCTATTTTCTCATAGTTCTGGAGTCTGGCAAGTCCAAGATCAGAGTTAGTCTGGGTTCCATTTCCAGCGAGGGCTTTCTTTATGGCTTGCAGACGGCTGCTTTCTTATTGTGTCCTCACATAGCAGAGAGGAAAGAGGTCAGCTCCCTGGCGTCTCATAAAGACACTGGTCCTATAATGAGGGCCCCCTCCTCATGACCTCATCTAAACCCAGTTACCTCCCAAAGGCTCTATCTCCAAATATAATCACATTGAAGTTTAAGGCTTCAACAGTAGAATTTTGAGGGTGGACATAATTTAGTCGACAGCAGCTGGTTTTAGAAGTTTTTCAGGTCAAGGATTATAGATTCCTTTCCAGATCAGAAATAATATTTAATAGCTATTAATGAGACAACTTAATATATATATCTGCTAGATCCCAGTGGCATCATAATGGGTTACTATATGACCTTTAGCTTTTTAACGCCATTAAGCCTTGGTTTTCCCATCTGAAAGTTGGGAGGAGAGTTATGTTGCTGTCACACTTATGTATATACAGCACTTATGTATATATGGTGTGCATTTCTATATGGCGTTGTTTATGTGAATGGTGAGGTGTGCACGTATGTGTGTGGCTGGGGCCAAGCGATCTTTTTTTTTTTTTTTTTTTTTGGCACTTTCAAATGTACAGCACTTTTAAAAATAAAGTAGGTGTATATTATCTCATGAGATCATCACAGGTGAGCTGTTACTTTTATTCTCATTTTTCCATGTGTAGAAAGTGAGGCCAAGAGGTCCAGTTTCTTTTCCAAGGTCATGCAGTGTGTATGAACCAAGGTAAGGTGTCAACAATAGACCTCCGATGCCTGGGTCAGTGCTACCCCTCTGCCTCACGGCTTCCTGGTGCTGATGCACGTTCTGACTGCCACTTGCTTTGAAACAGATGTTCGTTCTCTCCTGTATGCTCAGCGGACATTTCCTTTTGGTTCCTTGCCATCCATGACTGTGTCACAGTGGTGAGTGTTTCAGTGGATTTTTGAAGCATTGATTTCCAGCCAGCCCCCATCCCAAACACCTGACCACACACCCACTTCTGTTTGCTTCACTTCAGTTCACTGCGAGCTGCTACGGGAGCTCCTCGTTTGTTCTCGCCCAGTTTACATGCAGCTTTCAGAGTTTTATGGTGGCCATGAGGCCCCAGTGCGAGGACGACAGCTTCAGAAACGTGAGCAGGTCGTGCTGTTTCATTTATATCATTTCATATAAATCTATGCATTGGATCATAGCATCATGCCTTTTTTTAAGCGAAATATTTTTCTTTATCTGCCCTTTCCTACTCTTTCCCAACCCATATCAGCCTCTACACCCAGCTAGTCCATGTTTATAATCTAGCTTGTGCTCAAATAATTCTCAGTGCTCATCTTATGAAGTCACATGTAAACGTACATCTATGTGTGTTTATATATACACACATATGTTTTATATACATGTATGTGTTTACATATGTGTTTGTTTATATATGTTTGTATTTATATAACATATATATGTATATATATATTACAGAACAGGTCATCGTTTTGTAAATAACCCCAAAATGGGTTCTTTATTATGATTGTTATGTGTACTTTACTTCATCTCGCTCTTTTCACTCAACAAGAAAGCATGAAAATTGCTCCAGGTCAACTGTCAGAGTTCTAATCTGTTCTTTCATTCTTTATTTTAAAGATGGATTCTTTATTGTAAAGAATAAAAGATGGAGAAAATAACATGATGAATCCCCACTGCCCATCACCTGGCTTCAACAATTATTGGTGCTTTATTTTATTTCATATATTCCACCTAACTTTAAAATATTTTCATTTTTTCCTGGAATATTTTTAAGCAAACCTAGGCTTTATGTTATTTTTATCAGATAAATACTTTAATATGAATCACTAATGGAGGTGTTTAAAAAAACATAACCATAATAACCATTATCACTTAAAGCCAAATTTATAATAGTTCTTTATGGTTAAATCCCCCTGATTTCCTCAAAAATGTCTTTTTTTTTTTTTTTATGGTCAGTTTGAGGATTCAGAGCCAGACATTGTGTTTTCATGATATGGCTTATAAATCTCTTTTAAATTTACAACTTTCCCTTCCTCTCTCCCTTTAATGCCTGTATTATTGAGGAAACCAGGTTAATTCCCTTGTAGAATTTCCCATCTTCTAGATTTGGCTTCCTGTATCCTTATAATGTGATTTAACACCTTTTTCTACCCTGTGTTTCCTTTAGGTGCTTGAATATAAAGCATTGACTAGATTCACGTTTTCCATTTTTTTGGCAAGAACACGGAATAGCAGGTGTTGCATACTGCCTGCTGCATCACATTAGGAAAAACAGAAAGTGGGTGGGCCTAGTTTAAGTGAGGCTGAAATTGATCAGCTGTTTCAGGTGTGGTCAGCTTTATTTCTCCCATACAAACTTCCCGAGAACCCAATTTTGTGAGGACTAAAGGAAAATGACACTTCTTCAGGTGGATAGACATTTTCTCCTCTGCTTCCTGGAGCTGATTTTTAACCAGTTGCGAGGCTGATACCCTTCCCTCCTTGCCTCTCGTGGTTGGAGAAGAGGCCGATCATCAGACAGTGGGCAATGGAGGAAACAAAATTTATTGAGAGCTGTTGGCTCTGTGACTAGCAATAACCATTCCTGGCTGGTTACAAAGTTCCCCAGATACGCTGTGCTATATAACCCTGATTTTCTAGTTCATTGTAAATTCACAACACTACCCTAACTCTGCCAACTGGCCCTCTTTTCAGTATCTACATAAAAAAGAAAGCTCCTGGTAACACTCTTAATGCTTTTGATAATACTTATTGACTTTACAGAAAAACTTTTATTATAGCATAATATACATTACAGAAAAGTACATATAAGTGTACAGCTTGATGAATTTCTACACACCGAACACACTCATATAACCAGCATTTGGATCAATAAATAGTACATCATAAGCACCCCAGAAGCCTCTTTATGCTCCTTGGAGTATCTCCCCTTTTACCTGCAAGGATAACTATTATCCTGCTCCCTAAAAGCATAGATTAATTTTGCCTGGCTTTGCACTTACATAAATGGAATTGTAGAGTGTATATACTTTTGCATCTGGCTTATTTCTGTCAACATTTGTGGCATTCAGCCGTTTGAATATATGCAATTGTAGATTGTTCATTCTCATTGTCATATGGGATTCTGTTGTGTGTTTCTACCTACCAGAGAGATTTTTGGTCATGGTGTATGCGGTATGTTCTTTATTAGATAACGCCAAGTAGTTGTCCAAAGCAGTGGTACCAAATCACACACCCACCGGCAGATCGGCCACATTTGATATTTTCTATCTTTTTTCATTTATAAGGACATAATTTTCAGTTGAAAGAAGATTCCCAGAGTAGAAAAGTCTTTCTAATACCAGCCTCCAGGTTCTGTTTGAGTGTAGCGATACAAATGGGACAGGTTAGACTGGGCCTCTAACAACATCCTCCTTTATTTCACTGATGATAGAGGATGAATGGGTCAGATGGATACACGTAGCCTTGCTTATCAGCAAGGAGAAGAAGCTTATGGGCTTAGTGATTTAAGAGCAGCCAACTTTATTATCATATAAGTTTTATGACAAAAATAAAGACAGTAAAAAAAAATTCAACATTATGGAACTATAACACAGTAATATTTTTTGAGTTCCCTCATCCACAAACATATATGAATTTTATATGGTTACAGTCATAATCTAGATATAATTTTATATTATGCTTTTTTGAAAAGATACTATATTTGAATCACATTCTCCTGTTGTTTCAATGTTTATTCATTATATGTTTAGACCATTTCTGAAGTTTTGCTATTCTCTACAGGTCTGAAGAACATACCTTTATGAGCTTACCTCTTCTTTTTTTTTTAATCAATTATTTTTTTAACTTTATTTATTTTGAGAGAGAGAGAGAGAATATCTTAAGCAGGCTCTGTGCTGTCAGTGTGGAACCTGATACAGGGCTAGAACTCAGAAACTATGAGATCATGACCTGAGCCAAAATCAAGAATTGGATGCTTAACCTGCTAAGCCACTCAGGCACCCATAGGCTGAGTTCTTAAGAGTAGGATTACTAAGTAGAAAATTGTGTTTTTTTTGACTCTTGATTTATCATGCATTTTTCTTTACAAGGCTTTCCACCGTCTATACCAGTGGAATCCAGCCTTCTTGGAAACCACAAAAGCTTAGTTTTATTTATAAGCAACAAAAACTTTGTTAGTTTCATAAATGAATAAAATATATAGCATATTGTAAAAAGGAAATTACTTGTATTTTGAAGATTTAAAACTCTTTTTCTTGGCATTATTTATGCCAAATGAATAAGCAACCCAACTTTCTACTATTAGGCCAATAGATAAACAAATGTGGTACATCCATATAATGGAATACTATTTAACAATTAAAAGGAAGGAATCACCGATACGTGTGGCAGGATGGATGAATCACAAATAATTATGCTGAGTGAGAGAAGCCATACAAAAAAAGAGTACATACTTCATGAGTCTGTTATATAGAACTCTATAAAATGCAAACTAATGATAGTGACAAAAAGCGCATCAGTGGTTGCCTGGGGACGTGAGGTAGGGGTGGAGAAGGGCAAGAAGAAAAGGTTACAGAGGAGTACATGGGAACTTTTGAGGGTGATGGGGTATGTATATTATCTTGATTGTGGTTATAGTTTCATGGGAATATACATAAGTCAAAACTTATTAAATTTGTACACTGTAAATATGTGTGGTTTATCACATATCAATTATACCTCAGTTAAACTGTTTCTTGCCCAAATTTCTTGCCCAACATTTCCAGCTGTTTGAAGCTCAAAAGCTTGATTTATCCACGTTGCCATGAGGAGCATCAGTTGCAGTTAATTCATTATTATTATGCAGTAGTGTGGGTTTAAGGGACACAAACCCATTACACTACATGATGATGATAATTAATAGTGATTCATGCCCCTGATTTTGGGTCCCCCCCCACAAAAGATATGTTCAGTCCTAACCCCCAGTACTTATGAATGTGATGTTATTTGGAAACAGGAACTTTGCTGATGTGGCTGAGTTTAGATGAGGTCCTACTGGACGAGGGTGAGCCCTAAATCTAATGATTGGTATTTTTATCAGAGGAGAGGTTACACAAACAGATACACAGAATACGATGTGTAGATGGAAACGGGCAGAGATTAGAGTGCTATAGCTCTGAGCCAAGCCCCCCCTTGTTTCTGTCTGCTCTGTCCCAAAGGCAATTATGCTGCTGTCATGTCTTTATATTAACATATGCACTCAGTGGACATCAGAGTATTGTCCATGGGTGCTTGGTTAATCCCGAGTCTCTTCTGTGGGGTCTGGGAGGTCAAACCGACCTTCAGTTTTGCTTCTTCCGCTGTGCTGACATTCGCAGTGATAGTACAAAAGCACGGGTAGGTGAAACTGCTGACGTCTTAGCACGGATCAAGGCCGTGCTGCACCAGGAGACGCTGTGTTCTTCATCCACTTGCACTGGCAGAAAACAACAACAAAAGAGTTTCATTTAAGAATGACCTTGGTGAAGCAGCCAAATTATTTATTTTGTTAAATCTTAATTCTTCACTACATGTCTTTTCCCTGCATTGTTCGTGATGACATGGGAGCACAAAAAAGTCCTCCTGTTACATACAAAAGTACAAAAAACAAACCAACAACAAAACCAAAAAGCACTTTGTGTAGTTGAGTTGTGAGCCGAACCAGCAGCTTTTCCCAAGAACACCATTTTTATTTGATAGACGCTGGTTATTCAGAATGTCCAGATTGGATTTTTGGCAGAAATGCCCTTCCATGCTCAGAGATTCTTCCATCAGAGACAACAGTCTTAGAGATAATGCTTTCTTTACTGAGAATGACATTTCCTGTAAAAGCCTAAGCACAGGTAAGGCCCAGGGAATGCTAGGGATTTGCTTAAGGACACGTAGCAAAAAGTAGCAGCAGGCTTAGAAACCAGCCTCCCTGACTTCCAGCCCACTTCCCTCCCCATTCCACTAAACGAGACAGGTGGCTTTCCATATTTCATGCACCCTCACCTTGAGACAGAGTTAACGCTGCAAAAGAAAGAAATGCCAGGTGGAAAAACTGACAAGTCAGATATTACACAGCCACTTAATTTTTATTTTGTAATCTTCACAATCGGAGCAACCAAGTAGAATACATAAAGAAGACACTAAAACGTGGCATAATAAAATTCATTTGACCAGGAATATGGGCTTCCATGTTTTTGTCTCCAGCTCATTTTTTTTTCCTCATTTTTAATGTCCGCTGTGTTTTGGGTCCAGTGCTCACTTTGGCAAAGGCTACATTTAGCTGCAAATTGAGACATGGTGTGTAGCTGCTATGATTAAGGAATTCAGAATCTTTATCCAATATTAGGCCTTGAGGGTAGAGAGAAATGCTGAGGAAAAAAAAAAAAGATTTCAACCTTGCCATGAACAGATGAATGCCTGAAATAAATATTAACTGTTATTTCTGCAAACTTTCCCACTGTTTTATATACTTCATTTCCCCCCATTTGTGAGTCTACAACGTATTCTGGCAACATTATGGGTTTCTACTCATGATGAGTCTTCTCAGCATGGGCTGGGTCAGTGTTTGTAGCTCAGCTGGCCGGTGCCAGAGTGGAGAGCTTGTCTGATTTGATTCCACCCCAGGCACTGAAGGATTTTCAAGATTTTCCTCTTAATATTTGGCTTTACTTGATAATCCTAGGGCATGCTGGGAAGTCTCAGCAAGAGGAAAAAATTAGTAACCACAGGGAGGCCTGTTTGGAGGGTTGTGGGTAAGTATGAAAGCCTATGAGTGTGACTACTAATGACTCTTGAATGTTCTGCTTTTCACAAGATTTTCCTTCAACAAAAAGCGTGTAGGCTTGTGAGGACAGAGGGCTTTTAGAAAACTCAGCCATCCCCAGAACGACAAATGTATGATTGAGTCATTTCCCAAGAGAGAAGCCACTAGTCGGTAAGGTATGTGGAGCCATATGGTTTAGCATGCAATTTAGAATTTCAAAAACAGGAGTTGGCAAAAGGTTGCACGAGATGTTAGCCTCACGTTTTTATCATTATTTTTCTTTCTTTTTTGTTGAGTGCTGACATTGCCCTTGGCATATGCAGGATAGAAGGCATGCTATCTGCCTCTGATCAACATTGGAGAAAGTGCCCAGTTCAGAAACAGGCTTTGCAGCTGAGAACGTGATCCCAAAGGCTTAAAGGTTGTATGGGGGGTGGGGGTGGGGGTGGGAGTGGGGGTGCACAAACCAGTTTCTCATGTGTTTTCTTTAGTTTCTGTTTTTTCCTGTTTTTTTTTGTTTGTTTTGTATTGTTTTTGTTTTTATACAGCCACTAAGAATTTCTGTCTTGGAAATGCTTGATAGGCTAGAATCTCCTTTTGTCTGGACGCTCCAGATGTCAGGTGGCCCTATGGAGGAAGTGTGGTAGGGCTGACGGTTTTGCACTGTGCAGTGGAGGAGGGAATATTACTGACTGGATGACAAGGCTCTGAGGGAGTCTGTATTTAGAACTAGATTTTTCTGATCAGACAGCAGTTGTGCGAGGCATCTGACAGTGGCTGATCTTGACACGGAGGGGATCCAATCAGAGGTGGTCTGTGCACAGCATGTCCCCTAGAAATACAAGCAGCCTTTCCCCATGACCTTGTACACACAGAGATAACATAGCACGCCAGCCAGGATGACTCGGTGGCGCTCTATCTGCTGAAAATAACTTCACCTTAATTTAATCGAGTTCGGTTCACTTTATAAGGTTCCTACTAAAACACATGCACGAGGCTTGGACGTAATTAATTCTTGTGACTTAGATATAATTAGCCTCATTTTAAGTTGTAGGAAACTGAGGATTAGAGAGGATAAGTGTCTTATCCAAGTTCATACAACTGGTTCTCACCACATATCTTCATTTTGATAAGACGCACGGCTTTCCTTTCTGTGACAAAAATTCAGTCTCATGCCCTGATTAGTGAGTCTATGACTTCTTTTTTTTAAAGACTTAATTTTTTCAGAGCACTTCTAAGTGCACAGCAAAATTGAGAAGAAAGTATAGAGATTTCCCATATATACCCTTCCTCCTATGCATGGTCTCCCCCATTGTCAACACCCCCATCCAGAGTGACACATTTGTTACCATCAGTGAAAGTATACGGACACATCATAATCACTTCAAGTCCATAGTTCACATTGGAGTTCACTCTTGGTGTTGTGCATTCTGTGGGTTTGGACAAGTATATAATGATAAGTATCCATCATTATAGTATCATATAGAGTATATTTCATATAGAGTATTGCCCTAAAAATCCTCTGTACTCTGCCCATTCATCTCTGTCTACTCCTACCTCTGGCAACCACTGATCATTTTACTGTCTCCATAGTAAGACTTTCCCAGAATGTCATATAGTTGAAATCACACAGTATGTAGCCTTTTCAGATTGGCTACATTTGATTAGTAATCTGCATTTGAGACCCCTCCACATCTTTTTTATGTCAATGAACAAATATGTCTATAATTAAATATTAATACAATAATTTCATAGAGTCTTACATTGCATGAATGTTTCAAGGGTGAGTATCCCCAAATGGAGAGTCTGTTAGAAGCTGTATTGCTTTTTCTTTTTTTAAAGTTTGTGTTTAAATTCCAGTTAGTTAATATACAGTGTAATATTAGTTTCATGTGTGGAATGTAGTGATTCAACACTTCCATATAACACGTGGTGCATATCACAACAAGTTTACTTCTTTTTTTCTTTTTTAAAATAATTTATTTTTTAATTTACATCCTTCATTGTATGTATGTGTGTATATGTATATGTATGTGTATACATACATACATACATATACATATACACACACACACCACATCTTCCTTATCCATTCATCCATTGATGGACATTTGGGCTCTTTCCATACTTTAGCTGTTGTTGATAGTGCTGCTATAAACATTGGGGTACATGTGCCCCAGGTACATGTACCCCAGGATACAGTATACCTGTATCCCTTAGATAAATACTTAGTAGTGCAATTTCTGGGTCATAGGGTAGTTTTATTGTTAATTTTTTGAGGAACCTCCATACTGTTTTCCAGAGTGGCTTCACCAGTTTGCATTCCCACCCGAAGTGCCAAAGAGATCCTCTTTTTCTGCATCATCGCCAACATCTGTCATTGCCTGAGAATGCTAGCCATTCTTACAGGTGTGAGGTGGTATCTCGTTATGGTTTTGATTTGTATTTCCCTGATGATGAGTGATGTTGAGCATTTTCTCATGTGTTGGTTGGCCATCTGGATGTCTTCTTTGGAGAAGTGTCTGTTCATGTCTTTTGCCCATTTCTTCCCTGGATTATTTGTTTTTTTGGTGTTGAGTTTGATAAGTTCTTGATAGATTTTGGATACTAACCCTTTATCTCATACGTTGTTGGCAAATATCTTCTCCCATTCCATCAGTTGCCTTTTAGTTTTGCTGATTGTTTCCTTCACTGTGCAGAGCTTTATTTTTTTGATGAGGTCCCAGTAGTTGATTTTTGCTTTTGTTTCCCTTGCCTCTGGAGACGTGTTGAGTACGAAGTTGCTGAGGGCAAGATCAAAGAGGTTTTTGCCTGCTTTCTCCTCGAGGATTTTGATGGCTTCCTGTCTTACATTTAGGTCTTTCATCCATTTTGAGTTTATTTTTGTGTATGGTGTAAGAAAGTGGCCCAGGTTCATTTTTCTGCATGTTGCTGTCCAGTTTTCCCAGCACCACTTGCTGAAGAGACTGTCTTTATTTCATTGGATATTCTTTCCTGCTTTGTCAAAGATGAGTTGGCCATACGTTTGTGGGTCCATTTCTGGGTTCTCTATTCTGTTCCATTGATCTGTTTGTTTTTGTGCTAGTACCATACTGTCTTGATGATTACAGCTTTATAATATAGCTTGAAGTCCGGGATTGTGATGTCTCCAACTTTGGTTTGCTTTTTCAAGATTACTTTAGCTATTCAGGGTCTTTTCTGGTTCCATACAAATTTTAGTATTGTTTGTCCTAGCTCTGTGAAGAATACTAGTGTTATTTTGATAGGGATTGCATTCAATATGTAGATTGCTATGTCATCTGCGAAGAGTGCAAGTTTGACCTCCTTCTGGCTGATTTGGATACCTTTTATTTCTTTATGTTGTCTGATTGCTGAGGCTAAGGCTTCCAATACTGTGTTGAATAACAGTGGCGAGAGTGGGCATCCCTGTCTTGTTCCTGACCTTAGGGGGAAAGCTCTCAGTTTTTCCCCATTGAGGATGGTATTAGCAGTGGGTCTTCCATGTTTGGCTTTTATGATCTCGAGGTGTGATCCTTCTATCCCTACTTTCTTGAGGATTTGTATCAAGAAAGGATGCTGTATTTTGTCAAATGCTTTTTCTGCATCTATTGAGACGATCATGTGGTTCTTGTCCTTTCTTTCATTGATGTGATGTATCACATTGATTGTTTTGCAGATATTTAACCTCCCTGCATCTCAGGTATAAATTCCACTTGGTCATGGTGAATAACTTTCTTAATGTATTGTTGGATCCGGTTGGCTAGTATCTTGTTGAGGAGTTTTGCATCTGTGTTCATCAGGAAAATTGGTCTATAGTTCTCTTTTTTAGTGGGGTCTTTGTCTGGTTTTGGAATCAAGATAATGCTTCATAGAAAGAGTTTGGAAGTTTTTCTTCCATTTCTATTTTTTGGAACAGCTTCAAGAGAATAGGCATTAACTCTTCTTTAAATGGTTGGTAAAATTCCTGTGGAAAGACATCTGTCCCTGAACTCTTGTTTTTTGAGAGATTTTTGATTACTAATTCGATTTCCTTACTGGTTATAGGTCTGTTCAAATTTTCTATTTCTTCCTGTTTTAATTTTGGTAGTGTATATGTTTCTAGGAATTTGTCCATTTCTTCCATATTGCCCATTTTATTGGTGTATAATTGCTTGTAATATTCTCTTGTTATTGTTGTATTTCTGCTGTGTTGGTTGTGATCTCTCCTCTTTAAATCTTACTTTTGTTTTTTAGGGTTCTTTCCTTTTCTTTTTGATCAAATTGGCTAGGGGTTTATCAATTTTGTTCATTCTCTCAAAGAACCAGCTTCTGATTTCTTGATTTCTTCTACTGTTTTTTGTTTTGTTTTGTTTTGGTTTGGTTTGGTTTTGATACATTGATTTCTGCTTTAATCTTTATTATTTCCTGTCTTCTGCTGGTTTTGGGTTTGTTTGCTGTTCTTTTTCCAGCTCTTTAAGGTATAAGGTTAGGTTGTGTATCTGAGACCTTTCTTCCTTCTTTAGGAAGGCCCAGCTTGCTATATACTTCCCTCTTATGACCACCTTTACTGCGTCCCAGAGGTTTTGGGCTATGGTCTTACCATTTTCATTGGCTTCCATGTGCTTTTTAATTTCATTTTTAACTTCTTGGTTAGACCACTCATTCTTTAGTAGGATGGTCTTTAGTCTTGTGGTTGATTTCGAATTTCATAGCATTGTGGTCTGGAAATGTGCATGGTATGATCTTGATCTTTTTGTACTCGCTGAGGGCTGCTTTGTGTCCCAGTATGTGATCTATTCTGGAGAATGTTCTAAAGGCACTGGAGAAGAATGTGTATTCTGCTGCTTTAGTTGAAATGTTCTGAATATATCTGTTAAGTCCATCCTGTCCAGTGTGTCATTCAAAGCCACTGTTTCTGTTTAGGTGATCTGTTCATTGCTGTAAGTGGGGTGTCGAAGTCCCCTACTATGATGGTATTATTAATGAGAAGTCCCCTACTATGATGGTATTATTAATGAGTTTCTTTATGTTTGTGATTAATTAATTAATTTGGGACTGCCACATTTGGAGCATAAATGTTTACAATTGTTAGGTCTTCTTGGTGGATAGACCCCTTAATTATGATATAATGCCCTTCTTTATCTCTTGTTACAGTCTTTACTTGAAAGTCTAGATTGTCTGATACAAGTATGGCTACTCCAGCTTCCTTTTGGTGACCATTAGCGTGATAGATGGTTCTCCATCCCTTTACTTTCAATCTGAAGGTGTCTTTAGGTCTAAAGTGGGTCTCAACAGCATATAGATGGATCTTGTTTTCTTATCCAGTCTGTTTCCATACGTTTTTTGATTGGATCATTTAGTTCATTGATGTTTAGGGAGAGTACTTAAAGATATGAATTTATTGCCATTATGTTTCCTGTCGAGTTCGGAGTTTCTGGTGGTATTCTCTGGTCCTTTCTAGTCTTTGTAGGTTTTGGTCTTTTGTGTGTGTGTGTGTGTGTGTGTGTGTGTGTGTGTGTGTGTGTGTGTGTGTTTTCCCCTCAGAGAGTCCCCCTTAAAATTTTTTGCAGGGCTAGTGGTTTAGTGGTCACGAACTCCTTTAATTTTTGTTTGGGAAACTTTAAATCTCTCCTTCTATTTTGAATGACAGCCTTGCTGGGTAAAGAATTCTTGGCTGCATATTTTTCTGATTCAGCACATTGAATATATCCTGCCACTCCTTTCTGGCCTGCCAGGCCTTCTGTGGATAGGCCTGCTCTGAACCTGATCTGTCTTCCCTTGTAGGTTAAGGACTGTTTTTCCCTTGCTGCTTTCATGATTCTTTCCTTGACTGAGTATTTTGTGAATTTGCCAATGATATGCCTTGTTGATGTTTGGCTTTTATTGAATCTAATGGGAGTCCCTGTGCTTCCTGGATTTTGATGTCCGTGTCTTTCCCCAGGTTAGGAAAGTTTTCCTCTATGATTTTTCCTCATAACCCTTTTACCCCTTTTTCTCTCTCTTCATATCCTGGGGCCCTTTTGATTCTGATGTTGTTCCTTTTTAACGTCACTGATTTCTCTAATTCTTAAACCATGCTGTTTTGCCTTAGTCTCCCTCTTTTTTTCTGCTTTATTGTTCTCCATGAGTTTGTCCTATCACTGATTCGCTGTTCTGCCCTATCCATCCTTGCCACTGCAGCATCCATGGAGATTGCAGCTCAGTTATAGCATGTTTTATTTCATCTTGATTAGCTTTTACTTCTTTTATCTCCACAGAAAGGGATTCTAATCTGTTTTCAACCCCAGCTAGTATTCTTATTATTGTGATTCCAAATTCTGGTTCAGACATCTTGCTTGTATTTGTCTTAAGTCCCTGGCTGTCATTTCTTCCTGTTCTTTCTTTTGGGGTCAATTCCTTCATTTCATATTTTTGAAGGAAGAAAAGGGATTAATAAGGTAAAAAAAAATTAAAATTAAAAAATTAAAAACAACAAAAAAATCAAATAAATGATGCTAGATCCTAGGTGCATTTTAGTTTGGTGGTTGAAAGGAGCTTGATAGATTGGAGAAAAAAGGGAAAGATATGAGAAGAAAAAAAAAATGAGAAAAAGAAACAAAAGAGAAAAAGGAAAATGTTTGAAAATTTGAAAAAATGTATACAATAAAATAGAATAAAATGAAATGATGAAAGTAAAATAGAAGTAAAAAAATTACAAAAGTGTGAAGATATAGTAGAAAATTATTAAAAATCTTTTTAATAAAAATGGGAAATAAAAATAATTTTTTTCTCTTTCTATATTTAAGAATAAGAAAAGAAAAAGAAAAAAAATTGAATAGATGGACTAGCGAACAGACTGAAATACGATTGAAATTACATCAGTTTCCCCCAGACGTCTGTGAAGCATTTTATAGTCTGTAAACTAAGCAGGCAGAGAGACATGTGGTGTTCCTGTAGAGCGAGGTTGCCCCAGATGGGTGGGGCTTAGTGTAACAGCTCCCTTCTGCACTAGGTGGCCCTGCTTAGCTTACTGAGGTGGATTGTTGTGGTGCGTGTAGGTGTGGATGTGCATGCATGGGAGGGATGAAAATGGTGTCACCCAGCTACCCAGTCTCTAGTTTGGGAACTCTGTTCTCCCCAACCAGCAATCGCACACCCCTCCTTTGTCTCTGGCTTCCATTCACTTCCCGCTTTTACATTGTCTGTGACCAAGCCATCAGGTTGCAAGATGGCACCTCCCTCCTGAATTTTATCTCAGATGTGGCTGGGATTTTTTTCCTAGTCACTCACTTCTGAGGGACTGAGGCTTTGACCCACTCAGACCCTCTGGGGAGAGTCTCACTGAGCAATGGTCAGGTGCCGGCCGAACCCAGGAACATTCGTAGGACTGTGCTACTGACGATGCTCAGAGACTGTGGCTGGGTGCCAGCCTGCCCCAGAAAAATTTCCGCTCTCATGTAGCAGCATCGTTTCAGGGATTATGGTAAATCACAACATACATCTGACACCAGGCTTCCTGCTTAATGTCCTTTTTCCAGTACCAGCGAATGTGGTTGTTCTCCAGGGTCTGCTGGGACCTTTGCCTGTGGGGTGGCTGCACAGCCTCTACCAAATATCCTCCCAGCAAGGGAACTGCCTCTCCCCCTGTAGCCTGAGGACCCCTTGGTCCTCGCTCTCTGCTCCTGGGGATTTGCCATTCCCACCAGAGCTCTGCCCAGTATCAAGCTGCAGAGTTTCAGACTCTGTGATCCCCCTGTTTATAGAGTCTTTTTTTAAAAAAATTTTTTGATTATTTTTGAGAGAGAGTGACAGAGTATGAGTAGGGAAGGAACAGAGACAGAGGCAGACACAGAATTCAAAGCAGGCTCCAGGCTCTGAGCTGTCAGCACAGATCCCCACGCGGGGCTCGAACCCACGAACCGTGAGATCATGACCTGGGCTCAAGTTGGACGCCCAACCAACTGAGCCACCCAGGCGCCCCTGTTTATGGAGTCTTAATGGAATTTAAACCCTCTGCTTTCTCCTTTCTCCCTTTTAGGTTCAGTCCCTTGTATACTCTTTCTTTTCTCTCCAGCTTTCAGGCAGGGGGGAAGCTTTCCTGTACTCTCCCCCCATCTCCATCCTCTCTCCGCAAGCAAAAACAGCTCCCTCTCTCTGCTGCTTCTCTTTCCCCCAGTTCACTTCTCCACACTGAGTACCTGCTGAGTTCTCTGGTTCAGGTTGTGCCGATTGTTGTGTTAATCCTCAAATCAGTTATTTAGGTGTGCAGGATGGTTTAGTGTTGATCCGGCTGTATTTCATGGATGAGAGACGCAAAAAAAAACCTTCCATTCTGTTCCACCACCTTGGCTCCCACTCAACAAGTACACTTCTTAGTCCTCATCACCTATTTAACCCATCCCCTCACCTACTTCCCTTCTGGTAACCGCCAGTTTGTTCTCTATAGTTAAGAGTCTGTTTCTTGGTTTGCCTCTCTCTCTCTTTTATTTTACCCTTTGCTCATTTGTTTTGTTTTTTAAATCCACATATAAGTAAAATCATATGTATTTGTCTTTCTCTGACTGATTTGTTTCCCTCTGCATTATACTCTCTAGCTCCATCCATGTCATTGCAAATGGCAAGATTTCATTCTCTTTTATGGATTAGTAGTATTCCACTGTATGCATATATCACATCTTCTTATCCATTCATCAATTGATGGACTCTTGGGCTGTTTCCATAATGTGGTATTATAGATAATGCTGCTACAAACATTGAGGTGCAGCATGGAGGTTTCTCAAAAGGTTAAAAATAGAACTACCCCATGATCCATCCATTGTACTACTAGGTGTTTACCCGAAGAATGCAGAAATCCTCCATGTCTTTTAATGGCTTGATAACTCGTTTCTTTCTAGCACTGAATAGTATTCCATTGCCTGGATGAACCACAGTTTACTTATCCATTCACCTACTGAAGAACATCTTGGTTGATTCCAAGTTTGGGCAACTATGAATAAAGCTGCTATAAATATCTGTGTGCAGGTTTTTGTATGGGCGTAAGTTTTCAACTTCTTTGGGGAAATACCAAGGAATGCAATTGCTGTGTTTTATGGTAAGAGTATGTTTAGTTTAGCAAGAAACTGCAAACTGTCTTCTAAGGTGGCTGTACCATTTTGTATTCCTATATACACATATGTGTGTGTGTGTATATATATGTATATACATATATGTAGGTATGTATATGTGTGTGTACACACATACATGTAATATGTATATATATTCATATAATATATATGACATAATATACATTTATAGACATTTATATGTGTTATACAGAATATATATATATATATATATACATACACACACACACACACACACACACACACACACACACACACACACATAAAGGTATGTATATCTTTTTTTGGTAGAAATTGGCTCATGTGATTGTCAGAGGCTGGCAAATCCAAAACTTGTAGGGCAGGCCAACAGGCTGGAATCTCAGAAGCTAATATTGTACTCTTGGGTATGAAGTCTGTAGGGCAGTCTTGGCATGCTGGAAACTTAGGCAGGATACACCTGTTACAGTGTTGAGGCACACTTCTCTGGAAAACCTCAGTTTCTGCTCTGAAGGCCTTCAACTGATTGAGTGAGTCTCACCCATATTATTGAGGGTAATCTCCTTTACTTAAAGTCAGCAGATTATAGATGTTAATCGTGTATACAAAACAACTTCACAGCAATATCTCAACCACTGTTTGACCAGTCAACTGGTCACCAGACCCTAGCCAAGTTGACACATAAAACTTAACCATCACGCCTGTGTGTGTGTGTGTGTGTGTGTGTGTGTGTGTGTGTTTAATTGTAACAGAGATAACCATTAACTTGGTGGACCACATGTGCAAGATTTCTCTAGAAGTCTCTTGGAGTCTCAGCCTAAAACCAGTTCGACACTCCTTCTAACAAATTTGTAAGGACCTAATCCTTTTTCTGCTTAAAAGAATTAGAGTGGTTTCTGTTATTTGCAACGGAACCTCACTGCTATTCTAGCAAAGTCTTGATGAGAGTATGAGAAAGAAACTCTGCAGGCTAAGTATATTCATGAGGATAGATGCAAAAGTAGCATCTAAAATGTTAGCACTTGAGGGGCACCTGGGTGGCTCAGTCAGTAAAGCATCCGACTTCAGTTCAGGTCATGATCTCACGGTCCTTGAGTTTGAGCCCCACTTTGGGCTTTGTACTGACAGCTCAGAGCCTGGAGCCTACTTTGGATTCTGTGTCTCCCTCTCTCTGTCTCTTCCCCGCTTATGCTCTCTTTTTCTCTCTCAAAAATAAATAAACATTAAGAAAAAAATTAAAATGTTAGCAATTTAATTCAGGAATCCACCAAAAAGCTAATGTATGATCAAGCTGGGTTTACATCAGAAAAGCAAAGTTCAGCATTAGAGAAATAGTGAGTTTATTTTACTAAATTAACAGATGTAGTATTAAAGATATAAAATCATTTGATAAAATGCTATTAAGGGATCTAGAGATAGACATGAATTTCTTTAACCTGATAAAGTATATCTGAAATACCAAACATCAGACATGAAACAACAGTAAATTCAATGCTAAGCACAAAACCTTTCCTTTAAAAAGAGTAGCAGGACAAGGATACCCACTATGACCGTGTAGGTGCAATGTTGTAGTAAACATTTCAGAAATAGTACTCATAAGGAAGAAGAAATAATAATTGTAAAGATTGTGAAGGCAGGAACAAAATTTTGTTATTTGTGGTTGAAATTATCATAGAAAACTCCATAAAATATAGAGACAAATATCAGAACTAGTAAGAGTTCAACAGGTTGCTGGATGAAGTTCAGTATATAAAAGTCTATTTCTTTAGTAGCACCAGCAACAGACCTTAACATTTAAAAAATACACAACATAATGTGTAGGGGTAAGGAAAAAAAATAAAGACCATTAAGGAGAAATTTACAACAATTTTATTGAAAAAGCCTAAAGATTGTGATAAATGAAGCTGTATACCATATTTTAGCATAAGAAGGTTCAATATTATAAAGGTATTAGTTCTCACCAAGTTGATCTACATTTTTTTTAATTTAAAAAAAAATTTTTTTTAACATTTATTTTTGAGACAGAGAGACAGAGCATGAACGAGGGAGGGTCAGAGAGAGAGAGAGACACAGAATCTGAAACAGGCTCCGGGCTCTGAGCTGTCAGCACAGAGCCTGACGCGGGGCTCGAACTCACAGACCGCGAGATCATGACCTGAGCTGAAGTCGGCTGCTTAACCGACTGAGCCACCCAGGCGCCCCTGGTCTACATTTTTAAAAGAAATTCCAGTCAAAATCCCAACAAGACTTTCTATGGAACTTTTGAAGTATATTTTAAAATTTATACGAACAGAGGTAAAAATAGCCCAGATGCTCAGATGTTCCTGAAGAAGGAGGTGGTGGGTGGTGTGGGGGGTGAAGTGGGGTGAGGAAGGAGGCCAGACAACTTGCAAACATTAAAAACTGTGGTAATTATATCAGCGGATATTAGTATATATTGATAAATAGATATAGAATCAATGAAGCAACAGCTCAGAAACAGACATATATTGAAATCTGATACATGGCAGAAAGCACAGTGGATGTGGAAAAATAGAAAATTGATTCCTACATCACAGGATATACAAAATCAATTCTAAATGTAATAAATATGTACATATGATAGACAAAACTTCCAAATATTTTCTAAGGAAATACAGAACAGGCTTATACCTTCAGCTGAAAAATATTTGTTGAACAAAACATAAAAGGAAGAAACTGATTTAGGAATTAGTTGCTTATTAAATATTTGGTAGAACTTGCATATAAAACTGTCTGTCCTTGGAGTTTCCTTTATGAAAAAAGTTCAGATGGACCCATGCCTTTATTGGTTATGGGTATATTCAAGTTTTTTATTTTTTTTTCTTGAGTAAGTTTTGACGATTTAACTGTCTCAGGGAATTTGTTGATTTTTCCTATATTTTCGAATTTATTGACAAAAAAAACTATAATCTTAAAGAAATCTTGTTAGTCTCTGCTGAATTTGTAATTATGACTTAATTTTATTCCTCATAATGTACCTTTTCTATTTTTTCTTGATCAATATTGCTAAAATTGGTCAAATTTACTACTCAGTTAAAAGAATTCTTTTGTTCAGTTAATCCTCTCTATTAATATCTTCATTTCCTATTTTATTCCTGTTTCATCTTATCTTTACTATTTTTCCTTTTTTCTTTGTTTTTAGTATTTTTAAAAAATACTAAAAATTTTTTTTTAATTCCTTAGGTTGGACTCTTTATTTATATTCACCCTTTTTCTCTAATAAAAGCATTCATGGCTGTGTTACTTCGATTTTTTTTTTTTTAAATTCCTGGGGCGCCTGGGTGGCGCAGTCGGTTAAGCGTCCGACTTCAGCCAGGTCACGATCTTGCGGTCCGTGGGTTCGAGCCCCGCGTCAGGCTCTGGGCTGATGGCTCAGAGCCTGGAGCCTGTTTCCAATTCTGTGTCTCCCTCTCTCTCTGCCCCTCCCCTGTTCATGCTCTGTCTCTCTCTGTCCCAAAAATAAATAAACGTTGAAAAAAAAAATTTAAAAATTCTGTATGTTGGACTCTTTATTTATATTCACCCTTTCTTTTTCTCTAATAAAAGCATTTATGGCTGTGTTACTTCGATTACCTTTTTTTCATTTTGTTCTTGGTTTTGTTTGTTTATTGTACTTCAGGTATAGTTAACATACAGTCTTGTATCAATTTTAGGTGTTCAGTGCAGTAATTCAATAATTCTATACATTACGCAGTGCTCATCACGATAAGTGTGCTCTTAATCCCCTTCACCTATTTCACCCATTCCCCCACCCATCTCCTCTCTGGCAACCACCAGTTCATTCTCTATAGTTAGGATTTTGTCCTTTGGTTTGTCTCTTTTTTTCTTTGTTTGCTTGTTTTGTTTCTTAAAGTCCATATATGAGTGAAATCTTACAGCATTTGTCTTTCTCTGACTGACTTATTTCGCTTAGCATTATATTCTCTAGCTCCATCCATCCATGTCATCGCAAATGGCAAGATTTCGTTTTTTTTTTAGGGCTAAGTAATGTTCCATTGTATGTGTGTGTGTGTGCGTGTGTGCATGTGTGTGTGTACTTATGTGTATATATATACATGTACGTATATATATATGTATATACATGTATATATATATGTATATATATATAGGTACACACACACGTGCACACAAATATATATTGTTTGTTACAATAAAAGTGGTTAAACCCAGGGTCATTTTTTATATTAGTCATGGTATTGAACTTATGATAAAATGAAAGTTTTTACAAAACCACAATTTGGAACAGAAATATATATATACATATACATACACACGTACACACACACTCACATACCACATCTTCTTTATCCATTCATCTATCAGTGGACACTTGGGCTGCTTCCATAATTGGGCTATTGTAAATAATACTGATATAAACATAGGGGTGCATATATATTTTCAAATTAGTGTTTCTGTATTCTTTGGGCAAATACCCATTAGTGGAATTACTGGATCATAAAGTAATTCTATTTTTAATTTTTGGAGGAACCTCCGTACTGTTTTCCACAGTGGCTGTACCAATTTGCATTCCCGCCAAAAGTGCATGAGAATTCCTTTACAGCCACATCTTTGCCAACACTTGTTTCCTGTGTTGTTGGTTTTAGCCACTCCGACAGGTGTGAGGTGATGTCACATTGTGGTTTTGATTTGCATTTCCCTGATGATGAGTGATATTGAGAATCTTTTCATGTGTTTGTTAGCCATCTGTATGTCTTTGGAGAAATGTGTGTTCATATCTTCTGCCCATTTTAAATTTGTTCACTTGTTTTTTTGTGTGCTGAATTGTATAAGCTTTTTATATATTTTTGATACTAAGCCTTTACTGAATATGTCGTTTGCAAGTATCTTCTCCCATTTAGTAGGTTGACTTTTTGTTTTGTTGACGGTTTCCTTTGCTCTGCAAAAGCTTTTTTTTACTTTTAATTTTTTTTACTTTTTTTTTATTTTGGTGTAGTCCCAGTAGTTTATTTTTGTTTTTATTTCCCTTGCCTTAAGAGACCTATCTAGAAAAAATGTTGCTATGGCTGATGTCAGAGGAATTATTGCCTGTGTCTCTCTTCTAGGATTTTTAAGGTTTTAGTTCTCACATTTAGGTCCTTAATCCATTTTTTTTTTGTTTATTTTGTGTATGGTGTAAGCCAGGGTCCAGTTTCATCTTTTGCATGTAGCTGTCCCGTTTTCCCAACAGCGTGTATTGAAGACACTGTCTTTTTCCCATTGCATATCCTCGCCTCCTTTGTTGAAGATTAATTGGCCATATAATTGTGGGTTTATTTCTGGGCTCTCTATTCTGTTCTCTTGTTCTATGTGTCTGTTTTTGTGCCAGCACCCTACTGTTTTGATTACTGCAGCTTTGTAGTATATCTTGAAATCTGGGGTTGCAATACTGATGGTGTTAGTCTTTTTCAAGATTCCTTGGCTATTCGAGGTCTTTTGTGGTTCCATACAAATTTTAGGATTATTTGTTTTAACTTCAATTACCTTTTTAAATGCATTCCTCAAATTTTGCGATGTAGTGTTTCTGTTATTTTTCCAAATGTTTTGTGTGATTTCTCCATTGAGCCATGAATTATTTAGTAGTGTATTTTTAACTTTCTAGGGGTGCCAGGGTGGCTTAGTTGGTTAAGCATCCAACTTTGCCTCAGGTCATGATCTCGCTGTTTGTGAGTTTGAGCCCCACATCGGGCTCTGTGATGACAGCTCAAAACCTGGAGCCTGCTTTGGATTCTGTGTCTCCATTTCTCTCTGCCCCTTCTTCACTCATGCGCGCGCGCTCTCTCTCTCTCTCTTTCAAAAATGAATAAATATTAAAAACATTTTTCTAAAGTAGCATATTTTTAACTTTCTAAATATATGGGCCTGAAAAAATCCTCCTCCCACTGATTTGTAATTTAGTATTATTGAGATCAGAGAATGCAGATTACTATAGGATTCTCTGAAATTTATTGAGACTCCTTATGAGGGTCAGTTTTTATAGACAGTCCATGTATACTTGAATAGAATGTTTATTCTCTAATTATATTCTATGTACATTAATGTTAATGTATGGAATATTAATTGTGTTCTTCAAATATTCTATTTTATGATTCTTTGTTTACTTGGTCTTTAAATTACTGAGAGAAGTGTGTTAAAACCTTTCACTATGATGATGGTTGCTTTATCAATTTTTCCTTTTCATTCTATAGCTTTTTGTTGTATATATCTGAAGGTATTTTATTGTGGTATATAGAATTTTAGTATTTTTACATGTTTCTACATTTTTTTAAATATGTAGAAGCCCTCTCCACTAGTGCAATAATCTTTTCCTCTTAAAGATGATCTTTTGTCTGATATTATTGTAACTATACCAGAACTCTTTGGGTTGTGTTAACCAGTTCGTGCTTAATACATAATTTTTCTACATTTTTAATTTTTCTGTGGTTTGTGTTTAGATGTTCCTTTTGCAGATTTCATTTTAGATGTGACTATTTAAAAAATATATAGTTCAACATTCTTTGTCTTTTAGTTGGGCAGTTGAGTCCATTTACATACATGTGGATCCATCTCTTCTAACTTCTTTTGTGAGTTTTGTTGGTCAGACTTCTTTCGTGCAGTAAGAAGTTTGAGCTTTCCCCCTTATGTAATTGGAAATTGTCAAGTGTTTATTGAGCGCAGTTTAATACACATACACAGACACACACCCCGTAGGAAGCAGGTTACTTTTACCTTCATTTTACACCCGAGCCAGATGAGTTAATTATGTGGCTTTAGGTTACAAAACTATTAGGAGATTAAATTTGAACCACAATCTGAAATTGGACCCCAAATCCACTATCCTTTCATGCTTCCATCTTGTCTCCAGGATAGAGAGGTTCTGTCATCTACAGTGGAGCTACAGATGGCAGAAAAGATCAAAGGACAATGAGGACTCTCAGGAGAAGCTGATAAGGTATGTTGAGCTCAGAACTTTTATTGTCCCTAATTTTTAAAAGGAGGTTGAATAGAATTTGGAAAGTGAATGACATTTTGCTTTGTTCTTGTTTCTTTGATGAGATTTACTCATCAGAAAGTGATGATGTTTGCTACAATAAAAGTGGTATTTAAACCCAGTGTCATTTTTTTTAATTAGTCATGGTATTTCACTTACAAAATGAAAGTTTTATAAGATTATAATTTGTAACAGAAGTACATGGTGATTTTGTCCATTTTCTTGATAAGTGGAGAGAATGAAGATTATTGTTGAACAAGTCTGACAATGAGAAGACCTAACCCCAAGTCCATTTCAATGATTCAAAAAGAGATCAAAAGGAATTTCTCTCTTTTAAATTATTGTTTTACTGTTGAATAATTTACTTGGAAAAAATTTCTTGAGAAGTTTCTTAGGGTCACTGAAGCTAGTTTTGATAATAAATTTAGGATTTGAGAGGAAGCAATGGCCTGGGAAAATAAAACTTTGATCAGTAATTGTCTAAAATCATAGAGATTGGGGGCGCCTGGGTGGCTCAGTCGGTTAAGCGGCCGACTTCAGCTCAGGTCATGATCTCGCGGTCCGTGAGTTCGAGCTCCGCATCGGGCTCTGTGCTGACCCCTCGGAGCCTGGAGCCTGTTTCGGATTCTTTGTCTCCCTCTCTCTGACCCTCCCCCGTTCGTGCTTTGTCTCTCTCTGTCTCAAAAATAAATAAAACGTTAAAAAAAATTTAAAATCATAGAGATTGTATGATTAGGGTGTTAGGAAGAAATTGGAGCTATTTTGGGGGAATTAAAGAATCTATAAAATGCAAACAGCCTGATTTTCTTTATGGATTCTATGAAATTTCAAGGTAATTGTTTTTTCTATATTAGGTCATAGCACAGCTTTCTAGACCCAGTTCCAGGTCCCCTTGTCCAAATTGTAACCCCCCTCCCCCCACAGTGGTGTGGAGTTGTGATAAGAGCTCTAAGTAGCTTGAAAATACTGTGGGAATCACATTGAAGCTGGCTTCAGGATCCTAGTTTTGCAGGACTAGGTCACTAATAAGCTGCAAAATCCATTTTCAAACGAAATATACTTATTCTAAAAGAAAAGGCCTTTCAAATGAGCAAAATGCAATTCTAGGTCTTAAATTGGGGCATTAACAAAGGCTGAACTTCACTTTGATTTACTTAAAAAACAAGTCACCAAAACAGGGTGCTGGCTGGTTTTACCCCTTTTCCTCTGTGGTAGGATCACTTCTACTTTGTTTTAGTATGGGACATGCGGGTGGTCTATGAGATGTACCGATAGTTAAAAGATAATTCTTTAGGCTTTTCACTGGTTTCCTCACTTCTGTTCTTGTTCTATACAATTTATGCACAAATTGCTATTGAAATACTTTTTTACAGCCGGTTGAAATTTATGGATGAAGTACTACCTTTACAGCTTGGGTTAAAAGCCATTCCTTGTCTAATCCCAACCCGCCATTCTGATCTCACCTTCAATCCTTTATCACCACCTCTAGATGTGTGCACATGCCCGTGCACGCGCGCTCTCGCGCGCGCGCGCACACACACACACACACACACACACACACATACACACACACACACACACACAGTTTTAACCACAACGTGGTACTTGCCCTTTTCTTTGCACATGCTGTTCACACTGCCTGAAATACTCATGACCCTCCTGCTATTGTAATCCCAGATTAAATATCACTTCCTCTTTGAAGCTATACTGAACATAGTCGCTCCCTACTCCGAGCTCCCAAAGAATACTATAAACTCATCATTTTATGGAATTCGCCAATCATAGTCTAGTAATCCATAAGCTACAAGACATTGCCCACAAACAATAGCTGCATAGGGATTGGCTTTGCTCTTCCAGTTTGGTACCATTGCTCTTGTAACTTCTTACCTTGCTCCTCTTATATGCTCTGGGTTGAAAAAAGAATAGACTTGCTGGCAGTACCTCTTGGACTTAAGTAAATAACGGAAAATGTAGAAGAGGCTGGTACTAAGAAATGACAGCAAGGAAGCAGGGGGATTTCTGTCACCCCAGGGTGGTCTATCCAGACCGACTATGCTCAAGTGGCCATCCCTATCTGGAGGATGCATGCAAAATAGGCATAAGCCAATCAAAGATTACCAGTAGAAGGAACACATTCTGCTTAAATCTAAGAAAAACTAGGATTAGATTAAGGATGTGGAAAAAATAATAACCCTCCCCAAGTGTTGAAATTTCTGTAAAACTCAACATTAGTCATATATTCTGTTTTAATATAATGATTAGAAATATAAATACATGTTTATGCTGAGGTATTAACAAACACTAGTTCAGCTTTTACTTATAATCTGGGAAAGTGTAATAAGCTGCTAACCACAGTGTTAGAAAGATGGGCTTATTCAAAGCTATAGACTAGGTTGGTTATACTAGTTACGAGTTGCCATTTATTCAGTGCCTGTTAAATCTCAAGCCCCGTGAGGGAGGCGTCACGACTATATTTTACTTTGACATATTTTATTTGACTTAATCCACACAAGATACTTGTAGGCTAGGTACAATCATCCCAACTTTATAGAGTAGACAACCGATGTCCCAAGAGGTCGAATAATTTGCTCAATGTCACCCACTTTGTGAGTGGAGTCCGAATTTGAATTCCAGTCTTTCTGCCTCCAAAGCACATGCTCTTTCTGTCATACAAGGCTGCCTCACAAGTAAGTTTCGAAGAAAGAAACATCTACGAAGAAAGACGGAGCTTCTCAAAAACTGTACCTGCAAACTCACATCTGTACTCAATAGCAAACAATTCCATTAGTTAAGAGAAATGTATTTCGGAAAGCAGTTTGGCATATGAAAAACGTGCCTACCATACACAATGACTACAAAAATACTTGAAATAAATGATCAGATGTAGTTATCTCTTGAGGCTTTTCCATCACTGTCCAGCCCAACCTCGTGAGATCAAGCTGAAGACACCATGTAAAAGTTGTGACCCATGGCCCTGTTGGTCCGTGGCCCTGGCCCCCACTCATTCTTCTCTCTGCTTCTCTAGACTTCCTGTTTTCCGACCCTGCATCTGGTCACAGCATTCCATGCTGTCTTCCTCACTTTATTCTCTGTCTTACACAGGGTTCTATCTCTTCTGGGCACAGCCGCGGTGATTCCCTTGGCAAAGCTCTGGTTCTGGTTTGGTAGTGCAGACCCAGATGGATACTTTGTCAGATGCCCCTATGGTGGTGTTTATCCAGGAGTGGTTTGAAGATCACTTCTATACAGATTACATTGCAGGAGGCTTGGAGAATATCCGAGTTGACTGAATCAGGACCTCTGGGGAGTAGGTCCTACAATCTGCACTTTAATAGGCTTTCTCGTTGATTCTCTCTCTTTTTTTAATGCTTTATATTGAGACAGAGGGCACACCATGTGGGGTAGGGGCAGAGAGAGAGAGACAGAGAGACAGAGAAAGAAAATCCCAAGCAGGCTCCTCACTGTTGCACTGTTGGTGCAGAGCCTGATGCAGGGCTCGAACTTATGGCCATGCATTCATGACCTGAGCCGAAATCAAGAGTCGGATGCTTAACCAACGGAGCCACCCAGGCGCCCCTCATTCATTCCTTTGTGACCAATATTTTACAAGTACTGCCCTCCATTTCATGTGATCCCTGGGCATCCCTACCCTTTCTGTCATCTTTTGCAGGGACTCCCACATGTGAGAGTTCACCGGTCTGACCTGAATATACTATTGTTTTGTTCCATTAGTGTGTTTAACTGAGGGTGATCTATATTGCTTGGGCCTTTTAGAAAATCACATACTGGGAGTGACTGTCTGCCCTTTGCAATCACAAATGTAATTTTCTCTCTACTTCACATATAACCTGACTTTCCCCAAAGCCTCATCTGTTTGTGGGTACAAATAAAGCCACTTAATGGTTATAACCCAAATTTCACTGACTCATGCCTGTACCTACATAATACAAAACCGCAGTTCCCTGCATAATTCTCCTCCGGTATTTCTGGGAGGTCTTGGAAGGTGCCTCGCAGGTGCTCTCAGTCCTGCTTCTCTGCACTGTGCTGCTGGTTGATGTGTGTTGCTTTTGGAGTCATTTAGACTGTGCCTCCCCATGGCTCCAAGGCTGGTGGCCTCCCTGAAGATGCTGATGTGCATGACCAGGACCAGGTGCGCGCGCTCTCTCTCTCTCTCCCTGTTCTCTTATAGCCACAAGCCACAAGCGCTCGCTCGCTCTCTCTCTCTCTCTCTCTCTCTCTCTCTCTCCCTGTTCTCTTATAGCCACAAGCCCTCAGGTTGCTGAGAGCCGTGCTGTGTTCCCAGGCCTCCTGATGGGGATGAACCCATTCTGTGCTGGACACAGAAGTGAGGAGGATACTGTTTGCTCTGATTCTGTGGTTTTTTTTTTCCCCAACACTATTACTTTTCTGGATCCCCAGGGTCCCTTATGGAACTATTTCATTTAATTTGTGCGTGCAGCTTCCCCTCGCCGCCCCCCCTCCAACATCCCAGATAAACACTAGCATGTATATCCATCCACTTGTCCTGGATGCCCACAAGAAAACCACATACCCCCAACAAAACCTCTGTGAAAAATCTACTCCTTACAGACACTTCCACCAGTTGATCACATGCGCTCCGCCATGTCTGGATCTCGGAAGCTCCTTTCAACTTAGGTTGGGACTCGTCCTCTCCTGACCCATGGCCACATGTGACACGTTCCTGAATCCAGTGAACCTGGCTTGAGAGCTACTAAAGGGCCTCCCTGGGGAAGATGTTTTAAAATTTCGAATGTAGGAGAGGCTGTCAGAGTGAGAGAGCCCAGACAGTACTGATCCTGAAAGTGTACTTATTTTTCCTTTAAAAGAGGACATCTGATCTCTAATTGAAGAAGATGAAAGCAAAAAGAGAAGCAGAGAATTGAACCACATGCAGGATTCAGCATTCTAAATGGTACACATTCTCCCCTACCTTCCTCCTCCTTTACCATAGAGTGCCAGCTGTCACCAGAAGCTGTTTCCAAACCAATTACCATTCCTTTATCAGAAAGGAGGATAAAATCTTCACAAAGGAACAGATGACTGGATGCCATTGGTTCTTCTGACTCTGGAACTGCTTTAGAAAGGAAGTTGCATCTTTGCAGAATTATTATTATCAATCAGCCTTTATTGCTTCAGCTTTCTTTATTGCATTCTAACACACAAAGTAATGAAAACATATAATAAAGAGAATAAAACACGTAATGCATCACTGTGCAGATATTGCAATCATAGCAAATCCAATGTAAATGCCCTACAGGGAATACTTGAGCCTTCCAATACATTGCTAACAGTTTGCATGATACTACATCACATTATTTATCTACTAAACCTGTCATGCTCTGCTAAATATTGTGCCAGCATCAACCCCAAATAGTACTACTCCTTCCCATCCTCCAAACGGAAGGCATATTTCTTTGCTGTCACTGGTTTTAATGTTTGCAAAGAGTAGCTCCAGCTCCTGAATAATTAATGCATAACGATTACTAAGCCACGGGTAGTTTACTATTCTAGCCCCTCTGGTCTTTGCAATGTTGCTTGCTTTAATATGCACTTCGAATTGGAACCAAGAGGTAGTAAAAGTCATTAAGACGGCATGAAGCTAAGTCAATAATGATTTATAGAGTTTGGATGCATTCCTGGGTTTTTCATTCTTGGCTCTCAAGCCCCATCTGCTGCTCATGTTCTGACTTGGTCTCCCTTTTGCAAATGCTTCTCTGATGACAGGGTTTCCGCTCTGTTTATACTTACTTAAAAGAGTCAGCTCTCAAGAGTTCAGGTCAAGTACACACTTCCTTTGTGGTAGTTTCAACTTTGGAAGAATACTAGCGGTGACTAAATACATTTGGAATACTTCTGCCAGATAGATGCATGTCAAGAAACGTCATGATCTCAAATGGTATGGGCGCCTAGTAAATGATGATAATACTTGCAAGGGTGATTCACTCTAAAGAAGGGTGTTAAAAGCTAAGTAGGAGGACTTTAAAAAGGAGGACGAACTTTTTCATGGTGTGATGGCAGAGTACTAATGTGAAGATTAAGTCTTCTATGTGCTGCTTGTGGTTTCTACTCAAAAGATGTTGCTCTATATCAACTGAGACTTTAATAATTCCTGTGTGGAGTAAGCTGTTTCCTCCCACAGGGCAAAGATTGGTCACTTTAGTGGACTTGCCTTTGAGCAGGAAGGATCCAGTGCTTCAGGAGTATCTAATGAGAAGATGTGACTATGGCAGGGTAAATGCCTCTTGGGTAGACATTGGAAAGAGAACTTGTTGCTTCTAGAAGGCCAGTGACTCAAAGCTTGTTCTCCTTCATGCTCGGTCTGTGGCTAAACATATATACTATAGAAATTTGGACAAAATATTTGTGAGATAGTGGTGAAGAAAAGAATGTTGTAAACACTGCCATATTAACCAAATGGAGGGCCGCTTACAGCTTGTTTGCTCAGTGTTTTCCTTTTATAGCATATTAATGCCATTTCTTTTTCTTTTAGAGTTCCTCAAATCTCCCCGCAAATGAAAAATGTTTAGAAATAAATATATACATGCTTTGAGTCTGGTTCTGTAGATTACAAAAAATCTCTGAATTCTCTTATGATAGGATATATTGTTAATTCTTTGAGGTGGTTTGGAAAATGTCTTTGACTTTTAAATGGACCCTGGTGATCTACATGTTAGCTTAAGTCTGAAAGGTCAAGCTTGCTATTTCCTCCTCACCCAGCCGACCAAGCCTTCTGTACTATAATTGGTGCTTTGCCCTTTTGAGTTCTTAAATTGTTGCTTGGTCTAGCACTAGGTTAAATGGATGGGACCCTTATTATTGGTAGAGCAAAGAGAAGTGAGGCTAAGTGTATAAATTGCTCCATGAATGCAACTGGTTTGCCAACAAACCACTTGTCAGAGAAGAATGAGGTAGAAGAGAGAGATCTGCAGGATGACCTAAAAGACCCCACAGTAGGGTGTATGAATAAATAACAGATTGAATAACAAAATCTCTGAGTACTTTGGAGAAATAGAAGACACTACAAATTAGCATCGCTTTCCGTAACAGATTCCCAGCAGAAGAACGCCATTGAGTCAGGTTTCTCCACCCCTGATAATGTGCAATAGGACCATTGAATGCATTCGTGGTCTAATTGGTTGGTTGCTGATTGCCTTAGTGAAAGGGGTGGGAGTGACAGGACTCAGGGAATCCCAGGGGAGACTGCAAAATGCTTTGATTTGGTCCTAGGGACTCTCCTTACCCCATCGCCCTATCCTTCCAGATGTCAGGGCCCCATCTTCCTTTCCATGTGTTTGTGGTTACTTGTGTGAGTGACCCAAGCCATCAAAATTGGGGGGCGGTGACTGTCCCTATCAGATGGGTTGAATGGAAGTGTACAAAGGTCAAATGAACATCAGTCTCGCTTATCATTTGGTGGGTAACACCCAGACTGTTGGGGTCTGAACCCTGGCTGTGCTGCCATGAAGCTCTTGGACGGCAGATCTGAGTAGCTTCTCAGTGGTCCTCTATTCCTGTCCATGAGATCTCTCCTCCTGCCATCTCACCAGCCATGAAATTATTTTCTGCACTGAATGACATGGGGGTACCAAAGGTCCTATTGTTCCAAATTTGTACCATCTTTTACCTGCACTTCAGTTTGTCAAACATAAGTAATATATTTGACTCCATTGTTCTCTCTCCTCTGCTTTCCTATTCCTAAGGTCGTGAGTAATTCATAATGTATCACTGGAGTTGGGGGAAACACCTTGTGGAACATATGAAGGAATTCCAAAGAGGGAGAAGGTTGGGAGGAGGAGGTTGAATCTGATTAAAAGTTACAAAAATATTATCCTGCCATATTTATGCTTAGATATGCAAATCATTTAAAGTGTATGGGATCTCAAGTGAGTAATTTAACCTCTGTGTGCCTCCATTTTTCCATTTTTCACAGATATAACAATTGCATGTAATTCCTAATGTTGAGAATATTGGAAGATATAATGCATATAAAGTACTTTATGTAAGTACTGGGCATGTCACATAAAGATATGTCCAATGTGAAGGAGTAAGCCATCTTTACCACTCTGGAAAGTTGAAAAGCTAATATAGCTTCCTAAAGCTCCTCGCCATAGCCAGGGATTGGGTCGTGTTCTCAGCATCCCTGGCCATGTGAAATAGGGAAATGGATTTGGGATTTAACATCAGAGGACCTGAGAATAAACTGAGGGTTGATGGGGGGTGGGAGGGAGGGGAAAGTGGGTGATGGCTATTGAGGAGGGCACCTGTTGGGACGAACACTGGGTGTTGTATGGAAACCAATTTGACAATAAATTTCATATAAAAAAAAATAAAATCACAGGACCTGGATTTGAATGCTGGGTGAACCTCTTACTATTTGACTTTAGGCCTGTTCCTCAATGCAGTAGTTTCCTGTGCAAAACAAATCGCCACACACCCTGTGACTTAAGATAACAGAACTTTAGTCTTCTATAGTTCTGGAAGCTAGAAGTCCAAAATCAGTTCCACTGGCCCCAGATCAGGGTGTCCGCTGGGCTGTACTCCTCTGAAGGCTCCGGGGGACAGTCCATTCCTTGTCTCTTCTAGCTTCCGGGGGCTGCTAGTACTTCTCAGTTTGTGGCTGCGTCACACCAATCTCTGCCTCCGTGGTCATGTTGCTTCCTCATGTGTGTTTGTGAAATCTCCCTCTGCTTCCATTTTATAAGGACCCTTTGATTGCGTTTAGGGCTCACTTGATAATCCAGGATAATCTCTCCATCTCAGAATCTTTAGTGTAATCCCATCTGCGAAGATCCTTTCTCCTTATAAGGTAGCTTTTATAGGTGCCAGCAATTAGGGCATGATATTCTTGAAAGGTCATTATTCTGTCTGTTACCCCTGACTTCTCTTAGTCTTAGGTTTTTTGTTTTTTGTTTTTTTCACCTCTAAAATGGGAATAATAGTACTAAACTCACAGGTCATTGTGAGGATTAATCCAGTAACCCATGAAAATGCCTTATTGATGCTAAAGCCTTAGACAATAGTTGCTGAGAGATCTTCAAATATCCATTTGAACTTTCCCAGCTGCAGTATGCATCCTGCATTCCTATGGCAAGATACAGCATGCAGCCTGTGTTTTCTGAAATGGTGTTAGGATTGTACGAAGTGGAAAACCATAGGAAGTTGCCAGTTTTTGCTCAGTTCAAACATTATAGGCCTGCTCTTTGCTGGACGCTCTTCTGAAGATGAGAATGACAGGGATGAAAAGCCACGATCTTGAAGAATTCTGTTCCTGATCTATTCCATTTGGGGTGCACAGACACACAAATTTGGGGGCACAATGGTGGGTGGCCTGGCAGCATGGTGCTGGAGTGCTGGGGTATGGGCGGGCATGGAGGCGGGGGGCTGCTCATCTTCATGGGGGTGTAGCACTGGAAGAAGTTCCCCTGGTCTGCAGGTCCGACCTGCCTCAGTGGCTTTGTAGTTGCAAGTAGAACAGATTGTCCCTATACCCTTTGGCTCCTGAATTTGGGGATGAAATAAACAACAATATTGTAGAATGAGATAAAAACACAGACTTTGCTGTTTGTTCTCCAAAACTCGAAAGTCATGAAGATCTGTATTGGGGGGATGCTATCGACTTAGCACAAAGAGCCCAGGAAGGCTCTTAGTCCTTTTCTCCCGCTTCCCAATTTAAACATGCCTGAATCTTTAATAATCAAACCAAATAAATTATGAAATACCCAGTGACAGCTGGTTGGTTTGATGGAGCTGGCCCTGGAAATAGATTTGTAATTCTGTCGTGTTGATGGGAGAGAAGATGTTGATCAGCATGTTCCTAATTCATTACCATACTAGCGAGGCCTGCTGCCTCGAGATTTCCTATCAGTTTCCTTGTTGAGCCTGCAGTGGAGGTGGATGTGGGAATGTGTCATTCATACCTATTGGGAGTAAATGTTGTTTTCTCTTCTAAATGTATTGTTTTAGCACTCTAAGTAATTATTATATGAGAGGTAACAATTGTACTTCCAGTTTCAGAGGACTGATAATTTATGGGGATCCTTTTTGGAGAGACAGGGCATATTTATCAAAAGATAACAATTCCCGGTGGCATATTCCAAAGTAACAAATGAATGGCTCAGACAAGGAGTTTTAAAGACATTTGGAAGAGCGTGGTGTTTGGGCAAGACTCCACTGAAGAGGTGGGCCCAGAGCTGAGCTTTCGAGTGTTGGCAGTTATGAAGGAGGCATTTAGGAAAGGAGTCTGGAGACATAGGAAGGGTGGCACCAGAAAGAGACATAGGCAGGAATGTGCTGATGTGCTCTGGGGAACATAATTTATATCCTTGTTGATGAAGTAGTATGATTAGAGCCATATAAATATAAAATAAATTTGAATAGAGAATTCAGTCCACATTCATTTGTTGATTTATTCATTCATTCGTTGATTTATTCATTCATCGGTATATTAAGAGTACACCATGTGCTGGCCTTGACCCTGAGGTAAAGAAACTTGTATTTTATCATGTTGGCAAAGAGAAACTAAGAAGACTTTTTTTTTTTTTTTTGAGCGTTGGAGGAAAGGAAAATCATGTAAGATCATGAAGTAAACTACAAATCATGATTTGAGAAAGTTCATTTGGCTGCCTTGCGTAGAGTGAATTGGACTGGAGAGATCTTGAGAATGGAGAGATGAGCTAGGGAACCATTGCAGCCAAGGGACTTGGATAAGAGAGGTAGCAGAAGGAATGGATGCAGGAGATACTATTGGAGGAAAAGTGGCTGTTCTTCTGTTTCCATAACACTTTGTAGGATGTGTTGTTTGCTTACCTGTCCGGTTCCCCACCAGACTGTGAGCACTTCAAAGACAAAGACCACACCCAATGTCTTGTGTCTCCACAGCCCCAGGCTCTGGGCCCCGCACCCTGTAAGTCCTCACCAGGGGTCTGTTGACTTTCTAGTTATCAAAAATGGATTGGATGTGAGAGGTGAGGAGAAAGAAGAGTCAGAGAAGGCTCAAGATCTCAAACCCGGGAACAGGGGAGGGTTGGTTACTCATTATCAACATGATAAGAGATGGTCACCGCAAAATTGCTACTTAGACATGTTCTGCTGCTCTCACTGGTCAGGCATTTGTGACACTGAAGTGACAGTGAGACACTAGGACTGGCTTCAGTTTCTAGGTTACATTTTTATTTTTATCTTATTTTATTTTATCTTAGTTTATCTTATTTTTTAAGTTTAATTATTTTTGAGACAGAGAGAGAATGAGTGGGAGAGGGCCAAGAAGAGGGAGACACAGAATCCAAAGCAGACTCCAGCTCTGAACTGTCAGCACAGAGCCCGATGAGGGGCTGGAACTCCTGAAACCATGAGATCATGACCTGAGCTAAAGTTGGACACTTAACCAACTTAGCCACCCAAGTGCCCCTCTAGGTTGCATTTTAGAAGAGAAACAAAGGGGCAAGGTTCTAAGAGTTATTTTGAAATCTTAGGTAGGAGGGGGACAGGGAGGAAGTACAGTTTGTAAAAGCACATTCTTTCTGATTTTCTGCTCGGGGACAATATAAGATATAGAAAGGGTCTTAAATATTTGCTTATAAATGGAGGAATGAATTTCTAGTGATTCATATGCTTTGATAAGTCCAGTCAGACTCTTTTCCTAACACCCTTAAAATCATACCTCACAGATCTGGACCATCCTCTTGGAAAGTGGCTTGGCAGACAGGCATAGGAGCAATCTTTTACCCCAGTTTTAAGTTTTTACACACACAAAAAATGAATAGCTTGGTGCCCATTGTGAATAATTCAGTCAAGTAATTCAAACAACAAAGACATATATGGAACAGAAAGTTAAAGTCTCCTTCACAGCCCTCCATCTAATCTTTTCATTAGAACTAGCTATTGATAAAAGTCTGGTTTGGTTTTTTTCTCACATGTTTTAATCGTCCACACAGGCCTGGAGAGATTTTATAATACATAAGTGAGGTCAGACTATACATATTTGTTTTAGGATATCTTTTTTCTTTTAACATCTATGATCTCTGATATCCATGCATGTAAATCAGCCTTGTGCCTTTAACAGTTGTATAGTATCCCATTGTGAAAATGACAGTTGACATTATTTAGGCATTTGTTGTAAGTCAGCATCTGTGCTAAGCATTTAATATGATAATCCCATTTATCATTATGCCAGTCCTAAAGGGTAGATATTTTTATTATCTTCATTTTGGAGATGAGGAAAATAAGAGATTGGGTAGGTTTCCCAAGACCACAGAGTTAGCGAGTATCAGAGATAAAACTTTATTTCAGGTAATCTGATTTCAGCATTTTTATTCTATCCTGCCCTTTTATGGATCTACCATAATTTATTTAAATAATCATTAATGGGCACTTACTATGTTTCCATTTTTTTCAATTCATTCATTTATTCATTGAACAAATATTTTTTGAGGGCCCATGACCTACCACACATTAGTTTAGGCACTAGGGATTCAATAGTGAACAAACTAAACAAAAATTCCTGCCCTTGTGGAGTCTACTGGAGAAGATAGACAAGCTAAGTAGGTAAATATATATAATATAATGAAGAAAGAAAACAATATAGCAGTGAGGAGAGATATGAACTGTTGTGGGTAGAGAGTTGGAATTTTAGAGAGTGTTCAGTTAAGGCCTTTTTGAGAAGATAATATTTGAGCAAAGACCTAAAGGAAGCAGGAGCTCCAGTCTTGTCTCTGTCTGGGGGAAGAACATTCAAGGCAGAGGGAACAGGAACAGGAACAGGATGAACAAAGGCTCTGAGAAACAGCAAGGAAGCCAGTGTGGCTGGAGTGGAGTGAACAAGGGGAATAGCGGTAGAAGACAATGTTAAGGAGGAAAAGGTGGCAGATTACCTAGTTCTTCTAGGTCTTCTGGTACAGAGTTTGGCTTTAACACTGGGTGAGTTGGAAAGGTATTGAAATTTTGAGCAGAGAAGGGACAGAATTTCACATTTTAACATCCTCAAACTATTGAGTATAGACTGAGGGGGATAAAGGCAGACACAGGGGTTCTTGCCGTTATCTAGGCAAGAGAAAATGGTGGCTTGGATGATGCTGGCAGGGATGAAGTGGTTGAATTCTGGGAGCATTTTGAAAGTAGAGCCAATGGGATCAGATGTAGCATGTGAGCATAAAAGAATCAAGGATGACTCCATCGTTCTGTTCTTGAGCAATGGATGTATTAAACGTGAAAAATCTGTTAAAGGTCCACAAGGAGATAGTAAGTAGAGAGTTGCATATGGGGTTCTGGAATTCATAGGAGAAGTCCAGACTGGGTTATAAATTTAGAGGTTGTCAACATTTACAGATGATGTTTAAGGATAGGTGCCCAAGTCAAATCACTTAGGGAGTAAGAGAAGATAGAGATGTGGGGCAAGAATGAAATCCTGGGTCATGCCAACCTTATAAAAAGGCTGAAATCAACATTCTTATACGTATTCTTTGCATCTACATGACGTTATTTCTTCCAAGATTTTTCTGTTGATGGATCAAAGGACATTTTTTTCTTTTTTAAATTTGGTGGTTGCGCATAAACTGGCCTCTGTATCAATCTGTATTCTCAGTTGGAAGCGACAGAAGACCAGACAGCCTTCAGCAAATAGTTTTCTAATACATTTCCTTCCACTAAGGAAGTGTTGGGGTCAGTACTGACTAGAGGCTGGCATAGTGGGCTTCAAAAATGAATGAAAACCAAAGAAATTCTATGGGCTGGGCAGCAAGAGAGATTTCATCAAGATGGTGCCAGAGCCTCTGTCGACCCTGCAGACAGATGTGCCGAAGGTGGCTTTGACCGTCGCACCATTGGCACTGCTGCTGCCATCACTGAATGAAATTGAACCTGGCCACGGTAAATCGGAAGTCAGCAACTCCGGTCCCTTGGTCAAATCCAGCTGTCTGCGTGTTTTCATAAGTAAGGTTTTACTGTAATAAGCACCGTCTACTTATTTACATATTGCTTATGGCTGCTTTCATCTTACAGTGGCAGAGTTGAGTCATAGCAATTGAAAATCTGTGGAACACTAAGCCAAAATTACTTACTATCTGGCCCTTGGCAGAAGGTTGCTGACCTGTGCGGTAAATGAAGTTCATCAGTCTGTATTAGTTTGCTGTGGCTGCCGTAACAAGGTATCACAGACTGTGTGGCTTAGCAAATTTATTTTCTCACAGTTCTGGGGGTTAGAAGTCCAAGATCTAGGTGTCAACAAGAGTGTGTTTTTCTGAGGCTTCTCTCTTTGACTTGTAGATGGCTGCCGTCTCACTATGTACTCACATGATCATTCCTCTACGTATGTCTGCGTCCTAATTTTCTTTTCTTAGAAGGACACTATTTTTTTTTTCAACGTTTATTTTTTTGGGACAGAGAGAGACAGAGCATGAACGGGGGAGGGGCAGAGAGAGAGGGAGACACAGAATCCGAAGCAGGCTCCAGGCTCTGAGCCATCAGCCCAGAGCCTGACGCGGGGCTCGAACTCACGGACCGCGAGATCGTGACCTGGCTGAAGTCGGACGCTTAACCGACTGTGCCACCCAGGCGCCCCAGAAGGACACTATTTATATTCGATTATGAACCACTTCCAATGACCTCTTTTTAACTTAACTACCTCTTTAAGGACCCTACCTCCCAATGTAGTTACATTCTGAGGTACTATTGTGGCAAGCGCTTTGTTTCAAAACTTTTTGGCTACTTCTTGATTCCCCACTCAAATGAATATTCGGGCGTTCATATTAAATTCTGTTTGTAATACTGTCTGAGGTTTTTATTAGGATTGCATTGAATATACAGAATAATTTGGGAGGAATAGGTGCCGTCATCATATTGAATTGTCTCTGTGAGGAGCACTGTATGTCTCTTAATCAAGAATTCTTTTATATCTTTTAGTAAGGTTTTATCTTTTTTAATATAGGTTTATATACTTTTTGTATATGTTCATTTCTGAGTATTTTACAGTACCTGTGGCTATTATGTGTGTGATATTTCCATTTCATTTTCTAATTAGTTGTTGCTTCTATACGGGAAAACTATTGATTTTTGTAGGTTTATCTTTCATTTGGATACTCTACTGACTTTCTGACTTCTAATTAAGCTGTCGGTTTTCTAGTTGAAAATAATATTAACTGCAAATAAGACAGTTTAGTCTCTTCATTACACACACATACTCACGTACTTATATATTACATGTACGTAAATATGAAGATGAGAGGTACAAAAGGAAAGAAAGAACTTATTTCTTTTTATCTTTTTGCATTGACTTGGCTGTGTAATACTAATTTTTTCCATTGTGGAAAAATACATGTTGTCTCCAAATAGTCTTGTATCTTTCTTCCCTTTCATACTTCAGAGAAATAAAGACAGGGAGGAACAAATATAAAAACATGAAATGCCTACCTTTGAGCATGTTGCTATTTGCAGTTCTGGAAAGCAATAAAAATTGACACAGAAAACCAGGCAACGAATGCCCCATCTAGATGTGTGATAGGTTAGTGTTTATTATGGTCTAGATCAGGACTGTCTAGTAGGCATTTAAGATACATTCACATAAAATAGTCCATCCTTTGCTAGAACACACAAAATGAGTGGATACACTTCAAATGAATTGTTGCTGATTGAAGGAGGAAGCGCAATGGGAATGAGGAATGAGCATTCAGGGGGAATAAATAAATAAGAAAAATTTTGAAAGACTGCAAAAAAGAAAGAATAGGAGTAGTCTCCCAACAGCTGTGCCAACTCCTGCAGATGTTTAGTTAACATAATCCTTCACAAGCTTGGGATGTGCAAATGCAAAGCTAAGTTTCCCGAATACCTGTCAAAACTGAATTGTTCCTTAGTTGATTGAAGTCATCAGAGAATTATTGCTTTGTGTTTTCGGTAACTTATTCGGGGCGGGGGGCGGGTAGCTGAATTATAAATATCAGAGAGCAATAGAATAAGGAGTCAAGGGATGTCTTCACTCCCAAGATAATGCGGCTGATACCTCTTTGCCCATATGTTCTCTCCACCAGCCATTTCTTTCTGACATCCGTGAGCCACGATGGCTCTCTGTTTTGAGAAAGATGATATACTATTGGCAAAATCTTTCCTAGAGTATCTTCTAGGTCGGGTTTACAATTTAAATGGAAGTGGAGGAAAGAGCTCTGTGTTGCGTGTTCGCCATGAGGAAGCCAAGAGGTTTTTTGTTGTTGTATTCCTTTCAACAACCTGCACTGTTTTTAATCATTCCTCATAGTGTTCTAGGCAGGTGTAACTGTCAGATAGCAAAAGATGAACTCAACAGGGTACAATCATAAAATAACTTTATGTTTCCTCCCATGGCCCTTTCAAACCAATTCAGGGTGCTTATTTAAGTCCCAGAGATTTTCTGGGAATTCTTAGATTATAACAAGTCCCCAGTCGCTTCAAGTCACAAGAATAGTCTCAGTTCAGCAATTTAAGGATGCAGCCCAGTTTAATAAGAAAAATCTGAACTTCAATTGAAGTTTGATATTCTCCTGTCCCCCAGCTTTATACTGCTTCTTTGAGCTGGGAATCTAAGACTAGGAGAGGTGAACAATATCAATTTCTATCCATTCCAGTTATATGTGCCTTATCTTCATGCACACCCTTCACTCTACCCCACTTAGCTGACTGCCTCCACCACGGTTGAAGTTGGGGGCAGGAGAAAGAAGTGAAGGAAAGAAAAGTTCTTCCTTCATTGAAAAAGATGTTATCTGGTATGGCAGATAATTTCTCTGCAATTTCTCCTTTTACAGATCATAGGGAAATAAATTCTTCCAAAGATTTTTTTTTATGAAGTGAACATAACATTGTCTCCAAATACTGAAAAAGTTTACCAAAAAATAAAGTTACAAATTTTCCTTTCAATAGTAAGACAATTATCCTAAATAAAAAAAAAAATGAAGCAGCATTCAATAGCTTTAGAAGATACTACAGCATGACCACGTGAAATGTATTTGAGTGATATGCAGCTGGTTTGGCATAAGAACATGCATCATAATGTATCAAAGTACATAGATGTACGTTGGTGAAATACTATAATAATATAGATAACCAAACAGGCAGTTGATAAAATTTGGCTTGCTTGCTTGCTTGCTTGCTTGCTTTCTATCTATCTATCTATCTATCTATCTATCTATCTATCTGTATTCAAATTAGTTAACATACAGTGTCGTCTTGGCTTCAGGAGTAGAACCCAGTGATTCATCTCTTACATATGACACCCAGTGTTCCTCCCCAAAAGTGCCCTCCTTAACGCCTATCACCATTTAACCCATCCCCACCCACCCACCTCCCCTCTGGCAATCCTCTGTTTGTTCTCTGTATTTAAGAGTCTCTTATGGTTTGCTTCCCTCTCTGTTTTTATCGTATTTTTTCTTCCCTTCCCCTATGTTCATCTGTTGTGTTTCTCGAATTACACATATGAGTAAAGTTATATGGTATCTTGATTTAAAAATTCAATTAAGAATATGTAGATCCCTCTTTAGGGATTGTAAAAAATGATTGTAAAAAATACCCATCTCCATCAACAAAATAGCTTCATACCTAGTGGAAAAACTCTAGAAACATTTCCACTGAAGTCATAAATAAGAAAAGAATGTCCATTAACACCGCTCTTATTTAACATTGTTTAGACTGAGGTACTAGATGTTGTAAACAGGCAAGAGAAATGCACATTTGAAGTGAAGAAGTAAAGTCTTTGCATATGATGTGAGTTATAAACCTCTGAAACCAAAAATCAAATGAAAAACTAAACAATAAAGTTAAATTGAGGGAGATAACCACTACAAAATATAAATAAACAACTTCTGTATGATCAACCACCAATTAGATAATAATGGAAGACCCCATCTCAAATCACAGTACCACACGGTGCAGAGCCAGACCCCAAAGCCAAGGAGCACATGCTCAGTGTTTCATCACATCTGTGAATTGCAACAAACACGTGGCATGCCTTAAAGTGTAAAATAAATAAATAAAACAAAATTGCAATAAAAAGATGCATTTCCTAGAATGAATGCAAGAAGAAATGTACAATGTCTATGCAAAGAAAACTTCTTAAGACCCTGAAGAGCCATGAAAATGATCACTTTAACAAATGAAAAGGTATACAATATCCTTGGAGAGGAAAATGCTATCTCATAAACATAATTTGTCAAGTGAAATGATGCATGTAGTGCAATTCCAATGAAATTCTGTTAGGGAATCATTGATGGACAAGCTTATGTTTCTCTACATGAATGTTATTCTTTAATATTTAATTTTAATGTTTAATCTCTCATGTTAGACATTTCTTTGGTATTTTACATGGTTAATGATTGTTTAAATTCAGTCGTGTGCTTAGGAATTTTTTTGCCAATATTTCTTTGGTATAATAAAATTTTCATCTAGGATCATGTTCTTTCTTCCTAAGTATAATCTTCAGAATTTCCTTTATTGAGAGTTTGTTGGTAGAAAATTCCCTCCCTGTCTCTTTCTCTCTCTCCCTTTCTCTTTCTTTCAATTTTGGGGTCCTGGAAATGATCTATTTTGGTTCTTTTAATGTTTGCTTAGCTAGGTACAGTATTTGGCTACTGGATTTTTTTCTTGGTTCTTTGATGGTATTACCTGATTGTCTTCTGATTTCCATTTTGCTGTCGAGAATTCACTGGTCAGACTAATTGTTGCTCTTATATAGATGATTTGTATTTTCTGTGATTACTTTTTCAAATGTTCCCTTTGTCTTTAACAATCTGTACTTTTACTCTGATAAGTCTAGCTATAGATATCTTTTTTCCTGTCTTGTGTAGGACTAGTTATCTTTCCTGAATTTAAGGATCCATATCTTTCATTAGTTCTAGAAAGTTCCCATCCATCATTTCTTCAACTATTGCCTCTTTCAAAGTCTTTTTGCTTCTTTTCAAATGTCAATTATATCTTTTGTAGACATTTTTTCAATCTTCCATGTCGCTAATGTTTTTTCTCTTCCCTATTTCTCTCTTTTTCTCAATGTGCTACACTCTAAAAAAATTTTCAATTCTATATCAAGGACCTTATTTACCTCTAATAAGCTGTGTCTGCTCTACTCTTTGGGCTGCTATTGGCTTTTTAAATTTCAGTGATTATAATTCTGGGTGGAGATATATTTGGCTATTTTTCAAATCTTTCTTTTCAATAACATGTAATTATTAGCTCATGTTTTTATTTAGTTTAAATCTCCTTAAATATTTTAAACACATGTATTATATATTCTTTATACATTCTTCATTATTCTATTATATGAAACAGGCAGAGGTCTAACAGAACTATTATTTATGCTTACCCTTATTTGTGGTGGCTTATTTCCTCATATTTAGTAGATCTTAGTCTGTGAAAATCCAAAGAGGTCCAGTTTGAGGGAACTTCGGCATTGCCTACCTGTGACCATTTAAAATTGTCTCCATGCTTCTTTCTTCCTTCTCCCCATTCAGTTATCCTCCAATTTGCTAATTCTTTCTCAGAATGTGTAATCTTCAGTTAAACCTATGCTGAGTTAATTTCAGCTGTTACATTTTTTGGATTCTAGAATTCTCATTTTTAAATATATTTCAGTTCTTTGCTGAAATTCTCAATCTTATTTTTATTTTCTTGAACACATTAGGTACAATTATTTTAAAGTATCTGTCTGGTAACTATTTTATTATTCCCTATAGATCTGTTTATATTACATATTATTTCCCTTTAACTTTGTTCACATTATCTTTGTGTGTGACTGATAATTTTTGATGGAGTCCTAATCTTACTTACGAAAAAATATAGAAATAATGTGAGGCCCAGAATAATTTTATCTTCCTCCAGAGAGGATCCACATTAGTTTCTGATAAGAGACCAAGGGCTCTAGCCATCCACACTACCTTGATTCAATTTCAGGGATTGAGGTGGCTCAACATTGGGCATCAGTCCCTGTAAGGTCCAGTGTATTCATAAGTCACCTTTACTCTTAGGGTACATTCCTTTTGTGACCATACAAGTCCTTCGTCTTTGTTAATCCCTGGACTCTAATGATTGTCTCTTTACTCCATGAGGCTGTTGGAAACTGGTTATCTTCTCAGCTACATCTTTCAATAGTAACAGATACCCCCAGAAGGAAAGCAACTTCAGAGGTGTGTCTCACTTAGTGGGTTTTTCTGTTTTCCACAGATCTGGTCCTCTAATTCCTCATGGCTTTGTTTGTTCTCTGAATACTTCAAGTATATATTTGTTATATGTTTCCAACTTTTCTAGTTGTCCTCAGTGGAAGGGTTGATTCTAATGACATACTCTACCATACTCAGAAGGAGACGGTTTTTATTTTTCTTCTGGTAAAAAAAATCTTTTCCGGATTTTGCACCAGTTCTCCATCAATATTAGTGGCCATCTGATATTGCTAGTCTATTTTGTCTGCTTATGTCTGGCTACTGTTTCCCTTAGGTGCATAGTTTTCGATGTATAATATATATTATTATTCCCTCAGCAGTTGAGTCATATTGTGAGCTTCTTTGTAGAGCTTACAACCAGTAAAAAGGTAGTGGAAGGCCCAGCAGTGCTACTCTCATCAGTTAATGAATCAACAGTAAACAAACTGGAGAAAATCTTTAACCCTCTGCTGAAGCTTGGAGAGAAAGCTGGTTACCGCCAGATCCCTGATCACAGTCATAAAGATGGAGAACTATTTTTGAAAGATTCCCGTCTAGTTCCAGTGGGATTAGAAAGATAGAACTCCCTGGGCAAATAGGTAGTGACTTTCCCCAAAAGGATTCACAGGCCTCCAGCAGCTAAGCTACCTCAGAGAACCATGAAATCTCAGACTTAGATCCTGGTGTGAAAGAGAAGTAAGTCCTTGACTCCATGGTTATCTCGTTAGCTCTTGGCAGGCCCCTAAAGAGGTGGAGTTTATCACCACCTTTTTGCCCTGACTCCCTGGGAGAATCCTCGGCCTCAGTGGACAAGTCTTCTGAAGTCCTTTCTTCTCAGAGTCCTCCTCTCCTTGTGAGTCTACTTTTATGAAGAACACTGGTCTGTGTTCTTTGAGAAGAATATGGCTGTGGTGGTGGTGGTGGTGAGGAGGAGGAGGACGACAATAGCTGGAACCATTTATTGAGCACTTTTTTAAAGTTTATTTTTGAGAGAGAGAGAGCGAGAGGAGAGTGAGTGAGCGCATGCGTGCAGGGAAGGAGCAGAGAGAGGACCCCAAGAAGGCTCCACACTGCCAGCACAGAGCCTGATGCAGGGCTAGATCTCATGATCTGTGAGATGATGACCTGAGCCGAAATCAAGAGTCAGACCCTTAACTGAATGAGCCACCCAGACGTCCTATTGAGCACTTCTTAAATGATAGCCACATCACCATATGCTTTGGGTGTGCTGATTTCTTTAACCTCCTTTAAGAAAATCATATGCAAATGTTTCGTTTCCCTTTACAACTGCAAATTGAAGCTTAGAAAGATGAGCCACTTGCCTATGGCTCATGTAGTTACTAAGAAACAATGCTAGTATTTTAACATGCAAAAGACTCCTCTTTTTAGAACTCTGGTACATTTTCTAAATGAAAATTACCTACATGTGCTGTGATAAATAATTCTTGGGGGGGGACATTTTTTTAAAATATAATTTATTATTAAATAATTCTTAACATATACTTATTTTTGTAATAGTCTTGTAAGGACATTTGTAAAATGTATTACAAATAAACACATTTAGTATTATATATTATATTTAGCCACTTCAAGAGTCAAAGTCTAAAATGCAAGATAATGTTAAAAATTTGGCATCTGTTATTGCAAAGCTTTTGATTTCTTCTCTCCTACTACCTAGCTGTAGAAACATGGGAAAATTGCATTATATTTCTATTGGTCTGTTTCTCAACTGTATAATGAAAGGGCTATCTTAACTTATCTCTGACTCCTTGAGATCAAAGACTTTTTACCTTCTTAAAAATATCAAATGATTTTTAGAAACAATTTAAGAAAGTTATTTTGTAAACTCTTTAGTCAAATAGAACTTCCCCCTTTATTTTTCTTTTTTTTTTTTTTTTTTTTTTTTTTTTTTTTTATTTTTTTAATTTTAAATCAGATGGTCATATTTTGCAGGTATATGTTTTGCTTTAAACAATTTATAAATTTTCTTTTTTTTTTAAATTTTTTTTAACGTTTATTTATTTTTGAGACAGAGACAGAGAATGAACGCGGGAGGGTCAGAGAGGGAGACACAGATCTGAAATAGGCTCCAGGCTCTGAGCTGTCAGCACAGAGCCCGAGGCGGGGCTCCAACTCACGGACCATGAGATCATGACCTGAGCCGAAGTCAGACGCTCAACCGACTGAGCCACCCGGGCGCCCCTATAAATTTTCTTAAATAGATAAAGGTAGATTTTAGATGTTGGAAAAATGTGTGTGGCAGACACTATTAGCAGCTGTTTCTTCTATCCATTCTATCTCATTAATAGAAGCCAATTTATGTAATTTATAATTGAAATATAATTGACATAAAACACTGTAAGTTTAAGATGTATATAGTGTGTTGATCTGATACATTTGTATGTCACAATATGATTACTACCATAGTGATAGCTAATAGCTCCATCATATCATATAATTATCCTTTGTGTGTGTGTGTGTGTGTGTGTGTGTGTGTGTGTGTGTGGTGAGAATATTTAAGATCTAGTCTGCTAGTAACTTCCAAGCATATAATACAGCATTGTTAACTATAACCACAATGCTGTGCGTTAGATCCCCAGAATTTAATCATCTTCTAACTGCAAGTTTCTACAATTTGGCCACCATTTCCCCCATTCCTCTATCCACCAGCCCCTAGTAACCACCATTTTACTCTCTGCTAATAGAAACTAATTTAGTTCAGCATGGCAACATGCCCAGCTGTAAATTCTAGCTTCATCGTCACACATGGAAAGGATGAACATGTGGCACAGTACTACTGGCCAATGAAATATAAAGTATAACATTGTAATAACTTTATATGGTGACAGATGGTAACTAGACTTACCACTGGGGTCATTTTGAACCGCGTAAAAATACAGGATCACTTTGATGAGTACCTGAAACTAACAGAGTAGTATATGTCAATTATACTTCAATCAAAAAACTAATAAAAACTAAAGTTGCCCATCTCCAGTCAATGCATACATACGTACATACATAAAGTGACAGTTTCTGGAAAGTGTTTGCTTTCCTGATTTAGACACCTCCTCTTCTTCATTGCCCTTTCTTCTTTCCTCCTACCTCCACCGCCAACAAAAGGCTTCTAGAAGCAGCAGCCGTCTTGCAACCGACTGTAGACGAAAGCCACGTGCTAAGGATGAGGGGGGAGAAAGAATCTTGGTCCTTGATGGCCCTGGTGACAGTCTGAACGGTCTACCTCCAAAATTTTCTGTTACATGAATGAATAAAGCACCATATTTTAAATCACCAACAGTATGGTTTTGCTGCCAAATGAGTTCATAGCCGGTAGAGCAGGTATTGATTCTAGTCTACACTAAAATAGTAGAATGAGATATAAGGCACACATTCCCTTTTGTTCTCAATCAGATTTAATCTGTTGTGAGTGTCCACCTACTTGGTTGGTGGGAAATTCATCCTCAGTCATTTTTGTGATTCCTGTCCTGTCTTCTCAAGAACGCCAGACTTATGAGGTACTTACACACACACACACACACACACACACAAAACCAGGGAAAATGCCACATCTTCAGTCCACAGTGGCTGTATTCACGGAACATTTATTTACCTATTGTCCAGGAAACGTATGAAGAAAGAGAATACACAATGAAAGTGCCTGTAGCTATGAATGTGCTGTTTGGCCCTCAGCTCCAAGCAGACGGGGACATGTACCATGTCCAAGATTTGCCTATGAGATTTTTAGCTCCTGGTCTCCTGACCAAGATACAGAGTCCTGGGTTCAGGCGTCCTTCAGTCTACCATCAAGGCACTACCTGATCTCCCCTACTGGGGGAAATGTGTGAAACCCTATCCCTATATTTGATCTTAGGACTCTAAACCTTCTTAGGGTCCAAAAGCTTCTGCTCTGTCCAATTTGAACACTCCCCTCTGCAGAAGGGACCTAACTTAATTTTCACGATAATAGCAAACACTTTTGTGCTCTCCTGGTCATACAGATGAGGAAACTGAGGCGCCAAGGCTAAAGTCACCCAGCTAATAAGTAGCAGAGGCAGAATTTGGATGCAGAGAGCCTCATTTTCATCCCTGCCCCTAACGATGTATTGTGCTACTCTCTGCTTATCACACAAAGGCTTCTCACTTCTGATTACGCTTACCTCACTTCTCTTCTGGGTAAACATGTCCCAACTGTTAGAAACACAATGCTGATCTTCTTTTCCTGGGTGTGATGAGGGAAGAGGTATTAACTCTCAATACTTTTCTTAATAACTCACTCTGTAATATAGCCAATGAAAAACAATATGTTGCTTTAAAACTGCATTAGTTGAAGCTCCTTGTGTCTTAGTGTTTTCATAAGTTGGAGATAGTCATTCAACTACAACTTTGCTTCTATATTTTACCTCATTACAATTCAGTGATAGGGTAAAGAAGGATTGTCCAAGAAGGTGTTGGAAATCTTCAAGAAAAAAAATGATATTATAACTAGAAAATTGATACAACAGCAGGTACCATACTGGTAAAATGAATTTTTGCTTTGGTATCCCTAGATGCTCCCTATTCAATTCTTACTAAAATGTATTTCAGTCTAGAAGAAAATAGGGACCCTGACAACTGTTATTAATGCTCGTTGCCTTTTAATTGAAGCACACTCTTGGAAAATGTTGTATGTATCCGGGGAAATTTAATGCATTCAGCGTAAGAATAAATCTCTTTTTTGAGTGAGTTACATCCAGGGATTTTTTTTTTTTTCACTTTTCAGTCATTCCACAATCTCTCTGGTTTATCAACTCCTTTTTCTTTGCTAAGCGGTGATGGTAATGCATACATTTGCCTTTTCCAGTAAATCATCCTTTTATAATTTGGCTTTCTTTCAATCTCAGATTCCCATCAGAAGGGTTTTACCTCGAGGCATATTGCAACCAATTTCCCTCGTAATTAATGCCATATCTGCCTCAGAGTCCATTTCAACTCCCAAATGAAAATTGATGAGGCAGCCAACCACGATAATCAGATCACATACCACTGATTAAACTATCAGTCTAGTTTCCAGACTATCACCTTATAGTGCTGCATCATAGCCAGAGGGGGAGTTTTCTGGTCTTTTGCAATGTATATTGCTCATAGTAAGTGTCCATAAATTGCCATTAGCAGACGAAGAGAGGGATTTTATATGACCCCTATCAAATTCTACCAGAAAGACTAATGATCAAAGAGGTTTGTGTTACAGGGACTGAGACGCCACAGCATATGAAAAAAAAAAAGCTGTCTAGACTTGATAAAACGAGCCACAGACTGTGACAAAAATCTCCTGGAAAAGAAAAACTACTTACGTAGGTGTTTTCTCTCATCCAGGTGGAATGTGGATGGTTGAGCTGCGTTATTGCCCAGGGAACATGGTGACGAAATCTTCCATCCACCAGCCTTCAACTCCAGACCTCAGGGTGGGAGTGGGATTAGAGGTTGGTGTTTGAGATGACTCTTCACCAAATGGTCAGAGCAAGATTAACTCATTCTCTCGTTCATTCGATTCATATATTCACTCGCTCACTCAGTGTTTTTCAGGCGTCAGGAGAAGCACGGGGTCATGTAATGAAAAAGATACTGGGTCTGTTCTGGTGGAGCTGATACACTACGGGTGGGTGAAGGGGGACAAGTAAGTAGCCAGACCGTTCAATGCAGAAGGGTTAAATGCTAAAGGGGAAGTAAGCATGAAGTACTAGTCAAGTATACAGCTATGTGTGTGTGAGAAGTTCCTGGAAGGGAGCCCTAGAGCCCTCCGTAGATGGGGATAGTTAGGGATTGTTAGCCGGGTAAAGAATAGGGGCAGGGCAGGGCATTCAAGGTAGTGGAAACAATTAGAGTCAAGTGTGGGATGGACGGAGAGTATGACTTGTTTGGTAGCTTTGAAAAGCTAACCACAGCTGGAACAAAGGTATGAGAAGGGTTTTGTGGAGAAAAGAAGACTAGAGGAAGGCTGGCAGATGTTCTGCCCTGAAAAATTCCATTGACTATCACAGGGAGCAGGGTGGATATTGGAGCAGTTATGAAAACATATGTGTGTGTGAATATACATGCATAAATTTACCTATAAATGCATTACTTATTTAATCAGTAGAGTATGGTTTTTGTTTGGGTACCACTTTGAAATGTTTTTAAGCAAGCCATTTAAAAAAATTTTTTTTTTCAACGTTTATTTATTTTTGGGACAGAGAGAGACAGAGCATGAACGGGGGAGGGGCAGAGAGAGAGGGAGACACAGAATCGGAAACAGGCTCCAGGCTCTGAGCCATCAGCCCAGAGCCTGACGCGGGGCTCGAACTCACGGACCGCGAGATCGTGACCTGGCTGAAGTCGGACGCTTAACCGACTGCGCCACCCAGGCGCCCCTTAAGCAAGCCATTTAAAAAAAATTCAGGACCACTGTAGATAGGAACCCTACCCCTAAGAGACTCTTTGACACTCTCAAGCAGATACTTTATGTCCCAATTTGAATGACCTGACTCTGGTTTATCTCACTAATATCCATAGCTACTCCCCAAGTAATGGCCAGTGTCTTCTGAGATAAGAAATTCCAGAGCTTTTTCCTATTATACAACAACCTGCATCGGTGGGGACCTAAATCACATTGACTTACTGAATTAAAAAGGTTGACCTGTCCACTTTTCAAAGGCTCAGCTACCCTGTGCAATTTTCTGGCTGCCTGTGACCACTGAGTAGCACAGTGTATAGAAGGCTGTCATGGCAGTCAAGGGGAGGGAACCATGTGGCCTGCTTGGCAGGTATGTCCTACAGCATCAGAGGACACTCAAATAAGGACCCAGGTTCAAAAAAATAAGTTGACAACAAAAATACACAATGAACAAATGGCTTAGTCCTATTGGTTATGCTTGCACTTTTTTTAAAAAAAAAAGCTGATTTGTTCTTATAATTTATTTTAGGCAACAGACATCTTGTCTCAAAAATGATAAGCTAATTTGATAGCTGTTGTAATTCTGAAAACAAACTGATGATGATGTTGATGACGATGATGGTAGGAGTTATTCGTACAGTAACATGCCCAAGACAAATCCCAGGGGAGCAACAGAAACAAAATCAAATGGAGAGATTTGTCTTTGCCCAAGTTCCTCTGAACTGGAAATTTCTAAAGGTGTTTTGTGTGGCACACTGCACTGTTTGCAATTTTTAGCTTTTAAACTTCAGGCACATCAAAGTGTTGGGAGAGATTCAAAGAAAGATAATAAAATTCTTCTGAGGCTGCCTTACAGAACTGGGCTAACTGCCTGAGAGAACAGTGCTGTTGAATCAGCCCTTGCTGAGGAAGCTGCCACACTGGGCCGCTGAGACCCCTCCGTCTCATCCAAAGGACAAGGGCTTAGACCATTATTCATTGCCTGGCCAGCCTTGGGGTGGCTTGCACACCTTAGAAGAACAAGGGCAGCAGGCGTTCAGAGCATGGGGCCATGCTGTGTGGTTTCCTCAGAGAGGGTTAACCGTATGTTTGCCGTGGAGTTCTCCGCTTCCTTCCTTCCTATTTGGCCCTCAAACAGTAATAAGGGGGAAGTCTTAAGATCTAGTTCCTGATCCGAGAATAGATACATGAATGCCGTGGTTGCTTCAGAGCAATGTGCACCTGCCCAGACACACTGGATTCCAGACCACCTGCCATTAGTTTTACATTGTAATGAAGTTTCCTTAGTTCCGTTCTTGAGAGCAAGTCTCAGTACAGGATGGGGGTAAAGGCCCTGACACTAGGTTTGGCCCTTCACACAGATAAAGTGAAAGTGAAGGAGAGGCAGATGTGAAGGGAACCTACGTTCACCCAGTTTCCACTATGTGCCAGGCACTGAGCTAAAAGTCCTGTGCATATTCTTTAATTCAGTCCTCAATGGTGTCCCATGCCTTGCCCTTTAGTAACCTTTTGCTGTCTCATACCATGAAGGTGATATGCTTAAGGCCACCCAGAGAATAAATGGTGGGGCTTAGGTCACACCTGAATCTATCTGGCTCCTAAGCCCGTGCTGTTTGCATTATGCCACATTTCTTTCCAAGGACATAGACTATAGGGGTGAGGACTCTTATGGGAACAAACAAAAAAGACATATCTGTGCTCAATATCCAAAAAAGAAGTACTAAACCTTCTCCGATGGCCCCTGATTTACTTGCTTATTTTTAAACAGAGAATAATGACCAGAAAAATGAGCAAACAGAAACTTCTATGTTTTCTACTTCATGCCTATTTTTCTTAAATAATCTCAGTTACTAGGAAAGGATCTATTTAAAAACCTTATTCTAGCTAGTTTGTGACCCAGGACAGATTGTGAAGAAGTTTCTGGATTTCCATGTTTCTACATTTTGTTCATTAGATCATATAGATATTTTATGATTTTGTGATTGTCAACTCTTAATAAAAATGAACTTGTCATCTAAAGGAGCCCTTTAATGTACCCCAAAATAGATTTCAGGGACCAACTGTCAGTCTCAGTAAATCCCTGCCTTCTTTCATTTTTAACAGGGAACCAAAGGAACTTACAGTGAATTTGTTCAAACATGAGTAAGATCCATAGACTCAATATTCCCATCAGGAATCACAGATACTTCAGTTGCCCATGTTAGTTTCCTACATCTCTTCATACTGCACCACCTAAAAAATTTAGGATTGGAGCACATAGAGATAGAGGCAAAGGACAGAGGATGTCAAGTCCCTCAGGTACTTGAGGTTAGGATTCTTTCTTAACCCCTTCCTATGATTCCCTATGCAGAGAAATGCCATAGTAGAGATAAACTGGGGAGTTTCTCCATGGATTACACAGCCACAGTTACATACATATCAGCGTCTCTGAACCAACCAGAACAGTGGCAAACTAGGAAGTAAAAGGAGGTAAGAGATAACGACACAAAGACTGAATAATAAAGTGGATGAGTCAGTTAGCCACGCAGAAGAAAAGAGTACAGTCGTAGGCTGGCAAAGGTTATAATTATCAAGCTCTGTGAATGTCAAGTACTGGGAGAGCAGAGCTAGGGGAGAGAATGGCAGAGGGCAAGGTTAAGGTGGGAGTGACATGGACAAGGGAAAGGGAAATGAGGCCAACTAATTAGGGATGAATCACAAGAAGCAGAATCTGACAACAGAGAGCAGAGATCAGGAGGAGCAAGACTGCAGCAAAATAAGAAAAAGAATGAATTGTATGTGAACATTGAGTTCAGGCGAAAAGCAGACTTATAAATCCCCATGGCTCCTGAGTTGGCATCACTGGATTATGGCAAGGAGTCTATGTAACTGATGCTTAGAATGATCAGGCTGGGCCATCGAGAACATTTTAAAATAGGAGTGTCTTATGGACGACTGCAGAGACGTATAATACATTTTGGAGGGATTTTAATGTAGTTGGATTTCAGTTTTATCAGTAAATGCGTAAACATTTAGCTATTTGGAAGTATAACCAGTTCCCAACCATCCTGGGTAAACTAAAGCCTAGCCAAAGAGATCACTTGCCACATTTCCGAAGGCACAGAAATGGAAAGGAAATGGGGTCCTGTTGCTAGATCCTCGGGTGCCTGGGGGAAGAGTGGAGGCGGCGTGGAATTGCAAGGCTTGGGAAACCTCTTAGGGAGCGTGCCAGGCTGCTTTAGCAATAGCATAGCAGCAGGGCGCTACAGGAACTTGCACTGGGAGGAGGCTTGGCAGTGGAGTAAGGCAACTTAGGCACTTATCTCTGATGCAGAATCCGAGGCGGCACCAAAAACCTCTGGTAATCAAGATAATATTCTGACGGATTGTTTTTACAGATCGAAATTAGTGCAAAAACAATCCATGACGAACAAACCGTCAAACTTTGAAACAAAGACAGAATCAGCAGGGACACTGAAAACATCCGAGAGAGGCTGGATGAACTGGAGAGATGCTTAGGAGGAAGGACAGGTGGTTGATGCAGTGTGCTGAAAGAGCGAGACGGGAGTCAGGGACAGAGCCCAGCTTTATGACTCATGTGGCATGTCAGTCCCCGACTTAGGGGATTCAGAGGAGGGCATTTGGGGGAGGATGATGGTAAGTTCCGCTAGGGCTTTGTCACATGTGAGGTGACATGAGCTATCAAATGGAGGAAGTTCAGCCAATTCCTGGAAATATAGCTGGTACTTGGCAGAGAAATCTGAGCTGGCTATAGAGAGAGAGGCTCACATGTAGATGCTACTAGAAGCCAGTGTATAGGTGAGCCTGCCCAGGGAGCAGGTATACAGACAGAAGAAACAGATGAATGCGCTGAATGTAATAATAAAAAGCAATAGTAAGTAACATTTATTGAGCTTTACTACGTGCTTACCACTCTGCTGAGTTGTTTACAAGCAATATCTAATCAAATCCTCACAAGGACTCTAAAAGATCTATGCTATTATTCTTCACATTTTACTGATGAGGAAATGGGTGTTTAGAGAGGTTAAGTAAGCCAGGATTTGAGCTCGGCAAGCAAATGGCCAAGCCAAGATTTAAACTCAGGAGGTCTGAAGGAAAGAGCGGGGGGCAACCTGAAGAGAAGAGCAAGGGCCAGGATTTGAATGCTGGCTTTGTGGTTTACGGGCTGTGTGATCCCGGCCAGCGCTCATCCTCCTGCCATCTCTGTTTCTTCGTCTGTAAAATGGGGATAGCAAAGGCTACCTCCTAGGGTTAATAGGAAGATGAGAGAGGGCATATTGTCTGGGTGCGCAGCACGAGCTAGCTAACTAGGGCAATCATGAGGAACACACGAGGGTCATGGCAAACATTTAAGGGGCCTTAGAGAAGAGGAGATAGAGGAAAATATAATGGAGAGGGAGAAGCAGAGCCGGGAGAGAAGCAGTCCAAGGGAGGGAGCATACCAGAGTTTGGTTGGTTTGCCAGCCATTGATGCCCTTAGCAGAAGCGGTAAGTTGAGTGAGGTGGTTGGGGGCGGGGGGGGGGGTGCTCATTAAGTGATGCTGAGGAAGGAGAGCTAATGAATGTGGACAATCCTTCCTGAAAGTGTGGCCCTGAAGGGAAGGGAAAGGCGAGATGTTGCTTGAGGAAGACACAGTGGTCAGGAAGAGTACTCTCCCACCCCCTATACATCTGAGGATGGGGGAGAAATTGGACCTTTTTCTTTCCTGAGAGGAGAAGTCATGGAGAGTGAGAGAAAACATCAGGCCTAAAAATAGTGATGACTTTCTACTTAAACTTGAACAGTAGTTGAACGTATTCAAAAGTGCTTTTATAGCCAATGTGATATGGAGTCTTTAGAGCAATCCTGTGGAGTAGATAAGGTGGTTAGATTCCCCGATTTATAGATGTTGAAATGAAGACTCAAAAGATAAGAGATAAAGGGTTGTCAATGTGAGAAGATTAAGAGACTCCCTCCTCATCCCAGCTGGTGTGCAGAATGGAGGTAAGGGGCTGATTATCTAGCATAGCCATGAGAGGGGCCATGTTCCAACAGAGGGCTACTAGCAGGAGGGGTATGCTCCCCGGAGGCAAAAATGCACGGGAGGAAGTGAGTGAGACACAAGAGACCCATGGCTAGCCCCCACACAAAGTCTAAACCATGAGAGAGAGATCTGAAAAAGACTGTAAAGTTTAACTTTGCATTAAGAATATACTAAGATCCTTTTGGAATTGTCTTAAGACATTGAGAAAAGATTGGAATTGTTTGCAGTGGATTTTTTCTCTGGAGCCCTGGGCACATGGGGCATGGCAATATTTTCTTTTGTGCAAAAGAAGAAAGAACAAAGGTAGAAAGAAGAGGAAGTAAGTGGAAATATAAGGGTTTTAGGAAAGGTTGAGGTTTCAGAGAAAGACAGAATTTAGAGAAAGTGGTTGAAAATGAATAAAGCTGGGCCGAGGTCATATTCTGGGAAAGAAAATCTACACTGCATTTGAAAGAAAAACAAGACCTGGAGAGAAGCTGGGGGCAATGGGATATTGGTCTGGGTGCTAGTGACCAACTAAAAGTGGTATTACACAGGTGTGCTGTTTCGAAGGGACACATGCACCCCCATGTTTATAGCAGCACTATCAACAATAGCCAAAGTTTGGAAAGAGCCCAAATGTCCATCGAGGGATGAATGCATAAAGAAGATGTGGTATATATATACAATGGAGTATTACTCGGTAATCAAAAAGAATGAAATCTTGCCATTTGCAGCAACGTGGATGGAACTTGCCATTTGCAGCTAAGTGAAATTAGTCAGAGAAAGACAAAAATCTTATGACTTCATTCATATGAGGACGTTAAGAAACGAAACAGATGAACACAAGGGAAGGGAAGCAAAAATAATATAAAGACAGGGAGGGGGACAAAACAGAAGAGACTCATAAATATGGAGAACAAACTGAGGGTTATGGGAGGGGGTGTGGGAGGGGGGATGGGCTAAATGGGTAAGCAGTATTAAGGAATCTACTCCTGAAATCATTGTTGCACTCTATGCTAACTAATTTGAAGGCAGTCTGGGAGGCTAGAGGTGCTCTATGAGTTTGAAAAGGGGGCCCAGGTTCCTTGTGTCTTGTTGCTTCCACAGGTGCTGTCCTTATCTGTATGACCAAAGTTGGCCCTCTACATCCATATTTCAACCCAGTGGAGGGGGGAAAGGGGAAGCGAGAGCTCTGAGTTTTCTTTGAAGAACAAAAGCTCTGAATTGTGCACACCACTCTATTTACATTCCGTTCATCAGAGCGTTGTCAGATGGCCGTATGTAGCCGCACGGGAGGTTGGGCAATGTGGTCTCTAGGTGGGCAGTCCTGTGCCCAGCCCGAACTCAGGGAAGCGTGTTACCGAAGGAAAGAAGAGAGGACTGTAAACTGAGAACAATTAGTCTCTGCGCTCACAGTCAGACACCATAGTTAGATAATCGGAAGATTCCAGTAAGTAAGCTTGAGTAGGTTATGCAGAGTGTGAGTGCTAATCTGAGTTCAGATTGCGGGAGCGAGGTGTGTCGGTTTTGGGGAGAAGTAAGACAGTAGTAAAGTGTGGAGGGATGATGTGTGTTTTGGGCGTGACTGAGATTGTACTAAGCGGGACACACTCCTAGGTCTTGTTTATAAATATGCCTCTAGTTTAGAAGTCGGCAAACGTTTTCTGTAAAGGGACCAAGTAGTCAATATTTTAGCCTTTGTGGGCCATACGGTCTTTGTCAAATCTATTCAGCTCGGCTGTTGGAGCATGAAAGCAGCCTAAACAATATAAGCAAACAGGTTGTTTCCCAGTAAAGTGTTATTTATAAAAACAGGCTGTGGGCCAGATTTGACCTGTGGCCATAGTTTGCCGACCTCTAGTCTATTGCTCTGAAAGTACAGTCCTCTGAACCTACAGTATAATCCTATCAAGAATAACAATTTCATCTACATTCACTAATATATTTATTTAACTGGGTGTGTTCCATGCTAGGCTCTGGGATATGAAATAATGAGACACAGTGCCTGAACACATAGGCAAATTATTGTCTAAAGAAATATACACGGAAATAATTGCAAAACACCACGGTAACTTCTTTCTTCCTTCCTTCCTTTTGTTTTTCTTTTTAACTGAAGTATAATTAACATAGAGTGTTCATTAGTTTCAGGTATATAGTATAATGATTCAACAACTCTATACATTATCCAGTGCTCATCAAGAGGAACGATCCCCTTTATTTCACTCCTCTGCACACCCACTTCTCCCCTGGCAACTACCAATTTGTTCTCTGTCTTTTTTAGAGTCTGTTTTTATTTGTCTCTGTTTTTTCTTTGTACATTTGTTTTGCTTCTTAAATTCCACGTATGAGTGAAATCACACACCGGTAATTTCTATAATAGATGCGTGGGTCAGAATCAGTAGGAACACGAGGGAAGGCATGCCAAAGTTTGCCTGG